>NC_080672.1:316087649-316753244 GCF_030247195.1 Topomyia yanbarensis | reverse complement strand
AAACGATTTTTTAAGTTTGAGATTGAATATCTTAAAATTTATAAATGCTAGAAGCTTTTCGGAGAAGACATTCGATACTTCTATCTTTTCTGAAGTAATTTCTCGATTTGTGTGAAGATCGGTTGACTACACTTACAGTTTTTACTTAAAATGTAAACCAAAGTCGCTCGCATACGTGTCATAAGTGTGTATTCATGATAAAATATGTATGACGTGTCACAAATGTGCACAGAAGATTCATATAAAAATGAATCATAACTGATTCGTAAAATTATGTGTTATAGATCACTATGTCCAATATTATACTTTTCCATGCGATAGCAGCAATATCAGGTTGCAAAATGATAGTATTGGAACACCAAGTTTTCCCAATTTTCCTCCTTTATTCAGGAAAAACAATAAACAAAAGTTGGTTTCATTGACAATTTAGAGACAATTTCTATCAAACAATGTTATTGTTGACAGGTGACTAGACGAAACAAATATTCTTCTTGCATAATTCATCACTACATTTCGGTATACTTTCCAAAACAAGTGGAAATCTCAAAAGGAAATTTGTTCGATAATCTTGAATATATAAGCCAACCATTCCCAGAAAAAACCTATTTTAATCCACCTAGCGGAGCAATTGTGCCTTTCTCAATCATGAATCACGAGAATGTGTGCGTTGTTTATATTCATTAAAAGCTATTAAATGCATATATTACATTTTATTATTATACATCACATGACAACTATATACAGGAAAATAAATCATTATTCGAGTTCTAAAATTTTAGAAAAAGAAAAAAAACAGCAACGGTAATATTGAACTGAAAAAGGTGCGAAATCGGCAGTCTCAAAAAGTCGATTTTCATAATAAAATTTTTTTTCGAGATAACATAAAATCTTATATGGGAATTTCATATGTGACCGGACGATTTAGTCTATATTTCCGGACCCATATAAGCGATCCGTACGAAATTTTATAGACATCTGTGGAGATATTATAGCTATCATTTGGGACTAAGTTTGTGAAAATCTGCCCAACCATTTCCGGAAAACTGATGTGAGTTCGTAAATTTTGAAAGATGGCCGCTTTTCCCGGGCTTTTCCGAAACTGTCTATGGTGGTCAATGTATTCAACGAAAGTTTGGTTGGCCGTCGGTGATCTAGAAGAGCAAATTTAAGTTGTTTGAGAGACATTTTAACGAAATTTTTACCTTTTTTGCTTTCATCGGAGTATCGGTTTGAATCACAATTTGCTATGTGGTCGCACGCCACAACCTGTAACTCCGGAACCGGAAATCGGATCGGGATGAAATTAAATAGCAATTGACGAGGACGCAATACCTTTCATTTGAGGCCAAGTTTAGTCGAATCGGTCTAGCCATCTCCGAGAAACCGATGTGACTGTTATTCTGAATTTAGATACTTCCGCCGGGGCTTCCGGAACCGATGATGGTGGCCAATGTGGCCAAATAGACTTTGAATGGATATTAGTGACCTAATACTACAAATCGAAACAGTTGTGGTCATATTTTGGAAAAAAATTCACCTTTATACATTCATTGCAGAATTTATTAAAATCGACATTTTCTGCGTGTTCGTACTCATCACCCTGGAATTCCGGAACCGGAAGTCGGATCCATTAGAAATTCAATAGCAGCCTATGGGAACGTTGCACCTTTCATTTGAGACTAAGTTTGTCAAAATCGGTTCAGCCATCTCTGAGAAAAATGAGTGACATTTTTGGTCACATACACACACACACATACGCACATACATACATACACACACAGACATTTGCCGAACTCGACGAACTGAATCGAATGGTATATGTCACTCGGGCCTCCGTTAAAAAGTCGGTTTTCAGAGCAATTGCAATACCTTTCTATTGAGAAAGGCAAAAACTATGGTAGGAAAAGTTTTGCTCCCGAGACAAGAACCTAGCTAATGCTTATGGTTGATCTGCATAGGAATTACCTATGTCATCAGAGACATCTGTTGGCTTGCTATAAGCTTTTCGGCTTATAGCAAGCCAACAAACTAAGAATTTCGTCTCTTTTTTCTTTGTCATAAGATAGCACAACTCGATCACTCGAGAAATTGGCACTTGTCATAACCGTGTTTCGCTATATCTCAGTAACCCAGCAGAATTTCAAAATTCTGAAAACGCGACTTTATGGAGATTTTAAAATTTAGTAACATGGTGTATCTAACTCAGTTCACCCCAAAATGGCGTTTGTCATAAGATAGCACAACAGCGACGAAATGTGTTCAAGGTGCATGAAACGTCGAGATTTGATGCAAACTCGAAAAAAAATTTGACGACAATTCACTTTTTTGGATTTTGGCACATTTTTGCCTTTCTCATATAGAAAGGTTATGCAATCACTCTGAAAAACGTCAACCTAATCCCGGCCTTTTTTTTCGACTCGCATAAGGTTTCTGGATTTTAACAGGGGCGTAGTTGATGGTTTACGGAGAGGGGTTACACCCCCCCCCCTCTACTGTTCACTCCCCTCCTTTAAAAATCTCCTTAAATCACCCCTCAGACCACCACCCCATTCAGCCCTCATACCCCTCCCTTTCAACCCCATCATCTTTAAACCACCACTATATCACAAAGCATACTAATTTAAGCTGGGGAGTCGTTCGTTCATGGGACTTTCGCCCTCCTCACATACCCACCCCCGCATGACAAAATGAGTTAGCAAGCAGATAACATTGATCTAATGCTGATTAGGCTAATGGAGTATGATATTTTTTTGTTTCAAGTGTTTCACCGTCGACACGTAGCTCATCAAGTTCGTGGCTGGCAAGCCATTGTGTATAAGTGCAAAATGTACTAAGAATGTAATGGACATTTCCACAATTATGTTGAACATAAAAAGCCTCCGTGCCATAGTTTAGAGAAATGAGAAAGGCACAATTGCACCGCTAGGTGGATTAAAACAGGTTTTTTCTTAAGATTTAATTCGTTATTGTTATTTCTTCATGTTTTCCATTTAACCTATTTTGAAAGTACTTTTTCATAGATTTTTTATTTTCCTAACAAACATTTGATTTATCTTTTCTTAACACTATGCGCACTTTTTCTTAATTTTACATTTAGTTAGTTGTTTGAATTTATTTCAAATTTCATTTCTAGTGCTTTTTCTATTCTTTAAATAGTATCTATTTTATTCATTTTTTTCGTGTTAATATCTTCATTTTTGTGTTTTTATAGTATACCATGTTGGCTTTTTTCTATTACTTTTTGTTTTCCATTTTGTCTGTTTGCTCCGTTTTTGTTCAATACTTCCAATTTTCTTTACTTTTTCGTCTTTTCATCATTTAAATTTTCCAGCTTTTCAAAATTTTGTGGTTCGTTCATTGTTTGTAATTTCTTTATGGTTATTTTATTCTTGTCTTTTATATATACTCCTCTAGTTTTATGCATTCTTAACGTTTTATTTAGTTTTATTTATTCTATTGCTTTAAATATGTCTTGTTTTTAATGTTAAATAAATTTTATTATTCTTGATTTACCGAGTTTTTCAGTTTTATGCATTTTTATATTAATGTTTGCATTCTTTTTAATGGTTTTTTTTTCATTTTCATCGATTCTAAAAAAAATTCCTACTTCTCTATCGATTTTTCATTATTTTCACCATTTGTTCAATAACGTTCGACTTTTTTAATCTTCGCAATATGTTTTTCTAGTTTCCTGTTTTCCTTTATCAATTTTTTATCGGTTTTGTTTTGGTTTTTCTCGATTAAACCTTTTTTGACAATTGACATTAATTTGTTTATTTGATTGATTTTGTTATTTTTAGCTCTTTTGTACATTCTTTTAATATTTAGTTTTCCTATTGTTTTTTATCTTTTGCCGTTGGTCGCCCTTTGGATATTTTTAATTTTTGTAATTACTACATTTTTAATCTTGCCATTTCCTTACTTTTATAAATACTATTAACAAAAATGGCGCTTTTCAAAGTCAAAACTGTCGAAGAGGTATTAAAAACTCCCAAAGTATAAAAAAAACTCTACGTTTTTTCCTTCATTCATCGGCACTACAAAGAACTAGAGCAAAAAAATGGTACATGAATATAAAATTTCAGTGTACTATACATAATATCAGTGAACTCCAGTGGATTTCAAACATTGACTTTTTTGTACTCAGGCAATACACAGTGGTGGGGGCCCGTACGTTGGACCCCCCGGGCCCGTATTTTCTCTCTGCGGCCCTGAATGCAGAAATGTGAGATTATGTTTGAACCAACCACTTATCACAGCCATATAACTTGACGAGCATGCGTGTACTCATTGGCATAGCCAGAGAGGAGGGATTGTAGGTTAATTAATAGGGTTACCAGATGAGCTAAAAGTGTATTTTGACCGAGGCTAACAAATTTTGCTCATCTGCATTGAAATTTGTATGGAAATTTGGAAAGACGACACATACTAGATGAAGGGTCTGTTATACCCTTTATTTGTTCTACGTCAGCGAATGTCGATGTCGATTCGAGATTGCAATAAATCGGAAATGAAGACTGGTTCCGAAACATAGCGAAAAATCGAGGTCAAGTAAGTTTTACAGCTTTTTTTAGGTCAAGTAAGTTTTTACAGCGATCTATGTAGCTTGGTAGGTTCAGTGGGCCCCTCCATGGAAGTCGACGAAACGAACAAATTTTCTCTGACTAGCTTCAATTATAGTTACTATATTCATAGTTAGGCGGAGACACTGAGCAGAGCCAATTGAACATGTCAAATGCCGGAGCCAATCGAGCATGACGTCACATAACATGTGCTCTTTGAATGTATATGGAAAAGGTATTATGATTATGGTCACAACTATTTTACTCTTATCTTGTGTTATCGAGTGTAGAGAAACGAAAAGAACCAAATTTTTTCTGTAGCAAGAAGAGATATTCGCACAAGTATGAAATCATATCATCAGATCTTCGAATTGGTTTTTCCACAGATAACAGACGGTTAGGCTCGATTTGAATGGTGTGTAAATACCCGCTACTGAAATTCCGAATAAATCAGACGTCTGAAACACGTTTGGCAAACGTTTGCAGATGGCGCAGTGGTCAATACAATGCAGTTATAGTGCAGCTGTCAAACACGTGTAGCAAACAGTTGCGCAGATGGCAATAGTGAAACACGGATTTTCAACGTTTATCAATTTGAAAGTTTACACAGGTTTTTGAAGAAATTTTGTTCTAGCCTAAACGTCTGTTATCTGTGGTTTTTCTATTCGTGCATGTAAAGTTCTTACTCACGATGACAATGAAATTATTAAGCTAGAGCTTGAACATTTACATGGGATGCCAGTGTTTTCTTCCTGAAATAAGAGCTGCCAGTTTTCCGGCTTTTGTGTCCGCCTAACTCTTGATATAGTAACTCTAGCTTCAATGCGTTGAATATCATTTTGATTATAAGTTGCTCAGACTACATTGCCGTCTTCGAGTGAAACACGAACCAAAGCACAATATTGTACATTTAAACAATGTATATTCGTAAATCGTAAAGTTCTTAGTGAGTTTAAAAATGAATCCTAGCAGCTTAGAGGCCTTCGAAATAGTGTACTCAAGGTGATGTTTAAAATTTAGTTCGGGATCTAGGTAGACTCCCAAATCTTGAACAGACGAGTCCCGTTTGAGAACGATTTGTGAAATATTGCAGTCGAAATTAACTTTCGAACCGAATACTTGGGAGCATTTAACATCATCCTATTAGCATAGAACCAATTGGTGAAAACATCCAACTGGGACTGCAAGAATTCTGCGTCTTTAGCATTCCTGATAAGGTGAAATAGTTTGAAATCGTTAGCAAACGAAAGTTTCATGTGCTTCAGCAAATAGTTTAAGTTGTTTAAATAGAGCAAAAATATGAATGGTCCGAGATGACTACCCTGAGGAATAGAACCCTGTGCTAGAAAATAAGAGCTGCTCAAAAATTTTCAAAGTTTTATGCTTTGAATTAGAGGACAAAATTTTTTTTTTCAGCCAATATTCAACAAGCTTCAGTTTGAAACATTACTTAAATCAATAAACTTTATCAATGCTTTTGAATCATTAATCTGAACATTAGAAATCAAATGTACTGTAGAGCAGTGATCAACTAAAATGGCGAATAAAATGTTTCATTCGCTTGGACGAACTTAATCTGATTGATTTCAAATATACCCTTGACTAAAACTAAGGATGTTTGAAGTAAAATTAAGGACACTTTCCCAAATCATCGAAATTAAGGACATGTCCTTTAAAATAAGAACAGTTGGTAACCCTACTTAATACCCCCTCCAAACCAAAATTAAATGGATTGAAGAAAAAGTCATTGATTAAATTATTTAAATTTTACAATAATAATAGTCTGATCAATTGTTTTACGCATTACGGAGACTTTTGGAAAATTGTGGGAATGAGATCTTGTAACTGATCTCGAAGTTGGGATCCCATAGTTGTCAAATCATATCAATATCATGTAAAATATCTTCATGAGAAGACTTCAATAGAAACTAATTCCACGTTCAGAAACTACACAGAAAAAAAATGTTGGTAAAAATAAGAGTTTTTTACTCTTAGCAAAAAACAACCAACGCATACTCTTAGTTTGAAAATAAAACTTTTATTTTGATTACTATTCTTCATTAGCTTAAAAGGAAAACTTTTATTTTGATTATTATTGTTGATTATTTTAAAAGTTTTACTTTCAACCTAATAGTCAGCGTTGGTTGTTTTTTGCTAAGAGCGGAACACTCTTACTTTCACCAATTTTTTTTCTGTGTGATCATAACAACCATAATATTTCTAATCATATTGAGCTCACTTTTGAAGTGATTTACCGAAATATGGGCAAGTGAACACACTACGCAAGTTGGAATACGTTGAATGATTATGAAATTGCATAAATTTCAACATTTTCTGAAAATGTTGTTTTATGCATGCGTAGAGTTTAGACAAAAAGATTATAACTACTAGAGGGAGCAAAGCTCTAATGTCTCCATATATATTCACGGACTGAAACATGGGGTCTCGCTCTAGCATATTGCATTCCATTACTTTGACCTGGAACAATTAGTGATGTATTTTTTTATTCGATTAACGCAAATAATCGATTAATTTCTAAAATAATCGAAAAATCAATAATCTATTACAAGCTTTCGGTATAATCGAGCAAATCGAGTAGCTGCTATCAATTAATCGAGAGCATAATTAATGAAGGGTGAGTGTTGAAAATGAAAGACGCAGAAAAAAATATGACAAGACTTCTCCAAATTTTTCAAAATGTATCCAATGCCCTTTTTTTGGTTGACAAGCTAAGATTTACAAAGTAATCGATTATTGATTTTAATCGATTATATTGGTTAATGAATTAATCAAGCTCTCAAAAATTATTCGATTAATGGATAATCGATTATTTGCAAAAATCAGACATCGATAGGAACAATAGGTATGTTCCAGTACACGGAAGTCACTCCGGAGTAAACAGGAGCAAAAAATATTTGCTCCTTTTTACTCCGGTTTGCTACCAGAAGAAGAAAAAAGAGAAGAAGAGAGTACAGGAACGATTTTCTCCGGAGTACTTCCAGTTTCTCCCGGTACTGGATCAGACCTTATATGTACCAAACTAATGGGCAGTATGTAAGAGTGAGATAATAAACCATCAGTGTCAACAGCGGCATGCGACCTCTAGTAGAGAGATTATGTTTTGTTGAGACGAAAACTTATAATATGACGTCTATCATTACCAGGACACTTGTTAGTGAACTCGGGTGATTCGTAGTTATACTGCCTAAGCTCGACCCTCATTAACGGAAGACAAAGATTAAGCCCGCACGATATTAAGCCTGTTCTAATGACCCTGCCACTTCTAGTTTTCCGATCTGTTTACTTCACATCCTTGCTCTCACTTGAGTACTATGGATCTAATTTTCATAACTTTCCCTACCCAGTAATCTCTAGCTAATTGTATGTCGTTAAAATGTAAAAAACTTATGATTTAGGGTAATGTCGGGTGAAATGACGCACTCTCTATATCCCGTATATAGAATCACTTTAGTGCGGTAATATCATATTGCAAGTTTGTCTTTCGAAGAATTACAACCTTGGAGATGTAAAATAATCCTTATTATTAACCCACAAAAATATTATTAATGATTATGTGCGCCCAGTTGCACTTTAAAATTGCGTTTTTGTTTAAATGATGCGATTTTTTAGTAAATCATGAATCAGTTGAATAGTTGGGACCTTTTAGAAGGCATTCTGATTTCTGATTATAAACACGGTTAATTTCATTAATTTCAGAGGAAAATTTCGTCGTGCGGCATCTCTGCCCTACATTGGGATAGATGCCACATCAAAATTGCGGATGAGATTCCGCGCTCGATTGGGGAGGATGCGTAGCTAAAATTTATTTTTTTACATAGGAATGTTATTAAATGACCATTAACGTGAGGTATAGTTTCTTAATAAGGTATACCCTCAAACTAAAGGACTTAACACCGTGACATATAGGATAATGAGTTTACTTTTCTAAATATTTAAACGAGCGATATGTACCTAAGTATTGGTTACTTCGGTTTATTCTTTAAAGTTTCAGGCACTAACCTTCGTGAACGCATTAATTTGAATTGATGCCAATTTTGGGATAAAAACGAAAATTTCAAAGAATTAATGCTTGTTTTTCAAAATGAAGCTTTCAAGAAGTGATATGAATTTATTGTAAGGAACTTCAAAAAAGGACAGATCACTACCAACACATAGATAGATATATATAGCTCATACATACATATAGATAAATAGCACCCTTAAAAACCCTCCAACTTAAACATTACACAAGGTTGCGATATTTTTTTTTATATTGTTCATTCAATTTTTTATAGAAATGGGAATACCCCCTTAAGAAAAGTGAAATGCTATCCGATTTATTGGCGTAATGAAGCTTTATGAAACTAAGCTGAAGACACATAACCAAGAAGACATCAACGAGAGCTAAGCTCCCAGCTTTATCGAGCCCGGCAACGGAATTTCTCTCGGCACCGGTGTTTGTTTCTTAAACCAACTAACTCCCATTTTCATCACGATTCTGTGGAGTAGGCGAATCTAGCCTATCATGAATTCCCCGGCGGTAGACTGCTCCCGATACCGATGTTCGTTTCCGTGAGCCATCCCCGCTTCGTCCCGATCTACTCTATCCTTATGGAACGTGCTAAATGCCTTTTCAATAAAACTGTATGTAGTAGGAAATAGTAACACAGTTGAAACAATACAACTTTACTAGTCCCTCTTTTGTTAATTTAAATCTCATTTTTACTCAATTGTTAACTAGTTAAGTAGCAGCGCGAATAAGTATAATAATGCATAATCTTTTTTGCAGCCTTTGCACCAGCAATATGCCCTCCAAGAGAAACACGTTTTACATTGCCTTCGGACTAACGCAATCCCTACTGATTGTTATCTGTTCGAACCATCTTAGCTATGCTCAGGAACAGATAACATCGTTAGATTCGCCGTTATTTATAGCAAAGTTTAGAGGTTTCCGCAGTATGGCTCTTAACATCATTGGAAGCACGGGCAATAATCCTTACAAATTTAAAATCAACTTAAAAGAGGGGGTAAATTATAGCTTATCTCCACTAGTGTAATTCGAAATACTACTAATTACTTGCAATTTCAGAAACTGCAAAGGCAATTTCCTCTGGACTACCCATTCTTCTGCAACACAACCGGAATGCGAAGTTCAACTGTTCCTACGTCGGTGGACATGCTACGACCTGGCGACATAGATATTGTAGGAGCTATTGGCGATTCTTTGACAGCTGGAAATGGTGCGATGGCCACAAATATTCTGGAGGTACTAGTAGAAAACAAAGGCCTTTCCTGGAGTATTGGAGGTCAAGGCACTTGGAGACAGTTCCTAACAATACCAAACATACTTAAAGAATACAATCCAAACTTGTATGGATATCCTATAAAAGATGGAGTATCAACTAGCAGAGCTTCACGGTAATTTGCGCAAAGATGTAAAAAAGACTCTAGTAAGTTCTATATTTTGTTATAGCTTTAATGCAGCCGAAGGCGGTGCCATGAGCCAAGACATCCCACACATGGCAAAAAATCTAGTCAAACGCATGCTCTATGATCCAAGAGTAGATTTAAAGAACCATTGGAAACTGATAACCATACTTATAGGAGGAAACGACTTTTGTGCCAATATTTGCTACACGAATCCACCAGAGAAAACCTTGGAGTACCACGAGAAGAACATACTAACTGCCTTGAGAATCTTTCGTGATTATCTACCGCGTACTTTTGTAAATCTAATCGCAAGTCCAGGTATGTATAACGACGAATATATCACTGTCCTCATGGATGTATGTTATTTCAATTTCCCCAGATGTCGGTATCCTAACCCGATTTAAAGGAAAACCACACCAATGTGTCACGATGCACGCCGTGGAATGTCCCTGTTTTATCGCATCTCGCTTTCGCAGCGAAAAGCAACGCTTCCTGAAGCTGATCGAAAAGTGGAACCTGCTACAGCTGGATATCACAAACCGGGAGGAATTTCACCAGAAGCCCGACTTTAGTGTGGTCTATCAACCGTTTATCATGAATTTAACGTTTCCGGATAGGTCAAACGGGGATACAGATTTCAGCTACATGTCAACCGATTGTTTCCATTTAAGTCAGAAAGGTTATGCTCGTGCCAGCAATGCATTGTGGAATAACATGTTAGAGCCGATAGGAAAGAAAGCTGATAATTGGGAGCACGAGTTTACAAACTTCAAGTGTCCAACGCCAGAAATGCCCTACCTTCGGACACGGGGCAATAGCTAAGTCAGGTGGTATAATCCGCTTAGGTTGATGAAGGTGCTTAATCTGTGATACTATGTGCTGTATTGAATTACTTGGTTGGCGTTTTCTTGCCTATTTGGGAAATCCAGTGTTGAAGTATGAATGTTTGTAATAAGTATACTCTTGTGCAATATAAAGGAGAATACTAAAATACAATTCACTATAGGAATGCTGAGGATAGTATGATCATGATGAGCCATTTATTTAGAAGCATGTATGGTTGGTAAAATTCATATTTTCTGGAGATTGACGTGGAAGTTATTTTAGCGCTGCCCAGAGTAACAGAATTTTGATTGCTTTATCATTGCGTGGTGACTATCGTATCCCAATAAACCATTTTTTATTTCTCAACGATAAGAAGGAGGAAGATCTCCCTAAGCATCTGAATAGTCACCAAGCAGTTTACTATGCTAAAGCCAACATGATGACAAACGTAGCCTCCATGTAAATTTACGCTTCCAGATTTACTCCAAATTGACAAATACGACAATAAAATTTTATTGATCAAACCAAACACTGAACTTTTCTCTATTAAGACTAAATACCTACTCATACGTGAATTGAATAACAAAACATTGATTATTAGCGTGACATGAATAAGCGTAGCAAACGTTAATTCGAAGAAAGGTTAATGCACATGAATGAAAATTACGAATATAGATGTGCTACCAGTAGAGATCGGAGAGATATATGCGGTTAACAAAAAAACTTGGGCCAGTAGTTTCACTTACACGACCATGATTGAAATCCAGCTTATATGAAAATCACATAAGTAATGATTGGATAGAACGGGAAGGGATGAATTTGTGCGGGTTTAACCCATTAGAGGTTTGGTAGCATTCATCATATTCTTCAAATAGACGTTGCAAACTTGTAGTTATTCGAAAATATAGCACTCAATGCTTTCTTGAAATTATCGATGCAACAAATTTCTTCACATCAACTAGCTAGATCTTAACACGCGGAGTAGCGATTATAAACCAGAGGTAGCGGACCCCTAAGGAGCCGTGAAGCAGTTACTTGGGGTACGCAAAGCAGAATATCTTTTGACATTGAAAATGTCTTACTGCACTATCTGGGACTGGGTGCCATTCTCAGGGACGTCTTAAGACCACTCGTAGCCAAGCATGGGAAAATTCGTTCACTCGTGCGACTGTGGCTAACTGTGGATCACAAAGTTGCCAAAATTTTGTGCTCACTATTTAACCACTAACACGCAGACGAGAATCCTGAGACCAGAGTTCAGAATCCAGAAACCAGAATCCTCAACCCAAAATACTGAGCCCAGTGTCCCGAGTTCAGAGTCCAGAGTACTGAGCCCACAGTCCCGAGGACAGAGCCCACAGTCCAGAATGCAAAGACCCGAGTGCAGAGCTTGAAGTTCTGAGTCCAGAGTTTATGTCTGACGCCATGTTGAAATCCAAGATGGCGACTTCCTGACGTGAATTATTACGATTACACTTCGGATTGTTCCCGGGCCCCGTGGTGGCGGAGGAACGGTATGTGGGAAGCTGAGCTGCAAGCGACCGGGCGGGTCATAGGTGGTGGATAATGCTTAGTCGCGATAGCAACTAGTTGTGATTCGCGACCCGAACCTGTAGCAGGGGCTGACTGCGGGTGGGGTAGGACGAGGTAGTGGGCTCTACACGTTCTTGGCCCTAAATACCACAAGCCCTAAAGCAACCCTGACAAGGCGAGCCAGCACCGCTTTTTAATAAGCGCTTAGCCCAAATCTTTCTCTTCCCGTGATCCTTCAGCGTTACTGCAAGGTTGGCGCAGGCCTAGCTAGCCGCCCATAAAAATAGCATGCTCAGGATGATCAACAAGAAACTTCGGATGGACAAAATTGGCACAGACGTACGCAACGGAAACGGACAAGAGACTGGAAACTTGGGACATGGAACTGCAGGTCGCTTAACTTTATCGCACTCGCATACTTGCCGATATAGTGAAAGACCGCAAGTTCGACATTGTAGCGCTGCAGGAGGTGTGTTGGAAGGGGTCTACGGTGCGGGTCTTTCGCGAGAACCACACCATCTACCGGAGCTGCGGCAATACACACGAGCTGGGAACAGCTTTTATGGTGGTGGGGGTAGGGTTGCCACCTCTGGAGAGGCTTAGACCCGGAGATTTTAACTGATCTGGGGGGTGGTGGTGGATTTTGAGTGAAACGAGACAGAAATTGGAATCAAAGCGGATTACTAGGCATTTTAGAGCACATTAATCACTTTTTATTACCACGTTAAAGTAAAATTAAATTTTTCACGCTTGAGAACGGTTTTATCGGTTTAATGTGGTGTAGTATCTCACTTTCCCGACTAAGTGCCATGAACACAAAAGCACCAGCTACTCTCACTGTGGAGGTCGAACGAGCATTGCTCTCCTCCACAAGGTGAAGGAGAGCAAAGGAGGCAAAGCTGCGACATCACACTATGTGGTGTCGGTTAGTCGTCACCAACAAATTTTAATTTCGCAACAAAGGAGCAAAACTCACCTCCCTAGCTCAATTAAGGATCGCTGCTAGAGTAGCAACAACACCGCAAGAACTCGTTTGATGTTGACCTAGTCAGTTGGATTAGAACAAATCTGCCAGACCCTAGTGCAGCTGGTGATAAGCACCACTAAGAGTGAAATGATTTGGTAAAATTGTAGTAAATAATTTCAATTGTAGCACATAGCGAAATATTACTTTCCTTAACCCTCCGGAAGTCGCGCATATGGCTTATCGAACGAGCAGCCGCTGGTCCCCTAAGACGATTTCGCTAGATTTTGAGAGCAGGATCTTTTTCTAATGTACTAGCACGACTTCCGGAAGGTTAATTTGTAGTAAATTTTATTAGTTTTTCATTTTCATTGCTTTGTGAAAGAAATTAGCAATATTTGGTGAACTCTTGAAACGAAGGGTTAGTCGGGAAAAATAAATCTGAACCAGAGTAATAGTTAATTTAGACATTTTAAATATTTTGTAAAGAATCAATTAATTAAACCCGGAGAAATTGATGTAAAACCCGGAGACCCGGAGATCGCTCCCGAAAACCGGAGTCTCCGGGTCAAACCCGGAGGGGTGGCAACCCTAGGTGGGGGAGATGCAAAAGCGTGTGATCGGATGGTGGCCGGCCAGTGACAGAATGTGCAGGTTGAGGATCAAGGGCCGGTTCTTCAACATCAGCATAATTAACGTGCATGGTACCTACTGTGATATCTTAGAAATTACAATGTAAAATACCTTATAATATCCTATTTCAATGTGGAGTAACCTCCAACCGTTTATTCACTCACTGACATAACACACTGTCTGTCTTTTTGCTCACAGACACACGGACCCGTTAATCTCTAGATACCACATCCTCCCCTGGCAAACAATGAGAGACAAAACATCATGTTGCTATGAGCTAGTGTCCCAATGCGCCTTCAAGCTCCAAGCTGTCGATGTACCTTTGTGGTCGTTTTATTGTTCTGCCATTGCATCGCCTTGGAACCGGCTCATCATCGTTCAATTCTTGACCTTCAATGCACTGGTCTTCAGATAAACGTTTCATAGACGATCTTTGATTAGAACTGCGTTGAGGTTGTGTCGATGATTCCGGTACGTCGTCCTGCGGTTTTACTATAAATAAATGAGAAAAAAAATTAGAGATTGTATAGGTGTAATTCAGCTTTTTGTTTTCACCATTGGAATTCGACTCGTCCTTTTTAACATATTTCTTCAAATCTTTAACATTTCTGTCATATGTTTTGTTTGTCGTCATATCCACGATGGTCGCTCTACCAGCTCCAGTTATTTGTACCACTTTGTGGAACGCATTTTTGTACGATGAGTCAGTCTTGTCTCGTTTCTGTTGAGCAACTAACACGGTATCGCCCACTCTGATTTGTGGCTCGCGAGCACAGCGTCGTGTATCTTCCCTGGAATTACGAGTGAACTTCGCTTCTTTGTCACGATCACGTAACTCATCATCTATGATATTTCGTCGATCTGTACGCACATCCGGTAGCAGGCTCCTGACAGCTCGTCCAAACATGAGTTCCGCTGGCGGTACTTTTGTCACATGGTGTGGCCACGAGTTATACGCAGCTACATAGTCAGCCAAAACATCTTTCCAATTTTGCTTTCCAAGTTTTGCAATAGCCGAGATTTTATTTATACCTTGCATACTTCTTTCAACGAGACCATTTTCCGTGGGATTCATTGGAGTACTGTGGATAAGTTTTACGCCCCATTTGTCTTTTAGCCATGTTTGGAGTCCTACACTATTAAAAGGCGGCCCGTTGTCTGCTTTCAACGTTTTTGGAATGTAGTAGGTGTTGAAAACCCTGTGAAGTACTTTTTTTACGGCTTCGGTATCGGTTTTGTCCATAGGAATTGCAACAAGAAAACGAGAGTAGTTATCAGTCAGGACTAAGGCTTTCCAACTATGCAGATCGGAAGCGGTTGAAAAATCCATTGATACATAATCCCACGGATTTTTAGGAAGTTCAGTCATCGTGATGGGTGGAGGATGACTGTGTGTAGTAACTAGTTGGCATTCTGGGCAGCTTTTGACAAACTCTTCAACTTCTCGGTCCATCTTTGGCCACCATAATCCTTGTCTTAGGAAATTTTTCATTGTGGACATACCAGGGTGACTTCGGTGCGCTAACATTACAGCTCTACTTCGTAGTGTTTTTGGTATCACCATTTTCTCCTGCTTCATGAGTAAATCACTCTGCATATATAAATCTCCTTGAAATGCTTGATACTGCGAAATGTGAGCTGGCCATTTAACACTTTTGTTGAGCCATTTAATGACTTCCTGAAGTTCTTCGTCTTTGAGCAATTCCTCTCTAACTTCTTTGTTAGTCATCGCTAAAAGTTCCTTATTCAGGGTAGCAGGGTTGGCTGTTACATTGCATAGCTCATATGGTTCCTTTTTTGCCCCAAACTCTTTATCGTTTCGCTTGACACACATTCTAGAAGCAGCATCAGCAATGTTATCCTTTCCTGCAACGTGTTCAAACGTATAACAAAAATGATCCATTCTAAGCAGCCAGCCTTCAGCTCTCGATATTACTCGTTTACCCACATCTTTGTGGTATTTATTCTTAGTCATGAACATTAAAGCTTCGCTATCAGATCTTAAAATAAAACTCCGTCCAAGAAGATAATAGGAAAATCTTTCCATAGCCCAAACGATGGACAAGGCTTCGCGATGTAGTTGTGGATATCGACATTCTACTGACGTTAAACTTTTAGATGCACAAGCGATAATACGATATTCTCCCGAGCACGTCTTTTGTTGCGCTAAAACTGCTCCAAGTCCCCACGGGGAGGCGTCTGTATAAAGGATAGTTTTGTCATTGTCGTCAAAGTATCCTCTTTTTATCAAATCATATTCTACAGCTTGCTTTAGCTCGTCAAACGCCTCTTGGTGAGGTTTATCCCATGTGAAACTACGATTTACCATTAACAGATCTCGTAACGGCTTGGTTCTGTGCGAGAAATGTTTAATGAATGGGCTAATGAAGGTTAACATCCCAATGAAACTACGAAGTTCATGAACATTTTTGGGCCTCTCGAACAACTGTATATCTGAGAGTTTCTTTCTCGTTGGGAGGATTCCAGTACCATCAATGGTGAAGCCGAGAATGTCTACCGTTGTCTGGTCATACGTTGACTTCTCCTCGTTAATTGTAAGGTTGTTCTCAGTCAGCCTTCTCTTAACATCTTCCACATGCTTCCTTAGTTCCTCTAATGTTCGACCGTAAATTAAAATATCATCTAGATACACGATGACGTTTTTGCATTTAATCATGAGTCTCTCCATCACCTTCTGGAACAGTTCCGGGGCACATGACAATCCGAATGGTAGTCGTTTAAAACGCATCAAGCCATTAGCGGTCATGAAAGTGGTAAGATGACGGACTTCTTCATGCAGTTCTATGTGAAAGTATGCATCTTTTAGATCCAGTTTTGTAAAGAATAAAACCCCATCACCGTTAGGAATATCTGTCCAGATTTTCTCCAGAGATGGCATGGGATACGGTTCGCGAATAATTGCCTTGTTGACTGCTCGATAATCTACGACAATCCGAAAATCGTTAGTACCTTTCGGAACTAGCACCAAAGGTGAAACATAGGTAATTAAATCATTCTCATTATCTGCTCTTTCAATAATTCCTTTAGCTTCCATAACCCTTAACCTTTCATTTGTATCTTTTTCGAATGCCTTTGGTATATTGTACCGGATAATTTGTTTCGGTGACACTGATTCGTCCACTTTAAATTTAACGCCGTCGATCGGAATTTTAGGGAAATCTTGTTGTTTGGCCGTCGGATTTGACATACATGGTCTAGAAATGTCGCCTTCTGTGACCCTACAGATTGTTGAGTCATCGTATTCATTAACGAAGACTTGAGATCCAATACGTATTAGACCCAAACTGCATGCTGTCTCATAGCTGAGTAATGATATCAGGGCTCCATTAACTACGAAAAACTTGGCAAGTTGTAACGGGTGATGGCCGTTCGTAACGCTAATATAAGCTTTAAAGGAGCACTCGATATCCAGTGGTTGCTGATTTGCGTAACTTTTTATAACTTCTTCAGGATGGATAACCAGATCTTGAACTACAGTACGACAGTTTCGTTTAATCCTTTCCCATACATGCGGTGTGATTGTATTCACAGTAGCCCCAGAATCAATCATGAATTGTAGGCTTTCAGTTCCGATTGTGCAATCAATATACCTAGGGTCATCGGTCATTCGTGCGAGGTTTTTACTTCCAGTAATCAACTGTAATAAATAAATGAATAAATGCCAAACGTTTATAACTTATATTAAAATGATTTATTTCTTTAGCAGGATTAATTTTCTCTACTTGGACCTATCTAACTATCTTGTGATTGCTCACTATCTACCTGGTTGATTCTGCCAGCTTCATTTTTTACTTTTTCACGGTGATCGGCATAAGTCTGGATTCTGTGGTGTGTACCATTGATATTTGATGATCGGCAAAAATCGGCGAAATGACCTAATTTCCCACATCCGAAACATTTTACACGAAAAGCTCTGCAATGTTTTGGTCCATGAGTTCGACCACATTTCGAACAATTAAATACAGCATCCCTGCCGCGCTCGATTTGCGTTTGTGGATTCCATGTGCGATGTCGTAAACCAGATCGTTCGCGCTCAGAACGAAAATTACGATATGGTTCGTAACGATTTTGGGCGGATCTTGGCTTATGTAAATGCAAAGCATTCAACGGTTTCACCTCGACTGCTGTTTCACTAGCATACCTGTCACTTTTTGTTGACGTTGCTTCCTGAGCTTCAGATCTGATAAAATCAAGATGATTTCCATGGTTAATGATTTTCTCCAAGTTATTGTTGAAGATACTGGATATCTCATATAACTTTTCTGAGATCATTGGAATCGATCTTCTCAACAACGCTTGAATGAACTCTTCTTCCCGTTGCTGCTCACCGAAATCGCAGAATTTTGCTTGAGTTTCCAAGCGTAACACCCAATCAGCAAACGGTTCTGTCATTTTCATTTGCAGTTCCCGGAATTTCATTCGCTCTTTCGTCGTGTCGCAAGTTTGATTAAAATAGTTATTAAGAGCTGTGAGAGTTGCTTTGTAGATGTCTTCCGAACCACCCGGAACAAGTTTCTCTTGCATTTCAATTATAGTCAATAAGTAGTTTCCTGCAAAATTTTTTAACCCGGTTAGCTTAGTGATGGAATCCACAGGCGCCTTGCAAGAAACGATGCGTTCGTATTGATTACGAAATCGGATCCATTCCGCTTTACGCTTATTATTCGTTAATGAATCGTCGAATGGTTGCAGTGGCCATGACCCTGAAAGAATGTTTAATGTGAGACGTAGATTTTACTTTAAATTGCGTCATCAAACCTGAAAGCCATTCCGCTTTTCGTTCCTTTCCTGCATCATTCTGACTAGGCTGTTGATTCATGTTGCAATCGGATGTATTTTCCGGGATCATCTGCTGTCGTTCTTCGATTCCGCCTAGCTGGTCAATCTCGTTTTCTGACTTTTCCGTGCGCGAAACATCGCTTACATGCCAAAACCCACTCATTTTTTCCTTCCTCCGAAAAATGCAACTGATGGTGCATAGGTTGCTTGTACAATAAATCCGTTTTTTTCTACCCGTTCCACATTTTAATGCTCTCGACATACGTCCACGCCAGTTATTGTTGTCTTCTCACTCTTCCTTATTTGGAAATAGCTTATAAATAGATCAGTGCAGCAGTTTACATCTGTGCACCCGACGTACGTTTCGATTGAGCATCTATTCGTCTTGTTCTTTCGTATGCTCCAGCTTTATGAGAACACATGCACTACACACATACCTATTGGAATAGAAAAAGACAAGTAATGTAAACGCCAGAATAATTTCTCTGGAAATGGTGAGCCTCAACCTATCCCAGCAAAAGGACTGGCGACTAGGTGGTTTCAACTAAATGCTGGCAAGCGGTAGGCAACTAGAACTTGGTTCTGGGCTACTCGCTGTAACCTGCCGCTTTATGGAAAAATTTGTTTGGGATGTTTTGCGTGCGGGTAGTCAGATAGAGTAAACAGATGTGATTAAATGTCATTTTGAAGGTATTAGTAACGGAATGAAAATTAAAGGTGTATGGACATCATATTTGGTCACGTCACAAATTTATAGTAAGAGAGAGAGAGAGCAATAGCGTTGACTTACTTCTGTAAAATGCACGCCATTGGTTTTGATTGTTGTTTTCAGCTTTTAGAATGTATGCTGCTTCTTTTAGCTTGGGTGTATTATTTAATTTGTCTTGAGCTTTACTCGACGAAATTTATCACCGGTCTTGGGCAAAACCCGACTCAGTTGAAAGTTATCTCTTGGCATTGAGCTGAAACTCTGCGCAAGTTTCGCATTGAATTTCTCTTGGCTTTAAGCTTAACTCAGCGCAAGTTGGATTTTGTACTTCTCTTTTGTGCTTCTCTCTCCCTCTTGCATTCCCATTTCTTTCCGTCATATGTACTTGCGATTTTCAGCGCTTTTGTATCATTTTGATGGCTCATTACGTTGAACTTTATATATTCAATGAAATGCAACTATCGTGGCAGGATCGCCAATGTGATATCTTAGAAATTACAATGTAAAATACCTTATAATATCCTATTTCAATGTGGAGTAACCTCCAACCGTTTATTCACTCACTGACATAACACACTGTCTGTCTTTTTGCTCACAGACACACGGACCCGTTAATCTCTAGATACCACACCTACCTCGGAAGTAGCGATGACGACAAAGACAAATTCTACGCGCAGCTGGAGCGTGAATACGATCGTTGTCCAAGACATGATGTCAATATCGTCATCGGCGACCTTAATGCTCAGATTGGCCAGGAGGTGGAATACAGACCGGTAATTAGAAGGTTCAGCGCCCACCAGCATACGTACGAGAACTGCCTAAGACTAATCGATTTCGCCACCTCCAAGAACATGGCCATAAGGAGCGCCTTCTTCCAGCACCGCCTCCTGCACCGATACACCTGGAGATCACCGCAACAAATAGAGACGCAAATTGATCATGTTTTGATTGATAGACGGCGCTTCTCGGACATTATCGACGTAAAGACCTATCGGGGCGCTAACATCGACTCGGACCACTATCTGGTGATGGTTAAACTATCCGTAGTGAACAGTGTAAGATACCGGCGCCCCCCGCGGTATAACCTGGACCGACTGAGTGAAAACCAACGTCGCGACAACGTACGCGCAGCATCTTGAAGCAGCGCTGCAACCGGAAAAGGAGCTCATCGATGCTCCCTTTGAGGACTGCTGGACCAGGAGTAAAGCAGCTATAAGCAGCACTGCGGAGAGCATCCTGGGATACGTACAGGGGAGTCGACGGAACGATTGGTTCGATAACGAGTGCCAAAAGATATTGGACGAGAAGAATGCAGCACGCGCATCGATGTTGCTTCAAGCCACTCGTCAGAACGTGGAGTCATATCGACGGAAGCGAAAACAGCAGACTCGTCTTTCTCAGGACAAAAAGCGCCGCCTGGAAGAGTCTGAGAGAGATGGACCTGCTGTATTGCTCTCAGGAAACGCGGGCGTTCTTCAAGAAGCTAAATGACTCTCGCAGCGGTTTTGTGCCGCGGGCCGAAATGTGTAGAGACAAGGCAGGTGGCATCTTGACGGACGAACGTGAGGTGGTCGAAAGGTGGAGGCAGTACTACAATGAACATCTGAATGGTGCACAGGCGGACAATCGGACGTTCGAGGAGGACGATCATGTCAGTGTCGCAGCCGACGGGGATGTACCGGCGCGCACTATGAATAAGGTTAACGAGGCTATTCAACAGCTCAAGAACAACAAGGCAGCTGGTAAGGATGGTCTAGTAGCGGATGTCTTCAAGGTGGGTTCAAAGTAACTGACGGAATGCATGCACCGAACAATCGAACAAATCAGGGAACAGCTACCGGATGAGTGGAAGGAAGGGGTCATCACCCCGATATACAAGAAAGGCGAGAAATTGGACTGTGAAAACTACAAAGCCATCACAGTGACAAATGCCGCTTACAAAGTGCTATCCCAGATTCTATTCCGGCGTCTATCACCGCTGGTTAATGGATTTGTCAGGAGTTATCAGGCCGGTTTCATCAACGGCAAATCAACAAACGACCAAATCTTTACTATACGGCAAATCCCCCAAAAATGCCGTGAATACCAGGTCCCGACACATCACCTGTTCATCGACTTTAAAGCCGCATATGACACGGTGAATATGAAAAATGATGGACGAGAACGGCTTCCCTGGGAAGCTGACAAGACTGATTAAGGCTACGATGGATGGTGTAAGGTGTTGTGTCAAAATTTCGGGCGGCCTCTCGGGTCCGTTTGAAACACGCAGGGGACTAAGACCAGGCGATGGGCTGCCCTGCCTGCTGTTCGATATGGCGCTGGAAGGTGTAATGCGAAGAGCGGGGTTTAACATGCGGGGCACGATTTTCACGAGGTCCGGACAGTTCGTGTGCTTCGCTGACGACGTGGACATAATCGGTAGAAACAAGGAGACGGTAACAGATCTGTATACCTGACTGAAGCGCGAAGCAGCACGAGTAGGACTAAAGATAAATGTGCCTAAGACGAAGTACATGCTGGCTGGCGGAACCGAGCGCGATAGGGAACGCTTGGGCAGTAGTATTACGATCGACGGCGACGAGTTCGAGGTGGTTGACGAGTTCATCTATCTAGGCTCATTGGTGACTGCGGACAATAACACCAGCCGGAAGATCAGGAGGCGTATTATTTCTGGAAGTCGTGCTTACTATGGGCTCCACAAAACTGAGATCCAGGAAGCTTCACCACCGCACGAAATGCGCCATATATAACACACTGTTTAGACCGGTGGTTCTCTACGGGCACGAAACGTGGATAATGCTCGAGGAGGATCTGCAAGCACTCGAAGTCTTCGAAAGAAGGGTGCTGAGAACGATCTTCGGTGGTGTGCAGGAGGATGGCGTGTGGAGGAGAAGGATGAACAACGAACCTGCGCGACTCTATGGTGAGCCAAGTATCCGGAAAGTAGCTCAAGCTTCAAGGGTACGGTGGGCGGGGCATGTTGTGAGGATGCCAGACAACCCCACCAAGTTGGTTTTCACCGGCTTTGTTTTCATTTCCGCATTCTGAAATATAATTTCATTTTATTGATATTGCTCCTTATGTACATAATCGATTAAATTTACTTTTACATACCTACAGAAAAGTGTTTGAGTATCGCCGGTCGTAAATCATTTGCCTTGTGCTGTTAGTACGTGAAACCATATTGAAACTAAACATTTTGCACATCGTATATTCACGTAATATTCATGCTCTTTACACATAACACTTAAGTATGTGACAATCACATAAAATATATGTTTGGTATACTTGAAAATCATTAGTAGCGTATTTGAAATTCATTAATATTGGTATGAATAATAATTGCTGCACATGGATCTAATGTGATTATTTATAATATTTACGTGCTTTTTCACTTGAAATTTATGATTTTTTGGCTCAGCAAAAAGACGAAAGTGAATACAGTGGGTTTCATCGTTCATTGAAAGGATATGAGAATTCGACGTCAACATTTCATAAGGCATTATATACAATATGCTCATGTTGAGAAAATGGCGTCTGAAAAATTACCTCGTACTTTATATTCCCATTTATGAACAGGAGCTTGATTTAAGGACCAAACAACTCAATGCCATGTTAAATTAACCATTTTTTCCGAATAGTACACCAGATTTTATTAAAAAATTGTATTTTGAACGATTTTTGCAGATAAATTTTTTGGTCCCTTTTGAAATATCGTACTGGTTTTGTGCCCTCTCTTATAATCCCTTTTCGGCGAGACGATAGCTTATAGTGCGTGCGGGTGAGCCCTTTTGTTTACAGCAAATGATTATGTGACGTTTATTTTGATCCCTTTCTTGGTGTTGCGATGTTTTTGTTCCATTTTCAAGTATAGTCTTTTTCATTAAGAAAAGGGCCCATAAGCAAATTTTCCCGTTTTGTTGTTTGGTGTATATGAACCGTTAATTTTTGAGGGGAAGTGAAAGGGAACATAATCAAAACAAGTTATTTTGCTTATGTGCCTTTTCGATAATCTATTATTTCGCCAACAGCCAGGCTTCAGAACCGGCTTATTTAAGGTGTGTTTAAAGCTTTGTTAGTGTCTATTTGAAGTAAGTATTAACCGGAATTGTTTACGTTTTGTTTATCGGCCCATTTGAAATGTTCTCGTCGAATTTTAGGCCCTGGTACTGCCATCTGACCAAGAGAAAGCACTATTTGGTTGTCACTGTTATCACTGGTTTTCAAGCATTGGTATTTTATAAAAATCAAATTCCTTTAAGTACATTCAGCAGCGTAATATGTATTTAATATAGTAATAATAAACTAGCTATGGAATTGAGTTGGATTCTGATGAGACGAAGTTGAAACACAAATTCCATAACTAGTTATAGGTTTTGTGCCCTAAACGCGCAAATGTGTTTTAAAAACAATTTTTCTGGAGAAAAATTAATTTCCAGCCATTTTTTCTACTTAAGAGAAATATAAGTATCTTGTTTCTACACTACATCGAGTCGTCGCATCACATAGTTAAATTTCAAACATTTTCCACCACTAAGGTCTAAGGTATTCCGAGGTAATTTCTTTCTAAAAATCTAAAATATTTTCTGAATTTCCAAAGCATTCACTGAAGTCAATTCTAGTTTTTAGCGGCAGTTCTTGGAATAATCTCTATTCTTCAATCGAAAACAGAATACCCGATTGAGACTTCATTGTGATCGAATTCAATAGCAATTGGTTGCAATTACTGTTCATAATGGGACTGACTCGCGATTCTAAACAGCATCGAACAATTTATGATTATGGGGCGGGTCGCCGCGGATATATCTACTCATTTGACGTGTTCATTTTAAAGAAACGAATGTAGCGGTCTACTGCCTTTGGTTTAACAAGCAAATATATTTACTGTATCTACTACCAAGACATGCAACTAAATGTACAATCAACAAACTCTAAGCATTAACAACTCTATTAAATTTTAATCGAGAAAGACGCTCCACAGGAACATCCTTGTTCAGCTTTAGGGTTTTGAATAATTCTGAACCCAGATCGTATCAATTCTGTGTGAAAGTCGATTGTTGAGCCATCTACATACTCGATCGATGATGAGTCAATCACTACCCGCGCACTGTTTGAACCATAAATCAAATCGTCTGCTTCGAGTTTGTCGTCTATATCAAACTTATACTGAAATCCAGAACATCCTCCACCTTCGATAGTAACACGGAGAAACGATTTATCATTGCAAATCTCCTTCAAACGCTTGATGCAGGAGTCACTCAACTTCAACCCATTTTTGACAGCTTCCGTAGTGTACGGTGAAAACCGGGATAATAGACATTGGTTTCTGGATTGAAAAAATCGATGAAAATTAATGATAGGGTACGTTTGCAAAATACTACCGTATCACATTTGTCGATAAAATGTTAAGAAAAGACGCCATTCATATACAGCTTGCAAAACCGATTTCACTATTATTTTAAAAAAAAATATTTTATACGATCGCAATGTTTTGATTTTTGAAATTGAAAAACAAAGGCTACACGCTAAGCTTGCTGTACTCAGAGTTTAGGTAAGGTAGCAAAACTACACTACAGGGATGCCAGAACCAGTGGATATTTTTTAAATTTACATGTCTGATTTTTGCAAGTAATCGATTATCCGTTAATCGAGTAATTTTTGAAAGCTTGATTCGATTAATCGGCCAAGAGAATCAATAAAAATCAATAATTGATTAGGTAGTAAATCTTAATAGTAGATAATCCTCTATCGTCGTTTCATAGCGACCAATCATTTTAGTTTCATTTGGCCAGCAACACAATGGCCATTCTTGACTGATGTATTTTCACTAATTGAAATGCACAAATTGCGAGGGGAACGACACTCCTCGATTTGTTGATGAAATGAACATAAAATTTATATTTCTGAACGGATTGATAAAGATTTACATTAGTTAGTTCGAAATTGATTCGATTGCCAAAAAATAGTTTCAAATGGCCGAAGATGATTTGAAATGTGTCATGAAAAACAAAATGAAATGCTCGAAATTCACGTTTTGACAGCTTCAGTGCTCGATGAAACCAAAACAAAACATTTCCAGCAGCATAACTGCATGACCAAATCAAAACAAAAACATAAATTTTGTTGCCAGAATTATTGAAAGATTCAAACATTGAGTATACAGAGTTGCCAGTTCCATCAAAATCGTCGAAATTCGAGCAAAATTTGCTTGAGATTGGATAGATTTTTTGTAATTTCTTCGATTTTTCTTAACAATGCTCGATTTGTTAGAAAATTGTAAAAATTTTCTAAAATTACCGGAAAAAGTACGAATTTATGTAAAACTGAAGGGAATAAAACAATCATTATGAAGTGACGTTCCCCTCGACAAATTGTCTAAACCTGTACTGAATTTTGATGAATTCATTTCCTTGTGCGGTATATACAAACTCTTTCATTTCATAGCAATAACAGTCGAAATTAGATATCATGTGAAAACTATGAAATTATAATAGTATGCCACATAGAAATTTGTTTCGTAGCAGATATCAAATGATTTTTCTATTTGCCTGTCGTTTATTCTGCTGTAAATTTTATTCATTGGACATTTTTGGTCTTGAATGCATAAAAATCACAGCAGAATAAACGAGACTGAAATAAAAAGGTTAACTCTGCATTTTACTAATTTGAAGCTTAGACAAGACATGACAATAGAGGGGGTTGTTTTTGTTCCAATTTTACGTCAGAATGTTCCAGCTCCTGATTGGTTGATTCTGACTTTTTGCACCGTACGCAATGTTACTGCAGGGATAGCGAAATGATGCTTGGCAGTGTTGCTATATTTATAGGGAAATAATGTAATTACTTTTGACAAATAATATTGTTATCGTTAAAAGAGTAGAAATAAATAAATGAAGCAGACATTTTGCGACAAAGTAGAACAAGTACACACTTAATTTAAATTACTGGGTACAGTAAAATTTTACTGGGTTTTTGAACAGCAAACCGTTCGGTAATCAATTCAGTAAAACAATTCGGTTACTGAACTCTCCGCAATCCGTTCTATCCAAACGTCAAAAAATACTGGTCAGTCAGTAGTTTCCTCGATTTGACAGATGATTTGCTGTACCTGTTTTGTAAGTTTTTGACGAGGTTCGGTAATGTTGGTATAATTTTGCCGAACAATCAGTCAGTTTTTACTGGATAATGTTCATATACCGAAAAAAATAAAAGTGCTGATAAATTCAGTGAAAAATATTGCGGGTTTCAGCAAATTATTCGAAAAATTACTGAAAATCGTTAAAAAATGAAAACTTTACCGCAATTTTTTAAATAATTTGCTGAAAGCTCCGTAAAAATATCACTTTACTGTGGTAGTCATCAAAAGAAATTACCGAACAACTTTTGGCTGGCTTAGTGTGTATGTACCACACGTTTGCCGTATACGTGGTTAATTAATTTAAACAAAAATAAGACAGCAACCAAACCGAAATCTAAAATTTGTCAGAAAATGGTTTCAACAAACCTTACTAAACACCAACGACATGGAAGAACGGTGCCCTTTATTAATATAGTGGATTCAAGATACAAAATATTGCAGGAATAAAATAAATTAACAAGAATCCATTTTCATTTAAAAAATAGCAACACTGTTCGGAAGATTTCGGCAGGGTGAAAATTTGCGAAAAAAAATGTCGAATGAAAAATAAGAAGCCGATTGTCACGTCTTGTCTTAGATTTGAAGTTCAACTAAACGGTTCTTGGCTACAAGCAGACCATATTTTTCTGCGTGTCGCAAAAGTGCGGACCAAACCCTCTAAGAACGGTTGGTTTCAAAATCGTCCAATGAAGGACGTTCGTTGGACCAATTTGGACAACGTCCAAATAACCGTTCAACAAACGTCCATCGTTGGACCCGTGTTGAACAATTTTGAAATAATTTTTTGGACGTCTCAGTGGGTAGTCAGTATGGATTCCAAATCAAATGCAACAACCGATTCCGACTCAGAATCGGTTGTTGCATTTAATTTGGAATCCATACTGACTCCATTCAGGATTCCGAAACAATGGTTTGACCGGGAATATGAATGAACTTTTCTATAGATGTATTTTATTCTCGATAGTCGATTAACGCAAATAATCGAGCAATTTCTTAAATAATCGATTAGAAGCTTCCGGTATCATCGAATAAATCGATTAGCTGGTATCAATTAATCGGCAACATAATCCATGAAGGGTATGCAAGCGACTCAAAATTTCAAAATAGACCCAGCTGCCTTTTTTTGTTGACAAATTAAGATAGATACAGAACACTAGATTAAGGCTAGTTTACAGTTCGGAAAATGAGTCACGAGATTTTGCACGGGATTTGTGTCGGAATTTGATCAGGGAAAAGTTTCCACCGCGATCTCTCCAAACTGTCAAACCAAACACTCTGCTGCTTTTTAAAAATACAAACAGTATCAATCTTGCAGCGAATTGCAAACCTTATAAAAATACTATTTCAATAGTAATTCTTCAAAAGGGCTAATGGGACTTTTGTAAACAAACTTATTTCGCTCATTATTCCGCTACCGAGTTGAATTTCATGAAAAATACACATGAATCAACATCTTTATCCTTGGTAGAATCAATTTCAAATGTTTTCTGTGTTGAAATGATAACAAATTAGGAGAAATCAGCAAAACAAAAGTTTGTTTACAAATCTTATTAGCCCTATTCAAATGTTGATATGGATTTTTCCCGTCAGAAACAATTTGTGTTGAATTGTTCCCGGCCGGATTTCTGTGTGGAGAGTTTCAAAATCCCGTGATGTTTCCCGCGGTTGGGTTTACACAGCGATGCCAGATTTACAGACATGTCTGTATTTTACAGACATTTCGATCGTGACCCGGATAGAATTTTACAATAGCATTTACCCTACAAACAATCATAAAACAATAAATATTATAGTTATTACTGTTTCAACATTGTTCGATGCCAAGTTCTCACAATAGATTTACAATAAAATTTCATGTAACAATAAATTTCACTGTTCAGCAAAAAACTGATACAGTGCATTCACATTAAATTTTACTGTTTTCGAGAAAAAAATGTATGGAGAAAAATTGATTTTTTTAATGTTAAGATACATAACCACCCCCCTTTTTCACTGTAAAAGTCTATTTTACATTGAAATTTACTGTAAAAACGTTAAAGTTTATTGTTTTTGTATTGTAGCATAACACTAAAACTTACTGTAAATTATTGTAAAATTACTGTACTGTCACAGTGAAAATCATGGTTTTGTTACTGTACATTTCTATTCGGGGAACCAACAAATGGGCCTATATAACAAATGTACACAAACGGAGATTTGAGTATTATCTTAAAGAGGAGTAAAAATACTTCATAATAAATATAAAAACTTATTTATAAATGATTCACACTTCGATCGTGAACCGACAAATGGGCGAAACTAACAAATGTACACAAACAGAGATTTGATTAATATCTGAAAGAGGAGTAAAAACGAGGGGAACGACACTCCTCGATTTGTTGATGAAATGAACATAAAATTTATATTTCTGAACGGATTGATAAAGATTTACATTAGTTAGTTCGAAATTGATTCGATTGCCAAAAAATAGTTTCAAATGGCCGAAGATGATTTGAAATGTGTCATGAAAAACAAAATGAAATGCTCGAAATTCACGTTTTGACAGCTTCAGTGCTCGATGAAACCAAAACAAAACATTTCCAGCAGCATAACTGCATGACCAAATCAAAACAAAAACATAAATTTTGTTGCCAGAATTATTGAAAGATTCAAACATTGAGTATACAGAGTTGCCAGTTCCATCAAAATCGTCGAAATTCGAGCAAAATTTGCTTGAGATTGGATAGATTTTTTGTAATTTCTTCGATTTTTCTTAACAATGCTCGATTTGTTAGAAAATTGTAAAAATTTTCTAAAATTACCGGAAAAAGTACGAATTTATGTAAAACTGAAGGGAATAAAACAATCATTATGAAGTGACGTTCCCCTCGAGTAAAAATACTTTATAAAAAATATAAAAACTCATTTATAAATATTTCACACTTCATGAAAATCAATAAAAAACAAAACGGCGGATCCGACTTTCGACTGTAAACAAAAAGCCAGGTGGGTTACGCCTCTGCATTTCTAAGGTAGTGTATACAGGCGAAATTGACAGCATCATTGTTTACAAGGTCCGTAAACAGAATCGCCCAAAACAAAAACCAAGTGCTTGTTACGCCCAGGAAGAATAACAAATTTTCCCCTCCAGCGAGCACGGCGAAAGCCACATTTGATTTTTGTTTTTTGGCGACACTGCAGGGCGAAATTGAGAGTCGTCAAAACAAGAGGGCGACTCAAAAATGGCCTAATCAACATTTCATAACAACACTCGGCGAAATAATCTGTTTTCAATTTTATCAACGAAAACGTTATTATATAAAACATTTTAGTTATACTTCCGAAAACTAGTATTGTTTCAAAGTGTTTCAATACATTTGAAGGCGCAGTATGCAAACACTGTTAAAATACGATTTAATTTTCTGAACCGAATTTTCAAAGCTATTTTTCTCGATTCGATATCATTGCGACTTCGGCCCTTTGGTCGATTCATGATAGACTTCATGAAAATCAATAAAAAACAAAACGGCGGAACCGACTTTCAACTGTAAACAAGCCGCCAGGCGGATTACGCCTCTGCATTTCTAAGGTAGTGTGTACGGGCGAAATTGACAGCATCATTGTTTACAAAGCCTGTAAACAGAGTCGCCTTAAACAAAAACCAACTGCTTGATACGCCCGGGAAGAATAACAAATTTTCCCCTCCGGCGAGCACGGCGAAACTCACATTTGGTTTTTGTTTTCTGGCGACACTGCAGGGCGAAATTGTGAGTGGTCAAAATAAGAGGGCGACTCAAAAATGGCCTAATCAATATTTCATAACAACACTCGGCGGAATACATTTTTTTCAAATTTGTCAACGAAAACGTTATTATATGAAATATTTTAGTAATGCTTTCGAAAACTAGTATTGTTTTGAAGTGTTTCAATACATTTGAAAGTGCAGTAGGCAAACACTGTTAAAATACGATTAAATTTTCTGAATCGAATTTTCAAAGCTATTTTTCTCCATTCGATATCATTGCGTCTTCGGCCCTTTGGTCGGTTCATGATCGATTTGATGTCTCCTACAGACGTAGCCAGAGATCTACAGACTTTTAAAAGGGTAATAGTGTTTAGTAAAATTGCACTATAATAACTGTTTTCGAATACGAGTGAATCCTTCACAATAGAATTCTACTTTTAATCTATTTTTAAAGTAAAATTTTAGTGTAACTAGAATTTACACAACCATTTACAGACTTTTACAGACATTTTAGTTATTCTTCTACAGACATTTCAAAAAAACATGTGGCATCCAGTGTTGTTGAACTCGTCAAAATAACTCTTGTATTTCTCATTCGCGTGTTCTCATTGCGCCCAACACTCGTATCCGAGTGTTCTCCATGCATGCCTTTCTTTCGTTCATGCCCAGTTTACATTAATGCTGGTTGCCATCTGCTGGTGCCAGCATGCTGGCAACCAGCACGCTACCAGCATAATGTAAACGCTTGCCAGCAGCTGGCACCAGCAGATGGCATGCGTTTACATTATGCTGGTAACATGCTGGTTGCCAGCATGCTGGCATCAGCAGATGGCAACCAGCACTAATGTCAACGCTACATCACTCCCCAGCCGGGTAGAATTTCTGCGAGTGCCAGTCAGCCAAAAGCGACTCAAACTGCACATATTGAAACCCACTCTTTCGTTCGCACCCACCCACTGGCGCTCACTCCTACTGCTGCTACCACTCGTCCGTGCTCCCGCTCGTCCATGCTCCCACTCGTCCGTACTCTCACTCGTAGCCACTCGCGCTCTTTAACCCACTCGTATCCTCTCGCACTCTTAATCGCGTTCGCCTTCACTCGCACTCTTGCCGTCGCTAGCGCTCGCATTTCGTTCTTCGTTGGTAGACCAAGAATGAATGAAAATGAATTTATTCGGATATGTTATGAACAAAGTCTAAGCCGCGGCTGTTTGAAGATCGATTTGCACAATACGTCTGGCTTTCGTCACCGGTACAGCACGTCATGGGAACGTCAAAATTAGTTATATGCAGTTAAATGGAGGTATTGACATACAACATCAACAGCACGGAATGCTTTGATGTACGGGAAGTGTGAACGAGAGACGCATTCAACTTATCTTGATGGAACGACGACGGACATTTACAGTGATGGAAGCTAATGTATCGTCTGCATTGACGCTGGTATAACGGAAAAGGAAAATAAACGCACCCGAATGAAATGCAGTTGCGTTAAAACGTAAATTAAAAAAAAACTGCAAAATCGCTTGGATTGACACTTTTAAATATGTGGAACCTTAACATGTCAAATATATATATAATTCCCCTCAATGCTGCATATATGCACTTCTTAAAATAATTAGTTTTTTGGTCAAATATACTTATATTAAAGTTTGAGATTTTTTGTGGGATAATGAAATGACAGGAACAGTTTTTATTGTCAAATATGTTACTGAAAGAATATGTGCATAAATCGCTCAGATATCGTAAAATATCGAATTAAATAGTTACTACAAGAGTCAGTCCCATAAAGATAGGGAATGCCAAAGAAAACGGGACAAATATGCGATCATGGGTAGTATACATCTATGACCATTCCTGGTACATTTTGCATTAAATGAATCGGATATTCGGATTAAATACATGGTTTCGAGATAAACGTATTTGATGCGGTTCACTACAAAAATTCAAACCCATTAATAAACATTGGCTTCTATAGAATATGTATGTAGGAGATCGACTACCTTTATAAAGTGAATTTCTAAACATAAGGACTTAATTTATTGAATATTTCGTGACCAATTCCAATATACGCTGTTCTTGTCCTCCAAATTACGACGGAATCAGAGCAAATCTATCTGCTGTAAGAAAAGTACTCTATGCGTTATATATTCTAAAACATTCGTTCACAGTCCTAAATTGATACAACCAGCGGACTATATTAGAAGAAATCTCTAGTAAATGATTTTGCGCACTTTCCACTAACCTGAACTCTGCACTTTAAAAATGTGAGTAATGAAGCTACTACTGAAACATAGACATGTCAGTCGAACTAACCAGTCTATGAGATAATTTTTTAGTAGTATGTTATGTGCGTAATACGGTTCGAATCGAGTTTTTGTGCCACAAGCAATACTTGCATTGAAATAGTAATTTTTACTTGCTCGTCAACTCCTCACGCTGGCTTTTCCCAGATAACGAATTAACTGGTTTGTTTTGCCGATTGGTATTTTCCAGAATAGGTTGTTTTGCCGAATTAAGTATAAAAAGTTATTTTCAATGGCAATTAAATAGTATAAAGGATGATTCAATATTTAAATATGACAAAAAGCATGGATGTGGGATGATAAATTATAGAATTAACAGTCAAAATGTAAAGAATAGTTAAGGTAACTATTAAAATCAAACTTTAAATGAAAATAGTTTCTCTTTGAGCGTTTTGGTGGAATGCTAAAAATAAAAATTTTGAAAATGCTGAATTTAAATGAAAATTAAAATGCCTAAAGAAATGAAATATCTCTGAATTAATTTCTACTAACGTGATTCACTTGCTTCTCTTATTCATACACATAATCTTAGGTTTAGATCATTTCAACAAGTATATACCAAAGTTTTACAAATCTGTACTAATTGAGATTTGAACATGACTGAACAACATTGTTTTCGGTAATACTGATTCTTCTTGACGAAAAAACAGTTTGCACAATACTGTTCAAATAATTACTCACGATAATTTACTAAATATTAGTGGAACGGAGCTTTATTCCATTTACCATCTTAGTAAAATTGGTAGTAGCAGATTAGTTTTTTTTTTACTTTTTTCAATAAATTATATTAAATTCGTGTTTCCAATTTTCATTGTTCAAAAAAGAAACTATCCTTAAAAAGCTTTAGATTTTATTGCTGGATAGCATGGACTTTTATAGAATATGTGATATTATTTCCTTAATCCTCCGGAAGTCGTACCGTATGGCCCACTGAACGAGCAGCCGCTGTTGCTCTAAGACGATTTCGCCAGATTTTCAGAGCAGTGTGCACTCAGTGCAGTAGCGCGACTTCCCCAAGGTTAAGGGGTTGCCTAGTGTAGTGGGTAAAAAAACATTAATGTTTTTTATTCGTTTAATTGTTAGTATTGAACATCTAGAAAAGCCCAGTGCAATCTCGGTGGCCACACTGATCTTCTTTTGTTCTGAACAACCATGCGTTTCAACGATTTCAGTGGCAACTTTAATAGCATCTTTCTCGAAACCGCATTTTTTCAAATTGCCGATAACTCAAAAATCATTCAACGAATTGACTTGATTTTTTATGAGAATGCATAACATGTGTAGTCGATGAACTAAGGGAAAATGGAATACAAAAATCTTCCTCGTTATTTTGAAGAAAAGTGAACGAATTTTATTTTTCGGTTTTTCTTATGCTATTTTCCGAAATTCCAACTGTTCTATATTTTTGTGGTTCATCGATTAACTACAAGTCTATGTTTTAAAAATCTTATTGAATTTCCCATTTCAGACAATTGTATCAAGAGTTATCATGTCCTCCGCGGCATTCCTCGACATGGAAATGGTTGAACGTCTTCTCTTCGAACGCTCGTATGTGTGGCTTTGCCTGACTGAAAATTTTTCATTCATAATGAATATATACATAAACCTTAACGAGAGGTCCATTGCCACCTTGCCATCACAATCGTATAACAAAATTACTTTCAGTTTGAGCACTTTATAAGTAGACGCCCCTTAAAAGACAAGTTTTTTTTTAAGACACCGCACTTATAATTTGTTTACATATTTAAAAAAAATATAAAAAACAATATATTTAATTTGTTATTTAAATACGACCGGTATAAACCTGTATAGACAGATAACGTCTATATGCAATGACAATTTAATGCGAACGCGCGCACTGTTAGTTTAGTTAGTTTTGCTTGCATTGTTCTAGGATTTCATCAGAATGCCGTACCTGATCCCTTCGCTCCTTTACGAGCGCTCCCAGTTGCTAAAAGAGTGTATACGAGCTGTTCTAATAAACATCTTCAGAGCTGCAAAGAGTGCTTAGCACACGGGAGTGGGTGGCATGCAGTGAAAACTCGCAGCCGAGGAGTCCCATCATGGGAACCCACTCGCCGTTAGAGCTAAAACCTAGCGAGCCGACAAGAGTGCGAGTGACACACGAGCCTATAGCGAAGGCAGATAACTCACATGAATCAAGCATATTTGCCGCTCGTGCTGATCGTCACATATTTGAGAGTTCTTCGAAAACGTGTGTACAGCAGTAGGGAGCATACAGTGTTAGTCTCGCGCTCGCTTGTGAACGAGGAGGGTGTGTTGGCTTCTCGCTCTTTTAGCAACACTGGTGGCATCGCTGCATGGGTTTACACTTCAGGAAAACTGTTGTCACTGGGGCCGGAATACGAATTAGAAGCAGCCAGCATTCCGGCTAATTTTCTGGCTGGGCTTATTTGAGTATTTTTCGCTGAGATATTTTTCGACCCACTGTGAGTCATTGAAATATTTCCAAAAACAAGAACAAACAACCGAAACAAAAACACAACAGCAACTGTCAACACTATTCCATATCTTGTTTTTTTTTATTGCACATCATTTTTTGCATACGAAAACCGGCATTAATTTATTGATTCAATTAAAACTGATGAAACACTGTCATTTCTTTTTATAGTTGTAGATTATTTTTTATAGAAAGCATACGTCGTGTTTTACTGCTTACAGAATCCTTAAGCATGAGTGCAACATCATATCTTACCCTGATCACTGCAGTAAGTGTGTTCACGGCACTTTTTGCCATTATCTATCAGGCGTATCTGGCATCGAACGATCTGAGACAGTTAACAGTAATATTACAAAGTATGAAAAATTTAGAACAAGCATTCCCAGTTAACAAACCTAGAGTTGCCATCGGCTATGGGTCTTGTAGCGATCTGTACGTGAGGGCGGTAGATTTCCTAAATTTCACAAGCAGTTTGGAGAAATCCTTACATCAAACAACATTGAATGTGAATGATATTACTACTGAAGATGAGTTCCTGCAGAGTTTCGCGTATTACTTTCAAAGAGGTGCCGCCGCAGAGTAAGTTACTGTCGTGTCGAAAAAATTGATTCATAACATTAATTATTTTCAGACGCTATACTGCCAATAAAGATCTGTTTCAAAAGTTAGTCAGACAAGCAAAAAAGTCGTCGAAGGCTGAACCAAGATGGGCTCTAGGAGGAAACGCTCCCGTGATAGGATCACGTTTAGCCACCGAAGGGGCTGAGGTGATGCTAGCGGCCAAAATGTCGTCCAAGTATAACTCTCGAGGATTTAGATTGTTTAGTTTTCCTGATTATTTCTCCATTTTAGATTGAAATCTCATCTAAGGCCTGATATCCATTTAACTGGTAGTTTAATCGACGACGATGACATTCATCTAATTCTAGAGTACAAAACTGGTGATGAATGGGGTACCATGCGAACTCCTCGTGCTAATCGGTACATTTTGCACAACGATCACCACAACCCATTTATTAGCTCGCTAGAAGAACTAGAACTAGCGTTACCTGGGTTTGATCCACATTTATTCGTAGTTAGTGGCTTGCAAATGATGGATAACTACGTCTACGAAGGTGGTGTTCGGGAAGAACGAATCGAAAAAGTTCGTAACCAAATTCAAGCTCAATCTACCGACACTCTAATCCATTTCGAAATGGCAAGTTTTGTTGAGCTGCAACTTCTGCAATTACTTCTTAAAAACATTGTACCGTACAGTGATTCAATCGGTATGAACGAGCAAGAGCTAGATAACCTACGACAAGTCTTGGAGACTGGAAAGATCAGTTTGGTAGCAGATAGTAATCCCCGTGTCGCCCAGTCACTTGATCAGGCCAGATACGTTTTTGGCAAAATAAATGAAGACTTCTTCCAGTCTCACTTGACCGATACTCGACGTCGTATGCTCTCGCGAATTCATTTGCACACGCTAGCCTACCAAGCCATCCTGGTCGCTAAAGATAGTAAATGGAATAATACAAAAAATGCTGCTGCCAAGGCATCCCTTACGGCTCACCGACACGTCTGTGCTAGTCCTATCGTTAATCCGGATGCCTCCTATAGACTGCTAGATGATAGTTTTGCCACTTCCACGCAGAGTGGAGCAGCACGAATTCCATTTTCAGAACTTGAACCAGTTTCCTGTTGGAATGAAACGATTGCAATTAATGGCTTGAAACGGCTGGATGTAGAGATTTGCGTGGCTCCGGTGCTAATTTGTAAGGTAGCAAAACAGACTGCTGGCGCTGGGGATAACATTTCCGGTGCAGGTCTTATACTGCAAATATAGTACATAGTAGTGCACTCGAAAGCACTTTCGTAATATTCAGAGTTTATCGTTGGGATCTAGCTGGAAAATTGACGCATTTTTTGCTGTTATTAATTAATCATTTAAAGAACACTCAGACTCATACACGTTTTAACGTTGTAGGTAAGCATTTGTAGGGCTTTTAAACATTCCGGCATTATTGTGCAATTTTAAATACATTTGACAATAATTCATAGACTATTTATTCTCCATATTACATCCTCGCAAGCCCATTAGGTAGATTGAAACTTAACTCAGAGGTATTGTAATTAAGTTTCAACATAATTGTAGCATTGTAAAATTTTTCTTAAAACTCGTAAAAAATCTTATTCGACCGGATTAAAGTTGTGATTCGATGGCTGGATACGGTAAATGGACCGCCTTTTAGTCGGACTTTCGTCAGTTGGACCATTGACTAATCCATGTGCAGTTGTGTTGGTGCGAGATTGAGGTTAAATCGGGTGGAATTTAAATCAGATGGCGAATTGTAAACATCGTGTTATATGTATGGTGTCTATACACATTACAACTGTGTTAGTATCCTAAACGTCAAATAAGTCAATATTGACCAATTGCATTTGAGCAATCAAACTGTCATCCCTCTTTACCAATGTTTGACATCTGTCGGTCGTTCCAACTAGCGAATCAGTTTCGTTGTTTGGACGAAGGCCGTGATTCGCTACTTGGTCACTTATTAACTATTTGTGTTATGTGACGTGTACGTACATAAGCCGTAGAAAAGTCTATTTCACTTTGACAATCATTAGAGATGTCAACAGATGCATTAACACTACTAACGTCTTCTTTTGGAGAATTTTTGACATATTTTGTCAGTCGGTCCAACCTAGGATCCAACTAGCGAATCAAATTCGTTAGTTGGACAGAGGCTATGGTCCAACTAGCGAATCACGACTGTTTATCATTGAATCTCGATTAACATATGATTACTGCCTAAAAGCCAACTGTCAAAATCCACTTTGAATGGAAATTCCGGACAAACCGTTACTAGCCGAACACAGTTCACAACAGTTTATGAAAGAAAAAATATTTTTCTTTCGGTTACTATAAACATCTCTGATTGGCGCGTAACGGTTTGTCCGGAATTTCCATTCAAAGTGGATTTTGACAGTTGGCTTTTAGGCCGTAATCATATGTTTGTCGAGAAATATATGAACAAACGCCACTTCAAACGGTTTTATAATTATTCACTTACACTTTTTAATTTTTTAGGATTTAAAAGCATTAACCCTCTAAGAACGGTTGGTTTCAAAATCGTCCAATGAAGGACGTTTGTAGGACCAATTTGGACAACGTCCAAATAACCGTTCAACGAACGTCCATCGTTGGGCCCGTGTTGAACGATTTTGAAACAATTTTTTGGACGTCTCAGTGGGAATGCTTTGCAACATTTTTCGCATTGTTCCGTTAGAGCACAATGTCAATACGACCTTTTGAAAACCATCTTGATATTATCGAAAAACAAATTGAAATTTATCAACATATGAAATATTTCAGTTTACACTCCCATTGAGAAACCTAAAAAAATGTTCAGCCGGAAATGAACTGAGATTCTGGCTGGTTCCAGCTCGTATTCCGGCTCCAGTGACACAACCGATTCTAACTAGAATCTTTCTATACTGGGGTGCAGTTCCCCAGTTAAGCTCAGCCGGAAATCAACTGGAATTCCGGCTGGTTCCAGTTCGCAGTCCAGCTCCAGTGACACAACCGATTCCAGTTAGAATCGGTCGTGTCATTGGAGCCGGAATACGAACTGGAACCAGCTAGAATTCCAGTTCAGTTCCGGCTGAAATTTACTGGGTCGCTGTCAAACTTCATGTGCGGAACAGGCAGACAGGGATGCCAATTGTTTTTCCAAAAAATCTGAAATATTTTTTGAAAAAATCTGGAAAGGTCTGGATGTCTCAAAATGGAGAGCTATAAATGTTGCAATTTATTATTGAAACATATTTAACGATAATTGCGATGACAAACATTTTAAATGCCTAATTTTTATGGATGGATTAAAATTGCGTCTCTGGGCTTTTACAGTCGTGATTCGCTAGTACCCAGTAAAGTTCAGCCGGAAATGAACTGGAATTCTGGCTGGTTCCAGTTCGTATTCCGGCTCCAGTGCAACAACCGATTCTAACTAGAATCGGTTGTGTCACTGGAGCCGGAATACGAACTGGAACCAGCCAGAATTCCGGTTCATTTCCGGCTGAGCTTAACTGGGTAGGGCCACAGCCTTGTCCAACTAACGAATTTGATTCGCTAGTTGGACCGACTGACAAATGTCAAAAACTCTCTAAAGGAGATGTTGGCAGCGTAAATGCATCTGTTCACATCTCTAAATATTGTCAGATTGATTGTCAAAGTAAATTTGACACGAGATTTTAACGTTCAGGTGCTTTTTAGTTGGACAATGGTCCAACTAGCGGAGGTCCAACTAAAAAGCAGTGCAGTTAAAAAGTGCCCGCATAAATAAAAACTTTATCTGGAATCCTCTATATTAGACAAAAATCATAAGTGCTGTGGTAACCACACACGTTAGGGTCTATTTATTATATTACGATAAATGTGTTTTCCTGTAAAATTATATGAAATTATAGAATGAAGATACGAGTTATTGTTACAATAGGGATCTTTAGGGGTGTGCGGGTTAAGGCATATTCTGATGCAGATTAGTACCGTGAGTTAATATCTCAGTCCTTTTTCAATTTTTTGGCCCGAAACTATTGAAAAAAAAACATTTTTTAGTTTGTTTCCGTTTAGGACAATAACACATCCAAACCCATGCGACTTGCACGACCCTATAGCCCAGTTAAACTCATTCCGGAACCGGTTCGGATTTCTGAATGGAGTCATTATGGATTCCAAATCAAATGCAACAACCGATTCCGACTCAGAATCGGTTGTTGCATTTGATTTGGAATCCATAATGACTCCATTCAGGATTCCGAATCAAATTCCGAATGGTTTGACCGGGAGGTTGCCTTATCAGATCTACCATAGTTTGCAGATGAAACTTGGGATGGCAGGTTGCTAGCGGATTGACAAAATACCAGATCATGCTGTGTGGGGTGCTGTCCCGGTTAACAATGAGGCGAACGAGATATTTGCAGATACGTCATTTAGTAGGACAACTGTCAGTTTGCTGGTTGAGTTTAATTTGGTTTTTTTAAATTTAAAAATCATAAAAGAATAATTAAGGTTTAAGAATGATATGAGTGTACTCGTAAGGACACCCGCTACCAATACATATGAAAAACTGGCACAATTTTTCCAAATTAAAGATCCCTATATAGGGAATGGTTATAATATAATATTGTATGTTAGAAAAGAATTGAGGTGCTTCCGCAGGATTATTAAAAAAATATCGAAACGATTTGAGTTGAAGTCACAATGATGGTAGTCGTTTTCATATGGTTCTGTAAGGTTTGCTTTAAAGAAAAACGTGTATCGTTACAATTTCCATACAAGATTACCATAATGTTCACCTCAAGTCGAATCGTTTGGTTACAGTTTTCAGTAATCCTTTATATTGAATTGAATGTGTTGTTAAAATGAAATAACGAATCTTTGTTTATTGCTCCTATTTATTGGGAAAAATAATAATTTATCCACGGATAAAGTGCTTTAATACTTTATTATTATTTCTTACCAAGTGGAAATCAGATTATTTAGGTTGGATAAAAGAAATTCCAAATTTAATTTTTGGCGTACAGGTTTCGTTTTTGGACAAAATCTAAACCTTCATACCTTTCTGTAAAAGGTGAAATGAATCCACAAGGCTGTCAATAATGTTTTACTCAGCGAAGGTCGATTAGATTAATTCTATAATTTAAATTAATTAATTAATTTAATTAATAATTAAAATTAGATTTCATCTATAGCAACAATTTGTTTATAAGCACATTCAGCAAAATGGTAAAACTAATCATAATCAAATTTCGTATATGGCAAAATATATCACATCGTAACACTGCCGTTTAAGAAGTTCTGTTAGTAGGAAGGAGCTTCATGAATTTAGGATGGACTTCTAAAGAAGGGCTAACACCATGTATTGCAGCCCTAGCAACTCAAGAATTCCAAATCCTCCTCTAATACCCGAGCTTATACCTTTTTCTTAAGTGGACCAATGTAAATGTATTACATTTTGCGTATACATGACGAGTCTTTTTAAGAACGTAAGTACACAGCTGCCGAAAGTTGCTACACCTGTCAAGACGAGGAGAGATGGTCAATTCTAATAACGGATGCATCATCCAGATTCTCGATTTGCTTAACCAACCAGATTCAACGGTTTATATATTATATATGAATGTATTGTATCAAACACACGGCTCACCATCACCGAAAGGCTCGCAAACCTCCTCTTAAACCAATTCAAGGAAAATTAAGGGAAAATTTGAATGGAAGTTCCAACCATATACGGTATGCTCCGTAATTACTCAGCTCTTACAATCATGGTCATTCGTAATCATCAACAGTTTGTAAGTAGGGGTTTGCCCACTACTCGGGTTCTTGTTTGCCCGGCGAACCCTTCTTTTCAGGGCGGCCTAGGTGCTTCTACAGAATTTCGGATTTTCGTCACAACAAAAAAAAGGTAAACCAAACAAATAAATTAACAAATTTACCGACTTTTATTTCCTCCTAATACTCTCCACTGCTGCTGTTGCCGTTGAGCTGCTACTGCTGGGCGGAAAGGTGGGCGGTCTCGTCCGACCGGCCGGGACAGCAACGGCCGAGTTCTCCTTGATTACGTTGGCTGCTCCGGCAGCGGTCCTTGTCTTTTAGCTAGGGAGGTGAGCTTGGCTCCTTTGTTGGAACCTCCCTAGCGACGGTGGTGATGAATCACCGGATTCTTTGCTCGCCGCAAAGAATCCCGGAAGACACCGCAGTGTTCTTCCCAGGGGGAGCCTTTGTCCACCCTGCTTCACCCTCCTTGGCTATTAGCTGGGAAGGAGAGCAAAGCTCGTTCGGCTTATCCTTCCCAGCGAGGGCGGATTGGTGCGTCTGGATCCTTTGCGGTTAGCCGGGGAAGCGAAAATTCCTTGATGATTAGCTTCCCCCGACGGCGATCCAGCACCACAAAATAAACAAGCGCTCAAACCACGGGCCGGCACTTTACGACGGATAACTTTCCGTCACACACGCGCACTTCGCACTACGGCTATTGTGGCTGGAAACTGTCCCGAACTGGTGTAACGGGGACGTCTGAATTTCACCGTGGTCTGTCACTTTCTAAAAAAACTCGATCGCCGCCTTCCTCATTCGACCCAAAACAAACACCAAAACCAGCACCAAAAAAAACGTACCGCCGCATAGCTGTCATCACCTATGCGCAGCATAGCCAGTACCCTTATTTCAGCAGCAGGAGAGCGGTGGCCTATCTAAGCCCTATGTTATTTATACATAAATATGAAACAAAATTTTCTACACCTATCTGATTACACAAAACCGTTCACAAACGCGAAACTATATAAAAATTTACAAACTAAATGTGAACGGTATCGAACAGCGGTGAGCATAACTTTAACGTAAACAATACACTCTACGGAGTGTATACGCAAAAAAAAGGGTATATTTCCACCCAGTGCTAAATTGTTACCCTGACGGGTTACAATCTCGCCCACACCGGGTGGAAAAAAATTGGCAACAATTTTTTTTCTAACCTAACACCTAACACCGATACAATAATAATGAACGAAATGAATAAATAAATAAATAAACAAAGAAAAACTAACTACACCTAATCATTTCTTCCGCAATTTATCAATAATTCATGTCAAAAAAACTAATCGACCGGCGGTCCTCATTGGTGAAAAGTTTGCCTGTGTTGGGTCTGATAATACTGACAGCATACGCGAGAGGTTGTCAGCCATCGTCATTACTCGGCTATGGGTTGAACCCTAAATCTAATCCGAAAACAAGATCGGTAACAACTCGAAATTCCCAAAATTCTGCAAGTGGCATTGACAATTTTCAATGTTTCAACGTGCAGGGGAACGGTTGTCGGCATTATATTGTTCTTTTCATCGACTGTCCAGAAATGTCTTTCGTGTCCTCACGGTACCAGTACTATACGCTTGTGCTGGGGTTTCTATCCAAATACATTCATACAATTATCCCATTCATTCATCCTCAATCACTGGCCTACTCGATCATTCACATTCCGATATGCACTTTGAATTGACCCCAAAACAATTTTATCTTATCATTCACACATGCACTCATTCACTCTGTTCGACTCCACACTCATACATTCACTCATACAATACCGCTTAACACGTCATCATTTCTCCCACTCACAGACATTCCGGACAAAAAGTTTGTATATTCGTCCCTTTTCGCCTCAAAACGCTTCGTACATAGCAAAAGAAACGTTTGAGAGGGACCAAAGAATGTCTTTCGCATAATTTAAAAATATCAAAATGATTCCCGCTGGAATCAAACGAACCACCCCAGGTTTAACCACAAAACCCAAAATTATGCGAAATAAAATTTTATTATTCGATTCGAAGACGCGAGGCGCTGTTTAACCCACATCCCTCTAACACCCATACCATCCTGATCCGAATCGGGCTACACCTGCATGATGCAGAGCATTGATGCGAACATCGGGGAAACTGTCAAAATTGATGATGATATTTTCACCCATCTGAATGGATGAATGAATCATCTTCAAAATATAAATAAAAACAAAACAGTTCGCGAAATCGGTTCGCAAACTGTTTTCTATTATTCCGTTTACGGTCGGTCCCGGAGTAGTGGAACCACTCACGCGAACGAAGTGTCCCCGGCGAAGAGGGGAAAGGTGTTTTTTTTATATAGTGACCCAAACAAGGAGAAATTTTATATAATTTAGTTCACCCGTAGGTGCGAGTCTTCCCCACAGAAAGGGGTTTTTGAAAAATTTTATGTTGCCGAACACGGCAGAAGAATGATGTATTTGATGCGGCCGGGGACCACGGTGTGTTTATTGAAGTGGATAATTCTATCCTTCCGTGGCCAAGACGGGTCCCCGACCATACATTAAGTGAGATAATTTGATTACCTCACTGCGTGAGTGGGGCGCTAAAGAATTTTGTTTCTGTTTGCCGAACACGGCAGGTAGTGTATTTAGATGCGTTCGGTGCCCGGGAGAACGGCACGGTATAAGATTAATGTTTTTTTTAGTGGAGTATTCCACCCTACCGTAGTCGTCACCGGGGCCGGAGCATATATTTCGTGCGAGTGTTTGTTTACCACACTGCGTGAGTGTGGCTCTGAAAAATTGCAAGAAGGTGTTGAAGAACCTTCTCGCGGCAGAGTTGGTCTTCCGCAATAAAAATAGAGAAGACGGAGAAATTGTTGTTTTTTTTATTCGGACCAAAGTCCGTATTGTTGTTGCCGTCGGGAACTGACGGCTGCTTTCGGAAAACTCCCAAGTGAGTAATCCATATAAAAGCATACCGTCACAGACGGCACGGAAAAGTTTTTATGCTGGTTTAAGGAGATTTGCTGGCCAAACTCCGAGATTTTTACCTGCTAAATCCTCCAGCTCGTAGGAGGATACACCTTTTTTTGAGACAATTTTTGCCGGTAAGTATTGTGGTCCAAGTTTAGCATTGTAAGACTCGAGTGCATTCGACAACTTCATGTTTCGACGGTATACCATTTGTCCCGTTTCAAAAGGTTTGGAGAACTTTCGATGACGCAAGTTGTACTGATGTCGAATGCCCTCGCTTGCCTTTGCCAAACTTTTGACCACAATCTCCCGGATTTTGTCTATCTGTTGGTGTCTTGTTTCTAGGTCACCCTCACCGGAAATCCTGCTGAAGTCATCGGCAGATGCCATTTCACACCCGTGTATAATGAAATGTGGACTAAACCCAGTGGAGGAATGAACGGTAGTATTTAGGATGCGCTCCACATCGGTGATGTGGACATCCCAGTTGCGCTGCTCGGTTCGAGCATATGCCCGGATTGCGGTGTTTATCGAGCGATTTGTTCGCTCCACTGGGTTAGCCTGCGAATGATAGCGGGAGTTCAGCCAATGTTTGACGTTGGTTTCTTTTATGAATTGACTGAACTCCTTCGAGGTGAAAGTGGAGGCATTTTCGCTTAGCAGAATTTCCGGGCTACCATGGCGATTGAACCACTGTTCGCGCAGTATCGTACAGAGTGACGTACTAGCGATTTTGCGAACGGGGGTTAACATGACGTACTTGCTGAAGACGTCGAGGACGACAAGCAAGTGTTGATTGCAACGTTTGCTTTTTGGAAGAGGACCAATATAGTCCACAGAAACCATTCGCCATGGTGCATTAGTCGCACGCGACTTACCCATTTCGGGCTGGACTGGGACGAAAGGAGCTTTGATTTCCTTGCACGTCCCACATTCTCGAATAAACTTTCGTACTTCAGATCCCATACGAGGCCAGTAATATCGTAACTGTACTTCGTGGATCGTTTTATCGTATCCCACGTGAAGCAAATTTTCGTGGGTACGTTGAATCAAATCTTGACGGAACTCGGGTGCTGGGACGAGTTTCCAACTGAACCGCGAGTCGCACGGAACAACTTTCGAGTTTACATACTTGAAAAGTTGATCATTTTCTACTTTGAAGTCGGCATAGTCGTCAGGATTTTGGATAACTTTGGACTTCATGGAACAGTACCAGTCTGAGGTGGACAAAGCGGAAACGGCTGCTACGGCCCGGGATAACGCATCTGGAACGACATTGTCCTTGCCTTTCCGGTGCTCAATAGACATGTCGTAGAGTTGCAATTCTAAACTCCAACGACTCAAACGTGAACTGGTTTTCCATTTAGTCTTCAATATCCATGTAATCGCTGACGAATCAGTGACCAGTCGAAAATGATAACCTTCCAAGTAACCTCGGAAGTGTTCAACCGCCATTATCACCGCCAGACCTTCCTTCTCAGTTGCATGATAGTTCCTTTGGGGAGTGGTCAGTTTATGCGAAAAGTAAGCAACTACTTTCTCGCCCTCGGGATACTCCTGCACCAGAACAGCAGCGACTGCTACGTCACTAGCGTCTGTCTGAAGGATGAACTCTTTGGAGAAGTCTGGTGGGACTAAAACTGGAGGAGTGACTAGAAGTTCCTTAATTTTAAGGAACGCGAGTTCTGCCTCGGAGTTCCAAACTAAGCTCTTGGTTTTCGTTTTGAGCAGATCGGTCAAGGGAGCAGTGACCTCACTGAACCGATCAATGAAGCGGCGGTAATAACCGCACATACCGAGGAAACGACATAGTTTCGTCACGGTAACCGGTCTCTCGTAGTCGAGAATGGGTTGAATTTTGTCAGGATTGACCTTGAGTCCGTCCCGATTCAACAAATAACCAAGAAACTTTAGTTCGGGGACTCCAAAACGGGATTTTTCCAAATTGATGGTTAGGTTGGCTCTTGCTAGACAATCGGCCACTGTTTTGAGCAACTGTATGTGATGCTCGAACGTTTCGCTTACCACGATGATGTCATCTAGGTAGACGAAAACGTAAGGTTCCCATTTACCTCGTCCTAGAACCTGGTCCATCAGTCGCGCCAGAGTAGCGGGGCTGTTGACGAGACCAAATGGTAGACGAGTAAATTGGAACATACCCCTGCCGGGAACACTGAAAGCAGTATATTTGCGACTATCCTTGGCCAGGGGTACCTGGAGAAAGGCCTCCTTCAAGTCTATAGTAGACAGGTACTTCGCCTTGGGTAAGCCGCCCAATATTCGCCCAGGGTGGGGCAGAGGGTATGCATCTCGTACAGTACGCTCATTGAGAGGCCTAGCGTCTAGACAAAGGCGAATTGAGTCGTCTGGTTTCGTGACCGCCACAATATTAAGCGACCAATCCGAATCAGACTCCTCGATAATTCCCATAGACCGCCATCGGTCAACCTCTTCCCAGACCTTAGACAGTTTCTTTGGGCTCATGTGATAAGGATATCGGCAAACGGGTGCCGCACCTTGGAATTCATCTTTGATGACAATCCTGTGCTCTGTGAATGAGGTTGAGCTTAGCTTTCCGGGCTCTACTGCCTGGAAGCACTTCTTTACTTCTTCTACGCGCGCTAACTGTTCCGAAGTGAGTATCGACTCACGCGGTACTTCATCTTCTTCGTCGTCTTCCGATTCCTGACCTGAGTTCAACAGAGCACAGTTTTGTATCTCAGGAGAAATCCCAAAGGCGCGCCAAAAGTCCATACCTAGAATGGAGTTGACGGTCAGATGCTCTACTACAAGAGTGCATAGGACCTTTGTCAAATTTTGAAAAGTATACGGGAGATACGCTTGTCCAATGATTGGTAAGGATTGACCATTTGCAGAACGTAGTTCGAGTGGCCGTTCCAACCTTTTCAAGGGACTTTTCGAAAACTTTCGGTATAGCTTTTTAGTTATAATTGTGGCGTTACTACCACTGTCGAGTAAGGCTTTGAAGGATGTGCCGTACACTGCGACAATTGCAAATGGACGGTTATCGAACGGGTCGTCAAGGACGATGGTTTCGACGGACAATGAATTATCATAGTCCTCATCACGAGCTGGTCGAAAACAGTCGTAAATCTGGGGATTAATAATGAGTTGTTGTTTGGAGCGCTGTTTTACTGCCAACTGCGACTTCAGTTGGTTCTGATCCCGTTTTTTAGGCAGTAAGGGCAACGAGAAACATCAAATCCTTTAAAACCACACACGATGCAGAAGACCCGATTTGGTTTCCGGCATTCCTCAAATTCATGTCCTTTGTCTCCACAATTGTAGCAGACGCCGAGCACGGGAGGACGATGCTTTTCCACCAAATACTCCAGACACATTATAGGTTTCTGCGGTGGTTCGATCGGTTTTTGATTGTTTCCTTCGAGATTCTTGCCGTCCTGATTCCCTTGCTGTTTCTTTTTCTGGTTGTCAGGAGGCTTGCTTGAATCAAGACCTGCCGGTTTGGCATTCTTGTTCCAAAACGTTTTGGATTTTGCGTTGCCGTTATTCTGTCCACCTCCCTTTTGGTTTTGATTATTTTGTTTTTGTTTGTTTTGTGGTGGATTATCAGAATAAGCAGCAACTTCCCGAGAAGAACCGAAAACTTTCTGATAAATCGGCGTCTTGGAGGCGTCGATCGATTTACCAAGACTCATCAATTCTGAAAGCGTGTTCACTGGCCTGAGAATCAGCATTTGTTTATAGTCGGCTTTCAGGTTCCGCTTGAGCACGTCGAGTTTTTCGCTCGGTGCCATTGGAACCGTCATCGCACGAAATATTTTCTCCATTTCCAGGAAATATTCCTGGAAAGATTCGTTGCGCATCTGCCGGCGCTGGAGAGCCTTCATTTTGAGCGTAGCATCAAGTTCAGGATGTACAAAATTTACCTTGAGCTCGCATACAAGATGGTTCCAGTTAAACAACCGGTTTTGCGCACGCATAGCCTGATACCAGGTCAAAGCATTGCCAGTGAACAAATGCATCGCAGAATTGAAAAGTTCATCTTCGCACATTTGTTCACACGCAGCGTAATTTGCTACGGTGTCCAAAAACTCATTAAGTCCAGTTCCTTCATCAGTTCCAGCATACTTCCGAATCTTCCAATCAGCGACGCGTTGCGGGTTTCGCGAGTAATTCCTGGGGGCCACCATCGATCCGTTTCCCGCATGGGTGGGTATCGAAAAGTTCGGATATGATGGTCCCGCCAGCTGTTCGGTCAATTCAGGAACGTAAGGCTGGTTCTGAGTTTGGTACGGGGCTGTGAATCCAGTATTCTGTTTCGGTTTCTCGATTGGTAGTGATGGACATAGATTTTGTTGACCCGAGAATCCTCGCTTCAACACAAATTGATCGGGACTGGGCGCCAGTGTTGGGCGAGGAATCTCTGGTGCATCAAATGAATCGGGTACGTCCATCAAACGCAAATCTTCCAGATCGGTCTGCAGATCCATCTCGGGAGCACTTTCCTTCTGATGTACTAGTGCCCGAAGTTCACTGACGGATTCACGAAGTGAGACAACTTCTTGAACCGTCTTTCTTAAAACTGACGAAATGGTTGTCAGTGAAGCAATCCCACCCATTAGCGTTTCAGTAGCTTTTGAAAAAGCATCAGATCCCTGAGACGCTAGGGCTCCATTATCGTCGGATTGCTGTCGTAATTGTCGAATCTCGTCCCTCATCTCGCACAAGACACGCAACAGGTCGTCTCCTACGAGCTGTTTAGAAAGAGATCCTTCGTTATCGGAAGGATTGGATCCCTGTGGAATTGCAGGTACGTCTGTACTCAGCAAATCTCCCAAAATCTCTCCATCCTCCCCTTCTTGGTTGTCGGGAGGAAGCGCTGCCTGTTCGTCGTTAAAATGACTGGCATAAACTGCTAGAACTTCCTCCAGCAACCCCGAAATTTCCTGGTTGACCTCCCCTGCCGCATAATTTCGGATAACCTGGAGCCTAGACCCCAAATGAAGCAACCGTGTTCGGTAAATCTCCTTGTTTGGGCACCGGTACTGGAGATCTTCCTTGATTGTTAGTAATTTACCAAGGCAGATCTCCTTTTCTTCACCCACGTCACCCCGGAAATTGCGTACTAATTCCCTCCGAGACGACCGCTCATGCGACAAAATTCCCCGAAGACGCCGCTGCCGCTGGACACCCGAAAGATCCGAATCAGGAGAGATAAAAATGCTTCGAGATAGCAACTCAAAATCCAGCTCATCGAAATGTAAATGATCGACGCGCATGAACACACACGCTTGGTTGAATTTCTCCAACGCCATCATAACTTGCGCTATATTGGAAGAAATCACCAAGACACAAAGCATGTAAGTACTGACACGGTATTATTTTCAATTTTTCGCCCACTAACGATTCCCTTAAAATTTCAGGAAATCAAGCTGCTCCAAAAATGTCTCAAATCGGATTGAGAATTCAAGGCAATTGGCCACCGCAACCGAATAAATGACAACAACCTTCAAACTACTCGTCCGGCAGACCAAACACAAACAACGCAATCCACAAATTCGGACAAAAAAAGGAAAAAACAAAAAATCGAAAAAATACGCCAAAAAATGTAAATAAATTAATAAATATACGACCGCGGAACAATATTGCGGAAGAAACCTCACCGACTGTTCTACGAAAATCCTAGATTTAGTAGAAGCACCCCACACTCCGGAAGAAAAAAATATTTTCCAAAATAGGAAAATATTTTTTTCAGTGTGTTTTGCGCTGTGCGCCAAATGTAAGTAGGGGTTTGCCCACTACTCGGGTTCTTGTTTGCCCGGCGAACCCTTCTTTTCAGGGCGGCCTAGGTGCTTCTACAGAATTTCGGATTTTCGTCACAACAAAAAAAAGGTAAACCAAACAAATAAATTAACAAATTTACCGACTTTTATTTCCTCCTAATACTCTCCACTGCTGCTGTTGCCGTTGAGCTGCTACTGCTGGGCGGAAAGGTGGGCGGTCTCGTCCGACCGGCCGGGACAGCAACGGCCGAGTTCTCCTTGATTACGTTGGCTGCTCCGGCAGCGGTCCTTGTCTTTTAGCTAGGGAGGTGAGCTTGGCTCCTTTGTTGGAACCTCCCTAGCGACGGTGGTGATGAATCACCGGATTCTTTGCTCGCCGCAAAGAATCCCGGAAGACACCGCAGTGTTCTTCCCAGGGGGAGCCTTTGTCCACCCTGCTTCACCCTCCTTGGCTATTAGCTGGGAAGGAGAGCAAAGCTCGTTCGGCTTATCCTTCCCAGCGAGGGCGGATTGGTGCGTCTGGATCCTTTGCGGTTAGCCGGGGAAGCGAAAATTCCTTGATGATTAGCTTCCCCCGACGGCGATCCAGCACCACAAAATAAACAAGCGCACAAACCACGGGCCGGCACTTTACGACGGATAACTTTCCGTCACACACGCGCACTTCGCACTACGGCTATTGTGGCTGGAAACTGTCCCGAACTGGTGTAACGGGGACGTCTGAATTTCACCGTGGTCTGTCACTTTCTAAAAAAACTCGATCGCCGCCTTCCTCATTCGACCCAAAACAAACACCAAAACCAGCACCAAAAAAACGTACCGCCGCATAGCTGTCATCACCTATGCGCAGCATAGCCAGTACCCTTATTTCAGCAGCAGGAGAGCGGTGGCCTATCTAAGCCCTATGTTATTTATACATAAATATGAAACAAAATTTTCTACACCTATCTGATTACACAAAACCGTTCACAAACGCGAAACTATATAAAAATTTACAAACTAAATGTGAACGGTATCGAACAGCGGTGAGCATAACTTTAACGTAAACAATACACTCTACGGAGTGTATACGCAAAAAAAAGGGTATATTTCCACCCAGTGCTAAATTGTTACCCTGACGGGTTACAAGTTTATTAGTATATGACATGTCGATTTACCCTCTTCCTAAAGTCGATTGTGGCTAGATTATTATGAAGACCAAAATACGTTCCACAAGATTACAGAAATAGCTCAATTGGTAAAAGCGGCAGTACCACCACCATAAGATGTCAACAACCGAAAATGGAGGATGGCATGCAATCAAATCACAGATTACCATAAATCGATAGAATAAAAAACGTTATTCGAACAGATGAGGGGGAGGGGGAAGAGGCTCTTAGATGAATCAGAAAAAAAACATTTATAAAGTTCTTTTCACATCTGCCGCATTTGATAGTGTCGATAAAGTAGTTTATTATACACACTCATCCGAGGGGAACGTCACTTCAGAATAATTGTTATATTCCGTTGAATTTTCATTTTTTTTTTTGGGCAATTTTAGAAAATTTAAACAATTTTCTATCACATCGAGTATTGCTAAAATATTTGAAAAAATTCAACAAATTTATCCAATCTCAATCCAATTTTGCTCGAATTCCGATCAATTTGATGTAACTGGCAACTCTGCGTGCTCTATTTTCGAAACTTTCAATAATTCTGGCAACAAAATTTATGTTTCTATTTTGATTTGTTCCGGTAGTTATGCTGCTGGCAATGTTTTGTTTTGATTTTATCGAGCACTGAAACTGTCAAAACGTGAAATTCAAGCAACTCAATTTATTTTTTGTGACACATTTCAAACTATCCTCGGCCATTCCAAACCATTATCAAGTAATGTCGGAAATTCGAATCCATTTTGATCTAACCAATACCAATTTTTATAAATCTAATCAGAATTTTAAATTATAAGTTTATTTCATCAACAAATCAAGGCGTGTCGCTCCCCTCGCACTCATCACATTTTGCCCATGGCATACACGGTTAAATAAAACAACCTGCAGAATAGTTCTTTTAACTTACTTTTGAGTTGTGCGTCGCTTTCGCACTTATTAGTGTTGTTAAAAACAAAAAGAGAGATTCGACTCAGTCGAGGTCTTCCGTGGAGGAAGGTACTTTTGAGTTGTTTGGGGTGAACTCAAAATTAGGTAAATTCAACTTAAATTTGAGTATAAAAAACCTATCAATGAGTTGTAATTTTTGCCGTGGTTAAATGGAAACTACCTTCAACACGGTTTACCTAATTTTAAGTTCCCCCACGATACCACGAGATTGAGTCAAAGGAACTCAATTTTAGGTAGTTTTTCGTTTCCGTGTAGTGTCACTCGAAAACTATAACCACAGACAAACAGACGTAACACGAGATGAATTTTCATCGCCCACAGAAAAAACGGTCGATTTGAATTATGAAAAATGCGCCACCTCGCCGAGCGTGGCGCTTGTGAAGCGATTCTGACACATAGCCATAATGCGTCACTTCGTTACCGCAAGCACCCGAAAACCAAGATGAAGGGTAAGAAAGGTGGGAGAATTCGTCACTATTGAATGCATTAGTTTTATCACATCAAATTGAACGTGGCGTCCGCGATCCATAAAATAAATAAACATAAAGATCCGAACAAGCATCCTGATTATTTTGCGCACGATGAAAAGAGAGAAAAGGCTGAACTTCACCACGGATCTTCCGATTCGAACACTTAGTGATATTTTTTATCTCGAAACTACCGATAAAAATAATTATGACTGAACCGAATCAAAACCTCTGGCCACAGAAAAGTCCACCACGTTATTTGTTTGTTTTTCTTCTTCAATTTGGTTTGTTTTATCGGAGAAAAATGACAACAATGGTCCAGAAATGTGAAATGTATTCCTGTCGAAGTGTCCAATGCAAGAATTGTTCAAAAACATCTCGTAGTTTCCTGCACGATGTCGATCGGTGAGCAGATACATTTTAAGATCTTGCCAATTTAACTGGTTCGGTGTAACGAAACTACTCGGATGTATGCAATAGATTCGAATTTGTCGGTCCCCGGAACTTACGGAGAATTTCAACGTTGGCGGGGTGCAGGATAGAGTGACAGAAAAAAATGACCCCCATCGGCCCACCCCTGAGTCGATTCCTAGTCCCACCAGGAGTGTCTGCTCCAAATTTGAGCCAGATCGAACAAGTCTAGCTACCGGACCAACGTGCTTGAAGTTTGTATGGGATTTTTCGACAATTTACATGGAGAAAACCCACTTGCGAACATTTTTACCACTAGGGGGCACTGTGTACATCAGATTATCACCAAAAGTGAAATTTAAGAAGATAATTCTATTATCTACAACTTTGCTGAAGACTGCATAGCGATCCGACTCGAACAAGAAAAGTTATTAAACTTATAACGAAGTGATGTCTGAGTCAGTTTTGCATGGGGCCTAGCAGTGCATGGTAGTGTATTAGTACTAGGTTCTAACAAACTAAACATTTTTATGGAATAATGGTTAGATTTAGCTCACTAGTGTGTTCGGAAGAATTGTAGTACATAATACGAGTTATGTTTTGGTTAGAAAACTTTAGTTCCAGCTGTGACCGCATAGATGGCGCCAACAATAACTTTTCAACGGAGAGAGATAGAAATTAGGTGTCTTCTAAAAAGTTGTAGAACAAGATTTTTTCAGTAATTTTGCCAAACATCTCGATATTCTATCTCTCTCCGTTGAAAAGTTAGTGTTGGCGCCATCTATGCGGTCACAGGTGGAACTAAAATTTTCTAACCAAAACATAACTCGTGTTATGTACTGAAATTCTTCCGAACATACTATTCAGTTAAATCTAACCATTATTCCACAAAAATGTTTAGTTTGTTAGAACCTAGTACTGATATACTACCACGTACTGCTAGGCCCCATGCAAAACTGACTCAGACATCACTTCACTAAAAGTTTAATAACTTCTCTCAACAAAGCCGGATTGACTAGCAGTCTTCGACAAAGTTGTAGACAATTAAATTATCTTTCTTATTTTCACTTACAGTGATAATACGATGCATACAGTGCCACCTAGCGGTGAAAATTCGAGCTAGTGGGTTTTCTCCATGTAAATCGTCAAAAAATCCCATACAAACTTCAGGCACCTTGGTCCGGTAGCTAGACCTGTCCGATTTGCTTCAAATTTGGAGCAAGTACTCCTGGTGGGACTAGGAATCGACTCAGGGGTGGGCCGAGTGAGTTTTCAAAAATTCATTATTTTTCTGGGCACTCTAGTGCAGGAGCTATGGAAACTAATGATACGCTGAGACCATATTCAGTCTAGATATATTTAATGATCAGTCGCAACCCAACAAGCGATAAAACATCAAGTCGTGGAATTATTATGAATGATAATAACTACATATTTAGGTTGCGTTAGGATGCAGTTCCCTACAAGACCAACGCATCGAGCATAGTTTGCACTTAAGAGAAAGATCAAAGATTTCGTTGAAAGGGAAAGTAGTGTCATGTGCATCATGTGCAGAATCATCGTGGCGAACCATCAGTTTAGAATTTTATAAAATTAAATTCTCCCATAGCCTACATAGTGAGTTTTCATTTATGGAAAACTAAAAATGAAATCGTTGATGCGAATTGATCTCTATATTGGCAAGGAAATTTTAGGGTTTGTGTCTCTGCGATCTTGATCCAATGGCATCGATAACACAGCCAACTTTTTAAAAATAGGCTACATAGCCTTGTTTTAATAGTAAAAGTAAACGCCAGTTTGAAAAATAAAATAAAGAGTTCCTGATATCTCCGGGATTCCAAAAGAGCGACGACAAAGAAAAGTAAATAGAGACAAAAATCAATCATACGACCAATTAACGATAAGAATTGATTTTCTCACACGAAAAGAAAAACTATTTTGGTGTTGCCTAATTTCCCGTAACAATAAATGGTTGAGTTGGATCTAAAAAATCAGACGTAGCTCTGCATTCTTTAAATTTGTCAATTGTAATTATTATGCTATGGAAATTAAGTACGAGACATAGGCGATTCTTCTCTTTCGCTCTTCAAATTTAACAACTGCAACAATCCTCCTACCTTTCATCTACTATCTTGCAGTTGACAAGCGGTGTGGGCATTGTTGCCAGGACTTCGGTTGAAAAATATTATTTCCCATGGTTGCCAGAATCACATTTTGTGCAATGTGTTCAACAGATGTCGCTAGTATAACGTGGGCGATGATTTTTTTAGAATTTTCTTCGAGCTGTTACGTCTGTTTGTCTGTGCTATAACTGTACTATTCGAGAAATGTACACCAAATGATTGAAACGGTTTGTGGTATGGTACCATGTTTGTTTTGCGTCACGATTTGTCATATTGTAAAATAACATTAAATGAATAATTGTGTTTATGTAAGATTATACTAATCACATAGCATGGTGAAGAAATGTTTATGGTAGAATGTTTAATATACATTGTTATATCCAATTGGATTATTATTAATAACAATGTAGTACCGCAAAAATGGATTATAAGATCACCATTCCCCTTATAATATGCCCTAAAATTTGTTCGAGGAAATCGGCATTTTTGAATAGTAACGTTACTTAACGACCTATTCGGCAAATGGCACAAGTGGCGCTGACCATAAGTGGAATAGTCAATATGATTGCCAGTAGCGTTGGTTTATCGTTTCGTTAATGATAAGAGGAAACTTCAGGGAATGGTTTTTTAAGGTCCAAATACCATTGCGGTTATCTTACAGGAATGGTCACCAAATATGCGGGTGTCCAACCAGCGAATCACGACTGTATCATCTTGGATTGCTGGAACTTCCAGCTGGTGAAAATTCGAAATTTGTTCACTTTTAACGAAAATACTACCCTAGTTTCCAACTGTTCTAAAAAGTTTTGTTTTGAAAAGTAGTTGCTCAAAAGGTAGTTTAAAAATGAACTACACGCTCATCCATAACAACTCAAATTTGAGTAGCCAGCCACTCAATTTCATTAAAAGTGCACATAGTCAAAAATTGAGTTTTCCTCGTTTACTCAGTTTTGAGTTTGGGATAACAATGTCAAATTTGAGTACATTTTACTCAAGAGGGACATACAGAAAATAATCATTCAGCATTTTTAATAAAAGTACAAAGACATTCATTGGCATTTCAAATATCATTTACCTGATCCTCCAGACCGTTGTCCAGGTGTTTGCGATGTTCGGGAACTTAATCCAAGGGTCGTTCTCTACATCTATTTAATGCCGATCGGCATCTTGTATAAATTGCCGAAACTACAAAAACACAACTGGAAGTAAGATTTGAAAGCAAGCAAAACTCAATGAAACTTACTTTCTAGTTTTATGAACGATCATCGGCTTTAACTTCAGGCTCTTTTTAAAATTTAAATCAACACCTAATTCCGCACACTTTTTTGAGAGTATTTTTTTCACTCAGAACTTTGAAGATTTTATGATTACTCAAGAAATGAGTTAGTTCTATTCAAATTAAGACTCATTTTTTGACATATTGCTATTACTTTTGAAATTGAGTGCTCCGAACTCAAATTTTGGGTAGTTTTGATGAGCGTGTATGCATTCTTGTAACTTATTTTCTTATTTTTTTCAAGTTAAAGACAATCCACGCATTAATCTGATCATTATTTTTGAAATCTGGATCAGACAAACAAACCAAGGGAAAACTACCGATATTTTCTTATTTTTACCGAAAACTATCGATTTTTTTCATTTTGGGCTCAGTCTACACCAACATTCTTTTTTGAGTTGGATTTGGTCTGAAATTTTATGTCAACACTACATTTTTGGGACAAAACACGACCTACCGATAACCAGCGATAAACTGTTAGTGAGTTTTCCGATATAAGGAATTCTATCTGGCTACCCTGATTGTTAGCGGGTTGAGATAAAATCAATAAACAAACATTCTTCAAAAAAATGTATCATTTTCCCGGGAAGTAGTATACTGTAAATTCATACATTAAATTTAAGTTTGGTCTTTCCTTGTATGAAGTCGTCGTTTGCATCCGTAATCATTTGAAATGGAGCACACCCCAAAAGTTCATGGTAAGTCACAAGATTTAACTCAGTATTTTCGTAATTAATTGCGGCTCATCCCACTCTTCGTAAACACAGCCGAATTGGAAGTAACTGGAGTTTCACGTAGCGGACGGGTCTGTAAGAAATCATCTAAGCTTGTGGACTTCCAGTCGCCGGACGACCTAAGCGATGCAAAACAAAAGAAGGCTCAAAAGCTCAAAACACCCAACACATCCGGATCCGGTCTGGAATATTTAGCGGTAATTTATAGCAATCATGTTTGGGTTGATTTTAAACAGGTTTTATAAAACATTTCTAGGATGTCATAAAAGCAGAACACGATTCCGATGCGGCTTTAGATGATAACGAGATGATTTCTGATTCTGAAGATGATGGAAGCGATTCTCCCATGGACTCGGACGATGACGATGTAATGGACATTGAGGATATGGAAGGAACTCAAGAGGAAGACGAAAAAAGTGACAGTGAGTTGCTCGTAGAGTTAGCCCCGAAGCGCAGTTTGTACATGTCAGAAAAGTCGTCAAAATTCAAAAAGATGCTGAAAGATGGAAAGGTTGTCACAGGAAAAACTCAAAGAAAAGATAAAGGCAAACGTCGTTTCACTGCATACATGCTTTGGGCCAAGGAGGCGCGTAAGCAAATGCTCTCCAATCCGGATCTAGATTTTGGTTCCATTTCTAAACGTCTCGGCGAAATGTGGACCAATGTTCCGAGTAACCAGAAGCACAACTGGAAACGTCGTGCGAAGCGGATAGCCAACAAGTTCAAGCAAGGTAACGAGAAAGCGCTTGACGCACCATTCGTGAAACGTTACTTGCACTTAGAGCAATCAGGGTCTAGCCCAACGGTTGGCGTCACCACCTCCGGCACCCCTACTACGATGACTTCTACTCCTAACGCAGCTGTCTCGCGAGGAAAGAAGGCACAACAGAAGGGAACCCCGCTTACGATCGACTCTAAATCAACAGTTGTAACCAGTGCCCATCTATCCCCAGACTCGCCAACAAAAGGTAGCGGTCACATGAAACTTCCCGGCTGCCAACCTACTGATGTGGCAGCTCACTTAAAGCTGCTCGGCGATAGTTTAACCATCATCGGCGAGCGTCTCAAGGAACACGAGGTTGATCATCATCGATTATTGCAAAAGTGGAACGAATCATAATTGCCATATTCTTTTTCTAGGGACAAATAGCTGTTTCTGGAAGCCTTTCTGTCTTGTTGGATAGTTTGCTTTGCTCATTGGGCCCGTTGATGTGTTTAACGGTACACATCCCTGGTTTGCAAGCGGATGCAGAGCATTTGAAAGATGTCTTTCAAAACACTTTGGATAACATAGCTTACGTTATGCCCGGATTGTAAAAAAAAACAAAGCTAACAAATAGATATATTCTAAGAAAAACTGATATGAACAAAACTGCCCATAAAAGCATAAGAGTCCCATATGGATTTTTGTCGAAAATGAGTGATCTGTTGGATTGTATTCTGTATCATCACTGAATCACAATGCACAAATAAGATTATCAGGTTTGTTTAGAAAATATCGAAAAAATTACCAAAACACTGTTGTCCCATCCATAAGGCTCAATGCAAACGTAAATCTTGAACAGCGTTTTTCTCGGCTTGCTGTTTTTCGATATGGGACTCTTATGCTTTTATGGGCAGAAAACCTATAACTAAATTAGTTATAGAATTTGCGTTTCGACTTCGTCTCATCAGAATCCGACTCTAACTTAGTGACAGGACTAAGCTAGCGCCGGATTGACGCTAGATCCAAAAAACGGATATAATTTGTATTTCTGAGCAAACCCCTAGTCAAGCGTGATGTCCCGCAAGAAAAGGAGTCCATTTTAAGATAATGAAATCAAAACATTTGGTTTGGCTTAGCCAGCCAATACAAGATGCACTATGCTATACTGCCATGATACGCATAACTGTCCCATCTGCATAGGAAACCCATAGCAAATGGGACTGTTATGCGGATCACGGTAGTATATTTCTCCTTAGTGGAGAACAATGTTGGTAAAAAACTATATTTCTCCATTAAAGAGATAATTGTTTAAAACCATCTTTGCGCGTGACTATAACTAAATTAGTTATGGAATAAGGGCTCATTTTCTTGCGGAACATGTGCTTGACTAGAGGTTTGCTCAGCAACACAATAATTGTCTCCGTTTTTTGTAACTAGCGTCAATCCGGCACTAGCTTAGTCCTGTCACTAAGTTAGTGTCGGATTCTGATGAGACGAAGTCGAAACGCAAATTCCATAACTAATTTGATTCATGATTACAGTTGTACCAATAAGTTTTTCATTTCTGTCTTGATCAATCTTTATTCAACATTCATAGTAGCGTAGTACAAACTTCATTATCTTTAACATGCAGTCATCAGTCCATATTGCTAATACAGCTTAGCACGAAACGAAAACCAGCTTCCATTGCTCTTTTACCGCAGGTAAGTAAAAAAATAAATGTATATGATTCAGTTGATTTAAAAAAATTGGAATATATAGCTTTTTGAACTTTTTTCCTACTTGTACTTAAGCCCTGGTAGAATGATAAGTATGTAGCTCAATTTTCAAACAGTTGAAACTTTGTCCAACAGACTGCGGATGAGAGCGGTACAGTCGTTGATATCTTCGCAGTCAGAGGTCATTGCTTTCATTTGTTGCTGAAACTTATTCAATCGCTCCTGGCCCAATCCTGTCTGTCCGTGCTTCAGTGCGCTGCTAGCGTGGTATGCTAATATTTTAAAGCAGTGTCTTCGAACGGCGTTGTGAGGTGGATTGTCCCAAATGGGTGTAGCTCGTGCGTAGGTCCAGGCCATCATGACATAATCAAGTAAGGCGTCCCAGTGTTTTGAGGTATGCAGTGTTTGGCTGTGATCGATGAGCATTCTGGAAAATAACAAGAGATTACACTTTGTTCGATCTACCGAATAGTACTAATTAATACTTCTTGAACGAAACAAGATGAGTCGCAGCTCGTGCATACGCTGGACTGTCCGTTTTGCTAACTAAACGTGTTGCTGGCAAACTTTTGGAAATGTTCTTTTTCAGATAGCTCAGTTGTTCCTCCAGCGGTGTAATATCTGGTATCGGCAAATCGCAGCGAATTGCTTCCTCTAGCCGAGGGTTTCCTCGTACCGAACCAGTGATAATTGAAATCAGTTGATCGTGGCTCAAGCCCTTGAGCAGAGTTTCCAACGGAACATCATATTTGTTTCGATTTATCGATCCTTCGTCAAAACGCATCTTTTTAGCGCTGGGAGAGTTTTTAGTCGAAGGACTGCGTTTAGTAGAAGGCGACGCATAACTTTCTACAGCAGACGTCGATGCTTCCGAAAGTTCCTGCATTAGAGATCGTTTCCGAGGTGAACTTCTGAGCGTCATTGCCGTAAGACTCTTCGTTGGTGTTTTGTTTGGCGACAGATGAAAGAATTTTTCCGGACTCCAGATGATGGGGACACGACGTCGGCCTCGCTGTTGAATTACGGCTTCTTCGGGGGACATACGCGGGGATAGATAACTGTCCGGAATGTTAGCCGCAGAATTATCGATCAGTCTTGGGTCCAAAGCGTTTCTCCCGTTTACCATCAACGGAGTATCGACCCGTTGCTGTGGTTGAAAGCCCATTCTCGCCGGGATTTCTGCGAGAATTGGGCGAGTCCGTGGGATGCCTAGGTTAGCCATTCTATGCGCTTGTTGAAATGAGAGTTTAGGTGAGGGTTATTGATTCGAATTTTTTTTGAAAAAGTATTTCACAGGTTACCGTACGAGCAATAAATCACAATATAATTATTTTTGGCCTGTCTCTTGAAGTTGTAATTTATTAGCTTACGATACCCTGTTGGTTACATTTTGTATACCTTGTCAGGTCAAGGAAGACCGTTTCCTATATGACCGACCTTCCTGCCGTGATAATGGTTATTCGTTTTGTTTGAAGCGTTTTAATTTACACAAAATTTCACATCACAAGAACAAAAATAACGTTTATGGAAAATATATTATTTTTCCAGATTCATCAACATTCAACAGAAATTTACGCGTATGCCAACGGTTGCGATGTTTACATATTCGTTTTCCCGCTCGAACTGCTTATTTTTGGTAAATTTGTAAACTTCAAAGAGAATAGTGAAAGAGACGCAGAGTGAAAATCAGTCAAAACGGCAACACTCCCTTTACGATGATTTCAACACTAGAATTTGGCAACCATTTCCAAAGGCAGCACTTTAAATGACGCCTATTATATTTTGAAAACAAACCTTTTGTCGATCGTTGGATTTGTTTATCAAACGATGTGCATTTTGAAACAAAGAGATGAAATAATTCTAAAGCTTGTTTTTACTCATACATAGACTCTAGAATGCACCTTACAATCACGATTGCACTAAATTCTGACGAAAATTCAAATTTCTTTTTTGATAGATTTACAATACTTATCTCCTCCAACTCAGGCATGAGTAATGTTTATTTACATTGCACGATTGGTCTGCTCAATAAGGTATTTTTGGCTTCACACTATTCGTCTCTTTCCCTATTCTCTTTGGTAAACTTATACACGCTCCCAGTCAAATTTATCCGAAATTCTGACAAATTTTGCCGGTTCATATAGAACAACTCATTCCGAATCTGAATCGGTTGTGTCATTCGAGTTGGAATTCAGTCAGAGATTAGTCCAAATTCTGGCTAATTTGATTGGATGCGTCAACATGCACGCTCATTTAAAACTACTCAAAATTTAAATTCCAATTCAAGCATAATTTTTGAAAACAGCGAAACTCCCATTCGACTCAAACCGAGAAAAAGCCCAGTGAGCAAATTTTCTGGCAGAGACCGCTCTGCTAGATTTCTGTAAGTCTTGGTTTGGCAGCCCTGTCAGATTTCTGCGCGTATCCTGTCGGGTTAGTTGAGCTAGGGCGAACTCGGTTTCGCTCGCGTTTTCTGGCAAATTTTGACAGGAACCGAGCAAAACCATGGCATAACTCGGACATAAACTGTGCAAAGATCCTGGCAATTCCTACTTGGTAGAATTTAGCTCGAATTGAGCAAAACATCTGACAAAGATGTGGCAGGAAGCGTGCAGAGATCTTGGCCGTACATTTCTGACTGGATTCCGGATAAAAGTGAGCAGCATCGGTTGGTTTAACCGCTTCTGTCAGAAACGGTTGTTGCATTTGAGCGAATTCGTTGCCAGAATTCTCGCACAAATCGCGCAAAATGCTCGCAGAAACTCTGCCAGCATCAATTTCGCTTTGCTCAACTTTTGCTAACTCTCTGCTTGCCACGCTGACCGGGAGGCGAAGATATTCTCGAAGGGGCCATGCATAAATGACGTAGCATTTTGGGGGGGGGGGAGAGGGGTATACTAAATTTGTAACGAAGTGTGACGAGGGAGAGGGTAGGGTCAGCAGTAGCGCAACGTAGCATTAAGATTTTTTTACGGGAATTAAAACCCATTGATTGAAAAAACAATTTGATGTTCCTCCATTCTCAAGAGAAATAAATTTTAATTTCACACAAGTTACTTTTCATGAAATTTTTAATGTGCTAAGTTTGCGTTTATGCGGATTTAACTTGCTACATTAGTTAGCTAATCTTGCTAACTAGTAGACTTAGTTTGTTAGCTGAATTAAGGTTTCTCTTCGGATTCAACCAAACAAAAATTAGTAATTTTGTTGAATGTATGCTTCTTAGAATCATGGGCAGCTGCAGCATCGTGAACTGAGAGATCTTTCGTTAATGTTCCATGACATATAAAATTCAAAACAAAATTATTACCGCGATATTTGTCATGAAATGGGCTTATTTTGTTCGCACTTTGCTATTAAAATGAAAATGTAGAAGACGCTAGTTAGAGAACCTACAAAGCCTAACTGTTCGTATGTGCTAGTCCGTATAGATTTTGGTTTGCTGAAACGAAACAAAGAAGCAAAATAATTGCGATTAGTATCGTAGTTATAATAAATAAGTAAACGATTTCTCATCTGTTATTTATTCCCTTGTTCGTAGTCCTTCTTCCTGTTCCTGATCTGTTTGGGCCACTGGCTTTCCGTTTCCTTGGCCGTCACGCTCGAGCCGCACATATTGTAGCAAGAGAAACAAATGAAAAGACAAAAAAATGAAAATAAATGGACGTCTGCTATCTGTGCCTAAATTGATGTTGCTTCTCAGTTTTGCACGACCCAGGGGGAACTTGGCCTTGATCTCAATGCTCTGTCGCAGATGTTGCGTGATATTTGTTATGGAATATTCTTTGTTTGGGGGCCATTCATAAACAATGTTGTTCGTTTTTATCCTTGATCCGCTGATACGTCTAAAATTCATTTTAGTTTTTATCTCGTTACGTGACGCTCTTCCCCTATTGTCAATATTCGATATCACCGGGCCGGCGGAACACCTATTTCCCGAGTGGGTAGTAAGATTCGAAATGATTTCTCCTCGTACTGACGAAAGTTCAGATATGGCTTTTTGATAACAGACCACGCAATTGCGCATTGCGGTATTAAACTCATATTACCGCAAAGGTAGTAAACGGTGGAATGACGATGTAGGATAATTCGGTCGATTAGTATTAGTATCGAGTCAAACCAGCCGGAGTTCTGGCGGATTTCTACCCAAATTCAGGCCGGAATCTGCACCAATTTTGGCAGAAATAGGCGGAATTACGGATTTTTTATAGGGTAACTTGGATAGTGAAAGAAAAATTTTGGGCAGTTTTACGATCCGGCCTAGTTTCCGGATCCGACACAGCTCCCGATCTGGGCCAGTTCCCAAATTTGGACATCCCGGATCTGGATCAGTTTCCGGATCTGGACTAGTTCCCGATCCGGACCAGTTTCCGGGTCCGGACAAGTTCCCGAATCTGGACCAATACCCGGTAATGAACCAGCCCCTAGATCTAGCCCATCCCCTTTTCCCCTCACCAGGTTAGGACTTGAACCAGGCCCAGATTTGGTGCTTAGATACAGACAAGAGTCTGGATCCGGACTCTCGGATCGGATACGTGGTTCCAAAATATATGTGTTGCTTTCCGTACATGACGGGAAGGACTGTTAATGTTTTGTGCAGTCGCTACCTTGCTGTTGATGTTCGTAATAAAAAAAAATCAATTTAACTACGACCGAAATACCCCACCACTATTCCGAGTCGGCTTTTTTCTGACTGTGCTTTGAAGCTAGCTGAGTGTGAGTCGATATGGGTATCTCCGGCGACCAACATCCTTTCAAGTTTAGTGGAGATCGATTTGAATATTTCTCCGATGGCAAAAATAATACCAATAAGCCTCATTTTCGATACAAATTATATCTAAAACAACCGGCCCCCGGATGGTCTACTTCCGGACCAAAGACAAGCCATTTAACGTCATCGATAAATCGCGTGATCTAACTAAACAACACTCGACCGTGTACGAAAAAGTATTTTGTCTGCGCACCCGATTGGGAAGTAGAGATTGATGGTGTAGTCTCCGAGATGGGCCTTGATTGCGAAATAGGGGATGGCTCCTTCCAGATCCCTTTGTTTCAGTCAGTGTAAATTCTGATATGCAAACAATTGTGTTCAGTAAAAATCGAGGAGTATTAGAAAACTTATTTTCCGTCAGCCTCATTTCGAGCCTTTCGCCGGATTTGTTCTTCCAAAATTTGTTCTTTTGAACGGGGCTCGTCTACTTGTTCGCCTTTTTGTAACCCGGGGCATGAACTGAAGAACCAATTGTAGAAATAAGGCATGGTGTGGAAAATGCGGAGAGGATCAAGACATTGGCTCCTGGTCTCGGAAAGTCCACATGGGACATCCAAAACATCAAGTGTCTCTATATTTCAGTCATTTTATTTTTCTAGGTTCACTTCCGACGTAGATCTTCCTCAAGTTTAGCATTATTCGCCATGGCCGAAAACAATATTGAGGAGCGTTTTGGGGATCAAAACGTGCTATTATTTAAATCGGATTGGCCTTTGCTTGGTACGAGGTATTGAAGTTGTCGCTTGTTAAATCCGAATCATAGGCAAAGATTTATTGATTTTCTTTCCATATACATCGCACCTCAACTGGTTCGAGAAGATTTCAACTTCCACCGCATGCCATGGGGTTGTCTTCATGCTGATAACCGATCTATCTTACCGCATGATATTCGCGACAATTTCAGTATGACCATCTTGAATACAGTGGAAATGATACGAGTGCCTACCAGCGTGGCCAAGTGCGTTAGATTTATCGTCGAACTCTAGCTCATTAGTGTGCCCATTGATTGAAAGAGCTACGCGTCCACTATATCCGAAACAATCGAATCAAAATGAGAAATTCCTCCTGGGAGCAGTGTGCAACGTTCTGACTGACTTGTTTTTCTACACTTAGATTAAAGGTCAGACGAAACGAATACCTGGCGCGAACAATCGTGGACGGTTTCCCACTTCGTTGTGGGCAGAGAGTGCTCAGAATTGTATGCGAAAAGATCCTATGAGGAATTTTTGAACGTCAGATTGCCCAAATTTTTCCGAATATACGCGACGTTAGAAACGCAAATAAAAAACTTGATGCAAACTGAAAAACGCGGTTATAGGCACCGGTTCGTCAACGGATTAACGAGAGAAACAATATTTCGTCTAGCAGCTGGGCTCTCGTCGTGTACTCAATTCGACCTTTGATCGGAATACACAGAACTAAGAATTCTTTATCTGCGACAACATTACTCCACGTAAATTCACATTCAAATGATAGACGTTTCGCGATGAAATTAAAATAATGTATATAAACGTAATAATTGTTCTTCAAACACACAAATTTATCTGACAGAAAAAATACTCGCGCTAAGCATTTTCCCCACGTAACTTATAGTTTTATATTTACCTACGACCATGTCTACATCGTTACAGTTTCAAGTAGGCGCTTCGATCGATGGAGCATGGAAAGCACTCTTAATTTTCTCGGAGAGAATATGGGAGCCTAGATTATTTATATTGAAATCGTTTCGGATTACCTAATACAAATATTAGTTTGAGTTCATTCACATTGATCTATGCTGGCTAATAAGAAAAGTGACACTTAGATTGGAATGGTAATGAGAAGGCGGACACTTAGGCATTGGAAGGTAATATTTGTGAAACATCGCGCAGCTTTAACGAATTTTTCAGTTAGATTTATAGTTAGAAAACGCTAAAAAATTGGCAAATTTTGTGGGATAATGGAAATTTGGGAATCCCAAAGGCATCAACCAACCTTGGTTAAAAAGATGGATGAACGTCGTGACTTTCTTCGGGTAGCATTTCGGGTCATGTCCAATCATTATACGTTGAATGCGCATCTCCGGCGTATTGGGGTCGTAAAGAGCGTTCTCTGCGCTTGCGATGACGGCTATCGCGACATTAAACATGTTGTCTGGACGTGCGCCTAGTGTTCTACAAACCAAAAAAATAATTTTTTACCGTTGAGGTATTTAGAAACTTACCACAATCTAACAAACCGTAATTGACGAAATGACGAAATATATAACCGTGTTTTGTTTAATTTTACATGAAAGATGAACTTTCCAAGCACTGTGCCATAAAATTACACATTTTAAACAAACGCCATATGTGGAGTAAAATTACGTGACTCGCAAAATTCAACATGTTAAATTAAAATCAAATGTAAAACTATTTCATTTTTGATGCTCGTATAGTCATGGTCAAGCGACTTAAATTTACACGATTTTTTCTAGTTGTGTAGTGCCAGATCTGCGTTAAACGAATCCCTTCGGCCTGGTTCTAGTCCGTAGTCATATGTTGGCTATTCTCCAAATTCATTTATATCTACTCTTTTGGTTGACTTACTAACAGGTACCTGCAAATGTGATCCCAAGAGTTCCAAGCGGATCCAAGGAGGCCAATTGGCCAATCGGTTCAAGATGTCCTGATAGTGATCTTCCGTTTGCCACGAAGCTACAAGTTTCATTTCTTTTTTTCCTTGTCATTTTTCTCTGATTGTTCTCTGAAGCGGTCTCTGCTACTGATGTTGAGATCAACAATCTTTTGCCTTCCTTATACAAAGTCTACTAATTGTCTAGTGATTGTTTCTTCTTGCTTCAATTTTCAATTAAATGATTATTCATGTTAAAAAATTACAAATTGTTTATATTGTCCTTAAAAATATTTCTAGTCTGAATAACATAGTATATTAATATTTTTTGTCTATCGATCTGAACTCATTGTTTTAAGATGTAGATGTGTCAAAATGTATTTTCATGAGTATGAATATAATAAATAATTCCAAATTTCAAACTAATCCTGATTATTCCCAAGAAATTTAAATTGTAAAGCAAAGAAATTTGTACCTGAATAAAAATATGCAATTGTTTTACATCGAGGATTTCCAACGCAAGAAGTTTGTGCGAAAAAATATATACGTTGTTAATCTCAGGTTTTAATTTGTTCCAAACTTTCGAGTGGTTAATTCCCTCCTCGGTAATTTTCGAGTGGGTAATACTACCCATACCACCCACGCATTCCGACGGCCTTGCGATATCATTTATGAAGGGTCCCCTGGTGATATATTTAGAGCAGACAATCCAATGAAAAAAAGGATTGACATGATTTTGGCGCACTCTTGGCGCCTTGTGTCACATCTTCATGTTTGTTATACATACTAAGAATACCAAAGCATGTGATGTGATGACCGCAAGATTAGAGAAGCAATTCCTCCCCTTCCCTCCCAATCCATGGAATTTTGTCTTTAAAATAATGTGGCATTAGACACCCTGTACAAGGCAAACTGTTCCGCCGTTTTAATAATTACTATTTATTGAACAGTAATTTATCAACTTCCCAGAACTAGAACTATATTGGCGTAGGCAGTATTTTCACCACTGCCTTCAGTACTTCGTCTGTTTTGAAGCACCAGTTTGCAATGTTCTTGCTGACACGGCACCATTCCTCTCCATGTTTTGGTTCAGCCGCAACACACCGTTCCAGTAGGTCATTTTGCTGCTGTTCAGTACCGTGCTGTGATTCGAATTTGTAGAAATAGGCCCAAGCGTCTCCAAAATCTGGATCAATTTTAATCTGTCGAAAGACAAAACATGGATTAATTATCTAATTAATACTCCTCGCTCGACTATATCTTACCGTTCTATTGAACCAATCACGACACTTTTGAACTTTCCGTTCGCTCCAGAAAAGTTTGGAAACTGCCAACAGTACATGCGGATCATGCTCACATTTCTTCAGAGCATCCACGGACTTGGACTTCCGTTGTGGTCGAGCTTCTAAGAAAATTGCCTCCGACCACAGCTCGCCGGCATTTGGACAGTCCTGCAATGCTCTAGCCATCAGTGTATTTGCCATATCTTTGAGACCACCACGTATCTCGATTCGTATAGCAGCTAACCAAAGAATTGAGTTCTTGGGATTTTTCAAGCGACCTCGCTCTAGTACAGAACGTGCTTTGGTCAGAAGATTTCTTCGTTCTTCTAAACTCGACAGCAACAACCAAAGCGGAATCGAGTTGGGGCATTTTTTCAAACCTGAGTTGTAAGTTTCAACTGCTTGTTCAAACAGTTTCTTCTGTTCCTCGATCTGCCCCTTCATCATCCATAATTTGGCGTAATCTGGAAAAACTTTCACGGCGTCCTCCAATAAACTAAGAGCCTCTTCCAATTTGTTGAGGGCCCATTCAAGCTTAGCAGACTTCATCATAACTCTTGGAGTAGGAGCCGAAGCTCTCGCTTTTGCCAGAAGTCGGCGCGCTCGTTCATATTCGGCGTTTTCAGATTCCAACTTTACTGCAGCCAACCAAATGTCTTCCGAATTAGGATTCGCTTGAAAAGCAAGGGATAAAATGCCACGAGCTGCTGGCACATCGCCGGCCAACCATTTGGATTTGGCACCCATTAACCAAAGAACCTCCGATTTTGGACAATGGGCAACTGCTTTTTGTAGTATTGCTTCTAAACTCTCACGAGTTCCGTGATTTTTTTCGAAGTAAGCTGCCCGTAACCAAATGCTCTTTTTGGAAGGAAACTCAGAAAGAGCAAAGTTATAGACGGCTCGAGCACATTCGAAGGCCCCTTCCTTTGCGCAGTGATCTGCATCATCAATCCAAGTTTGTTTTCGATCTTCCTCGTCAATGCCAGCTCCAATGACACATTTAATGATAGCCTGGCAACATTTGATGGCACCGGCCTTTTCTGCTTCCATGGCCTCTTGAAGCCACTGATCTCGGTTGATTTCAACGCCGTTAGCACTAAGTGAAGTCATTGCTCGGTCAATGATCTTTTCCACCATATGAATATTTCCGTTTGCTTCCTCCAACTTAGCAGCGGTTGTCCAGATCTGTCGATCCGTTGGAATATTCTCTCGAGCTTTATTCAGCACTTTTCGAGCATTTTCGTAGGTTTCTAATCGGGCTAAAGCAAGCCAAAGTTCAACACTTGTGTTGCAGCATTCTACAGCTCTCGAGAGTAGAATTTTAGCATCTTCTGGATTTTCCATCTCTACAGCAGCCTTCCACAATCGCACAGAATTCGGGATATGCTCCAAGGCTTTACGAAACACACGTCTTTTTGCTTTTGCTTCGGTTTCCAAGTCAGCAGCCTTGATCCATATTCTAACTGAAGTAGGAATATGCCTAGCAGCTTGAGCAATTACTCCTTTTGCCGTATCTGGAGGCTGCAAACGTGCTGCCTCCAACCAAAGATCTTCACTTAGTGGATTGACTTCGCAACCACGCATTATTAAGTTACGAGCCATTTGCACCTTACCAGTGACTTCTTCCAGACGGGCACTAGCAATCCATGCTGGTGGATGATTAGGATTTGTCTCTCGAACACTTTTGAGCAGCAATCTGGCTTTCTTAATGTCATTGATGTCCCCACCGTAGGTTGGGATCATACTCTGAAGATCAGTCAAATAACCCTTTGGATCCACAACCGTCTGACCTGCTACAGAATCTGAAACCTGTGACAGCTTTACGTTCATTAGCGTATTCCTGGCTTGACCAATTTTTCTTAAATCTAAGTCACCGCTGGGAGTAAGCATCCCGGGTGTTGCACTACCAGGAATCATCGATGCCAATCCCGAACGAGCGTCGATCGTACTAGTTGTTTCTCCTCCCAAATTCCTGGACAGAACACTATCCGGCAATGGAGTAAACTTTTCCGCTCGTGGATTCCGTTGCTTTTTGTTACGGCTATCTCCGACCTCCGGTAGATTAGCCCATTCGTCCTCAGACACAGTGATTAAATTACGCTTCAAATCAGAAAACTGCTGCTGTATTTTCGGTCGCTCTTGACGATATCGTTCCAAATCTTCTTTCAACCTCTTTTCACGATACTCTTTACGTTTTTCGTCCATACGTTTATCGATGCTCTCGTAGATGGCATCTGCTTCCGCGTCATCTTTATCGTACGGGTCCTTAGAGAACAACGAACCGCTGTAACCACTAAACTCATCATAGTTGGAGTCATTCAGATCCTCGTCGTCCTCCTCTTCTTCTTCCTTCTTCTTGCGCTTGGCCGCTGGCGGCGCGTGTCGGTCATCACTGAGAAGTTGACCGAAATTAGTGAATGTTTTTGAGTATGATTTAAGAGTTACTTACGACACATCATTAGCATCCCGCGCAGGACCAATATCGGAACGGGTAGTGAAACCTGTGGCACTGTGCAAGAGTGAAAATTAATAATTATAACATGAATACTTCAAAAATAAAACTTACCCTCGACCTACACCGGCGACATAGCCAAGTGGTGCAGGAACACCGAGAAAATGTTTCTTGCTTTTGCTACCTAAGGAAGTTGCCGGTATATGAGCCATTTTATTCTTATCGTTGAATGCGCACTTATTTTCCAGCACAGGAACACTAAAACGTTATAAAACAGACGGAATTATCCCAAAAGTTTCCCGAACAAATCAAAACAACGATAGTGGCATTGATTGATGATGCAAAATTGCAAATAAATTTTTGACAGTAAACCGTATAGAATCCATCTCTTCGAGAGTGCTCAACGGTAACACCCAGTTAAGCTCAGTCGGAAATTAACCGGAATTCTGACTAGTTCCAGCTCGTACTCCGGCTCGTGACACAACCGATTCTTACTAGAATCGGTTGTGTCGCTGGAGCCGGAATACGTACTGGAACCAGCCTTAATTCCGGTTCATTTCCGGCTGAGCTTCACCCCAGTGAGCAAATTTTCTGGCAGAGACCGCTCTGCTAGATTTCTGTAAGACTTGGTTTGGCAGCAGGGTTACCATATTCACAGATTTTTCTGTAATGTCACAGATTTTTTCGATTTTTTCACGATTTTTGATCACAGATTCTTTTTTACAGATGACAGATTTTTGGCATTATGTTGAAAATTGCACAAATTTTCACAGATTTTTGGAAATATTGTTATTTATCACAGATTTTTTGAAAATTAATCACAGATTTTCACAGATTTTTGTCCTGTTTTAGTCATCACCAGCGATGCCAGATTTACAGACATGTCTGTATTTTACAGACTTTTGATGTCTCCTACAGACGTAGCCACCCTCTAAGAACGGTTGGTTTCAAAATTGTCCAACGAAGGACGTTCGTTGGGCCAATTTGGACAACGTCCAAATAACCGTTCAACAAACGTCCATCGCTGGACCCGTGTTGAACGATTTTGAAACAATTTTTTGGACGTCTCAGTGGGCAGAGATCTACAGACTTTTAAAACGGTAATAGTGTTTAGTAAAATTGCACCAGAATAACTGTTTTCGAATACGAGTGATTCCTTCACAATAGAATTCTACTTTCAATCTATTTTTAAAGTAAAATTTTAGTGTAACTAGGATTTACACAACCATCTACAGACTTTTACAGACATTTTAGTTATTCTTCTACAGACATTTCAAAAAAAACATGTGGCATCGCTGGTCATCACAGATGGTAAAAAGATTTTTTTGATCGAAACACAGATTTCAATGTGGCATCCCTGTTTGGCAGCCCTGTCAGATTTCTGCGCCCCATACAAAGTTGTGACAAAATTATAAAAATTGGTTTATGTGGCTAAAAATTGGGTTTTTAACTAATTTTGGGTCTGCTATCAGTTTTGAAATTCCATAAATCTTTTTTTGACTACTTTTATGTAAACCCATTTGAAGGCGTTGGTCGTTAAAGGGTTAATATACACGTTAATAATAATAGACTTTTCTTCGGCTCATGTACGTACACGCCGCATGACACAAATACTACATCACAAGCTGGTGGAAAATAATAAACAAAGACGGCAAAAGTAAATGGGATTGTTTTCACCCAGGAAACTTCATTAGTGTTCGTGAGACCGGTCGCAAAGAACTCAATAGTCAATAACATCGGATAGCAGAAATGGTTGCCAAAACTAGTAAAAATTGCTAATTTTTCAGTAACATGATGTCGAGTAGGCAACCAATTATATTCATGAGCTACAGGGCGTCTCCATATAAGTATTTTCAAAAACAGAATATTTACTTATCATCCGACGTTTCGGCTACATGTATTGCGCCTTTCTCAAGGAATTAAGCTAGTTACCGTGTTATTGACGATAACACGGTAACTAGCTTAATTCCTTGAGAAAGGCGCAATACATGTAGCCGAAACGTCGGATGATAAGTAAATATTCCGTTTGTTAAATAGTTCAAAGACTGGAAGCCGAACATAACCCCTATAAAAAGAATTCCACCAACAGTCGTTAGTTTTCTCACAAATTCAAAAACATAGATATAACAACTTCGGCGCAAAAATGCGCAAGATGAGGCCTATATATCTTGAAACTACACTAAATTTGGAGACAGATTCATGATAACTGACCCATGGGAGACCATCTAAAAATTGGAATAGGTATAAAGATAAACTACTGAAACGACATTAAATTTTTCAATTGTTTTTCCTTAATACAGAACAAAGGTAAATCATTTCTGTACAAAAAGCTCATATCTATAGTATAGTATATTCATTCTTCTTTCCAAAAAACTTAAAACTACTTCAATCGACCATGTAACTCTTGAGATATCGCCATTTGAAGTTTGAAGGTGCGAACAATTCTATGGAAACGAATTGCATAGAAATCATCGATATCACTTGCTTTAACGACATGTGAAAAATTCATTTTTCATCCGATGATCGTAAAATTTTGAGATACTTTTGTTCGAACCAAGAGAAAAATAAAATAAATATTTTAGAAAGAATTACAAGACATTGATTTCGCTCGCGTTTTCTGTCAAATTTTGACAGGAACCGAGCAAAACCATGGCATAAACTGTGCAAAGATCCTGACAATTCCTACCTGGTAAAATTTAGCACGAATCGAGCAAAACATCTGACAAAAATGTGGCAGGAAGCGTGCAGAGATCTTGACCGTACATTTCTGGCTGGATTCTGGATAAAAGTGAGCAGCATCGGTTGATTTAACCGCTTCTGTCAGAAATGGTTTATGCATTTGAGCAAATTCGTTGCCAGAATTCTCACACAAATCGCGCAAAATGCTCGCAGAAACTCTGTCAGCATCAATTTCGCTTTGCTCAACTTTTGCTAACTTTCTGCTTGCCACGCTGACCGCCCTCTAAGAACGGTTGGTTTCAAAATCGTCCAATGAAGGACGTTCGTTGGACCAATTTGGACAACGTCCAAATAACCGTTCAACGAACGTCCATCGTTGGACCCGTGTTGAACGATTTTGAAACAATTTTTTGGACGTCTCAGTGGGCGGGACTGGGCATACAAACTGAGAAACAAAAATGTGCATAGTTAGCAAAGTCCTTATAATATAATTTTACTGTAGGAACTCTAAACAACACATGACTGTTTTGTCGATTATTAGAGAGTTTTCGCAAAATTCTGTAGCTCGTACTCTCAAATGCAAATGTCCGTTTGACAGTACGAGCACAGAGAACAGACATCCATGATCGAACAAAAATATTTAAAAAACGTGTGTAAGCATTTGAATTAATATACGATAAACACTATCGCTGCCACACCAACCTATCCCAACTATCCGTCAAATCCATTCCGGAACCGGATCAAAATCCTGAATGGATTCAGTATGGAATATTGCTCAAAGAAAACAACAGATTCCGGCTCTATCGGTTCATGCATTTGAGCTGGAATTCATACTGGAAGTCCGAACCGGTTCCGGACTAGATTGTTGTCTCTTTCTTCCTCCTTCGTGGCATCCTAAGTGAATTGCGCCGTTGCTTGGCGTCGAGATGATTCGCAGTGCCCCGGTCAGCGTGGCAAGCAGAAAGTTAGCAAAAGTTGAGCAAAGCGAAATTGGGTCATTAAATGAGAAAAAAACTCTTTTTATTACATACATCGATAAAGCTGATTTTTGTAATTGCAACAATTTATTTTTCCAACTCAGGAAACGTGAAAACAAAATATAAATTTAGAATAAAGAAATATGTTGACAGTCCGGATTTGACACTATCAGAAGGATTTGACATTTCGAATTTCACGACAAATGATGCCCTGTCAGAAAATATGAACACATGTTTTCCCGGTTTTCCGCAGGGTTATTTTTATTTGACATAAACACCATACAATGAATATAGTTTTTTTCATTTTGGGTGTTGTCTTGATAGGCCAGATGTAAACAACCGCAGTTTTCCTATATATGGTTGCCAAGTTTATATAAGATTTATTTTAAAAAACAAAAAAATCGTTTTTTACGTATTATGACGAATTTTTTTTAAATAATGTTGTATTATGTATATTGGACCCAAAATTTATCGAATGGTATGGAAAACTGTATATAGCTTAATGACCCAATTGATGCTGGCAGAGTTTCTGCGAGCATTTTGCGCGATTTGTGCGAGAATTCTGGCAACGAATTCGCTCAAATGCAACAACCGTTGCTGGCAGAAGCGGATAAACCAACCAGTGCTGCTCACTTTTATCCAGAATCGAACCAGAAATGTACGGCCAAGATCTCTGCACGCTTCCTGCCACATCTTTATCAGATGTTTTGCTCGATTCGTGCTAAATTCTGTCAGGTAGGAATTGCCAGCATCTTTGCACAGTTTATGTCCAAGTTATGCCAGGGTTTAGCTCGGTTCCTGTCAAAATTTGCCAGAAAACGCGAGCGAAACCGAGTTCGCCCTAGCTCAACTAACCCGACAGGATACGCGCAGAAATCTGACAGGGCTGCCAAACCAAGACTTACAGAAATCTCGCAGAGCGGTCTCTGCCAAAGAGAATAGGGAAAGAGACGAATAGTGTGAAGCCAAAAATACCTTATTGAGCAGACCAATCGTGCAATGTAAATAAACATTACTCATGTCTGAGTTGGAGGAGATAAGTATTGTACATCTATCAAAAAAGAAATTTGATTTTCGTCAGAATTTAGTTCAATCGTGATTGTGTAAGAGTATATGTATGAGTAAAAACAAGCTTTAGAATTATTTCATCTCTTTGTTTCGAAATGCACATCGTTTGATAAACAAATCCAACGATTGACATAACGTTTGTTTTCAGAATATAATAGGAGTCATTTAAAGTGCTGCCTGTGGAAGCGGTTGCCAAAATTCTAGTGTTGAAATCATCATAAAGAGAGTGTTGCCCATTTGACTGATTTTCACTCTTCGTCTCTTTCACTATTCTCTTTGGTCTCTGCCAGAAAATTTGCTCACTGGGGCAGTGTGTCTGGTTGGTTAAAGAACGTTCTGGTCGGAGAATAATCTCGTTCGTGAATCATCTTCAAGAAACTTCTGGAATCTTTTTTGTTTATTATAAAAGAGGCTTAAGCGAAAGCACGACATCAGTTTTGCTTGAAATCATGGCGAATTAACTTAAAAAGCATCGAATAGAAATGTACAGTAATAAAACTATGAATTTCGCTGTGACAGTACAGTAATTTTACAATAATTTACAGTGAATTCTACTGTTATGCTACAATACAAAAACAATAAACTTTGACGTTTCTACAGTAAATTTCAATGTAAAATCGACTTTTACAGTATAAAAGGGGGGTGGTTATGTGTCTTAACACTAAAAAAATCGATTTTTTTCCATACATTTTTCTCACGTAAACAGTAAAATTTAATGTGAATTTACTGTATCGGTTTTTTGTTGAACAATAAAATTGATTGTTACTTGAAATTTTATTGTAAATCTATTGCGAGAACTCTGCGTCAAACAATTGTGAAATAGTAATAACTATAATATTTATTGTTTTATGATTGTTTGTAGGGTAAATACTATTGTAAAATTCTACTCGGGCATAGTTTTAAAGCATATCCAACTTGTCAATTTTTTATATAGTCAATTTTTTTTTCAACCGTATGGTTCATACTGCCACGACACCGCGCTATCACAGAGAACAGACGTCCATCTCCAGCATTCAGCTTGTGTAAAATCTCTAACGGTTTCGAAGGTAGTTGGGAAATCCAAACCAGGTGCGCTACTGTCGTCATGTTTTTTGTGGCTGAGTTCGACAGAATTGACAGCGGTTATTCCTCTACCCAGTCAAACTAGTCCGGAACCGGTTCGGACTTCCACCATAAATTCCAGCTTCAACAAACCCACTGAGACGTCCAAAAAATTGTTTCAAAATCGTTCAACACGGGCCCAACGATGGACATTCGTTGAACGGTTATTTGGACGTTGTCCAAATTGGTCCAACGAACGTCCTTCATTGGTCGATTTTGAAACCAACCGTTCTTAGAGGGAATGCATCAACCGATTGAGACGGAATCGGTTGTTTTCTTTGAGCAAGTTTCCGTACTGAATCCATTCAGGATTTCGAACCGGTTCCGGAATGGATTTGACGGATAGTTGGGATAGGTTGGTGTGGCGGCGCTAGTGTTTATCGTATAATAATTCAAATGTTTACACACGTTTTTCAAATATTTTTGTTCGATCATGGATGTCTGTACTCTGTGGCGCTATTGTAAGTACATATGTAGATTTTAATTCCTTGTTTTGAATGTTGATGTTTTTTTACAATTTTATTTTAGTACAAAGTGATTTATCCTATTTTATTTTACTGTATTTTTTCAGCAGTGTGATCTGAATTTTTCAAATGGCATATTTTGCGACATCGCACACTTCGAGACACAGGACCTCGATTTCATAGGACACAAAACTAAAAATATTAGTGTCTTTCTGAAGGTCAAACAATAGCTTCTGTGAGCCCACTATTCAGTTCAAACGAATCTACTGTAAGAGCCATTAAAAAAACCTATTTTAATCCACCTAGCGGTGCAATTGTGCCTTTCTCAATCATGAATCACGAGAATGTGTGCGTTGTTTATATTCATTAAAAGCTTTTAAATGCATATATTACATTTTATTATTATACATCACATGACAACTATATACAGGAAAATAAATCATTATTCGAGTTCTAAAATTTTGAAAAAGAAAAAACAGCCACGGTAATATTGAACTGAAAAAAGGTGCAAAATCGGCAAAGTCCCAAAAAGTCGATTTTTATAAAAAAAAATTTTCGAGATAACATAAAATCTCGACGTTTCATGCATTTTAAAGATGTTTGGCATCAAAAATACGAATTCGATTTCTGAAATTTCATGGGGTCCCCCCTTTGAGAAAAAATTTGAGTTCCGGCTTATATGGGAATTTCATATGTGACCGGACGATTTAGTCTATATTTCCGGACCCATATAAGCGATCCGTACGAAATTTTATAAACATCTGTGGGGATATTATAGCTATCATTTGTGACCAAGTTTGTGAAAATCGGCCTAACCATTTCCGGGAAACTGATGCGAGTTCGTAAATTTTGAAAGATGGCCGCTTTTCCCGGGTACTTCCGGAACCGTCAATGGTGGTCAATGTAGTCAACGAAAGTTTGGTTGGCCGTCGGTGACCTAGAACAGCAAATTTAAGTTGTTTGAGAGATATTATAGCGAAATTTTTACCTTTTTTGCTTTCATCGGAGTATCGGTTTGAATCACAATTTGCTATGTGATCGCACGCCACAACCTGTAACTCCGGAACCGGAAGTCGGATCGGGATGAAATTAAATATCCATTTACGGGGACGCAATACCTTTCATTTGAGGCCAAGTTTAGTCGAATCGGTCTAGCCATCTCCGAGAAACCGATGTGACTGTTATTCTGAATTTAGATACTTCCGCCGGGGCTTCCGGAACCGAGGATGGTGGCCAATGTGGCCAAATAGACTTTGAATGGATGTTAGTGACCTAATACTACAAATCGAAGCAGTTGTGGTCATATTTTGGAAAATTTTTCACCTTTATACATTCATTGCAGAATTTATTAAAATCGATATTTTCTGCGTGTTCGTACTTATCACCCTGTAATTCCGGAACCGGAAGTCGGATCCATTAGAAATTCAATAGCAGCCTATGGGAACGTTGCACCTTTCATTTGAGACTAAGTTTGTCAAAATCGGTTCAGCCATCTCTGAGAAAAATGAGTGACATTTTTGGTCACATACACACACACATACACACACACATACATACATACATACATACATACACACACAGACATTTGCCGAACTCGACGAACTGAATCGAATGGTATATGTCACTCGGCCCTCCGGGCCTCCGTTAAAATGTCGGTTTTCAGAGCAATTGCAATACCTTTCTATTGAGAAAGGCAAAAACGAGGCGCAGATATCGCAGACAGTTGTTGATGGCGGCGACGTTTCTGCAAAAGTTTCTTCATATGCAAGGGATCCTAGAATGGGTAAGATGGAAATAGGATTGTTGTTGTGGATTGAGGATCATTCTCAGAAGGGGATTCGTCTAGATGGTAAGCTTATTAAAGAAAAAGCATTGCAAATGTATGGCTTTCTGCTACAGGAGGAGCCAAGCATAAGCTCCAGCTCAAAAAGTTTTACCGCGAGCAAAGGGTGGTTTTACCGCTTCATTTAGAAGAACTCTATCCGCAACGTAAAACTAAAAGGAGAGAGTGCTTCAGGCGACATCGAGGCTGCAAACGCTTTCAAATTGAAATTGTTGCGGGTAATTGAGGATGGTGCTTATCACGCCGATCAAATATTTAAAGCAGATGAATCAGGACTTTTTTGGAAGAAGATACCGGGTCGGACTTACATTACTAAGTCTGAGCAGTCCGTGGATTCAAAGTTGCAAAAGATCGCATTACTCTGTTATTCTGCAGTAATGCATCTGGTGATAAATTGCTAAAAACCTCTTCTGATTTATAGATCAGCACAACCACGCGCCTTGAAAAACTTAAATGCAGATGACTTTCCAGTACATTGGACATCCAACAGAAAGGCTTGGATGACGAAGGAGTTGTTTGAACAATGGTTCAAACAACAATTCATAACTGAGGTTAAAGATTATCTTGAAGAGAAAAGACTGCCATTTAACGTTCTTTTACTGATTGATAACGCACCAGGGCATTTAGAATTACATCATGCCAATGTAAAGATTATGTTTTTACCTCCAAATACAACGTCGTTAATCCAACCCCTGGACCAGGGCATTATAGCCACTTTCAAAAAGCATTACATTAAACACACTTTTCCGTTTATACTGGAGCAGCTCGACCAGAAGAAGTCTGAATCTCTTCCAACTGCATGGAAAAAGTTCACAATGAAGGAATACTTGATTTTTATTGGTGCCGCATTGTCTGAAATGAAAAAATCAACGTTAAACGCATGCTGGCGACCACTTTGGCCCGACTGTGTTGCCTCAGATAATACGATCGAAGAAATACTTTTGTGGGCTCATGCACTAGGAGGGGAAGGGTTTGAAGACATGACCAGTAAAGATATCGGCGAGCTACTAACCGACACAATAATAGAGAACAATGAATTACTGGAAAGTCTACAGGAATCAGTTGGTTCTATACCAGAAGACGATTTAGAACTTACTTCCGATCGTATTGTTGAAGGATTAAATATTGCAGATAAACTATCAGAACATTTTTTAAAACACGATCCAAACATTCCAAGGGCCATATCGTTTAAAAACGATCTTGTTATGTCATGGCGTCATTACTAGCCGTGATCATAACTATAGCTTTTTTCGTATCAGAAACACCAATCGTGCAACGTCTGAATGATAGTGTGAATAAGTAAACGTCAGATACGAGGCAACAGTGAAATACCGCGTAGCCAGTTACCAATACGTTTTAGGCAATTGACTTTTATGTATTTTATGTTGGGTAAATTTATAATCCAATCAGTTTGGTACTCGTTAAGTGACCTCCGCCGTGAGCGGTTGGTTCTATAGTCTTACCACAGACTAACAGACATAACACTATGAGGGAATTCCCTTAAAAATATCGATCCGGCAATTTTCCCAGAACACTAGCTCCACCTTTTATTCACGGTGCCAAACACGTATTTGCTGGTGGGTTACCCCTCAGGCTTGGGAACAATTTTTCACTAGTGGTCTATCCCCCATATGCTTGTTCATATGTCAGTGGCGCCATAATTTCAAAAGCGGCCACAGTCACAACTACAAATATATTCAAAATGACCGTTAAAGTGTGCGAAGCATTATTTTCGAGTGTTACGTCTGTTAGTCTGTGGTCTTACTTCGAATTGATTGCTCTAATCTCCTACAATATGTGGATTTCAATATTCAACCTCGTAGTCTTCGATTTCATCCCTTTTTAAGAATACCTTATGCCAGGACCAATTATGGGTATAATGAGCCATTTGCTAGTATGTGTCGTCTATTCAATCGTTGTTCTAATGTCTTTGATTTTCACTTGTCCCGAGATGTTGTAAAGCGATTGTTCCATAATACCCTGTCATATCGATAATAATCTCAGTGTTAGTTTGTAAGCGTAAATATTGTACTCGTAGTATTAGTTATAGTGAATCGTTTATATGTATCATTTGGATGTTTGTAATCTGTTGGTACAAAAGATGAGGAGGTTTTATGCCTGCTGGAGAGCGAGATTGAAAGGATTTCAGCTCCAGCGGGCTTTTCCCTGCTCCCAAATAAAACAAATAAAACAAAACAAATAATAAATAAAAAGAGAATTTTGTTTTCTAATTTGCCAATCAATATCTGTAGTTCGTGGTAATTTCATGCTTTATCACAAAATTGCTTGTTTCCTGGTGAGATCGACAAGCACCTAAAACGAGCGATAGGAAAGCGAACCTTTGGGTCACAATACGATTAAAAGCGAGCTGGGTAATACAATGTAGGGCCACCAGACGAAACAGATCTCAACTATTGTATTTTGCGTTTCAAGAAATTACTCGATGAACAAAAAAATCTGGATGATGACGAAGGCTTTATTAAATTTCCGGCTAAGCGTAAGCGTTCAGCTGTTAGTTACGATAGTGATTAATGTATTTTCGTGAATTTTTAACTTTTTTTTGTTTTTAAGTTGCCATTGAAATAAAAAATACTTGAATTAAATTGAAAAAAAACCTTTTTAATCCACCTAGTGGTGCAATTGTGCCTATCTCATTTGTCCCAAATTCGATTCAATGGCTGGTTATGTTCAATATAATGGTAGAAATGTCTATTACATATTCAGTACGCTTTACACCTATGTACAATCGACAGACACGAACTAGAGTAGCTATGTGTCGACGCTGAAATACTTGAAATCAGCGGCAGATTCAGGAGGAGGGCCCGGAAGGTCCGGACCCGTCGAAAATTTTCGTCTTTGTTAGCAAATTTTAGATTAGTTTCAATTTTAAAGTAATTTCAAACTCAAAATCATTTCAAACCAAATTTATCACTGCTTTTTTAGTAAATGCGATTATTGCGTATGAAGTAATGCATTCATTTCAAAATCAAAATTTCAGACCCACTAAGAAATTTTATTCTTGATCCACCTCTGCTTGGAACAAAAATATATAGTATTTAATTAATTTAATCAGCATTAGCTCAATGTTGTCTTTCGGCTAACTTATTTTGTCATGCGGGAAAAGGGGATGAAAAACCCACAACCGAACCACCCCCAGCCTATTTTGGTATGCCTAGTGGGTGAAGATGATTGGGACGAGAGAGGGGTGGGTCTGAGGAGGGTGGATGAGGTGGTCGTCTGCATGAGATCTGAGGGGGGCTTGATGGGTGGTTTTATGGAAGCGTGATGTGTAATGTGAGGAGAGGGGGTAAATCCCCGACCGCAAACCCCTAGCTAAGCCCCAGTTAAAATAGCATAATTCACGAAAAAATATAAAAGTAATAACAAGGTTTTCTTTATTCTGGAGATTTCAACCTTGAGCTCATTTTTTCGGGTTAAAAACAGCTATGTTTTGCTGCATACAATTGCATACCTTCGTGTAACTTTAATGAGATAAAACACCATGCGAGATGTTTATTCCTTACAAGTGCAGAATTTTTTCCTCCTTTTTCATTTGAGTGAACAGTTTTGATTCAAAAACATTGCAAGCCTATGCAAATTCCCAAATGGGATAATTTTGGACAATACCAAATTTTTTGTGCATAAGGACACAAGACCTTACATAAAGTATGGTTTTTGTTTTAGTGTTTCGGATTCTCCTCGTCAGTAACTAGCACCAACTGGGTGTCTAGTTAGACGATGTATCTAAACTAGTACCCAAATTAGCACTAGTTAGACACTAAAATCCAAAAAGTCACACGTTTTGCGTGAACACTAAACAACTGGCTTATGCCGAGTGATGTCTCGATAGTAAGCACAGAAGTTCTGTTTGCCGACGAGGAATATGAACCGAAACTGTCTTTTGGTTTAGAAACCAAACGCCTGGAACTATGCAAATTCCGAGATGGGATAATTTTGGACAATACCAAATTTTTTGTCAGTTGTTTTGTGTTGTTTAGTGGTCACGCAAGACGTGTGACTTTTTGGATTTTAGTGTCTAAATAGTGCTAATTTGGGTAGTAGTTTAGAAACATCGTCTAACTAGACACCCAGTTGGTGCTAGTTACTGACGAGGAGAATCCGAAACACTAAAACAAAAACCATACTTTATTGCAAGCCTGTTTGATGTATTACCAAAACAATTGCATCCAAATGTTGAAAAATGAAGTAAAATAAGGAACAAACATTAAGTTAAAACAGTATCGGCATTAGGGTACTGATGCTTTGATAATACCGTTTTTGTTTCGGTAACTCGTCACAGTACACGAAAAAACTCTCACTCGTATCAGACAGTTTCCGTAGTGATCTCTTTGATGGCCTCAAGAATATAATCATTGTTCTAAATAGTATGGGAGATAATCAATTTAGAATCACAAATGCATCATTCTTTCTTTCATGAGCCGTTCTTCAAGGCACATATTTTTTAGCCATTTCGGATTTTTTTATCGCCCGAAAATCGGTCCTAAAATCAATCAAAACAAAATCTAAACAAAATCCAGCTATCTATTCTCAATGTGTACGTTTCGAAAGTTCTATACTTTGGAATGCCAATAACGGTACCGGCCACGTCCTCTCAGTCATCAGCGAAGGAAAGAAATGTTAGTGTAACAAACATAGTTATGGAGACCGCGCGCGGGTTTTTTATGTCAATTACTAGAACAAGATTTAAGACAGTAAGAAGCAAAGAAACAAATTTAATGTAAAGCAACTATGTGCCCATAAAAATGAGCAAATGCAAGAAATAAGGACTCCTGGTTTAGTAAACTTTCACGTAAAAAATCGAGCTATGTTTTTATACTCATGACGAAATATGTTTAACATGACTATATTAATAATATAGTATATGTACTACTCCAAAGTATATGAAAGTAATCAATACAATAGAAACAATTATTATTATTGATCGTTGATTTAATGGACTAAAATAAGCCCATGAATATGACAAAAATACATTCGTTCTTCGTGCTGATATAACTGCCGCAAATTCGACTCTTCTCGCGAATTGCCAATTATCAATCCTCATAAATGATTATACAGTTATCATTCGACTCAAACAAGACCATACGTATTCCCTACGCACACTAAGCACCCAGTGGATTGGTTTCATAGTTGGTCAAATAAACACCGTACAAACAAAGAAATTAGTTTGCTCAGTCAAAGGAAATGTCAGCTCGATTGGCATCAACCGACGGATACGTGTTTCTTTACAATACCATCAAATCAAAGATCATTTAAAATTACATACGATAAAATATATGCGATTCTGAATATAGTCAAATGAAGATTGTTTAGTTGTTTGCAATAAAATAAGATCGGCAAAAATTAGTTGCATAACTAAAGGTGTTCAATACAAATAGCTGACTACCGCCAATCAATCAAGGTCTAAGCAAAATGGTGCTAAATTTGAGCGAAATTGGAACTTTTGCTCATGAAAAAATACTTTTTACCTTTTTTGTGTATTTTATATATGCAAATTTTTATTTTTGGAAATGGTAGAGTTCAAGCACAAGCGCGAAGGATTCAAGCACACTTTTTGATTTTTAGAAATGCACGATTTTTTATTAAAAAAAACCTTTTTTTTATTAAATTTTTATTTGAATCATTGTTGTGCTCAAACTATGCTAAGTTTCGAGTTTTAACGTTTTCTACATACTAAAACATATACATATGTATTTTTCATATAAAACTTCAATAGATTTGGTGTAAGTGTTAATATGGCCCAATGTTGCTTAAATCTTGCACAAAATATTTTTTGATATTTTGATTGAGTTTAGCGCTGCTGAATTTGGTATTTTCGTACAAGTAATTGCCACCCTAATAGAGACGAACACATTCTGTGAAGTAACATATTTTATTTTGATCTTGTATTACAGGTTACTCTGTTGGAGATACAAACCATTTTATCTCGCACTGTTATACTTATCATCGCAGGCCAAACTCTATAAAAATCATTGTACCGAACGAATAGAAATGAGTGGCGTGCTGTCGCTTATTACTGATAACAGTGATACCTTACTCACAAACTTTTAGTTGAATTTCACAACGTGTTGCTATTGAACATGAGTAGCTGGATCCACATCCAAACATTACGCACATTACGATGATGTGATTGAAGCTTGTTTTGCTTTCTTCGGATTGCATTTTAATGGTTTACTACAGAAACAACGGTGAAATAAAGAATGCCCTCAAGCTAAATCCTTACCGACCGCGTGGTGCCTTCTATGCAGAGTAAACAATGCTCTCCCAGCCACCTTTGCCTCATGTTGTGAAGGGACGGTGCCAGTCGCGCGGCAGTTGAAGAGCATAGCACAAAATTTTTCTCCCATAGAATGCATGCGGAAAACATGCTTCTTCGTAAGTGATGCATTACTGCACGGGAGCGGAGCGAGAAAAGATCTCCCAGCCCACCAGAATAACCTTACACTTGAAATGCATAAAACTGCTAGAATTGCTCCGCCAGAGATTCAGTGTAATGCGGCATTTCGCTAGATCAACAGCTGATTCAGTGCCCTTCCTTCCTGTTCGCCCTTTGCTTTCGTTACTGCGTGACCCGCCGTATTGGCTATAGTGGCAGTGATTTTCTCGACTTTATTGCTGTTATTAGCGAATGCTTGAGGGCTATTCTTTTCCATACCATGCATACTTTTAGATGAAAACAAACTTGTAAAATAACTAATCCACCGATTGCTCAGTAAAGTGTGTCCTGCCGGATAGACTTGTGGTGCCTACGTTTTCAAGTGCAACGAAAACAAAGATTTTTTAGTTTGCTGAAGATTATTTACAATTTGAATGTGATAGATAAAATCGTAATGGTTATGAGCTTATGATTTTACAGTGTGTCAACAAAACTCAGAATATGATGCATATCAATTGATATTTTGAATTACACTAATATCAGAATCATACAAATATAATAGAGGTGAGTGCCTTATTTTGTGTATTCAGACATTGGAAACTGAATTCGAATTAATATTACTGATTCTGCTTAGGTGATTAAAAGTACATATTGTAGAGAACAGATACATGCTAGTATTGAGCTTATGGTAAAAACAGCCTCACATCCTTTATAGGCATGATTATGAAAAAAGGGAAGGAGACATGCCACGCTGGTATTGCACAATATCGTCTGCTACGCTATGGCAGATAGCCAGCTATTTTTGCTAAAAATGAAAACCAAACTTTGACAGCTGGTAGCGTAAGCATTTTTTAATATTGAGGGTGTGAGTAGGTCGCAATGTTTATTATTATCAATATTAAAATGTTATGAAATGGTTAGCAAAACATAATCTAAAAAAAATATGATCCCAATTTTTATATAAAGCATTATTTTAATTTTTTTTCCCTTTTTTATTTCGACTATGTTAGTCACATTTTCTTTTTTACGTTTTAACGACATTCAATTAGCTAGAGATTACTGGGTAGGGAAAGTTATGAAACTTAGAGCCATAGTACTCAAGTGAGAGCAAGAATGTGAAGTAAACAGATCGGAAAACTAGAAGTGGCAGGTCATTGCCGGTTGTCACGGTAAAGATAGATACGTCTACCTTTATCAAGGACACATGATAGTGAACTCGAGTGATTCGTAGTTATTCTGCCTAAGCTCGACCCTCATTATCAGAAGGCAAAAATTAAGCCCGCACGATATTAAGCCTGTTCTAATGACCCTGCCACTTCTAGTTTTCCGATCTGTTTACTTCACATCCTTGCTCTCACTTGAGTACTATGGCTCTAAGTTTCATAACTTTCCCTACCCAGTAATTTCTAGCTAATTGAATGTCGTTAAAACGTAAAAAAGCATTATTTTAATCTATGAAATAGACGATTACACGGTGATACTGTGATTTTGAACTTTTCAAGAGACCTAGTATAAGTTGTAGGTCTCTTCAGATGCAATACAAAGAATTATTTGAAAGATGCTTTATTCCCCTAAAATTTTGATTTATAGCAAAAAACCTTTTTTGGTACCTCCGGCACTAAAAATTAGCTATCCTGTCATTTTTCAATCGATTTGAAATTTTTTGACTTTTCCGGAGGAAATAAAAATAGACCATTTCAATACCGTGTTTTATAAGAAATATTGTGCGTTTTTAAGATAATTATAATAGCCATTTTTGTCTAATTAACGCCAATTTGGTGCTGGTTTCGACTTATCTAACTAGAATTAAGTTGGTGTTAGTTACTGACGAGGAGCATCCGAAACACTAAAAAAACCATACTTACCATAAACACTAAAAAAACATAAACCATAATAGCCGACAACGAATGCGGTACCAGGACGTTACTTTTAACGGGTCATTTTACTTTCATAAATTCGCAAACAAAATAAGTAAAATGAAAATCCCGTTATGCACATGTTATACAATTAATCTGGTTCTACGAATCGTTATAAAACTGTGTTTATAGCAGCATATATGATGATATGTGAAATGTTTACCCAGTTTGCCCCGAGTATCAAACCATCAGCAGAAACTTAAACGTCAATAAACCAACATAATCTCTGTCACTTCACACAACGCTACTGGTCACTGCACAGTGACGTCATGCATTAAATGTGACAGGTGGTGGTCCTGTTGATTATATTTTGAACTTAGAGATTATTCGTATTCTCAAAATGATATATTGGGAAACTTTTGAAATATATTGGGAATCATGTTTTTGGAAGTATAGATGCACTCTAGAACGCCTTACAATTAAATTGTGCTATTCCCTATTGTGTGGAAATGTATATGAAAGATCCTATAAATGAACTAATTATTTGTTTATCAATTACTTCTAGTGTTCTTTGAATCGGTAAGTAGTTCTGCGGTAAAATTTCTTGGGAATTGACTATTAGCACTAAGCTTATGTTAATGGAATTTAAATTTGTTAAGTCCAAACTGTAAACAAAAGGACAATCACTTGTCAAATACGTGAGGTTAAGGCATTTCACACAATGGTCAACAACCAGTACTACTTAGGGATGTATTTTTTACTCGATTAGCGCAAATAATCGATTAATTTCTGCAATAATCGAAAAATCAGTATTCGATTAGAAGCTTTCGGTATAATCGAGTAAATCGATTAGCTGATATCAATTAATCAACAACATAGTTCATGAATGGTATGTGCTAACGCTAAATATGAAAACCACAGAACAAAAAATGCAAGCGACTCAAAATATCAAAATTGACCCCGAGACATTTTTTTTGGTTGACAAACTAAGATTTACAACTTAATCGATTTAATTCGATTAGCTTGGTCGATTACTCGAATCAATTAATCAAGCTCTCGAAAATTGCTCGATTACCGGATAATCGATTATTTGCAAAAATCAGACACCACTAAGTACTAATCAAATCGTCAATCGCACCCACACTACCGCTTGCCAGAAGTAAACTAACCAAATAGCATTTCTATGTACACTCCAGTTACTGGTCTTTCAATTATGAGGTTTGTTCCAGTACACGGAAGTCACTCCGGAGTAAACAGGAGCAAAAAATCTTTGCTTCTTTTTACTCCGGTTTGCTACCTGAAGAAGGAAAAGGAGAAGAAGAGAGTACAGGAACGATTTTCTCCGGAGTACTTCCAGTTTCTCCTGGTACTGGAACAGACCTATGGGTTGCCTTCTCAAATAAATTCACCGCGGCGCGCTCCAGCCCGGTCAGCGTGGCGGCAAGCAGAAAGTTAGCAAAAGTTCAGCAAAGCGAAATTGATGCTGGCAGAGTTTCTGCGAGCATTTTGCGTGATTTGTGCGAGAATTCTGGCAACGAATTCGCTCAAATGCAACAACCTTTTCTGACAGAAGCGGTTAAACCAACCGATGCTGCTCACTTTTATCCAGAATCCAGTCAGAAATATACGGCCAACATCTCTGCATGTTTCCTGCCACATCTTTGTCAGATGTTTAACTCGATTCGTGCTAAATTCTATCAGGTAGGAATTGCCAGGATCTTTGCACAGTTTATGTCCGAGTTATGCCAGGGTTTTGCTCAGTTACTGTCAAAATTTGCCAGAAAACGCGAGCGAAACCGAGTTCGCCCTAGCTCAACTACACTCTTTTCTTCTGCTGTGATTCTTATGCATTTTCATCCATATACTTCTAGTAAGCATTCAATGAGTGGATAGACCGAATATGAATAGTATGCTATCGATGCACAAATAAAATTCTGCGTGTAACCCGACAGGATACGCGCAGAAATCTGACAGGGCTGCCAAACCAAGACTTACAGAAATCTAGCAGAGCGCTCTCGGCCAGAAAATTTGCTCAGTGGGCCAGAGTGCACTGCAGTGGGTGTATTGTATATGCTGGAGTCCAGTGTATACACCCACCGCAGTGCACTCTCCCAGTGAGCAAATTTTCTGGCAGAGACCGCTCTGCGAGATTTCTGTAAGTCTTGGTTTGGCAGCCCTGTCAGATTTCTGCGCGTATCCTGTTGGGTTAGTTGAGCTAGGGTGAACTCGGTTTCGCTCGCGTTTTCTGGCAAATTTTGACAGGAACCGAGCTAAACCCTGGCATAACTCGGACATAAACTGTGCAAAGATCCTGGCAATTCCTACCTGGTCAAATTTTGCACGAATCGAGCAAAACATCTGACAAAGATGTGGCAGGAAGCGTGCAGAGATCTTGGTCGTACATTTCTGGCTCGATTCTGGATAAAAGTGAGCAGCATCGGTTGGTTTAACCGCTTCTGTCAGAAACGGTTGTTGCATTTGAGCAAATTCGTTGCCAGAATTCTCGCATGAATCGCGCAAAATGCTCGCAGAAGCTCTGCCAGCATCAATTTCGCTTTGCTAAACTTTTGCTAACTTTCTGCTTGCCACGCTGACCGGGAGCTGGAGCGCGCTGTGGTGAATTTATTTGAGAGCGCCACACATTAAATTGAAAGAGCAAGAGAGCGGGGTCTTTTTCACCCAACTACCCCACCGCCAGCGAACACTTGAAACATTTCTCGAGTACTTATTCAAATGGACGTAAGTAACAATGAGAGATTCTCTTTCAGGTCTTTCTCTTCTGTTCATTACTCGGCCATTTCAACATTTACTACTCTACTCTTTGCATAATATTGTAGTAAAAACCGTCGGCTTTCGATATGTACTGGAAAATTAGTACAAAGTGTTGTAATGACGTCGTAATAAACGAAAGAGAAAGTAAACAAAGAGAGGCTCTCAATGTTACTTACGTCCATTTGAAAAAGTACTCGAGATTTGTTTATTTCTAGACCAACATGTGAAAAGGGCGGAAGTCCAAATGAGAGTCTCTCTGTGTTTACCTTCTCTTTCGATTATTATGGCGTCAACATAAAACTTTCCAACATTGTTTCAATAAATATTGAAAGACTCTGATGCCGTCTAGCATATTATGCAAAGAGTTAAGGAGCAAACGCAGAAGCGACCGAGTTATTGACGGAAGAGAGAGTAAACAAAGAGAGTCTCTCATTTGGACTTCCGCCCTTTTCTCATGTTGGTCTAGATTTAGTTCCGAAAGAGAGAGCGTTCTGTTTTTTTTTGTATGCAACTGGCGCACCTGTACATCATTGAAATGATGCCTGACAGCAGTCATGGAATATATTGCCTCGAGCTGACGAAACGTAGCAACTACTACGAGGTCAGAAAGCAAACTGACGATTTTTTTCTTATGTGCCGCTTTTATAGTGCGTTTCGGTTCATTGGGTGATAAAGCAGGTATATCAGGTATAATTTTCAAATGTCCTCACATTTCATAAAAAAATGTCTTCTTGTCTTCAACGGCTAGGATTGAGCCTCTGCCAGAAATCAGTCAGACATCCAAAAAAGTTTGTCTTTAAAATGAAAAACACGCCTTGACAACATTTCAAATGTCTTCGAAATGAAGACAAATCTTCAAATCTGGCATCTCTGTGGTAAAGGGGCAGTACTAGCAACGCTCTCTACTTGGGTGAATTGTACCACTTTCACAAAATGCATTATTATCGTTATTTATAGTAAAAGTACATTTTGCAGAATCAAATACAATATTCGCACATATTTCCTATCAGATAGTGCAAAAATATATCGATTTCGAACAGTACAACGGAAGTTTTTTGCATTTGAAAACTGGAAAAATATCTCAGCAGAAATTTTGAAACGGGACCCTTACGTTAGAAAAATTCTACTTCAAAAAACTCCAAGCCCGTCTACATATTCAGAAACGGACAATCGGCCAAAAAGCAAATTATCTTTGTTGGAGTGCTGAGAACTTAAAAGATTTTTGAAACATTAAATTTTACTTACGGAAAAAGGCCTTTACTTCCGGATCTGTTTCTGCGAGCACGTCTAACACGTTTTTCATTATCCTTGTAAAAATTTTATATTACTAGGCTGCTTATAATTTTCATATATTTAAACACCAGCGGATTTTTCTATACATTTCTATTAAATGCAAAATGGCGATATTTGACAAGCGTGTTTCCTAATAAAGCGTTCAGTAAAGGTCAGGGCAGGAAATATTCGAACCGAACCTATGTTCGAATACTTTCGAAGCGCGAAGCTTTGCGTTACTGGTTCGTATTCACAAGCTTCGCATCACAATCGCTTACCATCGTAATTGCGGACATTTGGGCGATACTTTAGCATGCTCTTCGGCGAGGACAAATGAAGCTTCTTGTTCATTTCATTGATGTTCGGAAAGATATGTAAAAGCTTTTGCGTAGTTTTCGACGAACACGAGCTAAGCTCTTGGTTCGTGTGATCGATATTTTTGAAACAGTTACACGGAGCTTCGAAGCGATGTTCGCGAACACAGAAAAAAGATTATCTCGAAGTATTTCAGAATCGCGAACACCGAAGGATTATATCAATTTAGCATCGCGAGGGCCATCGCTAACATGTTCGCCGGACGATATTAGTTTTCTTTATTCAAATACCTACCTACTAGTTATGCAAAAAAAGGATATTCTAGACAGAGGCCTTGTATTAAGGGTGGAATAGGTGAAAAATAATTGTGACAATGTGTAGCTTATGGATGCTGGGGTTAACTGAAAAACGACGTAACAAGTTTATTTAAGATACCCTACTGATATATTACCAGTAGGGATAAAATCAAGATTTCGTGACAGGGCGGGGATAAATTTTCAAAAGAAATAAATTAGGGCTAGAAAATGAAGTTAAACATAATGTACACAACGTATTGAGTGGCTCGCTTATCTTAGTCATGTTCCTATGTCAGTTTCTTGAGGATCCAGTTATGTCAGTTTCTTGAGGATAAAGATATCGGTATCCATTCAAAGGAAAAAATCGATTATCAGTTAAATAAATAACGTCATGATGTGTATGATGAATCCTAGAAATAAATAGGGAATGTCAATAAACTCGAATCTTGTTTTCGACTAACAGTAAAACCATTTTGATTCAGAAGTATGTTTTAGAAGGGCGCATGTTTTTTCGTGCACTTATTTAAAAATACGCTTTGAATCCATCTACCAGTGTGATGTGACATTTTTATAACTGTTTTCGAATATTATATCGGTTGAGAACTTTTAGAACATGATATTTCGAGAAATTTTGAAAGTGAAATTAAATCAGTTGTAAAGTTATAGAAAATAGCCTTTTAAAATGAACGGACAATCGAATTATTACTAATACTTTATGAATACATTATCTAAGTTCTTCATTCAATGCAATATGTATACAAAAAGTTAAAAACTGGATTTCCCTTGAGAACTGGGCAAAAAAATCGAAAAAAATGTGTTGGCGATCCGAGAACTAGAACAGAAATTGTAACCCTTGGACCTCTGAAGTGCATGCGTACAAAATGCTATAGTCTAATGTTTGTTTTCATTAATTTCATTTAATAATTTTCAGTTGAGCAATTCTGTCGCAAACTGCATTGTGGAGCGAGGGTCATAACTTCCTAAATTTAAGTGTTCCTATTAATTTAGTACACTCTCTTTAACATAAACTACTCTAACGAATGAACGAATGGGAGTAGGTTCGATAAATTTTGAAAGAGCCGTTAAATCAACCACTTAAGGGGTTACACCACCGCAAAATTAAAAAAAAAATCGAAATTGATCTTGATTGATTTTATTATTCCATATCAACATTTGAATAGGGCTAATAAGATTTGTGAACAAACTTTTGTTTTGCGGATTTCTCTTAATTTGTTATCATTTCAACACAGAAAACATTTGAAAACGATTCTACCAAGGGCAAAGATGTTGATTCATGTGTATTTTTCATAAAATTCAACTCTGTAGCGGAAAAATGAGCGAAATAAGTTTGTTTACAAAAGTCTCATTAGCCCTTTTGAAGAATTACTATTGTATTGATCTTAAATATGGGTCTTCAAAATAATATATCAAAATATGGAATGCGACAAAAAGCGAATAATAATGGAAAGACAGTATTCGAAAAAGCTCGAGTTTAGAACGACTTTCATTCTACTTGGAGTTATTTATTTCGCTTCTCATTTTCCGAGATTTCCCTTACATAAAGCATTTCGGCTATAACTGATTAAAAAAAAATACAGGGGGCCCTAAAGATTTCTTTCTTTTATTTTTTATTATTAAAAGTCAAATAAGGGAAGATTACATCATGGAGAAGATAAACCAAATTTTGTCCTTTTCAGAATTGTTTTTGGATTTCCAACAAAAAAAAATCACTAGAACATTGTTTGTAAGTTCTCTGCGTTTCTCCATCAGTAATTAGTTAACAAATACAATACAAACAAGTTGGAATATCCTTCTCATTATTTATCACAAAACACATGTACAGGAGTCAGGAAATAAATTTCATAAAAGTGGAACATGTAATAAGTTTGACACTTCATTTATTAAGTGAACAGATTCTGTCGACAATGTTTGAAAATAAATATTTTGCTCTTGTCATTAGGTAATCAACCAATAAACTTATAAAACAATATTATAAAAATCATTTGGAAGCTTTCCTCTTGGTTTGGTACAGATGCCAAGAAATTATAATTCAATTAATGACAATAATAATGGATTCAAGTATGTAGGTATTTGTTAATAAATTCATTTGGTAAAATTAAAAATAACGTTTAACACACAAATCATCGCATATTATTGAGTGAATATAACTAGCCGATTTAGGAATGTTGCGCAAGAACGTTAGAAACAAAGGCCAACGGACTACGCCTAACTACCCCTCAGTGGATGCAAATAACTGAAGTTCGCCGTCTAACTGAACTCAGACGTCAGCAGTGAGATTCCATCCGAAAATTGTTCTTTTTAGGAAGAATTTGTTTTAGATAGGGAGATTATTAAGAGAGGGGTGATGGTTTTAGCGTTAAAAAACACTATTTGCGATTTTTTTAGAAATTTGGGCGAAGCGAATTGATCAAAATTTTTGTACATTATAATGTATCATTTCATCCAAAAAAGTAATTTCACCAAAAAACATTTTTTCACGCTGAAACCCTTACCCCCTTAAACATACTTTATACATCTTCACCTAAACTCTTTGGCAGGGAAAATATATTTCGATTGAAGAAAAGACGAGTTTGCAATCAAAGTAGCTAGTAAACATAATTGTATTCCGAAAAAAAGAATTTGAATTTCACTACCACTACGCTCATTCAAACTCGTGGCTCATAAATTGGTAAGGTATGCGACGCACCCAATCCCTAAATCCTAAATTATAATCTTAAAATAATCCATTTTATTTATACTCAAAATAAGATTTACAGTTTATGATTTTAAGACAGATAGTCACGTAGCGAACATGTTCGCGGTGGCCTCATGATGCTGATGCTTGAAGCGATATAAAACTTCGATGTTCGCGATTCTCTAATAAACGAGGCATTCGCTTTATATGTGTTCACCGAATATCGCTTCGAAACTCTGTGGAAATGTTCCAAAAACGCAAAAACAACGAGCCAAGAGCTTACCTCGTGTTCGACGATGTGTGCTTCTAAGGTTAATGTGAACTTTTTCGAACATTGTAAAGAGCGAACTAGATGCGAAGCACGCTTCGTCCGAGCAGAGATAAGTTTTACCCCTAAATGTTCGCAGCGATTGTGTCAAACTCATCGATTGCATGTGTTATGCTTGAGAAGGTGCTTCGTGAAGCTTCGAACAGCAATCAATTCATTTTTCGAAATTTTCCTGCCCTGGTAAAGGTTGCTGGACACCAGTGATCTTTATATTTTGTTTTCAGTATTTATTATTAACTACTGAAAATCGGTGAAAATTTTACTGAACAGTTAAGATACAATGACATTTCATTGTTTACGAAACCCATCGGTGAAAAAAACAAATGTCCAGCAATATTCTCATTCAAATTACCGAACACTTGGTAATGATTTGACAGATAATTGTCAATTACAACTTTTTTGCTGACCATTCAGTAGAAACCAAATTTTACAGAAATTTTTTTTTAAACCGTAAGAAAAATTACCGAACGTCCAAACTAGAATTTGGTGTGTACGTCATGTTCCAGCATACTCTCTTGCTCCCATATTTTACAATTTTCTATACACTCTCCCTCTTAAAACATAATTTATTGATGGCCCTTAAATTGTAACAAAATTCTAAAGCCAATCGGCCGACCGCAAAAATGACCATCTCCGATTCGAACGAAACATTGCAGTTGTGTTCGGTTTATGATTCTTCATGATTCTCTCTGGCAATTGCAATATTTTGATACAAGAACAATTTTTCAAAAGGACGTAGTCGTTTCTTCAGGCATTATTTTCAGGAAATGCTTCTTCGATTACTGCATTTTAAATAGCAAAACAGGGAATGAATATTGTATGAAAATTTAAAATTTAAAATATAAATTTGGTTGGTGGTTTGGAATAGTATAAGGTCTAGGATTCGCTTCAAACGATGCGATTTGTAAAGCATGGTTTATTAGGTAGTAGTTTAGTTGGTTTTCGAGTACACGATCACTCGAAAAAGGAAAGATCTTTTTTAGTTTTTGGTTCTTTTTAAAATCTGGGTAGCCACCGCCTACCGAGAGTAACCTATGCTTTCTAAACAAAAGCAATTTGAACTCCACACAGCCAACCGTGAGAGTATTGCCCACAAAAGCTAATCTTAATAGACCGGATCACTATTTATTGCGACAGTATTCAGACAAATTTCGCTATTCCTTCTCTAGCATATATTTATTGGGTTAAAAACCACCGAGTGATAACACGTTGTACAGACAAAGAGTTATGATAGCTCGAGTTGTTATAAATCAAGGAAAGTATTTCTTATTTTCCATATCGGATTGTTTGTGAAATACGCTTATACGAACGATTAGGGTTGGGAAAACCAAGGAATTTAATTTTTTAAACCGGTATTTTCGGTATTGGAAATAAAAACCGATAAAACCGGTAACTAGAAAGAAAATAACAATAACAAGTGGTATTTAAAATTCAGTAATTTTCACCTTGGCTTGCTGCCAATTTATTGTTCACTGACGAAATAATTGTTCAACACACGTCACTTCAGTGGCCCTGATGTATTTCGGTATCTTGTTTTGCTACCCTTTCCAATTTATTTTTAAAGTGGCCTGTGGCAATATCGATAGAAATCTTTTGGGAAAAATCTGTGTAGCGCCTTTTGTTTATTTAAACTGTAGAATCTACTATCAGAGTTCTATGATAGTATCGAGCTTGATACGTTTCCATAGTAGGAGACAAACATTTGTTTTGGGTTGTTATATTGAGCTCTATTCCATCGTACTTTTCAGTACGTAGTGACCCTTGATCATCGATACTAGTCAGATTAAAGTCTTACTGGGGCTGATTTCTTTAGAACTATTAATTGAGAAAAATATTAATCGAGGGTTGTATACAAATCGAACCTCCAAAAGAAAACCAAGAAATAATTTTGAGCTGCCTAAAATAACCATCAACCGTACCGAAAGATTTACTCTACAAGAGACGGATACACTAGCAGTTTCGCGCGTGCGTCGTTTGTCCCCCTTCCCTGTCAGCATTCGACCACAGATCATAGTCGATCTTCACCAATGCCACCCCCGCTCGAAACGAAACGGAGACATTCTCCAATCCGTCAGCCTACCGAAGTGAATGAACTGACAGCGGTAGGGGATAGAACCCGACCCAGTTCCGAGTTTAAGCAAAAACGGCAAAAGGTTGCCTGTACCCAGATTGGCACCGCGGGGAGGTAAGGGATAGGAGTTCTGTGTCAGAGGTTAATGGCGAAATAGATGGGCCTCATGTTGCACGATAATACAGTTTTGCCAACCTACCGATCGAATATCTTATTCAGTGTTTAAAAACACTTGCTGTTTGGAGCGTCGTGGCTCTCCAAAATCCCAATTACGGACAAACGTCACATCACCTTTGGCCGACATTGTATTGTAAATGTTGCAGGGGAAAATCACTACGATAGCAAGAATTAAAATACAATCAGATCGGTTGTTGATCAGAATTAAATATAATCTTTCAAATTAGATTAACTAATGAGACACTGCATGAGAAACTGATAGTTAATTGGAAGTGTGGCGCATAGTACAGAATCGTTACTTATGCAGTCGTGTTTGATATCAAAGCATCTCCCATTCATTTGTTCACATGAAATGACGGCGTGTGATAGAAAGTATCACCGGGCTCCGTCTTTATGGGTACTCTTGTTGTACTGCTCAATTCTGTTCTTTTCAATTTATCCCACCAGCAATAAGGAAGTCAAATGTAAAGCTGTAAAGGTTGTGCTCATAGATACAATACAGCAAAGTTTATAGTACGATCCGTCGATCGTCATAATTTAGATACATCTGAAAATTTAGCATTGTCATTAGTAAAACATTGTTCAAATTTGATCAAACCATAAACAACAGTTCTGAGTGAATTATGCATACTTCGATGTAGCGAGAAATTCGATGTCGCATGTTTTGCAGTACTCATATAAATAAAGACTACGTCATCGTCGTCAGAAACTTCCGTAAGTGGTAAATGTCAAAAGAAGATATTTCGAGACATTGATGTAAAAATTCAATACATTGGAATGCAACTGTATTCCTCAAAAATATAATGTTGTTTCAAATACAAAGAATAAAGTTATGACTAAAGGCATTAATCACGGGTAACTTTTCCCCACGCTGTACACAGTTTATTATAAACATATAATAAGATTTTACCGATAACAATCGCGTACATCTATTGTTCCAGTTTCTAAGCCTCAACTACCAGTTTACGAAGCGTAGTTACTAACGAGTGAAGAGTGAAAAATGGACTAATTTAATATCTCATAATTAATTTTTGATATTATTATAATTACGATGATAAATTGTGGGTTAGAAACGTGTTTTTTACAATGACATTCACATCATTTGCTTTTGTTGCTAAAGAACCCGTACTTTGTGAAACAAACTGCTTTGCTTATACTCCCGCGAAGAAATAATTTTGTTTAAAAACATGGCGAGCAATATGGTCAGTACAAGAAAAATAATTATCTTCATAGTTAATTTTACAGTAAGCCGCGTTCAGTTCAAAAGCACTGGGAAATTATTTCATCAATACCGTGCTCATGGTAAAACTGATAAAAATCGGTAGAGCTATAGCTAAATCAAAAGTACATCAGTTGATCGTGTAAACGGTGTAAACAGACGTGCTAGTATTGTTTATTGCTTTGAAAGTTGGATTTTTGACGCACTTCGCTATCACACTTTTTTCGCGGTTGCCAAATGAAATGATAAGAAATCGACAAAATTAACTTTTTTGATCAAATATATTATAAAAACCGGGCTACTGGCCGCCATGTTAACCTACCAACTACTTAAAGAAAGAAGTTTGTTTTTGACACTTTTCAATGTCAATAATCGGTCAAAGCAAAGACGCTGAATCCCCCTGGATAAAGACTCGCCATCTCTATCTTATTCTTGTTATTCATCTGTAAGTGTCATTCCAATCGAGCGAGAGACCTGTCAAAAGCATTAAATCCGAAGAAAATCGCTTGGAATCCTTCTGGAACGAGGGCCGTTGACAGGTCTCGTGCTCGATTGGAATGACACTGACAGATAAATAGTAAACAAACGATAGACGTGTCGAGTCTTTATCCAGAGGGATTCAGCGTAGTTAGGCCAATGGACTTGCACTTTTGATCACAGTTTTGATTCATCACACTTTCATGCTGTGCAGTTCGATTTGGTGGAACTGTGCAATACTGTTTTGATTTTTCGGTGTGTTGTTTGTGTGAATAACTGGAATAACTGATTAAATTACCGTTGAAGTCGGCTTCCCACACGTCAAAAAGGCGAATTGAAAGAGCAATGAATGCTGCTTGTAAAACATGTGACTCCTGTTAATGGAATAGAGAAAATTTCATGTCGTGGCAATTGTGGATCTTTTTGTGGTTTTTCACCACACTTGCATTCCTTGTATGCAGCGATCTGCTCTGGACTTATTGTATGGATGTAATAAAAGCTTGTACTGACTGTCCAACAATTATACTTGCAGTTTCAGCAAATGGGTTGAGCAGACCTATTTCGCTGCCGTCCACCGTGGACACTAAAATTGTGTGGGGCAGTAGATAACCTGAACGCAGTCGTGTCTAATCTTTCTAACCATATTGAGACACATTTTTCGTATTGAGACACATTGCTGACCCAAGAATGCCTGGGAATAAGCGATACGTCCAAAACAATCTTATTGGTCAAGAAGGATGCTGATCTCACGAAACCTAATTTTGTTTCCTTCCGAGTCAACTGAAGAACGTGGCACTCAGAACGTCTACTTGGCCAACTGGAGTGCTGGTTCGCGAATTTAACTTCGACCAGCAGATACAGGATAAATTTCGTCAATAGGTTACATCAGCCTGCGGGATGCACCGCCACGTGTACTATGGAAGCCCTCGATCCCCCTGCCACAGTTTAGCTACTGTAGCCTGCGTTCACCAGTCACCCCGGTCCTGTATGCGGGAGTGAAAAAGGGTCTTCCAAACTTCCTTCTGCAGCAAGTATCCATTTATTTCGAAACCTTCTAGCACCGAAATATTTTGCGATTCCAGCTCACCGTCAATTGCGCAAAGTTCCTATCGATACTAGACGCCTCCCTTTATGCCATCGACCCGCAGTCGTTCACGAGTGGTACCTAGTCCAACTACATTGACTACAACCCCCGATTTCCAGTTTTTCCGGTCACCAGGACGCACACTTACCATCAGTCCTGGGAAAGCTCTTAGTCCCCCCATCACAGTCGAGCCCTTCCAGAGAGCGACCACCGTTCCGGTCCTGTGGTGGACTTGGGACGAGGGGTCTACCACAAACCTACAGCAAGTAATTATGCAGCATCTGTGAGCTTCCCCTTGCCTCAAAACTCTTCGATTTCCAGCCTTGGGCAACGTCGGGACAAGCTGTTGCTATACTACCAAAACGTTGCTATATTACTATACTACCAAAACGTTGTAGTCTCCGATAATCTACTGAAGGTGGTGTATTCGTAGCAGTTAATCGCAGCTTGAAGGCATGAGTTGTTGAGAAGTCTTGCAGGAATTGCAAGACAGGTTTGTACGATGATCGAACTTGGTGACCGCAAGTTGTACTTATGTGCGTTGTACGTCCCACCCGAACGATTCGGTGACATCGAATATGTTGACGCACATTGCAGCTCAGTTTGTACCATCCTCGAAGACGCTAAATCGATTGATGAGATCATCGTACTAGGAGATTTCAATCTCCCCAGCATTCCGTAGAAATCTTCCCGCAATTTCTTGATAGCTACAGCCCAGCTACGTTACTACAATCATATTGTCAACAAGAACAACCGCCACCTTCACCTTTGTTTTGTCAGCGATCGGGTTTCTGCTACATCAGTAGTGATGGCTGCCTCTCCTCTACTTAAACCAGTAGCACAACACCCACCATTGATCGCCACGATCGATCGCAGCCTGGTGCTTGATTACAATGTTCCTCCGGTCTTCGTCTCATACGACTTCTACAAAGCTGATCATCGCAGTATCGCAGATCCCTTCTCCACTCTAGATTGGCTAAATATTTTGGACCCCGAAGATGTTGATACCACAGTTCAAACATTCTCCAACGTTTTGGGTTATGTTATTGACAGGCACGTCCCAAAGAAAGTTCATCATCAACGAACGGGCACTCCTTGGCAAAAGCACGATGTCTTTTAACCTTCCGGAAGTCGCGCTAGTGCACAGAATGCACGATGCTCTGAAAATCTAGCGAAATCGTCTTTGTGCACCAGCGGCTGCTCGCTCTGTGGGCCAGTTGTGCGAGGGTTGAGAAAGCTGCGCTGCGAAGGTTTACACAATCCCACTTGGAAACTATTACGTCAGTCTCAATCATGCTTATAAACTAGAGCTAGTCAAGATTGTTACTTTCGATTTCAGCAAAACATTCAGCGTAATCTCAAGTCGCACCCTAAACGTTTCTGGAAATATGTGAATGAGCAGCACGAGGAATCCGGACTGCCATCATCTATGACTTTGAACGGCCGCGCAGCTACCACATCACAAGATATAGGCAGTATGTTTGCGGAGAAATTCGTGAATATGTTCACAGATGACGCCTTAAAAGTTGATCAAATTGATCTCGCTGTTAGTCAAGTTCCGGTCGTACTACGATGACTACCAGAGCTTGTTCTCGGCTAGAATCGTCTTTCAATCCGGGACCCGACGGCTTCCCTTTAATATTTTTGAAAAGGAACATCGACGTTTTAGCGTCTGCACTTTTTGGCATCTTTAGAGCATTGCCATTTTTCCATCCTGCTGCAAGTCCGTGAACATGTTCTCAGTTCATAAAAAGGGTAATAGGCGAGACGTCAATGATTACCGTGGAATTACTTCACTGAGTGCTATCTCGAAGCTGTTCGAACTGGTGATTACAGAACCTCTTCAGGTTCACTGCAAGCAGTATCTAAGTGACGTTCAACATGGCTTCATGTCTGGGCGTTCGAGAGCGACTAACCTGCTATGCCTAACATCCTACATAACAGAGAGTATGGAACGTCGCGCTCAAACCGATGTTATCTACACAGACCTATTTGCCGCTTTGATAAAGTGTACCATGACATAACAATCGCTAAACTGGAGAGATTTGGAATTAACGATAGTTTGTTGCAGTTGTTTCAATCCTACCTTAAAAATATAGAAATAGTGGTTGTCGTTGAACATTGTGAGGCACCCACATTTACTTCTACGCCAGGAATACCCCATGGAAGACACTTAGGATCGCTGATGTTTCTGCTTTACTTCAACGACGTCCATCTAATTCTGAAAACTCCACGCCTGTCTTTCGCAGACGATCTCAAAATGTTTCTTGTCATCCGCTCTACTGAAGATTGTAGATTACTCCAACGACAGTTTGAAACCTTCGCTGACTGGTGTAACACGAACCGTATGTGTGTTAATCCAAAGAAGTGCTCAGTGATATCGTTCTCACGAAAAAAGGCCCGGTTTGTTTTAACTATCGTCTACTGCAAACTGAAATTTAACGCGTTAGTCAGGTGAAGGATCTAGGAGTAAGACTAAAACAGCACGTCTCCTCTACAGTTAGCAAAGCATCTCGAATGATGGGATGCATCTTCAGGATAGCCAAAAATTTTACGAATATTTATTGTCTCAAATCGCTGTGCTGCTCTTTTTCGCGGTTAATCCTGGAGTACTGCTGCGAAGTTTGGAGCCCAAACTACAAGAACGGTGTTGAGAGAATTGAGTCTGTGCAACGACGCTTTTTACGTTTTGTGCTTCGAAGGTTGCCGTGGAGAGATCCGGTCCGTCTGCCAAGTTACGAAAGCCTGTGTCAGCTGATTAGTTTGGAACCCCTGCTTGTTCGAAGGAATACAGCAAGGGCTTTGTTCGTTGCTGATACTTCGCGAGATCATCTGGATTGCCCAGCCATCTTGGAACAAATTAACATAAATGTCGCACCTCGAACAACGCGTAACAACCTTATGCGCCGATTGCCATTTCGGGGTACTAATTATACCATGCACGGAGCCATTACTGGACTACAAAGGATTTTCAACCGGGTCGCATCAGTTTTCGACTTTAATTTGTCTCGCCCCAATCTGCGTCTACGACTTTTCAGAACCTTCAACAGACCCGTTAATTTTGGTTTATTCCTTCATTATCTGTTGTTTTTTTCACTGTATTGTTATTATTTTTACCAAACATTTGTAACGATTTTACTGTTAGCAATAAGTTTAGCATTAAGACTTCATTGGGGCTTTGAATTGCCTGTTGGTGTGTATATGACAAATATAAATACAAATATAAGTATAGTAGGATTGAAAAAAATGGCAGATAATTTAACAACATAATAGATATTAAGTCAAAGACACAAAATAGTAAAAATCGGCATAAGTGTTTCTTCGATCCGCATGGTAGTAAGCATTTTATAGTAGTTTAAAAATTATTAATGATAAATTTTTCTTCTTATTGAAAATAGTTTTGTCTACCATTATTATGTAGTTAGAAGTGCCACGTCGTTCTTTTTAGTGTATATTGAAACAAAATTTCTTTCGATTTGTCCGCGGTACGAACGGCGTCTTATCTGTTGCACCACCATCATGATAGACCAAATTCAAAATCATAGTCACCTGTTCCGGCGATTCATGAAGCCCATTGAATTAGCAGCATAAATCGGCGTTGGATTCTCGGATTTTCAAAAAAGAATTGTACAGTAAACCTGTATTCTGAAAGCAGCCTTTGAAAACTTACACTTCAAATTGTATGACGAGGCTAATGAAGTCTGAATTATAGTCACCTCCAATATTCCCCAAGAAACTTCCTGAAACGACTACTATCAAATTTTAAAACGCTATACTAGATAACAACTATACTACTCCATCCTAATACCGAAAAACTAAATGAAAAAAAAATACTTATCATAAACACGAAGTGCAACGCAATTGATGCAAATTGGCCCGATAAACACTGGCGCGCGTCGGACCAATAAATATCGCATAAAGATTGATCGTATCAGTTCATCATGATTATAAATATTCTAGAGACTCTCAACGGACCTCATACTAAACAAACGAACTTGTTCCCATAGGAAGTTTCCTTTCGTTATGCTAGGCATGTTCACAGTTGATTTGGTTGTTATTGTGTAAGCTCGGTTGAACATCTATGTACCAGTAGAAACAATACGTCAACAACAATCCGTGTACCGACTGTTCCTTTCGTAGTAGCAAGCGGCGCAACGCGATGAACACGATGATATTCATCCCATAGTCCGATTCGGAACAATAATGTGAAAATAATCGAGAATCATAGTTGCCCCTGATAATTATGCAAATCAGGGCAATGCTCGCCAGTTTGGTCAACATCGAGAACAAGGGCAATGTTTTGTTCAGATTCGATTGACAAGATACACACAGCGGAAATGTTTCTGGTTAAATAATTCCATATCAACTTTTGAATAGGGCTAATAAGATTTGTAAACAAACTTTTGTTTTGCTGATTTCTCTTAATTTGCTAAAATTTCAACGCAGTGAACATTTGAAATTAATCCTACGAAGGATAAAGATGTGGGTTAATGTGTACTTCTCTTAAAATTTCACTCGGCTGCAGAATAATGAGCGAAACAAGTTTGTTTACAAAAATCTCTTTAGCCTTTTTGATGAATTAATATTGAATTTGGAAATTGTGTGACCCAACTATATACCTCAACTATATGCAACTATAATGTAACTTATATTCTTGATAGTCGGCGATACCGTCGTTCTGGGGCAGAATGGGCCAAAAACGGAGACAACTATTATTTGTACAATCTCAGTAAATATCGTTGCGTTGCGAAGCACGGTTCTATTCGTAGATTGCATACTAACGATTCACGTTACCTATAGGTAGTTTAACTTATCTTGCTTGTGAGATAAATTATCGGGAATGAGCTTTATCTCTTTTGAGTTTAGTAAACCAGCACTTGCTAACAACCGTACCAATCGTTTCAATTTGATGAAGATTTGATAAATCATTGGGAGTGACTTGGCTAACAGGGTTAATGTCACTCCTTTGGTCCTAGGTTCCTGGGATGGGATGGGACAGAAGTATTTAGCCCTATCATGGCCAATGAGCCTAGGTTTTAGCGCCTTTACTCGCTCTACATCTTGTCCTGGCTCGCTCTCTGCAAAGAAACGTAAAACATAATGTCTAACGCATCTAGAGATCTGAAGACGAAATTTTAATTTTTGATTCAAAAGCTTACCAGAAAAGTGTAAACCTCTTTTGTAAGGAGCTAGGTATTAATTTAAGTTAGAAATCCCGAAAATATCGGTAATTCTGGCCACCACAAGAGTGTGAAAATGAAATAAAAACTTTGTTATATTTATACCAGACAACGTGTAATACGTGTGAGTCCCGATTCCAAGCAACCGTTTCCGTACGCGTTATCGATGTTTGCACGCCAACCACTGATTATGGTAAGTAACGAGATGTACTTGAGACAGGCAAGAGCACAATACTACTGTTTTATTAAAGTTATAGTCTTCTATACTACAGTCCTAATGAAGATACAGACTATAGTATTATTAGTAGAAGAAAATTCAATAGAACTTTAGGGAATGTCAACAACTGAAAAATGTGCATACTGATAAAAATTTACTACTGAATTTTCAGATATAGTGCACTATTCGTAAATATTGAATTTTCGAACCACCCTAATTAAAATTCGGGCCACTTTTGGAGTTTGTCCAATTTTTGTATGGTATGGATCACAGTGCGTCGGTATTTCTTCGCTCCCCCGCTGAGTGAAGGCGTGCTGGAACAGTCTACTGTAGTTCGCTCAGTCCTGCTCGTCTGAATAAGCAAGTATTAACAAAATTTCCGTAAACAGAATGGTCGTAGTGTGCGATGATAGAAATTTTTTCTCTGCATTTGTTTAAAGGCAATCAACAAAATTGTTTCCAAGCCAGCGGAAAACTTTTTTGGTAACTATGACACCATCAGTTTTTACAAGTTCTTCTAACTTGTCTTATAAGGACTTCCGAGTTGGAATAAATGTCGAGGCCAACAATTCGTAATCTTCAAACAATCAAAACCGGAGGGTTTGAGTTTTTTTAAATCAAAATCAGTTTGGTTTTTGGGTAGAAAATTTGAAAATCCGGCTATATTTAATATATGTGCAAAACTTACCGCTCTATTGTGGGGCCGCACCGGCGTACGAGCTTCGGGAACCTTGGTCCTGCTGACCTATATAAAACTTGCCGATCTAGTCTGTGGCGGTACTGGCGTACCAGCTACCAAAACCGGTGTTGGATAATACGGTGAACTATGGGCGCCGCATACGATCTTGAACATGCTGAAGGCAGCACTCATGCCTCGAATACTACTGGCTCGAGCGATCTGTGGGGCGTTAGAGAAATTCGGCGTGCTCTTCCCAAATGTCATTTTCCCTTCCCACGAGCACGTAAAAGCTACCTTTCTTAGCAAGCAGCACGCTAAAATTGTTCCGATGACTCTGGACCAGCCATCCACCGTATTGCACTTAGTATTTCACTACCAGGAATGTGTCGGAAACGGTCCAACCACCAAAGCTTCGAAAAGTACAGCAAAATGTTGCGGAGAAAAAACTGGCAGGAGAAAAAAAACGACCTGTCACGAATGAGACCTTGCCTACTATCTGACTCCTTTCACATGTCACTATCTGACAAAAAAGGTGCTGTACTCATCCTCCACAGTAACATGTGTTCCTCAGCCGCACACCGTTTTCCGATAAACTTCCGCTACCTCATCCCTAACGAACAAGAACCCAAGCTATTTTCGAGCACTGTCCGCGGGAATTCAATCCACTGTCCATAACGAGTAACGGAACATAAACTGCCAAATTATCCCAGTTCTGCTATTCAACTCATGTCCAGTGGGAGGAGGCACAATTTCCAGAACACAAAATTTTCTTCATCAAATCTTCCTCACTCACGAAACTTAAGGGGTTATATACAAAGTTGTGGCGAAAAAGTGAGTTAAGTTCGTGATTTTTTTAAAGTGTTTTATGCAATTTTTTTTTTTTGAAAAAGCGAAAGACAGCTCGTTAGTAGTACTATCGAAGTTCGAAAAAAAACATTGAATTAAAAAAATATTCAAGGTTGGTGAAGTTATGGCCTATCCCACGAAACGTGTTTTTTTGGCAGAGGTTGCGGTGAACGCTCTCCAAGCCGATCCGCTCAACAGAAATCAAAAAAGTAAAAAGATTATTGAAGAAAAATAGATTGTGGTGTACTTGAATGGATCGGTTTCTCAATAAAAAAAATTTCCGATAAAAAACATGTTGTTTTTGGTCAAGTGAGTTTTTGGTGTTTAAAATTTTAAACAAAAAATCATTGCGAAGAATCGAAAATTACTGGATAAAAAAGGAATAGTTCAAGTACACGAGAATATTAATACAAGCAATTCAAAAAAAAATATGAATAGCGGATTAATAATTTTTGAGATATCACGTTCACAGCAACGGTACTTTTCAAAAACATAGTTCCGAGATAATTGCGTTTAAAGTTTTGTGTTAACTTCACTCGTGGAAGAACCTGCGCGCTGCGAACGGCTGTCGTTTGAAATCTGATGCTCCGAACTGGATAAAATTTCGCACAGATATTTTCAAATGTATGTACGTTCAGAACATCTAATAATTTTTTTTCGGTTTTTTGAATTGCAACTTTGTATACAACCCCTTAATTCAATCTCAGTAAATATCGTGAGTATCGACGAAAAATGTCGAAGGTTTGATACCTCCCAAGGCAGATTTACAACAACGTTATTTCTTGGATGACAAGATACCTTCAGGTCTTGCCTTGATGAATCATAAATGTTTTTCAGCATTGAAATGATTTTTTCCACAATGGTTAACAGATACATAAAACTTTTTATATGCAAAACAATATTTATACATCATCATGTCCCAGGGATAGCGTAAGGTTTAGTGCATGGGGCCGGAGTCACGAAGGTTGCGGGTTCAAATTAGAGCTTCCATTTCCCGACGGTTTTCAGCTTCCCGGGATTCGGGAAATAAATAATAATTTTCCCAGGAAATCCCGGGATCCCGGGAATACAGAAGAAAAATAAAAAGGTGAATGATTTTCTTGAAAACAAAAGAATAAATTGAAAAGTTTTCAAACCCGTTTTATTGCATGTATATCTGTTCTAAAGCAGTTGCCAGAAGATGGCGATTTGGTGGCCTACACATCATTCAATCTATTGAACTCGTCAATAAGTTTACGCAACATTAACTTTTTCTTGGCTATATGTATAACCTAAATTTTGGTAATTACGATTACGATTGGGACGATATACTAAACGCAGCTGCTGGAGTTACTGTCCAAAATTGGAATTCCTTGTTCTGATACGATTGCATGTGATCAATCTAATTCAATGCATCTTCTTTAGCAATTTTGAATGAAAAGATTGAGCTGCTTCAGGGTAGTCTGCAGCTACTTACGATCAAATGAGAAATTGTTATATATGGAATTCATTTCCGTCACAGTAGGATCAGCATCATTTCGAATTAAATGTGAATCAAAATCAAGCAGATAATGGACGAACTGTGCAGCGATGGATGAAGCCTACCATCGATTTCCTGTTACGGGCAAGTATCTGTATTGCTTGATCGTATCCCTTCAAAAATCCTGCCTACATCCTTGAAAGCGACATTCAAAGAGTTTGGATGCGCATGATATTGGACAGATACAACGTTTTGTATTTATTTTCATACATTCAAAAATTCACAGATATTACAGTTACGGTATTCGGTATAACAAATAAGACGAAATATGCATTCGATGAACCGACCAAATATTTCTGCTGACGTTCTAGGAACATTCCTTAATTTAAAAAGAGCGTTAAGCGTGATATCACTGCAAACCTTCCCAAACCAACCAAGTTTTGAAACAAACACACATCGATTTTTTAAAAAAGTGACGCAATTTCCATTACTAATTAATTTAATTAATTTGATTGCAAGCCCTTTCATTCAAGATCTAACTGTTAAAAAATCTGATCATTCGGCTCATCGGTTGCAGATATCGTGCGCATCCCTAACGCTACTGTAAGGAAATGCTTCGGTACAACGACCGGCATATTAATCAACATTCTTTAGCAGTGTTTTTAGTATGGCTTGGACTATATACCTAAAAATGACGAAAACATATAAGTGAGCCTAAAAATATATTGTCCACTTATCTGCAAATCAGTTGGAAAAGCACAATCTGCACTCACTACTCACTCCAACCCTAGTAGCAATTGTGGTTTTATAGTAATTTTGTAGCCTTTCATAAAACTTAGATTGCACTTGTAGCGAGTTTTAAAACTTCAATTGTTACTTGGGAAATGTTTGCCGGTAAAGATATTTCCTACAGAATTTCATTCGCAGAACCTAAGTCTTTTGAAATAAATTAAAATTCTTTTTTCCCGGGATTCCCGAATTTCCCGGGAATCGGGAAATCCAAAAATCCCGGGATTCCCGGGAAATAAATTCCCGGGATGGAAGCTCTAATCTTAGTCGCGATTTTTTGTTTTTTATGATGATTTAAAATTTTCGTAGTTAAACTCCTATTAAGTTCTTTTCGTCGACTGGTTAGTTCGACTGGTCTGTCTATGAAAGTACTATAACTATCACTTGAAATACATGTGTTTTGACAGCTCGCAGTTCTCAGTAGCAGTTTGATCACTCGCACTTTGACAGTACGGAGATCAGGTTATTGGGAAGTGCGCAATATACCAAATTTTGTCAAGTAGTTCACGTGACAATTTCGTGACCATATGTAGAGCTGCTTAAAATTAAATATAATTAGGGATATCTTCTAAATATTACAAGCACGCAAGATAGATAGGAATCATAAACCAGTTCACTAGTCCACGATTAATATTTTATGATTTTGTTCGTCAGATCACGAATACATGAATATTTTATGATTTTGTGAACTATTTCACGAGCACGAACGGTGAGACGTGATTAAAACGCTGAGAATGATAAATCAGATCACGTATCCATGAATAATATTTTAATGTTCCTAATAGTATGATTAAAATCATGAGTCAACTATTGGTTTTATTAGTAATATTTAAAAGTTTTGAACTAGTTCAAGTACAGAAAACAATGGCAATGACATGCCGGAAACCGTGACTGGAGTTCATAAAACAAAAACAAACATTTCCACTAATAGAAGCGTTATGCGGGCGATACTGAACAGAAATCGAACATAATTATGAAACACATGATTTTTGTGTATGATCTTGTTTTCGTAACTTAAAAACGTTGTTCACGATTTTGGGAACAATTTTTTCCGTGTATCAATATCATAAAAAACCTAAAATATTTTGAAGCGCCTTGTCGCAGCAACACGCATACCGAAACCTTGATATATAAAAAGTAGAGATAATTTCCCATTTATATGTATAATATTCAATCGTCCTGAACTGTTTCGCCTGATTGTATATCACTACACTCTGAATACAACAAAATACAGAATAAATTAGTGAAAAAATATGTTTTATCAGTCCAGATATATTTGAATCAAAAAGTCATAGTTCAAAGCCCGTACTATTAGGTTCTTTACTGACACAGCTAACCTCACTTTTCATGACAGTTCGCTTGTACTGTTTACATGGACTTAGAAAAATTTGTGGACGACTAGATTCGCTCGAAGGAAATCGTAAAGAATTTTTCTAAGTCCATGTAAACAGCACAAGCGAACTGTCAAAAATGAACACTCAGTTCATTTGTGACGTCAGCGTAAAGTATTCAATATTGCCATGACAGTTGCGAGATAGTTGTGAATGAACAAATGCTTGGATATTTAAATTATCTAGCCACCATTGTGAACCAATACCTTGGCGAATACTAGCCACTATGATTTAAGAGGATTGGACAACTTGATATGTTGTCTAAGCTTAGATAAATCTGGCCAAGTTAGAATAACCAACATTTACAGTATATTCATCTTGATCAGACGAAACTTCCGTGGCAAAACGGTGTGATCTAAAAGGTGTAATGGCGAAAACAAAACCTTGCGTAATTAGTGATCAACTCTTCGAACACTTTCCTTATGCGAAAAATGCCAATTTACGTTTGTACACATATTATTTTTACGATTGTTCTTACCGGAGAAGCGTGCCGACAAACTAGTAGTTCTAATGAATCGCAATGGAAAGTAAGTTCAACGTATTCTCAACCCATCCACAAATCGGAAGTGTTAAAACGCGAAAGTTAAATTTGCCGGTTACGGCGCGTGTCTGAGTCTGAGTGATGTGATAACGACTATGATTTGCTGCTGATAGTGCGGCTAGCGGTGCTGGCAATTCAATAAACATTCAGCAGCCCAGGCGGCAAACGATTAGAATATTTGCCTGCGGGGAGATAAAGACATGTTCAGGTTTGGTAGTTCCGCTCTGGAACAAGACGCTGCTAATGCGGTAACAAGTTTTGTTACACGCTGAATTTAATATCTGTCTATTTCCCTGTACTCTCTTAGCAGACAACCTCGAAATTATGTAACGATGACTGACTGTTGTATTCATTGTGCTCGGAACGCAAAGGAAGAGCAGGTCAGGATTGCGAGCCGATGAACTCATTGACTAATCCGAAAACTCGTTTCTAAGGCTGATCAAACAAATCATTATTCACATCTAGCAGTCTTCCAGCGGGGTTTTGTACCGTTCTCAATCTTCGTTTTATTCAGTAGAATTCTGTAGGCTTTTAGCATTTTCAACTGAATTCTATATGCTATATGGTCATTTCAGGCAGGGCAATAATTAAGAAGGCCCTCGATGACTATGTGAAATATTATCATATCAATACCAATCATGGTGGATTCCAAAGTAGAGCTGATAATCTATAGGGAATTAAGCCCGTTTCATCATATTTCTACTGTACCTCATCCTTTTTAAAATCAGTGGCTAGAGTAGCATCTTATATCGTTGTTCAAATCGATGGCTCCAATGGCTCGTGCTCGATTCGAACTTTCGTTCGCCTCATGACGAATATTTCACATTGTTTGCGCCTCTTTCGTTATATTGTAGCCGTTGCACGGTGGGACGAGTCCGGACAGTTCAAATGTGAAGGTTGTGCAATATGCTCGCTAGTCTTTTTCTCGTGTTAGCTGAGCTATCAGAGGCATTTCCGCGTAATTTTAGGTAAATTTTTAACAGCTTATTGAAAGACGTAACTCCAATTTTATTACATGGGTGCGTTTCGACTTCGTCTCATCAGAAGCCGACACTAACTTTTTGTCGGAATAGATTAGCGCCGGCTTGACGCTAAATCCCTAAAACTAAAACATACTTTGTGTTTCAATCGAATGACTAGTCAAACGCGATGTCCTGTCCGAGCAGAAGTTCTGTTTATGCCGATAAGACCCAGTGAAGCCGAAACTTGTCTTGGCTTAGCAGGCCTATGCGAAAGTATTTTGCTATTTCTCCCTAAGGAGCAAAATTGGATAATCACCAAATTACAAAAAAAATTTCTCCCTATTATGAAATTTTGGTGATTATCCAATTTTTCTCCTTAGGGGGAAATATAGCATAATCTCTAGTTGGTTTGATTAATGTTTAGATACTTGTTGGGCATGATATTTTGTTTAATACAAATTTCTAATGCCCGCGATCTCACTATACTCGTTCGAAAGCTTTTAATTTTCTTTTTAAAATAAGCCCATGCTAGTTTTGCGAAAACTTGCGAAAAGAATTCAAAATTACAAATTCATTTAAGGCGCTTGTTTATGACTGATACTAATTTTGAACAATCATTTTATTGATAGAATATTGAAAAGAATACATGAACACATTTCATATAACAGTGATATGTTCTACATGGATCTAACTAGTGAACGAAAGAAAGGAACGAGTGGAAAGATTGGTTTCTTATGGCGTTTTCGCTTGAACCCGAAACTGAGTCAGGTTCTAACCCAAACCGCTGTCAGTTCATACATTTTGACAGCAGCTGGTGTTAGAAACTGACTCAGTTTCGCTTCAATCAAAAACGATATTAGATGCTAAAAGTATTCAGATTGTTAAAAATTCAGTGAATGTATCATACATTTTGTATGAACCCAAATAAATACGTTATTAAATGATTCTGAAACTATGCCATGGTAACTTGCACAGTAGCTGGCAGATTTAGTGAACACAGCTGCGTTTGCGCTAACTTCATTCTAGTTATGAGGTTCCACGACAAAAAAATCTCTTTGATCCATCCTAATAACTAACAAAGGCTTTTTCTAAGAAGTTTTAATATCAAAAACTATTCAGCTCGAAAATTACTAAAGTTCTAAGAAAAATTGAAAAAAAATTAATATTTTTGTGCAACCCTAATGAATAAAAGGCCGTTCATAAACCACGTAGACTCATAAGGGGGACGGGAGGGTCTGGCAAAAGTCTACGTTTGTCTACGAGGGGGGAGGAGGGGTCTTTGAAAAAGTCTACGTAGACTTTTATTTTTTTGTTATTCTCGTATTACTAATTATAAATGGGATTTGAAGAGAGTTGTATTCAAAATATTGGTCTATTCAGTATTTATGCAGACACTTCAAAGCTAGTACACTATTGAATTAATTACTCGTTACGCGACCACTCAACCCAGAACCCACGATTTTTTTGGACAACCTCACACAGTGTTGTTTCTTGCGTATATTTTGATATAGTTTTGATCTAGGAATAATACAAAATGACAGTTCCAATGACGCTCGCCCAAAATTCCTCTCGACGGAAGATTTTGACTGTGAAATCATCTGAGACACCACTAGTTAGCAGACATGCATGGACCATTAAATGCATGAACCATAAAAACGTAAAAAATGGTCAAAGTTAAGCATTGTAACAACAAAACACCCGATTTTTAACAAAAAGTGGATTAATTTTATTTTTTATTTATTGATTTCGGTGGTTAAAGCAGTAGTGTAGTTAAACTTCTACAACAAAGTGTTTACTCGAGTTAATCAGTTTCTCTTGCAATCATCTACACTGATTTCAAAATCTTTAAACACCCGTTAAATTTTGCGTCTATTCACTGAAATTTGTTCACGAAAAGTGAAATTTGTGTGCATGTTTGGTTTATTATTTTAGTCTAGATGATAGTACACATCGACAGTATTATTTCGTAAATGTTTCTTATAATTTAATAATTTTGAATGCACCAGTAAGGCTCAAAAAGTTTAGCAATTCTGCATTGTTTGCACACTTCGGCCAAAATTTACGCTAGTTATAGCAATATATCTTTTTACATATATTTGAGTGACTAACCTTGAAAAGAAGTATTCCGAACGTTGAACGAAAGAAGTACACAAACGTTGGAAAGCACCTTGAATTGGTACTAATTAATTTGATCAATCATAGACAAAAAACCAATGTGAAACACCTTTCTTTAATATTTAAAAAGCTTGAAATAAATCTGAACGCTAATTTTTAATTGAACATTATAATGTGCTTCTTGCTAATTACACATTTCCCGCGAATAAAAAAAAATTAAAAGCCTACGTAGACTTTTGGTGGAGGAGGGGGGGGAGTTTGGTAAAAGTCTACTAAGGTTTTCTAGGGGGGAAATTCTCAAATTTCGGTCTACGTGGTTTATGAACGGTCCCTAATGAATGTTTATTTTTGATATGTTTTAATATCAAAAACGAATCCGACCCACTGGGCATTTAGCAGTGTGCGCATTTCAGCGATTGTAGGCCGCGTAAATAATAAAATAGTGCAGCATTCTCTGTTTAAGTTCTTCAGCAAAATAATTTATTATGATTATTTCTAAATTTTATTCGAATATAATCTATAAAAAGTTAATTTTTATAGTTCGACATAATATGCCAAATCTACTTTTAATTGTTCGCAAAATGTGAGGCATATTCATACAAACAATTCCTTCAAAGATATCCTGTGAATACATTCGATGGTTTGGCCTCTAGTGAATTAAGTTCACGTTTTTGGTGTTTCCGACCACTGTTCGTTGGCATTCATGGCGATATATTCAGCCTACTTGACAATGGAAATTTGAGTCGTGTTTGAATTATGTGATTATTGTAACTAATTTACGATTTGACCTAACGATGAAAGGATATTCCTGCCAAACGTTGACCATTTGATGCAATATAGGGTGATGAGCCTATTTTGGCACCATTATGGAGAGGGTCGCACTATTTTTTGAACAACTTAAAAAGAAGCCATATTACCTATAACCTTTTTCAGAATAAAGTATCAATGTACTGTTTCTTAAACATCTGTATAATGCTTATTTGGCAGAATTGTCTCAATTTTCAGCATAAATGAAAATAAATGTTCTATTCTGTGCATCTATTCCCACCTGAACGTTCCAATTATCGCCTCATGGGTGTGCCGATTTCCACCTCATCGAAAAACAATCTAGTTGAAACGCAATGCCTCATATTTCATTTGCGTCGATTCTAACTAGGTATCCAGATCATGGACGCCAACGCGTGATTTGTAAAACGAATTATTCTGCTTTTTTCAGCCGATCAAAACAAACGTAAACATTACGCACACGAAAGAAACTCATCAGCTGTTAGTAGAAGAGCGCCCAGAACTGCGCATGCAGGAAATAACCATGCGAAAGTTAACAACTGGAATATAAAGTTCACATCACACATTACTTCCTCCCGATCCAAATTGTATGTGCAGATGAAAATAAAATATCTGCGATCAACAATTAGTTGAATAACTTGAAATAATTGATTACTTATACCTGAAATTGCATAACATTATGTTTTCAAGTTCATGTTTTGGTTTGGCCGCACTGGTGATTATTTTCTGTATGATGGATGCAAAAAGTTGGTTTTGATTGTGGTAGTGTATCAGCAAAACATGCCAATAATAGGAACCCCCGTATTTAGTTTTATCCTATTATAACACTAGGCCTATTCTAGTGTTTGACGAGTGCTTTTAAAGTGAAATAATCGTAAAAAGGTTCTCCAGCTAAAATAAAGGTATGTATCAGTGCAATATTTAATATATTTGTGCCGGAATAACGAGATATGAGGCGGTAAATGCTGGCTCGAAAGTGTTTATTTTGCTAAGCGCCGTTGCGTCCTGTTTCGGTTCACTACGCGAGTGAGGCGGATCAGCAAATATTTCAATAAGGTGATTTTGTTTTAATTAAAAGTTGGATTTAGTGGATAGTTCTGAATACGTATGTGCACAACAAATAAAGAAATTAACTTGAGCTTTTTTTGCACACCTGTTTTAGCCAAATCGATATTGTCATTATCTCATATGCTTGGTTCGAAACCAAGGGGTACGAAATAGGGTCACAATAGGCTCTACTGCCATAATAGGCACATCACCCTACATGTTTTTGCCAGAAATCCGCGTCCGAAAAACCATCGGTGAATTCTAAAACGAAGTGTTTGCTCCAGTTTCCTAATGATAAGTAATATGCGATCGTATAATTAAGTTTTTAAATTAAATTAATATTATCAACGCCAAAGAAAGGAAATAAATACGAGAATTTGCAAAAGAATGGAATGAAAACACTGCACAGTGGCGGATTTTCCCGAAAACCTGGCCAAAAGTCGAAAATGGTTCTCATTGATTCGAAAAGATGCATACCACTGTTTTGTGGTACGCAAATGACGGGTTTTATACAGGGTGTTTGGTTCATGGTTAAGAATCTCTCGGGGGGTGATAGACTGCCATATTTGGAGAAAAAAATTGTTCTACACATACCATCAAATCTCAACCGTTACAGAGTTATTGAGCTTTTTGTGTAAAAAACTTATTTGTCTTAAAATACCTCTAACTTTAAAAGTATACTTTGTATTTTAAATGTTTTAGTTCCATTCGAAAGGTGAGAAAATTTTCTATTGAATGGTGTTCTCATATCTTTTAAGTAATTAGTTTTAATTACCTTTTAACTGTAAAGTAGTTAAAAGTTAGTGTTTTTGTGGAGGTTTTTGCTAATTTTCTCGAAATAATGAAGTATGATTATAGCAATATCCAGTATCCAAAAGTTGAGTTTTAGGACGATTCATAATTTGTTCTTGGACGTCATATTTCTATCTCTTCTCATTTCTTTGTAATTTAATTACTATACTTTTCCCGTAACCGACTTGCAAGTGCTTAAAAGACTCTAATCTAAAAAATATGCTTTATATCATTATTTACAAGATTTCATTGGAAAGCTGAGAAAATTTCCTATCAATGTATGTACAAATGTCTTTTAGTTAAGTGTACTAAATGATTTTTTACTAACGAAATATCTCAAAATTTGTGTTTTTTGGAGAGTTTTTTAATTATTCTAATTATTAATCAACAAAATTTATCGTTACTATTGTTCATTTGATGCCCCTTAATGTTCTCTATAACTTTTAATTTGACACTTTATCTACATCTCTTTTCATTTTGCTGCTATTTAATAGTTAACACAGCATGAGCTCGCCACAAATGTAGTGGGTTCGAAATCGTTATTTTTGCATATGAAACGATGTGATAAAAACGATTTTGCGTCGAAACCAAAAGAGATAATTGAATGGAGTCAAAGAAAGAACTGTAGAGCTTGCTGAGATGCATTATTTCCATAATAGTAATGGTGATGTTTATAATTTACTATTTTAAGAAAATTAACGAAAATGCTAATAATAGCACTAACTTTAAACTAATTTACTTTTAAAAGAATACTAAATTCACTTAACTGAAAGGTATTAATACATTTTTCACTGTAAAATTTTCCTGGCTTTCGAATAAAAAGAAAAAAAGTACAATAAGTGCCGTAATTTTTCAATTAGAGCTGGTACTAGTGAAAATAACATAAAAATATCCAAGTTGAATAACCCAAAATCATGAAAATAAGAAAAGGTAAGTGTATCATGTCAAAGAACAAATTAAGCAGCTCATCAAGACTAACAATCTGAATTATTAAAAAGATGAGGTTAACTATTATGATTTTCAAGAAATGAACGAAAAATCGTCTGAAATTGTTTAATTTTCAATAAATTACTTTGAAAAGGCTATTTAAACTCATTAGCTGAAACATGTGAGGGCATCACTCAATGCGAAATTTTCTCACCTTTCGAATGGAACTAAAACATTTAAAATACAAAGTATACTTTTAAAGTTAGAGTTATTTTAAGACAAATAAGTTTTTTACACTAAATGTTCAATAACTCTGTAACGGTTGAGATTTGATGGTATGTGTAGAACAATTTTTTTCTCCAAATATGGCAGTCTATCACCCTCCGAGAGATTCTCAACCATGAACCAAACACCCTGTATAAAAACTTTTAAAATTAAAAAAAAGCGGATGCAAAATGGCCGACATTTACAATTTAAGTGAGTTAATTTTAACGATATAACGGATCCAGTGGATACTTACAACGATCGTAATGAGTCGAATTTTAAATAGCGTGAGCTATACCATAGTTTTATTGATTTTCAGGCATACGGATGTTTAGATGTCTAGATGATGTAGCTTTCATGAGAATAAATGTTAGTAGTCAATTCCAATAAACGCATTTTGAAACAATGTAAAATTGTCCGCAAAATATTATTACAAAACTTGTAGGATTATTGTTCAATTACTGTCCTATATACATGGAGACCCAAGAGTGAAAAATCACTCTTTCTAAGTTATAGAATATAGGCCAATTATGCGACGAATTAAAGAGTGAAAATTGGCTACAAGCTTGCTTGTGAATTTTGGTAGCTAAACAAAGGATGCGAAAAAAATACGAAAACAGGTCAAATTTATAGTTTTATTTAAATTTGTGGACCTAGGGCTTGTTCAAGGCCCATTATTACATAAGTTTCATTGTTCATTAAAATACATACGTTATACATACTTGGTCAAAACATATTAGTACAGCTTCCTGGTATAGTTTTGAGCAAGCAGGTTTTGTTACAGCTCACAAAGGCGTAACAACTTCCAAATCCTGACATAAACAGGCCTTGTTTTTTTTTTGCGTATAGTTTTCGATCAAATTATTTTTCAAACCTTACTCTAATAAATGACATCAGAAAAACAAGGTTTTCCGATTGATAATTTTTGTATGTAAGTTTTTGTGTATACTGATTTTTCAGCATATTTTAACTTTGAAGTACATTATTCCACAATTTGCAACCATGCAACTCATGGTTCATTCGCCTGCGCCACGTTCCGTCTGCCATATGCACGCCACCATAGATGGTACGCCACACCTTTCATTCGAAAACTCCAAGGGCGTGTTGGTCCTTCACGAGCATATTCCAGGTCTCGTGGCCGTAGAGGACCACCGGTCCAATCAGCCTCTTGTAGATAATATACTTCGTGCGGCGGCAAATTTTGTTCGACCGGAGCGTCCTCCGGAGTCCAAAGTAGGCACGATTTCCCACAAAGATCCGTGTCTGAATTTCTCTGCTGGAATCACTGTCGGCGGTTACTAGTGAGCCCAAATACACGAATTCATCGAACATCTCGATTTCGTCACCGTCAATCCGAACTCGGGATGGGAGGTTCGCATTGTCGTCTCTAGAACCTCTTCCTCTCATGTATTTTGTCTTCGAAACGTTGATGGCAAGTCCAATCCTGCTGGCTTCAGCCTTCAGCCAGATGTACGTTTCCGACATCGCCTCAAAGTTCCGTGCCATTATGGTAATGTAGTCGGCGAAGCCAAGAAGCTGGACGGACTTCCTGAAGATCGTGCCACTCGTGTCTATCCCCGCTCTCCTTATTACACTTTCTAACGCAACGTTGAACAGCAGGCACAATAAACACTCACCTTTCCGTAAACCTCTTCGAGATTCAAAGGGACTCCAGCGTGTCCCTGATACTCGAACAACGCATATTACCTGATCCATCGTCGCTTTGACTAATCGTGCTAGCTTATTCGAAAAACCGTACTCGTACATTATTTGCCATAGCTGATCTCGATCGATTGTGTCATATACCGATTTGAAATCGATGAACAAATGATGTGTAGACACGTTGTATTCGCGGCAATTCTGCAGAACCTGCAAAATCGCGAATATTTGGTCCGTGGTGACAACGGCAACCCATGAATTCCGCTTGGAAGTGCCCCACGAACTCCCTTGCAAATAGTGACAATCGACGGCAAAGAATTTGGGAGAGGACCTTGTAGGCTGCGTTACGTAGTGTGATCGCGCGGTAGTTGCAGCAATCCATCTTGTCACCCTTTTTGTAGATTGGGCAAACGACACCCTCCATCCACTCCTCCGGAAGAATTTCCTCCTCCCAAATTTTGGCGATTACCCACTGCAGCGATCTAGCCAGTGTTTCACCACCGTATTTTAATAGCTCGCTGGGTAGTTGATCTACACCGGTAGCTTCGTTGTTTTTCAGCCGACTGATCTCCTCCTTGACTTCTTGGAGATCAGGGGCCGGCAGCCTATCGTCTTCTGCGAGTGCTCCAAGATCCGTTGCCATACCGCCTTCGTCCTCTGCTGTTTCACCGTTGAGGTGCTCGTCATAGTACTGCTTCCACCTCTCACCTCACACTCGTTCGAAAGAAGGTTGCCGTCTAAGTCCCTGCACATATCGGCTTGCGGAACGTAGTCTTTGTGCGAACTGTTCAGCTTCTCGTAGAACTTCCGTGTGTCGTTTACGCGGTACAGATTTGCCTGTTTCGTGCTTGTTTGTATCGCTCCACTTTCTATCTCGCCCGTGCTGCATTTTTCTCCTCTATTAACTGCTTACATCCGTCATCGAACGACGAGTGTTGTATACCGTCGAGAGTTTTGAGCGCATGTATACTGTAACTAGGTAATGGTCCGAATCTATATGCGTACTGCGGTAGGTACGAACGTTGGTGATATCAGAGAAGAATCGGCGATCGATTAGAACGTGATCGACTTGGTTTTCGTTGCGTTGGTCAGGTTAATATACAGGTGGCTTTGTGGATATCTTTGCGGGGGAAGAAGGTACTTCGGACTACCATGCCACGGTCTAATCTAAGTTCACGCATCGTTGGCCGTTGTCATTCGATACGGTGTGCCAGCTGTTTGGCCCGGTTACCGGTCTGCACATTACCTCCCGCCCTACCTGAGCGTTAATATCACCGATGACGATTTTCACGTCCCGTTGCGAACAGCCGTCGTATATCTCCCCCAGCTTCGCAAAGGACGCTTCCTTCTCGTCGTCGGGTCTCCCATCGTGTGGGCAGTGTACGTTGATGATGCTGTAGTTGAAGAAACTGTATTTGATACTCAACTTACACATCCTTGCGTTGATCGGAGTCCATCCAATCACGCATTGACGCATCCTACACGCTTACCAGCCGTTACCTAATTTTGGGTAGAATCCTACCCAACATGGACTAAAGTGCATCTCCTCACTTTTGGGTAACAAGCTTTGAACTTAAATTTTCGGTAGTGTGAGGACTACCCAAAGTTTAAGTTACGGATAACCCAAGCGTTGGGTACAGAGCGGGTAACCCAAAGTTTGTGTAACAATGAAATAACCCAAAATTTGAGTAACTAGCGGATAACCCAACATTTGAGTACTGAGCGGATAACCCAAAATTTGAGTAAAGAGCGGATAACCCAAAATTTGAGTACTGAGCGCATAACCCAAAATTTATAACGAGCGGATAACCCAAAATTTCTGTAACGTTCGGATAACCCAAAATTTAGGCTTTCAGTATATATTATATGGATGCTTGGCATTCGCACTAAGAACAACCATCAATATGGGTATTATTTGAAAAGTAGCCATTCGTAGATGCTGAAAATTGATGATTGGCGCCATTTTGAAATACAAGATGGCGGCTTCCGGTTACCACAAAACACTTGAAACTACCATAAATATGGGTGTCATTTGAAAGGTATTGATTAGTTGAAGGCGAAAATTGATGATTGGTGCCATTTTGAAATCCAAGATGGCGGCTTCCGGTTACCACAAAACACTTAAAACCACCATCAATATGGGTGTCGTTTGAAAGGTAGTAATTAGTAGAAGGCAAAAATTGACGATTGACGCCATTTTGAAATCCAAGATGGCGGCTTCCGGTTACCACAAAACACTTGAAACTACCATAAATATGGGTGTCATTCGAAGGGTACTGATTAGTTGAAGGCGAAAATTGATGATTGGTGCCATTTTGAAATCCAAGATGGCGGCTTCCGGTTACCACAAAACACTTAAAACCACCATCAATATGGGTGTCGTTTGAAAGGTAGTAATTAGTAGAAGGCAATAATTGATGATTGACGCCATTTTGAAATCCAAGATGGCGGCTTCCGGTTACCACAAAACACTTGAAACTACCATAAATATTTATTTATTTATTTTATTTATTTATTTATTTAATTTATTCAATGAACTTAAGACCTGTGCCTTTTATGTTCTAGTTATAAATGATAGGAAGAAGCGTTTCTAAAAATATTATTAATAACCAAAAATTTAAATTAAATGAAAAACTAACATTTACACACAATTTAGATGCTCCATATATTCCCTTTTGAACCCTACTAAAGAATTTTTATTCTGTAATGCACTAGGTAACAAATTCCAAAACGCAATACCTCTCACAAGTAATGAATTAGAATAGTAATAAGTTCTGCAACGGGGAATGTGATACTTTTTTCCTCTTTGACTTCTTAAAGGTACAAAGTTTTGTAGAAGATAGGCCGGACACTTTGTTGTAACGATGTTGTGTACTAATATTACAGTGCGACACTTTGCAAAATTGGCAAACGAACATCCAATCAAAGCAGGTTGAAAACGTGTTATACTTGAATATCTATTAATATTGAAAATAAATCTACAACAGCAGTTGAGAGCTACTTTTAATCTACTTAAACTAATAGCTGTTGCTTGAGTGAGAATAAAATCACAATAGAGAAAATGTGGGTAGATTAGGCTTTTGAATAAAAACAATTTTGTTGATGAATTGAGTAACCAAGCTTTAAATCGAAGGGTTCTCAAGGATGCATATATTTTACCGCATTGTTTAGCAATGAAAGAATCCCACTCAAATTTTTTTTTGAATTGTTACACCCAAACTGCAAACGGTATCTGAAAATTGAATCTGATTGCCATCGATGAAAATATCAAGGTTTTAAAGCATCACGTCTCGAACGAGAGATAAATATTGCTTGCGTCTTACTACTATTCAGTATAAGAGAATTATCACCGGCCCATTGAAAAATTCTATTTAGATTCCTGTTTATAAGATCTGAAACTTGATCCCGGCTCATGTTAGAACAATCAAAATAAATTTGAACATCGTCGGCGAACATATGAACACCACACCCGTATAATTTGGATGGCAAATCGTTAATATATAACGAAAATAGTAAAGGGCCAAGAACAGATCCTTGTGGTACACCTGATACAATTGGCAGCAATTCGGAAAAACTACTATCGATAAAAACTGTCTGCTGACGTCTTGTTAAATATGAACGAATTAGTTCAACAGCATTACGGTTAAATCCAAAATTATTTTTCAATTTCTGACACAAATTATTATGCGATATTGTATCAAATGCTTTAGAAAAATCGAGCAGAATAAGAACGACTGATGATTTCTTATCTAGAATCACACCAATGTCATCACATACCTTAATCATAGCTGTTTTGGTACTATGACCCGAGCGATATCCCGATTGGAATTGATGTAATAAACTATTACTAGCAATGAAAAGTACCATTTGTTTTTTCAAAATTTTTTCAAACGCCTTTGATAAAGTACACAGGATACTAACTGGTCGCATGTTATCAAGATTATTAATCGCTGTTTTCTTCTTAATTGGTATAATTTTCGACATTTTCCATGAATTTGGATATATATTGGTACATATAATTTGATTGAAAATATATTTGATTGGTTTTAGTATTAGTGGTAAAATTGATTTAAGAAATTTGATTGGAAGCTCATCGAGGCCTACTGCATTAGATTTAATAGGTGTTTGAAACAAGACGACCTAAAATGCACGGAATAAATTCTTCAATGCCGCACGCATTATTCTTTTGATTCGGAGTCACAGAACCGAATTAATTTTTCAACACTGGGGGTATTGATGACAGTGCTTTAAATACACGATTCGATTAATAGAATTAAATTACAGGACTAGATTAAAAATAATAAATGTCTTTACATATCCAACTGCTCTGGACAACGATGCGAGGATACCAAAATTTGGTTATATTTCTTTAACCGTATCCAGGCCTGTGTTGATGATTTTTGTTTCCTCAGTTTTCTCAAAACACTCGAAAAAAATATCAAACTGGGACGTCATCAAGCGGTAAGTGCGGTCAAATCTGAAGGGACCTGAGCCACTCATTATGAAAGTGTAAAATGTGCCACTATTTGCTATAACTTGTTCGTACGATTTACGTTTTGCCTTTCTCAATACAAAACTGCTCTGAAAACCGTCTTTTAAAAGGAGGCCCAGAGGTCTAAGTGACATATACCATTCGATTCAGTCCGTCGAGTCTGTGTGTGTGTGTATGTATGTGCGTCTGTGTGTGTGTTTGTGACCACAATCTCACTCACTTTTCTCAGAGATGGCTGAACCGATTTTCATAAAATTAATCAAATGAAAGGTACAACATTCCCATAGGCTGCTGTTGAATTTCCAATGGATCCGACTTCCGGTTCCAGAAATACAGAGTGAAGAGTATGATCACGCAGAAAATGTCGATTTTAAAATTTCTGTAATGAATGTATAAAGGTGAAAACTTTTCCAAAATGGTGCCACATCTACTTAGATTTGTAGTACTAGGTCACTAACAGCCATTAAAAGTCTCTTTGGTCACATTAGCCACCATCATCGGTTCCGGAAGCCCCAGCGGAAGTATCCAAATTCAGAATTACAGTCACATTGGTTTCTCGGTGATTCGACCAAACTTGGTCTTAAATGAAAGGTGTTTTATCCCCGTAAATGGCTATTAAATTTCATCTCGATCCAATTTCCGATTCCAGAGTTATGGGTTGTGGGGTGCCGTCACTAAGCAAAATCTGTTTCAAATCGAATATTCTAGGGGAATTGTATTGACCATTAGAAGGTAGAAATTGAGCAGTTTCTAGCGCTGCGAGGGAAGATTCTATCTTTATGAATAAGACTTCGTGTTTCTTAACCTCACTCAAGGAAAGGAAAAATAGTTTTGAAACCCTACATGCACTAGAAAAACTATTGGATTTCATTCAGTTCTGACTTTTGGTTCCGGAGTTACAGGTTGGTTATAGCGGTCTTAAAGGAATTTCTCATATAAACCGGTACAATCGTAATACCTTATAGGTTTAAAAATTATTAAAATGAACATCAAATTACTTCGATTCGCAGGCCTAGATTACTGATAATGAATAAAAATCTAAAGATCTAAAGCCACTTCGGTGACGACTGAACCAAATTTCACTAACCAAGTCTCCAATGGAAGGTATAATATAAAGTTCGGTGTTGAACCCTCCCTCTACTCCTCCACCTCTTACCTCTGAACTCGCCTCCTCCCCTCTGTCTCACCCCCCCCCCCATCCTCTCAGACCAACCTCCTACATGCATCTCCTTCATCCACCCCCTATACTAAAATAAGTTAGATGATTCTCGACACATCCTCCCCCACCTACTAATTATATTTCGTCCCTTCTCCACCATGAAGTTAACATGAAGACAACAATGAACTCATGCTGATTTAGCTATATAAATATTATATATTTGTTTGTTTCAAGTGTGTCAGTATCGACATGTTGCTTATCAGGTTCGTGACAGTCGAGCAGTTATATATGCTCATCAAGTGTAATAAGAATGAAATAGACATTTCCACAATGTTATATTGAACATAACCAGCCATTAAACCATAGTTTGAATAAATGAGAAAGGCACAATTGCACCACTAGGTGGATTAAAACAGGTTTTTCAATTCAATATTACCGTGGCTGTTTTTTCTTTTGCAAAATTTTAGAACTCGAGTAATGATTTCTTTTCTTGTATATAGTTGTCATGTCATGTAGAATAATATCCCCACAGATGTCTATAAAATTTCGTACGGATCCCTTATATGGTTCCGGAAATATAGACTAAACCGTCCGGTCACATATAATTTTAGAAATCGAATTCGTATTTTTGATGCCAAACATCTTTAAAATGCATGAAACGTCGAGATTTTATGTTATCACGAATTTTTTTTTATAATGATCGACTTTTTGAGACTTTGCCTTTCTCATATAAAGAAAGGCTATGCAATCACTGTAAAAATCGACTTTTCAACCGAGGGCCGAGTGTTATATACCATTCGATTCAGTTCGTCGAGATCGGCAAATGTCTGTGTGTGTCAAATAGTGTCACTCATTTATCTCAGAGATGACTGAACCGATTTAAACAAAATTCAGTTTCAAATAAGACGCTATTAAATTTTTAGTTGATCGGACTTTCGGTTCCGGAGTTACGGATTGAAGAGTGCGGTCACACAGCAAATTCCCATATAAACTGGTAACCCTATGATGTCCGAATGATGTAATACATATTCAAATACGTTCAACATTACTTGGATTTGCGGGTCTAGACCACTAATGACCAATCAAAGTAGTTTTGACCACATTGGTCACCTATGACGGATCTTGATGCCCCCGGAGAACTCGCCAAGTTCCCGAGCTAATGTCACACCTATTTTCCAGCGAACTCTTAACCGATTTTGACAAACTTCATTTCAAATGAAAGATATAATACCCCCAATGAGTGCTACTGAATCTCATTCAGTTCTGACTGTTGGTTCCGGAGTTAAAGGTTGGTTATTGCGGTCACATAGTAATTTCTCATATGAACCGGTACAATCGTAATACCTCATAGGTTTAAAATCTTTTGAAATGAACATAAAATTACTTCGATTCGCAGGCCTAGATCACTGATGGCGAATCATAGATTATTGGAATATATTGTCCACTATCGATAATTCCGGAAGTCCCGGGTTCCGGGCATATTGCAGATCTAAAGCGACTTCGGTGATGACTGAACCAATTTTCACTAAACTAATCATAGTTTGGATAAATGAGAAAGGCACAATTGCACCGCTAGGTGGATTAAAACAGGTTTTTTAGTTCAATATTACCGTGGCTGTTTTTTCTTTTGCAAAATTTTAGAAGTCGAATGATTTTTTTTCTTGTGTATTTATCATATCATGTATAATAATAAAATATAATATATGCATTTGAAGGCATTTAATGAATATAAACAACGCAAACATTCTCGTGTTTATGATTGAGAAAGGCACAATTGCACCGCTAGGTGGATTAAAACAGGTTTTTAGGTGAGAATATAGTCACCTCGAATATAGATCGCTTTTTTCGCTCTCACCTCACCTAACTAGGCGAGGAGACGCGTCATAACGGTGAGAATACATTATTCTTTTTTTAAACTTTAAACTTTTGTTTCATTAAACCTTTAGTAACATTGGAACCTTTGTTATTGTCAATCATTTGCTATATTCGACCTTGTATCATTGTACATTTCGTCGCATCTTTTAGAATTACCCCGTTTACTAAATTCACACCACTTGAGATTTTTGCCTGCTTTTGATCAATAAAATCGAAACAATAGAGTAGAATTGTTGCAGCCTGGAACATTTGGTATATAATTGCCAAACTGTATCATTTTGTAGCTGCTATTGTCACTCATTACTTTAACCTGCGTGTGTCAGGGGCAACAAATGTCAATCTAATGGGCCCATCATATGTAAGAGCTAGAAAATATTTAATCACCGCTAGCTGCTGCAATTGCCCTCTAGTGGTTATATTCTATTTTAACCTTAGCGATATGCATTTCAGACATTTCCAAAAAATATGAATCATCAACGTCCTATCATGAGTCCAATGTGTTTTTCGAGGTCCGATCGGGCTTCGGAATGATGCGGTGGCCTCTATTTAAATGATATGAGCAACTCAACATGAACCCGCAATCAAAAAATAAACAAAATTTCAGTACTCACCGACTCATGTTTTAGATCCAGCGCTAATTGCTTTATTCTAAGCTTGTAGGCTGAAATAAATTAATCATTAATTTTAATTGAAATTATTGCATTATGCATTATAATTACCATTCTTTTCCAGAACCACTTCATGCAATTTCATTCACAACAATAACAATGGCTGTCAAAAACATTACCTACTATTTTGTTTGAAAGGGGCTACCCAAAATATAAGTACGAAGCGATTAACTTGAATTTGGGTGGACGTCATTATTCAATTCCTACCCAACACGAAATTCACAGCGACCAACTCAACTTATGGGTAATCGCCATGTTCAAATTTCTACCTAATTTTGGGTTACCCATGTATAAACTTCGCAGTGAGCAAATTTAACCCAAAAAATAGGTAACTTTGTTTTTCAGTGTACCCAGCCGGTTCCCAGCTCGTTGGTGGTGCCACAGCTCTGGTAGAAAGTAGCCGCCCGATGCCCGCTTTTCGATACCTTTTGTCCTGTTAAGAAAAGTTCCTGCAGTGTTACGACTTCAAAGTGGAGTTAGTTGTAGATTATCCTGTCGAGAGCTGGGAAGCGAAGTGACCTGCAGTTCCATGTTCCGAGTTTCCAATCGTAGTCCTTATTTCGTCGCGTAGGTCTTTGCCGTTTGTTCCGATTCGTATTTTCTTCTGCATTGTTCGTAACGGTTAGTTTTCCAGGGCGGCTTGTTGGGCCTTCCCCAACCCCCTGTCTTGCCGGAGGACCATCGTGTCAGCTCTGTTTAGAGTCCCACGCTGACATGAGCACGATACATCAGCCGCCTCTAACATGGAGAACAGACGCTGTTTTGAGCCGCCCCAAACATGGGAAACAGACGCTCGGATGGACTCACCCTCCAAAAAGAGGAGCCCCCCTTCCCTGTCAGCATACTTGTACCCCAGCTGGCACCGCGGGTAGGTAGGGATAGGAGTTACTGGACAAGGATCACTATGGCGAACCATAGGGTCTATATTACGCATTGCCCAGTCATTTACCAACCATATATGACCAAGGGAGAACTATTTTAATTTTTTCTCATTTGATGTAGTGAACTTTCTGACCAAGTCACGGTCGGATAATCCAGTATGATCGAACTAACGGAGGTCCAACTAAAAAGCGGTTCAGTTAAATTGTGCTCAGCTTGCGAATCACAACTGTGTACTGAAACAACGTTAAAAGGTTTTTTGATGACGCCGTCAGGGATGTAATGCACCTCAGAGCAAATAAAGAGAAGAATAAAAAACGCTCTTTGAACTTTTCATGTGAACCACAGCTCTTCTCTTTCACACTAAACCTCTTCACTTTGATGTGTGTTGCTCCCATACTTGCATTCTACTCCATGGCTGCAAACCTCAAAGAGTAGAAATAAAGGGGCTCTTTAGTTTGAATCTTGGTCCCACGCGCACGGAAGCAGAGAAGGCAACCAAAAAACACTTTAACAACGTTCTTCCAATCAAACTTTATCTGAATTGTAGTTTGATTCGCCTTCCTACCTGCTTGCCAGTGAGGGGAGGCACAAAAAAGCGGCTCTTCTAGGTGACTCTTCGAACGAAATTGTGCAGCTCTTGGTGCACAGATCTTTCTCTTTTTCGTTGTCAAGTTTCTCTTTGTGCGGTCGTTCTACACATCGCAGTGTTTTTGTGCTGCTCTATTTTTATCGGTGTATTTCGCACTTTGTGGCACATTGTGTGAGCAAATAACAAGCCTGGACGCCGCTTAAAAAAAACTAAAGTAAACAAAGAGAGGCTCTCATTTACATTTTGTTCCATTTGACGTGTTTATTTAGAATTTCATATTTCTGTTATTTTATTCATTTTATTTGTTTTAATCATTTCATTTACTCAATACATTTTACTCATTTTATTAATATATTCATAAATTCATTTGGTTTGTTTTACTGATTAAATTTCTTCTGTTATTAATCATTATTTTTTAATCGTTTTTTGTATATTTTATTTGCAATATTTGTTTTATTTTTGTTATTCCACTACTTACTTTTATTTTTTTTCATATCATTCATTTGTTTTTCTCCTCATTTTTTATTTTTATGTCCATTTGGTTCATTTTTTTCATTTTAGTTACTATATTAGTTTTATTTGTTCATTTTGTTCATATTGTTTATAATTTATTTATTTTATTCATTTTATTCTCTCTATTCATTTCATTATTTTATTCGACACATTCGTTTTATTTTTCATTTTGTTCGTTTCATTCATTTCAAAATGATTTTTTTTTGTTATTTTATTTATTTTACTTATTCATTTAATTTTTATTCGACTCATCTTGGAAAAATTTGTTAGAGAATTGTATCTCTGCTCTATCTGTGTGCTCCCTCAACAAACCATTTTGTTCTTTGGACATAGGAACTCCTTGTATGGTAGATAGTCTGCCACGTTCAACGAAATATTTGCTGATTTCGATTTCAGCGTGTCATCTACTAGTTTCAAGAATCGGATACTAAGGAGTTTTTAAATTGATATTATTACAATTTTGTTTATTTTGTTGGTTTGGTTTGTTATAGTTTTATTTTTTGTTTATAGTTGAGTTTTATATTATACATTTAATTAAAAAAATATGGGTTTTTATACCAATTTGAGAATATTTTGTGTCCCCATCATAGCTAGGTCAAGTGATAAAGAAATAAATAAAATATTGGTTCGATATCGGTCAGATTTGGTTCAAAATCGACCCTACATTTAGCTTTAGGAAAATTTCGTTAGAAAAATCTCTATCCCTATGTGCGGGTTTGGGAATCGAACCCAGGTGAGCTGCGTATAAGGCAATCGATTTACTATCTACGCTATGTCCGCCGTCTGTAAGAGTGCTTCTTACAAGAGGGTTTCTTACATTTGTTTCATATTACTAGAATACTTGTATTTTTTCCAGGTATTCTTGAATGAATGTGATACTTATTGGTTTTGTTTTAGGTGTACCCGCCCCTAAATTATTCATATGGTATATGGATAATCACTTATGGACTTATCATCTGTTTGTGGATTTTTAGTGTCAGTGCAGTATTGTGCAGTTGAAAAGTATAAAAATATGCCTGTTCATGTTAAAACATGTCTTTCCGACAAAACAGATTGGGCTTATCGATATATGTCGTAAGATGGGTCAAAATCAAGATTCGAAATAGTCTAGGATGTATCCGATTCGATTGTAACGTTAGATGGATTGGAGTCAGAGCGATGCACTTTCTCATTTGTTCACGGAATTCACAAATTCTGTTCAAAATCGAACAAAAAAAAGTTAAATGTACTATGTACTAGATAATTAACAAAGGACGTCGCCTTAAGTCCAAAACATACTTTTGAAAAAAAAATTATAACTCCTTTGACAGATTGTAGAATCTGTAATCAATACAAATATGATTCAAAATTAATTTAAGAGATACGACACTCGATACAATATTGCGAATCTTTTCTTAAATCCACATTGCGACTTTGGGATCATCCATAAGTGACGTAGCATTATATGGGGGAGTTTTGTATTTTGTGATGATGTGTAACGACAGGGGGCAGGGGGTCATGTCATGCTACGTAGCTTTTTTAAAGAATAGCATAGATTTTTTAAAAAAAATGGCGGTGACAAGAGGGGCAGGGTTACCGTCAAGCTACGTAATTACCAGGGGGTATTTAGAGGTTTGTGACGAAATGCGACGATGGAAGAGGGGGTGTTAAAAATCACTCAAAAAATGCCACGTCATTTATGGATGGTCCCTTTTTCAGCCATGCGCCACCGGGACGTGCGTTGAGATACGCGCTCATCTAGTTTGCATCAGTGCGAGTGAGAAAAAGTTTTGACGTTTGTTTTTGTTTCGATCGCACTCGTGTGTATCCCATATAGCAAGAACTCGACGAAATGCTAGATTATCTCGAGATAGACAATAACGACTGACACAAAGTATCCATGTAAAGCAATCGAACAACAAATGGTTGTTAACAGCGTGCGTTTGACTACATTATTTTTCACCGCACACAATTTGCATCAATATTAACGCAACGAAACAAATCATTTGTACCTAGTCGTCTTCCTAAGGACATGTAAATTAATCTCTATAGTCGCAATAAACTTACAATGCAACACATGGTCCTGATAATCGACTAATATGTCATTATAACTTTATTGTGTGAATTTGTTTGCCTTCCTATGTACAGAAACCAATTAAATTTTCAAATAAACCAATCAAATATCGTTTTATATATAAGTTCACATAATCATATTATCGCATGTAGTCTTCACCAGCTAAGCGAAATAAGTAAAAAAATAGAAAAATGACTCTCCTAAAGCTTACATCTAGATAATCAATTCTTGTGTTCTAAAACAACGCATTTGTCGTCACATTTCGTTAGAGTAACACAATGCGAGGAGTGTTTTTCTATTGAGCTATTATTATTATTATTAAAATACCCTTCAATATAGTGTTTGTAAAATAGTCATCACACAATTCAGAGGATGATCCCATCACATCGAGAAAGATCGACAATCGCGGCACCACGGTTCACTACACAAGATAGGAATCCTTATCAGATTGAAGCTGCACTGTCTGGAAATGACCGACTGTACGTACTGTCGATGTTCGATTCATTGCGCTCACCGATTGATGAAGGGAACGAGTCGAAACGGTTCTGATTAGTCTACCGATGCAGTGCGATCATCAACTAGCTTTGCATTGTTTACACCTAGCTGATCTTATAGTTCTATATAAGGCAAAAAATATTAAGTAACTATTTCCCATCATTGTGCGGTAAAACTGCCGGTCCGATGGTGTGATGTTAAATATACACTAAATCCATTAGTCTCATTTATCTGCAGCCCCTCGCACTGTGCATGAGCAAGGGATGTTTGAAATTACCTGGTTGCTTCCACCCAGGTTTCACCATTAGTTTAATTGAAATAATTGACCGAATGCACAATAATTAGAACACTGTACGGGCTGTGCGAGAAATACAATCTGGGCGCAATAAGTTTCGGAGTAGCTGCCAGATTTGCGCGCCAAAATTAAAATGAAGAACTCAACAAAGAGAAGTGATACATAGTTCACGTGCTTTAAATGTGTCTGTCGGCATAATATCAGCGTGTCATCGCACAGCTATAAATTAATATCAATTAATGTGCGACAGTAAAATTCCCATTGGCGCGGAAATTTTGTAAAGTGAACGAATAATTGGAAGTAGCAGCGGCAACCGACTCCGCGCATGCTATCGTTTCCAGAGTGGTAAATCGCAAGCAGTAGGTACCTAACTACAGTTTCTGAGTGAACGTTCAGTTTCTGAGTGAACGTTCAGTCTCAGTCGGTGGGTACGTGTGGTGTTCAGAAACGACCCCTAGCGTGTCAGTGACAGGGAATTGATGTGGTTTTACCAAATGGTGGAAAAATTTGCCGACACGTACCATTTGAAGTACTTTGTAACGTAAACCGGGTTGGCTTTGATCACCGAGGTGACTTTGATCACTCGAAACTTTTGTTGTTGATTAGTCTGCCTTACCATTTACATGCTGTACTTTTTGAGAAAATTCTTCGTTTCTTATAAAAAACGTTATATTTATTTTCTTAATTTTCTGGAGGGTGCCATAAAATCCAAGCCAGTTCAAACTTCAAATGGAAATCAATTTTAGAAAAATAGTAACAAGAGACGAATTTTAGGACTAACCGTCAAATTTTGTCCTTCGCAGACCAGTACATGGTTTAAAAATAATAAACATGGACAAAATACGTTGTGTCAAAGATATGCATGAATACTTCGCAAAATCATCAAAGTTACTTAGGTTTACTGTATGTATTACATTCTACGCTTCGTCAGTCAGTTAAATGAATAGTTAATCCTATTGAATATTATAATGTTTGAAGTTCCATACATTTTAACGTTTATGATATCGAATAAAAATTTCCCGTCGACCAGAATGTGGTAGATTTGAAATTTTATTCATCGAGCAAGTGAACCCCAGACGACCTTGTAGATATATTTGCGGGTAAAAAGGTGACCCGGACTATCATTCCTCGGAAGGAAGCGATTTTCACGTATCGTTGACCGTTGTCATTCGTCATGGTGTTCAGGCTTTCTGACCCGAACAACGTTTGTAAATTGTCTCCTGGCCTACCCCAGCGTTGTTTCGCCGATGAAGAGTTCATCATCCCGATGTGGGCAGCTGTCGTAGATACGCTCCAGCGCGTAAAAAATCGGCTTCTAGCTGAATGTAAGCGTGCATTGCTTATAATGGAATTTTGTTTGAAGAAACGGCCTTTCGTCCCAACTATAAAATTCAAGTCGTTAATCGCCTGTAGGGACGTTTCGATATTAAAATACATCGATACTTAGAATCGATACTGGTATCGAATGTAAGTACTGATACTTTCGATATAATCGTGGTCGTAGTATCGATACTTGAAAGTATCGCCATTCGATTCCGCACTTCTACAGTGGCTTAATTCCGTGAATTAGGTAATCTACAATCTACAGTTAACGTTTTGCTCTGCTCCTGTGAACAGAAAAACCCGTTCGACAAATATCTTTTGTTAGTTTTATTCGTTTGATGTTGGATCCAGTCGACGATTCTGTTAGACGTCGAATGTCAGAAAAGATAAACAATAAATAATTGGCTGATCAGAAAGTCTCATGGACTGTCAAATAATAGGTAATGTTCGGAATCGATTTTTTCATCAAATGCGATTGGTGCTCCAGTTATTGTAGCAACTCAAATGCAACAACCGATTCCGCAATGGTTTAGCCTGAATAGGTAATCACATTTCACTCGGAAATAATTCTAAAATCATTCAGAATTCCGAATCGAATACTTCCAACTACTGGTTCTTTCGATTCTTTTCGATATTGTAAAGATTGTATCGATATCAGTAAAGTATCGTGCTTGAAGTATCGATACCAAAAAATCGAGTATCGGAAACAGAAGTATCGATTGCGTACTAGTATCGAAAATATCGCAACGTCCCTAATCGCCTGTCATTTGATCGTGCATTGGCCCATATTGCTCAACACTATGAAGCCAGTTCCCGACTTATTCCTTGTTCCACCGTTCTGATAGAAGGTAGCCGATATCGTCGCTGTTGTGCTACCTTATGACAAGCGCCATTTAGCACATTTCGATAAAAACGATTTTTAATGTTTGAGATTGAATATCTTGTAACTTATAAATGGTAGAACTAATTCAGAGAAGACAATTGATGCTTCTATCTATTCTGTATTAATCTCTCAAATATTACGAAGATCGGTGAGTTACATACAGTTTTTACTAAAAATGAAAACAAAAGTTACACTCACACGTGTCATAGGTGTGTATTGATGACAAAATTTGTATGGCGTGTCATAATCGTTCATGGAAAATTTTCCATAGAAAAAAAGCATCAAGAATAAACTTTTATTCATATCTTTGGTTTCTATATACAATCGGTTAGATGCATTTTGAAGGAAATGAATCAGAAAATCTATAAAAAAAAGTAACTTTTGGTTACAGTGTTGCCAAATATGCTATATTTCCAGTTTAAAACTCAAACTGTGTTTTTCTCGCAACTCGTGTATTTTCTTTCGAAAAATTTTATGCCATTGTGTTCCTCAGACATTTTTACATATAAAAACATCTAAAATTTCAATATAACTTGAGCAAATCCCAAGATACAGTGATTTGAAGTAAAACTCATAATTTCTCATCATGTTTCTCGCAATATCTTAGTAACCAAGTAGAAATTCTGAAAACGCCACTTTGTAGAGATTTTTCAGACAATAAATGTGGCATATCTAACTCAGTTTGTCCCAAAATGGCGTTTGTCATAATATAGCACAACAGCGACGATATATTCCCGCTATCTCACCCATTCTTTCTCACAATGCGTTCCATGCAATTCCATGTTTCGAGATTCGTAGAGTTAGTTTTTTTATCGTGAGCGTGTTTTCGGATTATTCTGATCTAAGGTAATGAGCCTATTATCGCCATATTTCCATTATCACCCAACCCATTTGAAGCCGTTGGTTAGAGGAACGTATGCTATCCTTGTTCAACGCGTTGGGTCAAATGGTAAACACGCTTAAACACGAGCATTGCATCATTTTCAGGTTCTTGGTTCTTAACAACAATGCAAAGTTGTAGATGCCAATTTATACGAATTCTTTCGATTGTAGGCCGAGTACTTATTGTATTAGTGAGATACTCTCCTTCATAGGATGAAAATAGACACTTTACCCTATATTTTATATATGTAATTCCTAAAACATGATAAAAAATTAAAGCATTTGAATGCCTTAGGTTCAGGAAGGAAACAATTTTAATATATAATTTTGATAACTCATAGTCAAAGGTTTTTCAGTGCGTGTTAAATAACATTTTGGTGTAAATTAGGCAGCTTCATTTCGATAGAAATCAAGTGATATATCTTAATTTTGATCGACGCCGTCATAGCCTGCATAGTTTTTGGTGACACCAATTCGATATATTATAGTCATATATTTCGTTGAACAATTTGAGGCTCAGCACGATCGATAGACTTCTCTTTGAAAAACGTGTCTCTTAAACTAATAAAAATACTTTTAGCCTTTTACACATTCATTACTTGACAGATTTATTTAAAATAAGCAAAGCTTTAATTAAAATAGACAAGTTTATTAAATATTTGGTTGGCAACATTTCGCGTCATTTCTCCATTTGAAAAAAAAAAAAGTATTTTTGTCAGGAATCAGTAGTGACTGGCTCAAATGGCAAGCTGTATGTATGTGATTTATGGACTCCCAAACGGTTTAACCGATTGCCGTAAAAATTTATACATAGTGAGAGCGTGTTTGTGTTCTGTTGTTGGGGATTATTTGCCCGTCAGATGGCGTTTCGGAACAAATTATGTTTTCCTCCTATTTCGTTGAAAGTCGCAGTAACGCGCGATGGCTATTAGCTAGTAGACAATACAAAGGTATTTTCCACTCCCACTTCTCGATGAGCGGATACTCCCGAGGCGATATTGAGATAACGGAACAACAACGCCCCCGAAGAGATATTGTCACACAAATTGGACTTAAACCGATGTAGGTTTATATCAGGGGGTGTCACTCCTGTCATCCGCTATGGAGATATACAGACTTTGACAGTAGTCAACATATGATGGGCTCAGCCGCATCTAGGCCCATGTCGCCAGTGCATTAGCATTGGGTTGTTTTGATTTTAATAAAGGGAGATGTTGACTAGGACAAAATGGCTGCCTAGCAGCGGACTGGTTTATATACTTTCGCCGTCATTTTTGGAAGCCATAGTTCAGTTTGTAAGCTGGTTGCACTAGAAATTCCAGAGAACCGCCGAAAGGCATACAAACAAAAAAAAATATAACTCGCGCCGCTGAGCTCTAGCGTATTCGTGTAACTCGTAGGCACACCACAGCCCCGTTAACTCCAACTCGTGGGTAATGAGTGAATCACAAAATAAATTTTGCCCAGTGCGGGAGACAGCAGTGCCAGATTTACAGACATGCCTGTATTTTACAGACTTTTGATAGTCTCTTACAGACGTAACCAGAAATCTACAGACTTTTAAAACAGTAGTAGTGTTTAGTAAAGATATACCATAATAACTGTATTCGAATGGGAGTGATTGCTTCACAATAGTATTCTATTTTTAATCTACTATTAAAGTAATATTCTAGTAGTACTAGTATTTACCCAACCATCTACAAACTTTTACAGATATTTTAAATATTCTTCTACAGACATTTCACGAAAATATGTGGCGTCGCTAGCGGGAGAACACAATCGCGACTGAATTTACAAAGAACAGTTGATTAAGGTGAAAATGGAACTTGTTCTTACAGAAATGTCACACATACAGCTACGTCATATGAGGCATGTACTGCCCATAAAAGCATAAGAGTCCCATATTGAAAAACAGCAATCCGAGAAAAAGCTTTACATTTTCATTTTCGACAAAAATCCATATGGGACTTTTATGCTTTTATGGGCAGTGTGGTACATAAAACGTTCAACTCCTTATTCGAGACAGAAAGCTTTGTAGCGAAGAACAACATGCAACACGGTGTCAAATCGTCGCTGTTGTGTTAACAAACGCCTTTTTGGGGTAAACCGAGTTAGATATGCTGTCTGAAAAGTCTCGACAAAGTGGCGTTTTCAGAATTTTGATATTCTGCTTGTCAATTTTGACATTTTGCTTGTGCGGGGGATCCTAGAGAGACCCCTCCCGAATTTTTTTAACTTGTTGAGAAATTTTAAAATAGTTTCCATTTGAATGTTTTCTAAATTCAAATTCATTTCAAATCAAATTCGACCACCAAAAATAGTTTTATTTAAATGAGGAACTTAACAAAGATCTTTACACGTTTACACGTTTCACCGGCATGGAAGACTAAACATTTTTCACAATCAGTAAGATTATTTTGACTCAAGAGCAAATTTTTAAAAGGGCTTAGACATTTCTACGTGCCATAATTTCAAAAAAGTTTTGTTCAGTTGCTGCATTTTATACAGTAATACTTTCTGAGAGTGATTTACAGGGAATGAAGATTTCTGTACGAAAAAAATATTCTCTGAAAAAATTTTTGTCATTTTTCATAAAAACAAAAACTTGTGTTCAAATTGCAAAAAAACCCATTTTGTATAATTTTTTATATTTTGTCAACAAAAATCTAAAGAGGAAAAAAAAACTTATCGGTAAAAAAGTTTTTCTAACAATACCCAACTATAAAATATGTTTTTAAATTTCATTCTAATTGATATACAAAACTGTAATTTTATTACAGAATACAATTCTAAGTATCGTTTTAAATTAAAATGCATTTAACAAAAAGTTTCCAAAATGCGATAGTTTTCGAGATATTTGGAATTTTGTTCCGACAAAAACAGTTAATTTGACTAATTATTCCCTTTTTAAAAGTTATTCGCGTTACCCCATCATAAAATGTAAAAAATCTAATGTTTATCGTTTTAAAGACGTAAAAGAAACTTTCTCGGTGTATTTGGATCGTGGAGAAGCTTTCAATAAAAAGTTTAGCAACAACTTTTGACATATTCCTACTATTGGCAGTCAAAAATACAATTTTCTTTTTGAATATGATTCTAAACGCCCTTTTAAATCAAAATGCTCATAATAAAAAATTTCTGAAATGTAGCAGTTCTCGAGATATGTTAAATTTTGCTCTAACAACACAATTATTTTATTTTATTTTATTACGACCTTTTCATTCGCGTTTCTCAATCTACAACAATAGGGTTTTCAAAAGGCCCATAACATTTCCTGTAACTTCTCCTTTGACATCAAGGCGATATTGTAACCCATTTGAACGATTTTATTGGTCGTTTCTCACGGTAAAGTGGGACAAGCCTGTCTTTGCCAGGAGACATGCTGTGGACTTGAGTGATTCGTAGTTATTCTGCCTAAGCTCGACCCGCATCAGTAGAAGACATAAGTTAAGCCCGTAAGGTATTAAACCTGTTCTAATAACCCTACCACTTCTAGTTTTCCGATATGTATACTTAGCATTTCTGCTCTCACTTGAGTACTATGGCTCTAAATTTTCATAACTTTCCCTACCCAGTAATCTCTAGCTAATTGAATTCTTTAAAATGTAAAAAAGAAAATGTGATTATGTACATAGTTGAAATAAAAAAGGAAAAAAGTTGTAGACAATTAAATTAACTTTGTAATTTTTACTTACAGTGATAATACGATGCATACAATGTCATCTAGCGGTGAAAGTACTAGCTAGTGGGATTCTCCATTTAAATTGTCGAAAAATGCCATACAAACTTCAGGCGCGTTGGTCCGGTAGCTAGACTTGTCCGATTTGCTTCAAATTTTCAGCAAGTACTTCTGGTGGAACTCGGAATCGATTCAGGGGTGGGCCGATAGAGGTCACTTTTTCTTGTCATTATAATGTTGAATCTACAAAAAAAACTACAGAGAATGCTTCCTGAAGAAGGGAGATAGAAGTTCTTTTGAGAAATAACACAACAAACGACAAATGTAAAGCAATAGTTGCATTTTTTAGTTTAGGTATAATAATATACGTCGCATTGTTTATTCTTTTTATGTTTATAGCTGATTAGCTTTGGAATATGCATCTGTTTTTCAGTTTCACAAATAACCCTTCTCTGCAAAATTCAAAAGAATTGTTCCAGTAGATTTTAATCGACTCGTTTAATTTTCGATACTTTGCAATAAAAATTTAGAAGAAATATTGTTCAAATGTTGTATTGTTATATGGAAATTGACTGCATAGGTAAACACTGTCTGTATTGAAAAAAAAAATAAGAAATGATTTTTTTATCACCGGATAAGGTTTAATCTATTCCTTCGTTTAAGAGATTTATCGTAAATAACACTACATTTCTTGGAACCGTTACTATGCACAGATTTGGCGTCATTATCAGAGTCCATCATAATAGTATTGTCTATAACTTTACTGAACAAAGCTAATTTCTAGCAAAGTTAGTTGAAAAAAAAAATTGATGCTACATATATCACTTTTAGGGTAATTTTGTATCCAGCTCACTAAATCAGAAGATACATCTTTTGATTTAGATAGTTTTTGAACAAGTCTAATCTTCTTGGTTTATGGTTTTAGAGTTATAGAATTTTAATCGTGAAAATTGAGTTTTGAAACACTGTGCATTATGTCACGTGAAAATTTGGTAAAATGATCGAATTTATGAGGTGAGAAATTATGACAGATTGTTGAAGAGAATGCTAAATTTGCTATGTAGAGAACAGTGTGAAGGTGTCATCTACGTCAATATCCGTTGTGCGGCGAATGGTTATGATTACCCTCACAATCGGTGTGAGTTGAATGATTTATCTAGAATTAATATGTAATTTGTTGACACATGACAGAACCATTAAAAAAGCGAACAAGTTGAAATCGCAGGCAAAATTTTTCCTTGGAAAGAACGTAACCAGATAAGTTTCAAATACTCCGCTAACAATTGGAGTCCTTGAAGACATTTCCCATCTTGTGAAGATACTTGATCGGAAATTGAACTTAATATCCTCCACGCTCTCGTACACTCTCAGGAACGAACAACATAGAGGTGGCGATGTAATTGTATTTATACTCCGGCATATATCTGGTTTCGGCATTGATGTATATCGCATCATCCATCATAATGCAGAACGGTTGTGTATACTACTTCCGAGTTTTGACCTCTGTGTTATATATACACGTGTAGTTTAAAAAATTATGAACCTCATAGTTTTTTGCTCATAACAAATTGAACTATTCGCCGCTGCAACCATTCGACATCTAGCCTGGGGTCGTTCTTTAATGTTCCACACTGTACCATCCACTACATTAATTTCCCCGTATGGTACCTAACACATCAGTGGTTGTTATACTGTCTGTCTCATGGGGCTACTGCTAAACTGTATTCGGAATTCATCCACTTGGCCGGCGCAAAAGAATTTCGCTCGAGCGCCCAAATTGATACACTGGAGACGGTATTTGTAAAACTTTTATTTTAACAATTCTTTGAACAAGATGCTACATTCATGACTATGTATTTCTTCTTTAAATGAATAGAATAAAAGACTCCTAATCAGTAAGCGGTGTTAGCAAGACGTTCGATAAGCATACTTGCGAGGAGCGACTAAAGCCCCAACGCTTAGCATGAAATGCTTGTACCTAATTAAAATGAACCGAACATAAAACTGTGATTTTGTTTGAGCTCTTGCTCATGCTAGAGATATATACCCCTTTGTATACCATTCCTACGCACCTTATGCCAACTGATATCTGTCATAGATAAGAACAGAGCTTTTAAGCTCCATTCAGTTATTTGGTTTTTCAATTTAGCAATAAAGATTAAGAGAAGCCTTTATTTAGCTAGTAGCCGTTGGTAACGATATGATACTTATTTAGGTGAATAAACCCCATATTAAAACCACTATAACAGGAACAAAAAAAGACATGATGACTTTCATTTAAGTTGAATGTGATGTTCTGCTTGAAATTCAGCGACTTAATCTCACGGCTACGAATCTTTTTGTCATTCTCAATTACACAATATCAGTTGTAAAATTTCAACTTGATTCAAATATCAAACTGCACTAATTTTCAATAGGTAACTGTAAGATTATTAACTATCAATTATTGTCAATAGACAACGCCAACGACCTAACGATCCGCGAAAGTGCAAGCAAAGTGTGATTGCGTTACCTGCAGCAATGGCGTGAATCACCTGCCAACATAGTCCATTTCCATAAAACACAACGCCCAAGGGTGAGTCCCGCTTCCTCAGAATCCCAGCCGGTATCGGTAGTTTTCAGGCTATTGATTTGGAATTGTTAAGTATCTTGTCTTCCTCTACCGCGATTCCCCCACGCGAAAGCGTGTGCGGGGAATTCCACTGCAGCGATCGCCGTCAACGGCAGCGGCGTTGGCGACGGTGGCGAGGGTTGGTTGCCTTCGAGGAAATCACGCACGGGAAGCGAAAAATGCGTCTGTTCGGAGAGAAACTCGATCGTTTGCAGCGCGGCGTGTTTGCACTTGTTCCCGCCTAGTTCTGTGAGCGTTGTTCTCCGTTAGCTTAGTATCATTCCTCGCGTGTTGCTGAATGATGTTACTGTTGCTGATGATGATACTGGGGGAGGGAACTGCCGGGCCCAATCGACGCTATAGGGTGCGAAAATTCTTGATCGAAGCGTTAGTTTGGCGGAGATCGTCGCGAGAATCGGACGCGAAAGAAGTGGCGCTGCTGTGAACTGATGAATTGTTCAAAGATGACCGGTAATAGAGTGTTATAAAGATTAAACGACTACTCGCGAGATAAGATCCAGTGTAGCATCAACTGATATTGTGTGGAAACCAGAGGAAAATGTGCTTGCAAAAGTGAATCTTACGAAGAACTCATCAGTTGGAATATGTTATAGGGGTGTAAAATTTCAATTATCTTTTAATTGATCAACTGAAATTGACACTTAGTGATATAGAAACCGTGTTACTAATAAAGTGAGAGTATTATCTCGGTGGTGATAAATCGGATAGATTCTGAAGTATATGCAACTCAAATAAGGATAGTTATATCAGTGGATTCTGAATTCGAGGTATTTACAATGTTATTTTATAAATTCAACCATGTTGAGAAAGACTTTTGAGTATTACATACAGAGAGGTGGATTTGATTTCACATAATCATATTCTCTATTTTATTTCACAATCTTAATGTGGTATGGCTAATAGTCAATGGAAAAAAGATGGGTGGGTAATGTCTGCGACATAACCGGAGAGATGTAGAATACATAAGGAACACGTTCTTCAAATATGTTGATATTCATTGGAATTTTCGGACAAAAGGTGATTTGGGCGAGGAATATTTCAAATTATTCTTTACAAAAATGATGGTAGTCCTGAAAAGGACCGTTTTTGTTGGCGTTGTTGGCCTTGGTGGGGGAGATGCGCTGGCTTCGATTCTCGTTGGATGCTTCTAACTTCTTACTATTTCCGGGCTTAGCTGTTGTCCAGGAGGCGATTCTGACATGATTGGTGTAGGTGTAGGTCGTCAACCGGTTATAATTTTTCAAGCGTTGTTTACATTTGAAATTAAACCACTGGATCAATTAAAGAAAGTATTGGTCTGTGATATGAAAAGTACGAAATATATCGTCGGGTTTCTGCATTGCCGTTTTTGACAAATACAAGATCAATGCATGTGCCTGCAAGTGTAGTTGCTTGTGATGGATCAGAGATCAAACGAAGCTTGAGACATTCATTCATAAAATGCACAAATTTCAAATTCTCTTGTTTTGAAACATCTATGTTGAAGTCGCCTGAAACGACCATTGGAACATTCTGATTTCTAGATTAAATATTCTACATTAAAAGATGGGTGGGTAATGTCTGCGACATAACCGGAGTGTCGTAACTACACTTGTGACGTTAATCCAAATCTAATGATATGCAACGAAATTACGTTTGCATGTGACATTTTCAAATGATTCGTTATAATTATGGTTAAAAATTCTAATTGGGAATTCTTTTCCATCACCAACTATTTTTCTTTTTTTCGAATCTACAGCATTCTTTGAAAATATTGTTGAAATGTTATTGATGAAAAACTGAAAATGCGTTTGGCAACACTGCTCACTAAATGGATGGTGGGAAGACGCACATTCGTTTTGATTATGCTAGTATTAGTAGCAGAAAAGAATGAAAAGACAAATGGCCCGAAAACGAGCAAGCGAGAGAGCGATAGTAGTCGAATACGAACTACTATCGCTCTTCTAAACTAAAAAAAAAGATGGGTGGGTAATGTCTGTGACATAACCGGAGCATCGTGACTTCACTTCGAGATGTTAATTTAAATCTAATGATTTATGCAGTTAATCAAAGGAGGCTGCCAAAAAGTTCGAATAAAAGCAAGCGACTAGTGTACTTTGCACGTTCTATATTTTATCAACACTAGAGAGAATCGATAAAATAATTCAAAGTGTAATAGCAACATGCAATTGTGGCAACACTGGCCATAGGATGGTGGGTGAACACGCACATTCGTTTTAGTTATGATGTATTAGCAGCAGAAAGGAATGGAAAAGCAGTGCGCGAAAACGAGCGAGAGGATAATTTAAATTCTCTTTCTATCCACATATCGTATTTCTAACCTACTTGCTGAAAATTGTTATACACCATAAAATGTAAATTTCAGTTTAACTCTTATTAGAACACAATTAATTGGTCCTGTAAAGAACCGTTTATTGTTTTATTGCGGGAGCATAATTCAGACGCACTCCCCGCGGACACGGTGAGCTAGAAAGCACTATTTTGCATTCTCGAACAAACCGACCAAGTAGGCATCGTTGTCTTCTCGGGGCATCATTACGACTGAGCTTTGTAAGCGTAGCTCAACTTTGCAGTCCTGCACAATCTCACGACCCAGACGCTGGAACGATAGCCTACTCTGTTGCCCTTTAGTTGGGGCGAAATTCTTGCAGGGCGACAGTTCCGATGAGTCACCAGTAGCTGGGGCACTTTTTCCGTCCGTCGCTATTGCCAACTGCTTTCCTTCGCTGGACTGGCTGCTTGCTAGTGCTTGAACGAATACGAATGATGAGAAAAACCGAACGACCAATATTCATATATGAACACACGAGAAAGCACTACCATCGCTCGTTTTTGTGCCATTCCTGCGCCTTTCCTTTCCGTTCGGCTACCAATACTAGCATAACCAAAACGAATATTCTGTCTTTCCATCGCCTTCAATCTAGTGGCCAGTGCTAGCAAACTTGCATGTTCAGTTTTTCAATAACAACATTCAAACAATATTTTCAAAGAATGTTGCAGATTTGAAAAGAAGGAAGGAAAAGATTTTCACAAATTTAAATTCTTTCGTGTTATTTGTTAGCGCTGATAAAGGCTATTTAGTTTGCTACTAGCAAGGAGCTGCACAAACAAATCGATTTATGCAGTTAATCAACGGAGGCTGCCAAGTTCGAATAAAAGCATGCGACTAGTGTACTTTGCACGTTCTACATTTTATCAATACTAGAGAGGATCAATAAAATAATTCAAATTGTAATAGCGACATGCAATTGTGGCAACACTGGTCATGAGATGGTGGGTGAACACGCACATTCGTTTTAGTTATGATGGTAGTAGCAGCAGAAAGGAATGGAAAAGCAGTGCACGAAAACGAGCGAGAGAGGATAATTTAAATTCTCTTTCTTTCTTTCCACACATCGTATTTCTAACCTACTTGCTGAAAATTGTTATACACCATAAAATGTAAATTTCAGTTTAACTCTTATTAGAACACAATTAATTGGTCCTGTAAAGAACCGTTTATTGTTTTATTGCGGGAGCATAATTCAGACGCACTCCCCGCGGACACGGTGAGCTAGAAAGCACTATTTTGCATTCTCGAACAAACCGACCAAGTAGGCATCGTTGTCTTCTCGGGGCATCATTACGACTGAGCTTTGTAAGCGTAGCTCGACTTTGCAGTCCTGCACAATCTCACGACCCAGACGCTGGAACGATAGCCTACTCTGTTGCCCTTTAGTTGGGGCGAAATTCTTGCAGGGCGACAGTTCCGATGAGTCACCAGTAGCTGGGGCACTTTTTCCGTCCGTCGCTATTGCCAACTGCTTTCCTTCGCTGGACTGGCTGCTTGCTAGTGCTTGAACGAATACGAATGATGAGAAAAACCGAACGACCAATATTCATATATGAACACACGAGAAAGCACTACTATCGCTCGTTTTTGTGCCATTCCTGCGCCTTTCCTTTCCGTTCGGCTACCAATACTAGCATAACCAAAACGAATATTCTGTCTTTCCATCGCCTTCAATCTAGTGGCCAGTGCTAGCAAACTTGCATGTTCAGTTTTTCAATAGCAACATTCAAACAATATTTTCAAAGAATGTTGCAGATTTGAAAAGAAGGAAGGAAAAGATTTTCACAAATTTAAATTCTTTCGTGTTATTTGTTAGCGCTGATAAAGGCTATTTAGTTTGCTACTAGCAAGGAGCTGCACAAACAAATCGATTTATGCAGTTAATCAACGGAGGCTGCCAAAAAGTTCGAATAAAAGCATGCGACTAGTGTACTTTGCACGTTCTATATTTTATCAACACTAGAGAGAATCGATAAAATAATTCAAAGTGTAATAGCAACATGCAATTGTGGCAACACTGGCCATAGGATGGTGGGTGAACACGCACATTCGTTTTAGTTATGATGGTAGTAGCAGCAGAAAGGAATAGAAAAGCAGTGCACGAAAACGAGCGAGAGAGGATAATTTAAATTCTCTTTCTTTCTTTCCACACATCGTATTGCTTATATTGCTTTCTGAAAATTATTTGTTATGCACCATAAAATGTAAATTTCAGTTTAACTCTTATTAGAACACAATTAATTGGTCCTGTAAAGAACCGTTTATTGTTTTATTGCGGGAGCATAATTCAGACGCACTCCCCGCGGACACGGTGAGCTAGAAAGCACTATTTTGCATTCTCGAACAAACCGACCAAGCAGGCATCGTTGTCTTCTCGGGGCATCATTACGACTGAGCTTTGTAAGCGTAGCTCGACTTTGCAGTCCTGCACAATCTCACGACCCAGACGCTGGAACGATAGCCTACTCTGTTGCCCTTTAGTTGGGGCGAAATTCTTGCAGGGCGACAGTTCCAATGAGTCACCAGTAGCTGGGGCACTTTTTCCGTCCGTCGCTATTGCCAACTGCTTTCCTTCGCTGGACTGGCTGCTTGCTAGTGCTTGAACGAATATGAATGATGAGAAAAACCGACCGACAGAATCGCGCTAATATGCACTACTATCGCTTTCTCGCTCGTTCTCGTGCCGTGCATGAGCCTTTCCTTTCCGTCCGGCTTCTAATGGCCTAACCAAAGGAATATGCCGTCTTTCCCCCACCAAGTGCTCTCGTCAAGCAACCCAATGCGAATAACCATACGAACAAACATGTAGTGGACCTATATATAAACTTTTCATTATTTTATTGTTCGGTTGGTCTACCATAACGACGGCTCTGTGCGGGATGGGCTGAAAATTTTCACTTTTCCGAGTCGTTTTCGAAAGATTTTTCAAAACACATTTTTTTTGTTATTAGTACATGTTATACATACTTCAAATTTTAATACAGCATAGAGGAACATATTTGCAACAAATTGGCCTAAAAATCAAATCATTCTGTTAAGTATGATAAAAGTTATTAACGTTCAAAATCTGACGCGGCACCGCAGCCGATATTTTGAAACGGGACCCCTATATTGAAACCTTAAATGTATTCTACATTAAAAATATTTGAAATTTACATTAAATATTCGTTTATCATTCTCGGAAGAACTAGTTGTCAACTTATTTGCTAGAGAAATTTCAACCAAATGAGTCGCTAAAGTTACGATATTCCTGTTTTTCCTGATGGTGAATAAGATTTGAGTTTGATTATTTTGAGTACTTGTTAGTTCTATATCTAAACGCTATAAAATTAAAATTAAATATCAACGCTCACAATTCTCATCTTTTGAGCTGCAATGGTTTCGTGTCGCCCATCATGATTCGGTAAAATCGACTTACATTGTTTATTTGAAGAACACTTGAAGGGCTCAAGTGTGGCCTTTAGAGTTGCTGAAGAAACTTGAACAATGAACTCGTTATCTTTTCACTCAGTCTATCTAAAATCCAAATATAATATAACCTGTTTCCTTAATTCTTTTACAACACTGTATGTGGAGGGTACACATTTCGCGCCGAACGTCTTTGAGATGTAAATTAGATACATAGAAGAGTCTTTAAAGTTTTGATGAATAAATATTAGCTTATGTGATGGATAGCTAGAGCGTGTTGTCTTAATTTATTTGTAGCTAAAACTTTTGTGTATCATGCACCCCAATTTAAAACACCCCGAATTTGAAAATAACGCTTTTCAGATATTTCATTTGCGCAACTAGTCCCTATACCTAGGAAAGTCTGTAGTCCTTATTTTGTTCCTGACTTCAGAAATGCTTAAAGGGCTTAGTTACCTTCTTCTTTAAAAAAAATCACAAAAAAGAATTGAAAATAAGAAGAAATGAGAATATTTGCTCAAATTTTCATGGAGCTCCGAGAAGTAGATCGAAAGTGACAGCGCTTCGAAGCGCGCTTCGTCTAACAAGAGCAACGGTATCTTAAAATTTCAAGCTTGAATACGGTGGAGACCCTTTTTTAGCAGCACCCGATTTTATCAGCCCCGATTTTATCTACCCCCGATTTTATCAGTTTTTGACCCGATTTTATCAGCTTCATATGAAAATTGATAGTTGGTAGTTTGATGGGCTGTAGCAAAGGAACCAAGTTGAATTCGAGTAAATCCTTTCTTGGGTATATAATACTTATCTTAGAGATCCTAAAAATTCAACAATAAAAATATCATATTTTTTTTAAATTTTGCACTGTCAGACTCCCTTAAGGGGAACTTAAAGTATATAATCAGAAAATGTTGCGAGGCTATATCAAAGAACCAAAGAAAAATATTTTAAGAGCTTCGGTTTATTAAAAAGACAGAAAAATATATGTCCCGATTTTATCAATGAACCTATTTTATCAGCTTAAAATTCGCCAAGGGGCTGATAAAAACGGATTTTCGCTGTATCTCGAAATGCTGTTTTTTCAAAAAGGAGTTTTCAGTGATCACGTTTGCCAAAAAAAAAACTACTCAACCGATCTTCTTAATTTTTTTCTTTCGAATTGTTTGTAATTAATTTTTCTCATACTGTAACTATTCCTTTTCCATGTATGCTGAAAATATAAATTCGTAAATATAATGAAATTGATCGTGCAATTCATGAGTTCATTCGTCGTTTTCTGCAAAGAAGTATCGTCGTGCATTATAATTAGCAGGTTTCGTTCATTTCATGAACTGAAGAATGGCCGCTTGGTGAACGAAAGTTTTCGTAAATTTTACTTATTCAGTGCATATTGCACGACTGTTACCGTTGATAATAAAATTATTTTTCATGAATGAAACGAAATATTTTGTTTATTTTAATAAATGTTTGTGTATATTACAAAAGATTTCATTAGTCGCACGAATTAATATTCGTTCATCTTTGAAAAGTTTTCGTAATTATTAACATATTATTGTGGCATTATTCCGGCAGAATATGGATTGCGGTCGGTTTCTGGTTAATTATCCCGAAAGAGTGGAAAACTCCAACTTATTCATACAAACCAACACTGTAACCAAAACTTACTATTTTTTCTACATTCCCTGATTCATTTCTTTCAAAATACATATAATCGATTGTTAATAGACCAATTTAAACCAATTATCTTTTATAAGTTACAAGATATTCAATCTCAAACTTTAAAAATCCTTTTTCTCGAAATGTGCTAAATAGCGCTTGTCATAAGACAGCACAAGAGCGACGATATAGCAGCGAAGAATTCGTTTGTATAATTAAGGGGTTATATATGTTAGGATGCGTGCGAAAAAGGGAAAAGTTTGAATTTTTGTAAATATCAAATATTTGTTATACGTCTAGCGTAGTACAATGTCCAATTTGCAAAATCCACTTGAGAACATGAAAAAAACATGAAAAATTGCCGAAGTTATAACAATTTCCGCAAAACGCGTTTTTTTTCAGAGGTTTGCCGTGCTTACGATTCCAGTCCAACAGCTCAAGTGAAAGCATAAAACAAAAAAAATTAATTAGTATTGATACATGTGGTGTCCTTGAAAGATTCGTTGAAAAGAATTCTTTTTGTTGGAAACGGGAACGAATTTTCCAAAAAATCCACTATTTTTACCTGAAAAAAATATTAAAAAAATCGTAAAATTGATATTAAAATTTTGACGAAAAAATGGAATCGTTCAAGAATACGGCAGTTAAATTAAGAACAATTTAAAAAAAAGTTTTGCGATCGGTTGAAAACTTTTTCGGCAATCGTAGTCACCGCAAAGACGTTTTTGGAAAACATGATTTCGAGATAATCGCGTTTAAAGTTTCAAGTATATGCTACGCCTCCGTAAGGGAACAAAATGAAAAACGCTATAACTTTGCGTCTAGTGCTCCGATCTCTATAAAAATTTGGGATAACATTCTTAAGAACCTAAACATTAAGATAGAGGAATAATTTTTTTTTCGATTTTTTTACTGACTTCAACATATGAAACCCCTTAAGACGATTCGTATTAGCCAACGAAAGTCGTTTCGTGTTTTTTACGAAAAACTCGTAATAAAAAATAAATGTGTTTCAGTAGTAATACGATTGATTCATCATATGTACGACAAATTCGTATATTCTATGAAAATTCGCATTGATTTACGAATATATTCTATCATTGTATTAATTTTTATTTTGCGGATCAGAATTTTTTAATGCAATTTGTAGAGCACAAAACATCATTTTTTGGGAAAACATTCCCAGATACAGGATTTCTTTTATTCAATTCGTTTATTTGATAAGGCACGTTTGTGTCAGCTGAAAGGTGGCATTTTTTATATTTTAAATTTCTTAAATTTCTTTAAACTAGACGATTATATGTTAAATTCCTTTTGTAATGAAACTAAGGAGAATCTTATACATATACGGGGGTCATATAATTTTCGTAAGATTACGGTTTTTTTTCTTTTTTTAGTAATACGGTTCGATATTATTAGCAGGGAGATTATTGGAGCAAATAATTATTAACTAAAGGGGAGAATTTTACAACCCTCTTAAAACTAGGAATAACTAGAGGGCGCGATTGATTTGGGAAGGTTTTACCTTTCATTTGAAACTAAGTTTGTGCAAATCGGTCCAGCCACCTCTGACAAATAATGGGTGACATTGTTTGACACACACATGCATACATACACACATACACGTGCAGACATTTTCCGATCTCGACGAACTGAGTCGAATGGTATAAGAGACTCAGCCCTGCGGGCCTCGGTTAAACAGTCGAAATTCCAACCGATTGCATAACCTTTCTACACGAGAAAGGCAAAAAGGTTGTTCAGGCACCAAGAAATCTTTGTGAGCTTCTAGAAGATAGGGTGATGAGCCCATTTGCGCCATGTTTCTATTATCACTCTACCCATTTGAAGCCGTTGGTTAGAGCAGGGTCTGCCATCTTTGTTCAACGCATTGAGTCAAATGGTAGCGCAACAATAGGGGCACGCGATTCGAGCTTTCGTTGCGCTCAAACACGAGAATTTCACTATTTTCAGTGCATTTGTGTTATTACATTGATTATTAACAACGAAGCAAAGCTGTTGATGTCAATTTTTACGTATTCCATTGATTTTAGGGCGAGAAATTAATGAATTAGTGAGGCACCTTGCTTAGTATGGTGAAAATAAGCACTTCACCCTATGTGATGAACACTTACGAGTGAAGATTTGACGCTACTCCTAAAATTTCAAGCTTCATCGTTCATTTACAGCTTGCCCATCTAATGATATACTGTGAAGTGTTTTGATTTTTTGCTCGGTGCGTTAATCATAGTTAATGGAATACTTTACGCTGACGTCAAAAATGAACTGGAGTGTTCATTTTTGACAGTTCGGTTGTACTGTTTACGTTGATTTAGAAAAATTCTTTGCGATTTATTTCGAGCGAAATTTTACACAAAAATTTTCTAAGTTCATGTTAAAAGTACCAATGAACTCTCAAGAAAAGTGAGGTTAACTGTGTTAGTAAAGCACCTAATTAGCGAGTACAGTGCGAGTACAACAGTCGTGTTAGTGAACGAGTTTTCTCAATAACCTTTTTGTTTTTGAGATAACCATCACTTAATTTTTAAAGAAGAGAAATAAAAAATGTACATGTTCAAATGAATTATTGAGAATTGTCTGTTCTACAACTTTATAGAAGACTTCTAGTTTCTGTATCTGACTGTTAAAAATTTACTGTTAACGCTCTCTTTGCGGTGGAATATTGAACTAAAAAATTTTAGCCAAGGGATGAACCATATGTACTAAAATTCTTTCAAATATTCTGTTCAACTAAACCCAACCGGTAGTTATCGAAATAATACGGTTCGTGGGAATATACTACTAATTCAGCACCATGCCCCATGCAAAACTGACTCAAACATCACTACGTTAAAAGTTTAATGACTTATCCTACCAAAACTGGATTCATTAGCAGTCTTCAACAAATCGTATCGAATCGTGTTTTAGATCGATTTGCCTTAGATGAGTAGAAAACTAGTTGTGATGCATTGCACAGTATGCTGGGCCCGTGATGGGTGCATAGCGTGGTTTGTGTAATTCTACACCCGTGTTGACGTAGGACTATGTCTTTTTTGAATTGTATTATATCTGTCGATCGACATCTTCAGCACACTGGCCATTCATTTCACCTAAATAGCAGCTAGGGTGGTTCTAATTTAAGCAGGATCTAACATTGACCTTTTAAACGGTTCAAGTTAGAGCTTGACTGTCATTAATGAATTAGTAGAACAATACATCCTAGAAATAATTGTTAAAGGCTTGCAAGCTCTATCTTTCATACTTTCCCATTTCACAAGAAATCCCAAAGTAAGCTTCAGGGCATTCCTTAATACAGTTTTGTGCATATAGATTTTCTAATTTATACTATACACTTTTGGACAACTTCAAGATCGATTTAGGGCGCATAATAGTTTGTTCCAATACACAACAACGCCTAACCTGTTTTCATTTCGAAGATATTTGAAAAGTCACCTATTTACTAGGTTCTTAATTAGGGTAAGGTGGGGTAAATCCGACCTAGTAAATGGTTTTGGCTGTAAAATGCTTATTTTACATCGGATCAAGTCGTTTTATATACCAAATTAAAGGTTAGACTCCTGGGCAACTTTCTATATATAGCATTTTATTCAGATCTTGGGAATATTTTGAGATACAAGCCTTTAACGAAAAATTTCATTTTTGTAGTTTTCAAAAATGGTGGGGTAAACCCGACCCCCTATGCTTTTGGTTGATTTTATGCAGATATTACCCAAATTTTATGGTTTTTCAATGATAAATCAATGAATGTTGTGTTATTGAATTGTAACATGAAGAAAATGGAGTTCAATGTCAATCTTGGAATGCTAAAATCACGAGCAGTAGCACGTAATGATATTCCCATTTGCATGGGAGCAATTGCTTGACGAATACTATAATCATCACGTTTTTGTGTTTTTCGTTTGTAATTGTGAATTGTTTTTCATAAAAATAATATAAAATAACAATAAAAATATATTTCAATTTGATAAATAAACATTTTCTTAGCAAAAAAGCGGTCGGATTTATCCCACTATTTATAGGTCGAATTTGCCCCACCGCGTCATTTTTCATTACGATGCAATTAAAAAAAGTTATGAAAAAGGTTGAACCAAATTCATCTACGCACTTTGTAGGACTTTATTCAAAGAATTTAAATCCACTTACATTTTTTATGCAATCACTTTGACAATCAGAAATATCCTGTAGGCAACCCGATCAGAATGAAATAACAAGATTATAACAGAACACAATTTTTGTAACATATTGTGTTATAAATTTGGTCTCGTTAGTAGTTAAACTAACAGAAATTTATAACAAATAACAACGTGAGATAAATTTTTGAAATATTTCTGTTATGTATTTCCGATCGGGAATAATACACAAAAGTCATATCAAAAGTTGTAAAAACACACTTTTTGTCGTTTGAGCATCTCAATGTAGATTAATAAAATGCTGTCATGCCACCATTATGATTATTTTCGATGCTCTACACGACACCAGTGATATTAGTTCGCGTAGTGCTTCTGGTTTTCGGTAACAGAGGGGGGTCGGGTTTACCCAACGGTCGGATTTGCCCCACCTTACCCTATATCTGCTTTCCATACATCTATAATCGCACTTTTAAGCTCATCCACGGTAGAGTAACGTTTGTTGTTAGCAATGATTCGATGTACGAGGATTTCTCATTGGTTTTTTTGGCTTGGGTTCAGGAGAACATCATTTTTTGTCTTTAAACCGTTTGATGGTTTCAGTGCTTTTGTTCGTTGATCTTGTTGGAAAGTGAACTTTGTGCGTAAATACCGCCGTTTGAAGAAAAGCAAACAGAAGGCCATTTCTATAATCTTTGCTGTTTATTTTGCTGAAAGTAAACGCTAAGTTCAGCGCCCCATACCCGCAAACCATGGAACTTCTTCCTCCGAAATCAAGTGTGGAAAAATGTACTTCCTTTCGTATATCACGCCCATACGAATACAATCCGTCATGACAATCAATGTTAAACTTTGCTAAAGATAACCTATCGCAAGAAAGATATTACTTTCAATAGCAGATATATACGGTATTGCAAGTATGTGCAGTCGCGGTTCATGTTACCCAAGTAGCAATTTTTGTTGCGGTAAATACTTCAAAACCAGTTGGCAACAAAAAACCCATACGTTTTCTGTTGCAAACTGGTTTTTGGTACTAAAATTGCTGCTGGGGTAGCTCTTGCAAGTTTTGTACTCTTTGCTCAGGAAAAGTGCCATTTTTCACAAATATTTGTTGAATAGTTTTTCGAGCTCGTTTAAATCCAGTTCAGTCTTAATTTGACTTAGCGATTTTGTCAAATTAAATGCCGTGTTGTCTCCTTCTTGTCACGGCTTGTTAGTTTGCTTTTGATAGTTTTTGGGTTCTTTTTGCTATAATTTATCGGATCCTCCAGAGCATTTCTAAATATACACCGCGATCTACCAACCCCCTTCGTAATCTGCTTGATACTCATATTAATTCGCTTGTAGGGGACAAAGGGTAACGGTGGAACATCAGGAACTATGAAACATTCGCAATATAATCATAATGCATGAACAGAATCGTTTCATAATTCATTACACGTGTTGCTATATTCTATCTATCTTTCAGGATTGCAGATTCGGATATTTGTTATTGCTTAAATAATATAATTTACAAGTGTAATATTCAACTATAGACGACGTCGTGTTTCATAATCCCTACTCACGAGGCATTCTGGTAATTTTTCGCACCGACTGTTTATTATCCAAAACAGTTATTACGTCGAATTACGTAGCAGCCTAAACCGGTTCGAGCATAGTGAAAGAGCCTTAATCTGGCAGTAGCAGGCCCTCGTGGGACCTTAAAAAAGTAAAACATGCTTTGCATATTTTCCTGTTGACGGTCCCGGGTGTGATGGTATGGTTGGGTGTCATTTTGCCAAATCCGCAAATCGCTTGCCCGACAAAGATTTGTTGGTCAATTTCGACCGGTTTAATACCATCATGACCTTGCTGTGTCACGTTTTTCGCCGCCACTATCATTCCACTAGGTTCTCCGATGCTCTTCAAATGTGTAAATCACATAAGATACGAAACAATGTGCGATTTCTAGCTGTACTCCTGCCAATCCATCGATAAGAGACGTTTAGGTATTGATATAACTTGGCGAATATAAACAACTCCACATTTTGAAAAAGTTTTGAAATATACATGGGTCAGCTCAAATTTTTGTTCTAGGTGTGAATTCAAGAACTTTCGCCAAAAATGGCTTAATTTGGACATGATTTAGAGGTGTCTCCAATCAAAAATCGTGTTTTTGCTATGTTTCCATAGGAAGATCACTTACACTCTGATATGATAGACCCAATTAAACAAGCACTACTTTCAATTTATATGTCTTCCATTTCTGCAAAGATCTTTAAAATGTATGAAACGTTAAGATTTGATGTAATCTCCAATTTTGATGAGAGATGATGATTTTTTTAACTGAGTTGATTTCTCATATAGGGTCAAGTGTCTGTATTAGCCCTATTACAGAGAGCGCCTCACTAATTTATTAATTACTCGGCCTATAATCGATGGAATTCGTACAAATTGGCATCAACAGCTTTGCTTCGCCTTTAAGAACTAAAAAAAATAATCCAAATGCCCTAAGAACGGTGAAATTCTCGTGTTTGAGCGCAACAAATACTCAAATCGGATACCCCTACTGTTGCCCTAGCATTTGACTCAATGAGTTGAATAAAGATGGCAGACGCTGCTCTAATCAAATGGGTAGCGTGATAATAGAAACATGGCGTAAGTAGGCTCATTACCCTATAAAGGATACAAAATTACTCTGAAAATCAACAACCTTAATTCGTTCCGGATTTTAACACGGGAGCTTCTAGCGATGAGCGGCTAGAAGTACTCCGCCATCTATCGGACCACTTCCTCTCCCCTTAGCCATTTCACCAAACTCCCCTAAGACCTACAACCCACTGTCCCCATTTTTCAAGCTAAAGCAATCCAAAAGGCTGATAAAAACGGGTCTTCACTGTAGTTCTTCTGAGGATTCTGAAGGGTGTTGTAAAGAGATATATCTAGACCTCACGGTCTTTCAATTGCCATTCTCTTGCATAGACCGTTTCCAGCATTAAATTATGATTTAGTCAATCAAGGTCTTGTCCAACAGTAAATGACGTGTAAAACCAAGATGATACCAGATGAGGAATTTTGCATATGTAAACAGAGAGATTTGGCATTATGTTTGGTAGAATCAACGTGACCTCAATAGTGTATCGCATTCTTCGAGGGACATTCTGTTCCTCCCTTTGAGGCAGAGTCTGGCTTTCCACACGCGACGATATTTGCAGCAGATCTGAGCAGATCATTTAAATATACCGCGTTGGTTAGACAGCAAGCAAAAAACAGTAGCTATGCAGACAAACACAAATGATTAAAAAAGAACAAGAGCACAAACCCGTCTGAAGTATTACCTAATGGCGGTCCCGGAAGAATGAGAATTGTAAGAAACAAGAAGTTTAGGTTTAGTCGGTATGCTTACTGCAAAGCACAACAGTAAGAAACCGACACTACTACAAGCCACCAGACAATGGTGTCTGTTGAAGGTTCGCTCTCGATGTTGTCCCAAATTGTTAAGCTGAGTCGATTGATACACAAGCCTCGAACCTCCAACTCTCGGAAAAATTGTTCAAAATTTGAGGGTGTTTATATTTTTTTATAAGAAACGTATAAATATCATAGCCCCATGACTGTTTTTCCACATGGGCTTGGTCATAGGTAAAATTTGATTTATTATACGAACGAAAATGCAGTGTTATGTTTAGCTTGATATGTTTGCCTATTGTAGTTTTCAAACGGTTTACTTTAGTATCCATTGTCAATAGTAGTGCCCTTGAATTCTCACGAAACGTAAGATTATTGTTAATTGAAAGATAGTAACTAATGATGTCACACACACCGCAAATTACGCAAAACCCCAACATGTATTCCTATCAGGATACTGGAACTTAGAGACCACATTTGTAATAATTGAAATTGATAATTGTTCAGGTGGAACAATGTATGTGGTAAAAAAATCGCTTCCAGCTTTGGTAGGCTATACCATATTCACCCGCAAACCACGTGTCTCCAGGACACTGATTAAAAATTTCCCATTAGCTGGAAAACAACTGCCACAGCTCCGATCTAGTGGAATTCCCGTAACTCTAAGCACCGGTTACTTTATTCCCTAGTAGTTCTCATTGAAAAGGCAAATTAGTATTTCTCCTCATTTCCAATAAATTCGTCACAGGCTCTATTGCGCGCCGATGAAGTCTATGTAATTTATATTTCGTGCAACAGGTTGACCCGCCTATAACTAGTTACGGCTCACGAGCAGGTAAACCACAGGCCGCTAACCGAACCCGCTATCAACAACAACAATGATGGAGATGAGTGTTATTGATTTATTCATTGCTTGTTCGTACGCGTGCATTAATTTACAATCATAATCGGTATTCACATTTGGTGGTCGTGTTGTTTGATCATTAGCTAAGTTGTACTGAACGAACCGCTGATGTGTGAAAGTAATTTAAATTTTTAGATTGAGAGTAATTCTAAAAATATAGAGCTGGTATAAATTTTGGGCACATTGTGATTGTAAACCGGTTTTTGAAAAGCATCTTTGAAGCTAGTTCTAATCATGTAGTGCTTTAGTTTGGTTCGAGTTTTTATGATCAGCCGTGTGGAAAGTTGAGAAGATTTCACATATAACAGCGCTAGTTGTATAAGCACTGTTACCTAATATCAATTAGAACACAGAGAACAGACTTCTATGTACTAACGTTAAAATACTAGCGATAATAGGCATTTAAGTTATTACACAAATTATGAAAAAACTGTGTAAATTTCTGACCGATATACGTTGAACATCAGCGACTCACTCTACCATCCATTGAACTGTTAGTTAAACGTAGTTTTAAAACTATATTCTGATTGCATTACTTCGATCACAGCGCTATCTACAATCATTTGCTAAACATGCTTCAATCGCTATATTTATTCGGCAACTGTAGAGACATGATTTTAATATTTTCCTAAACATCTGTTATCTGTGGTAGAACTAGGTCGGATATTTTGATGTCTCTATGCCATCAGCTGTGGATTCCCCTCTTATCTTTAAATTGACCGTTAGTTTTTACACAACTCAATCGCTCGAGATGGATATCTATTTTCTTTGCGTCTATCATATAATCTAACATTTCTTGCATTTATTCTCATTTCAGTCCATATCAATAGCTGGCAGCACACTAAAATGTCAAATAAAAATAATCCTCAAAGTAACGGATCGCAGCAACAGCAGTCGGTGAATCTCAAACATGGCATCAGCAACGACGCGATGTCCGTATCCAGCTACAAGGGTTCAAAGGATGTTCTAAACGCGAAATTCAACAAAGCACCGGACAAAGCATTCAGCTCCGTCAGCAGTAATAAACCGGTTTCATACTTCAAATTGGTAAGATTGCAGCTCGCGATAGAATAAACTATCGAGCATGGCAATAATCATTATCCTTTCTGATTCACAGTTCCGTTTCGCCACATGGGGAGAAATAAGTGCTACCATTCTGGGGGTGTTACTGGCCTCGTTTGCGTCGTTGGGACTGCCCTACGGTGTCATACTGTACGGCGAGTTCACGACGCTGCTGGTAGATCGAACTATCGGAATAGGAAAGTCGACCGACACAGCAATCCTGTCGATGTTCGGCGGTGGACACATATTGTAAGTTGAAATAGTTAGCTTGGGTTTTTTGATCTGATCTATCCTGTATCTATCTGGTTCGGTCTACATATTGTACATTATCGCACTATTATTTTACCATAAATTTTTGATCTACTGCCGGTGTGACTTCCGGCGAGGCGATATATCTGATTTTCTTCTGCTCATAAGAAGAATTTGGTACATTTGCTGGATTGAACACATAGAGTGGCGCTGTGAGGCTCTCAGCAAATTAAAAAGTAAGATTATGAGTCTATTTGGGTCTACTTTGAAACATGCCGCCCTATTTTGTTAGCTACTAGATCTGCAATCGATGGAATGCGTATAAATTGGTATCATTATCTTTGATTTGTTCCTAAGAACCAATATAATAAGAAATATTGCTCGGTAAAATACTCGCATTTGAGCATAACGAAAACTCGAATCGACTGTCCCAATATGAGCCAATGCATTGAACAAAGATGGCAGACACTATTCTAAACACCGGATTCCTATGGGTAACGTCATAATGGGAATAAGTAGAAAATAGACTGACTGCCCTATGTAAAATGGACACATTTTGCTTTTTTTTGTATTCAGTATAGATCAGAATGCGATGGCCAATAACCTCGAGTTGTTTAGTAAAAGCTAACACTTTGTGTACTGCGATTAAACTGTACAAGATGTACCACAGACAAACAGATACACTTGACATCATTTTTATCATATTTACTAGTTCTAACGACATTCAATTTGCAAAGAACTGGTTTATTTTAGAGTCATGATACACTCAAAGTACGGCAATGGTATGAAGATGAAATTATAGGAAAAGGTAAAATATTAGCAAGCATAAAGTTTCGAAGTCAAAGGAAACCTTCACATCAAGCCCTTTGCTACGTTAAAACTCTTGAATGCCTGAGTGTTTTATTTAATCAACTAGTGTGTCAACCTGTGTGTCAACAGCGTATAGCCGCAAGTACAAAGTCAATACCGTGTCTCAGCTTTGTACTCTTAGGTTGGCTGATGAAATGCCATCATTTTATTCTTGTTTTTATTGATTGTGACTCAGCTTTTTTCTGTTTTCGTGGAATGAAATATATGAAAGATTTTTAGACCCTTATACTCAAGATAGAAAACTTCTTTTCCCACATTTTTTTCTTCTATCCCTTGATTTACTTTGAGTAAGCAAAGTAAATTTTTCTTACTGATTTAGAATATCAGTAATGGTTCATATCTAATAATATAGGGTAATAAGTATATTTTCATCATGATCCTATTATTGTCTCGTCTATTTTAGGCCATTGATTAGAGCTGCGTTAGCATAAAAACACATTTAATCCACCTAACCAATGGTCCAATCGTCAATTACGTAAACTGAAAAGACTGCGAGCAGCTGCACTTCGGCACTACACCAGCCGACGAAACCCCCTCACAAAACGAGAGTTTATTGAAGCCAGTAACAATTACAAGGCATATAATAGCTTTCTCTATTCAAGACACGTCGCACAAACCCAATCGAACCTGAAACAAAATCCAAAGCAGTTTTGGTCTTTCGTTAACGGGAAACGTAAAGAAAATGGGCTTCCTTCCAGTATGTTCCTTGCAAATGAAACATCAAGTACCCCAAGCGGCATCTGTGACCTATTTGCGCAGCATTTCTCAAGTGTGTTTAAAAAAGTCTCGGCCAACTCCACTCAGATGGAATATAGTCTTCAGGATGTCCCTCATGATGTAATTAATTTAGGCATTATTCAATTTACTGACGAAGATATTCTAACTGCTATGAGAAAGCTAAAGTCTTCAACATCGGCAGGACCAGATGGTATTCCTTCCATTATAATCAAAAGATGCGCAAGCGCATTATGTACGCCTTTAAGACTAATTTTTAACCAATCGCTGTCGCAATCAACGTTCCCCGTCTGTTGGAAAAAATCAGTTATGTTTCCGGTTTTTAAAAAAGGTGATAAGCAAAATGTTGCGAACTATCGTGGCATAACTTCACTCTGCGCTGGCTCAAAGTTATTTGAAATATTAGTAGGAAATGTGCTGTTTCGCGAGACCAGAGCATATATATCGAAGGACCAACATGGCTTTTTTCCTGGTAGATCGACAACTACTAATCTAGCCCAATTCACTTCGCTCTGTATTAAAAATATTGAACTTGGATCTCAGGTCGATACTGTATACACGGATCTCAAGGCTGCATTCGATCGTGTAGATCACACTCTTCTACTGGCAAAGATGAAGCGGCTGGGCGCTTCGGATTATTTTATAGGGTGGCTTAAATCATATCTCGTAAATCGTTCTCTGTGTGTAAAATTAGGAAATAACGAGTCATACAGTTTCATCAACTTGTCGGGAGTGCCTCAAGGGAGCAATCTAGGACCGTTGCTTTTCTCGTTGTTTTTCAATGACGTTTGTTTTGTTATACCTCCTGGGTGTAGACTTATATATGCCGATGATCTCAAACTATTTCTTATTGTGCGGTCAATAGAAGATTGCAAAGAACTACAGAAACACTTAGATGCTTTTTGTTGTTGGTGTAATCGCAACTTGCTGGCTCTCAGCGTGTCCAAATGCTCCATAATATCTTTTACACGTAGAAAAAATCCAATACTGTGGAACTACACCATTTCCGGGGAATCGCTAGAGAGAATGACAGTTGTCAGAGACCTCGGTGTACTTCTGGACTCACAACTGACATTCAGAAATCATTACTCTCATGTTACAGCACAGGCAAATAGAAATCTCGGTTTCATTATAAGAATCGCCAAAGAGTTCACTGATCCATATTGTTTGCGGGCACTCTATTTTTCACTTGTGCGATCTATCTTGGAAGCTTCAGCACCCATTTGGTGTCCTTACACAAGCATTTGGATCAACCGAATAGAAGCAGTGCAGGCAAGATTCCTCCGTTTTGCTCTTAGAACTCTGCCGTGGCGTAACCCAACAGAGCTACCACCGTACATCGATCGCTGTCGTCTGCTCGATATGGAAACCCTAGCCAAAAGGCGGAACACATTTAGAGCAGTATTTGTTGGGAAGATATTAACTGGCCAAATAGATGCTGCAGATATTCTCTCACAAATAAATGTCAATGTGCCCCCGAGAAGTCTCAGATCGCATAACTTTTTAAGACTCGAGTTTCAACGCACCGAGTACGGTCAAAACGAACCCATTAGGGCGATGTGTAATGTTTTTAATAGTGTTTATGGCCATTTTGACTTTTCTGTTTCTTGTGATGTTTTCAAAAATAGACTAAGAAGGTTGACTTAGATTTTAAGATTCATTTTTTGTAATATTTGTATTTTTTATTTATGTAATGCTGTGTACTATGTTATTATATTTTATTGTAGTGTGAATCCATTGTAATCAGGTGTGAATATATGAAAAGATAATGGGTTTTTACGCCCATTTGAGGATTGCTTCTGAAGTATATCCTGAAATGGGCTTTTCCCATTCAACTACATTTCATGTAGACCAACATAGGTCAGATGAAAAACAAGAATAAATAAATAAATAAATAAATAAATAAATAAACAGTGAGATGAGACATTTCTTACACATATCACTTTGGATCATTCATTAGTTTGCAGAACTCACGCGTAGTTGGCACCCAATTATAGGTGAGATGAACACAAAAATTATTAATGCAAAAAAATAAAAAAAAAGTATCAGATTCATGACAATGAAAGAATTTTTAATATAAAAAAATCTATTTAATAAAATAAATAAATATTAATACAATAAATTAAATTGTTTCAAACCAATAAAACGAATGACTGAAGAGAGTCAATATAATTAATAAAATGAAGAAACTGAATAAAATATATGAACAGAAAGAAACAATAAAATATTAAAATCAGTAAAATAAATGAAATGAATATGAATGACAGCAATAACACAAAAAAATAAATTGAAATAATAAAATTAATGCAACAAACAAATTGAAATGAACTGATATGAAATTAACACTTGCATGCCGAACATTTTACTGGGCATACAAGATTCCAATACTGTTTTTTTTCTCTCAAAACTGTTGGAGTAAAGAAACATGAAAAACCGAAAATTTGTTGAAAACAGATGCTTCTCTAGCATCCTCAATACACATCTTCTGCCAAGTTTTTAATAGTTCATTTGGGCGGTAAGGTAGTCGAAGACAGTCTAAACTGATAAGATTTATCAGTTTTCAAAAATATTTTAAGACAACGAAGATATATCAAAATCAACCGATAACTGAAAATGTTTCTGGCAGAACTGCCCCTGTGTAATTCAAACAGAACAAAAGCTATACCCTCAGTTCAACGGATGACTCTTGTAGCTGTTACCGCTCAAATAAAAGGTAATAGTCACAGTTGTTAGCTTTACCCCAAAGTTATAGCTGTTTGGAAACGTTGTTGTTTTTAAACAACATGGGCATGCAGGGGTTAATAAAATCAATAAATCGAATAGAACTAATAAAACAAACAAAATTAAAAAAATGAATCGAATAAAAATAAAGAATAAACAGAATAGAATGACTAAAATTAAAAATTCAAAAATATTTAAAAATATATATAAAAAATAGATTAAAATTTAATTGTGTCTAATTAGTATTCTGGATGAAATGCATTATTCATTTAACGAAAATAAGTCAGATTATGAAATGTGTCAACCGAAAAATTATCTCGAAAAGTCAACGTAGGGGTTAGGTATTTTTAACATAGAATGTGTATGCAAAATTTGAAATAAATCGGTTAAGTACGAGACGATCTATAAAAAGCTTCATCGCCGAGTCGCTTGTCGATATTTTTGCATGAAAAAATAACATTGTTATTGAAATGATGCATTGTAATACACAAAAGTTTTGGTCAATTCGCTTCAACCAAAGTTCTAAAAAAAATCGCCAAAAAAGTGATTTTTTTCTTTTGCTGAAACCCAGACCAGAATTTTAACGCGTAATTAGAATATGTAGTAATCTGAGATAAGGTCACATGTATTTTCAAACCCCTTAAACAGAGCTCGACAGAGAGAATACGATTCATGTATAGTAATACCTGTAAATAGTATTCATTTGCATTGAAGTAGATAGAAAGGAGTGTGAAGTTGTTAGGCTATGTGGGCGATTATATTATTGTAGATAGCACAAAAGCCATGAATTCAGTCAATTACAACGCAGTTTCTTTTCAGTCATTCTTATAGCTTGCGAATAGTTTCATTCGGAATTCTCGTTCGGGAGATATGGATCAATGAGTCGTATACAAACCAGTAACATGTAAAGGAAAAAACCTGTTTTAATCCACCTAGCGGTGCAATTGTGCCTTTCTCATTTGTCTACGATTCCATGGCTGGTTATGTTCAATACAACGGTGGAAATGTATATTACATATTCAGTACGATTTGCACATACATACAATGGATCGACAGCCACGATCTTGAGATGCTATGTGTCGACACTGAAACATCGCTTAAAACCAGCGGCGGATCAAGGATCCGGGGGGTCCGGACCCTGCCGAAAATTTTCAACTTGTTAAGAATTTTTAAACTAGTTTCAATTTTAAAATAGCAACCCCTCACTGGATACTCCTACCTACGCCTAAAAAAGTAAAAAAAAATCGCGGTTATCCGGACCAGGATTAGGTTAACGGTTTTTAGAGTGATTGCATAACCTTTCTATATGGGAAAGGCAAAACGGTAGTAGCTGACTGAAGGGTTGTACCTTTCATTTCAGACTAAGTTTGTTCAGCCATCTCTAAGAAACAGTGGTGACATTTTTTGCCACATAAACGCAAACATACATACATAAATACACACAGACATTTTCCGATCTCATCGAACTGATTCGAATGGTATATGAGATTCGGCTCTCCGGGTTTTGGTTAAAAGGTCGATGTTTAGAGCGATTGCATAACCTTTCTATATGAGAATGCAGAAAAGTGCAAAAAGTTAAGTCCTTCCGGGATCCTAGTAACATTTTTTTTCGATGGTACATCAAAACTCAACGTTTCATGCTTTTTAAAGACATTTGACATAAAAAATATGACATCGATTTCTGATATTTCATGTGGTCCTACGTTTAGAACAAAAAATGTTCCGGCTTATTTGGGAATTTCATGCGTGACCGAACGGTTCAGTCTATATTTCTGAAACCATAAATCCGATTCCTACGAAATTTCATGGCAATCTATGGGGATAATATCCCTTTCATTTGAGACTAATTTCGTAAAAATCGGTCCGACCATTTCCGAGAAACTAATGTGAGTTTGGTAATTTTGAACGATGGACATTTTTTATCGATACTGCCGGAACATTTTACGGTGGGCAATGTGGCCAACAAGACTTAAAATGAATGGTGGGGGGAGGGTTTATCGGAGGTGTAACCAACCGCATTGTATACCTTCCATTTGATTCTTGGTTTGTGAAAATCGGTTCAGTCATCACCGAATAAACGATATGATTTTAATTCTGGAATATACCCGAGACCCGGGACTTCCGGAATTGTCGATAGTGGACAATAACTTCAAAGAATCTTTAATTGGGCATCAGTGATCTAGATCTGCAAATCAGAGTTATTTTTTGTTCATTTCTGTAGATTTTGAACCTCTGAGATATTCCAATCGTAACGGTTTATATGGGAAATTCCTATGTGACCGCATTAATCAACCTATAGCTCCGGAACCTATAGTCAGATCGGAATAAAATTCAATAGCAGATAATGGCAGTGTTATTTCTTTCATTTGAAATCAAGTTTGTTCAAATCGATCAAGAATTCATTGAGAAATAGACAGGATATTAACTTAGGAATTTGGCAAGTTCCCCGAGGGCATCAAGAACCGTCATAGGTGGCAAATGTGGTCAAAACTACTTCAATTGGCCATTATTAATCTAGACCCGCAAATACAAGTAATGTTGCATACATTTTAATATGTGTTGCATCATTTGGATATCATGGTGGTACCAGTTTAAATGGGAATTTGCTGTGTGACCGCACTCTTCAACCCGAAACTCCGGAACCGGAATTCCGATCAAAAAAAAATCCAATAGCAGCCGATGGGAACGTTACACCTTTCATTTGGGACTAAGTTTGTGAAACTCGGTTCAGCTATCTCTGAGAAAAGTGAGTGAGATTGTGTTCGCGTACATACACACAGACGCACATACACACAAACAGACATTTGCCGAACTCGTCGAGCTGAATCGAATGGTATAAGTCACTCGGCCCTCCGGGCCTCCGTTAAAAGTCGGTTTTCAGAGCAATTGCAATACCTTTCTATTGAGAAAGGCAAAAATAATTTAATTCTTTCATTTTTTTGTGTTTTTAGAGAAACATAGCTGCACACAGTATTCAGATATCAAACCCGAAATATGGATGTGGTTAAGGGTCAAAAAATGGCAACCACAGGCGAATTTATTTTCTTTATAAATTTTTGCGTTTTGTTTTTTTCCTTTGTAAATATCCTCTAATATTAAACAATAACGAAAACTTACCTTTGCTCATTTTTGCCTTTCTCCTATAGAAAGGTTATGCAATCACTCTGAACATCGTCAACTTAATCCCGGTCCGGAGGGCCGTCTGTCATATACCATTCGACTCAGTTCGTCGAATTCGGCAAATGTCTATGCGTACGTGTGTGTGTATGCGACCAAAAATAAGCACATCGGTTACTCAGGAATGGCTGAACCGATTTTTTCAAACTTACGTTCCCATAGCCTGCTATTGAATTTCATTAAATTCCGAGTTCCGGTTCCGGAGTTACGGGTTTAAGAGTACGGACACACAGCAAATTCACATTATTGCCTTTCACCTTGTCAACGCAGAAACCGTCGAGCTGGCAACACTGCCTAGCAAATGCAACGCGTCCGCTTCAAAAGCAACACAACAGTAAAGCGCCGCGTCAGTGGGTGACAGACGTCATTTGATGACAGTGGAGATACGTCACCGAACTGTCAACGGCAAGACCGCGTGTTCTCGTAATCGGTCTATTCCACATTAGCCGTGAACGAGAACAGGACTGAACTGGCAAAGTGCTGAAAATTAAACAAATTGAAAATTTAAGTATTAAAGTGAAGAAAAGTAAAGATAGTAAAGAGTGAAAGCGAGGTTAGGAGTAAAGTATAGAATTAGATAGAAGTGAGTTAACTGTGCTAGAAGGAAAGTAAGTTAGCAGCTAAGAAAGAAGAAATATTTTTAATTATTGAAATCTAATTTAACCCCTTTAGCTCGCGGACGAAGCTAACCGCTATCTAGGGCGGAGAAAAGGAATAGCCCACCAAATTGTAAGGTACATTTACAATATAAATACGCTCACTAATTCCGAATTATAATTACAGTTGAAGCTAATTAAAATCATTACGCTGTCAAAACGGCCTTTTTCCTTCGCCCTACAACCTCGACAATCTTCAAAAATTTGAGGTAAGATGGCCGAACAGACGCCAATTGGAGATACAACGGAGTTGGAACAAGAGGAATCCAATTGTGTGGCCTGCCAACGTCCGGATAGTGCGGACAATATGGTCCAGTGTGACCAATGCGACGGATGGCGGCACTATACATGCGCCGGGGTGGATGCGAGTGTGATGAACCGGTCATGGGTGTGCGGTGATTGCACCTCCATGCAAGAGGATGCCATTTCATTGAAGAGCGGTTCCAGTCGTGCCAGTGCAGCGTCGGCGCTTTCCGTCTGTATGAGCCAGCTGGTGGAAAGGCAGCAGCTAGAACGAAAACGTGCGGAAATAGAGCTGCAACGCCGCCATCTTGATGAGCAACAAAAACTCATCGACAAAGTGCTGGAAGGAGAAGAAAATAGCAGCCATCGCAGTGGTGTTTCAGCGCGCAGTGCTACCAATGAAGCGGCTTCACCTACTTCAAGTAAGCGTCTTTCTACTCCACTTCCCCCCGGTGCCCCACTAGCATCATCTGTTCGTCGTTCGGTACCGGCGCCGGGTACACCCAGATCGGTAGCGCCACCGATGGTAACCATTCCCCTAGCAGTGTTGAAGCCGTCTGCGTCTCAGTTACCGCAGGGAACGAAATCTGAGGATGCATTGTTGGAACTCAGGAACCGAGTGGAGCAATGCGAAAGGCGAGCAAAACCGACACACGAACAGCTATCAGCACTACAAGCACAGTTGGAACTGTGCCGCAACATACTTGAGGGATTTCAATCCAGTGCGGAAATGTGCGAACGAGTCGGACAACCGGAAGCAAGCAGTACAGTGACGGAGCAGTTACCAAAGCCAGCGGCAAGCCAGCCGCGCATGGAGAAGCAGACCGGCGCCATTCCCAAGGCGGGCCGAACGTTAGCAACTGTCCCGGAGGACGAACGAATTCGGTCTAAAAATGGTTCCGAAGCTGACGCAGTAGGTGGAATCGACCCAATGAATCGTCGCTGGCCTGTGAGGGAACCGGTAAGCCATACTAGTTTGGCAGCGGTAAGTCAAACAATCGCAGCAACGGAAAGCAATCCAAGCTATATGGAACCCCCAGGTAAGCGTCAAGCCTTGAGTAATTATTCAATAAATGCAAACGAATACACTTCTCAATATTGCCCCACGACCAATATGTATGAAATTTCCCGTGAACAGTCGCGAAATTTCGCGCATCCGGGAAATAGTAAAATTCCTCCTGAAGTTCCCCGCGAGCAGCAGCAAGTTTTTCACGCGCGCCCGGGTGTAACACAAATACTAACTCTGCCCAAGAGTCAATATAAGAATAAAACCGATGAACGAATGCGTGATTCCCCCACATACCCGGTTGAATTCAATAAATTTCCCCTGCCCCCTCGTCTGTCAGAAAATGTGTATCAAGACCAAGTGATTCCCCCTCGAGCTCCAGGAGGTCCAACGCAGCAGCAGCTAGCAGCACGGCAGTCCCTGGCTAAGGAACTTCCCCGATTCTCTGTAGACCCAGCGGATTGGCCGATCTTTATTTCAAGCTATCGATACACAACAGAAGCCTGCGGCTTTTCGGATGGTGAGAACATGCTTCGCCTGCAACGATGTTTGTCTGGTTCTGCGCTTGAAACAGTACGTAGTCGGCTGGTGTTACCAGCAGCGGTGCCCCAAGTGATCGAGACACTTCGTATGCGATTTGGACGTCCTGAGTTGCTGATCAACGCTCTGCTACGCAAGGTGCGAGACATCCCAGCACCACGGTCCGACAGATTGGAAGGTCTCATCGATTTCGGGATGGCGGTGCAAGCGTTATGCGACCACATCGAAGCGGCGAACGAACGCGCTCATTTATCGAATCCTTCACTACTACAGGAACTCGTTGCGAAGCTTCCCGCAGATCAAAGGATGATGTGGGCAGGATATAAGCGTAGTTTTCAAGTCGTCGATTTAAAAACCTTCGGCGATTACATGACGTCGGTGGTGCAGGACGCGTCGAGCGTAGTAACCTTCGAACCTGAGTCCAGAAGGAACAACCCACGCGATCGTCCAAAGAACAAAGCGTTCGTGAACACTCACGCGATGGAAGGAGCAGTCAGTTCTGTACGATCAATAAATGTGCCAACCGGCGCAGCGAAACAGTTTGACTGCGCACACTGCAGCAAAAGTGGTCATCGAGTGCGCGAGTGTATTGCATTTAAAGCGTTGCACGTCGACGACCGCTGGAGAAGAGTCCGAGCTTTAGGTCTTTGTCAGAATTGTCTATTCAGCCATGGACGCAGGGCGTGTCGGATTCGTAGTAGTTGTGACATCGAGGGTTGTCAGTTCCGCCATCATCCACTGCTTCACTCTCTACGTGGGCCTCCAAAGGCTCCAGCATCGAATGCATTAGTGGCGGAGAATCACACCCACCGTCTTCTGACTTCGTCGACGCTGTTTCGGATAATTCCCGTGATCCTACATGGAAGCGACGTCTCGATTGATACCTTTGCATTCTTGGACGAGGGATCAGATCTGACACTAATGGAACATGATCTGGCTGTATCGTTGGGTCTGAAAGGTAGCCCTCAGCCTTTGTGTCTACGCTGGACGGGAAACACTTCCCGCATGGAAAAGGAATCGCAACGCATCACTTTCGAGATCGCAGGTGAAGGACAGCACAAACGGCACAAGATAGTGAACGCAAGAACGGTTCAATGTCTCAATCTGCCGAGTCAGAGTTTCCAGGTGGAAGAAGCAGCGACAAAACACGCGCACCTTAGGGGGATTCCGGTTAGCAGCTACCATAACGCAAAGCCTAAGATCCTCATAGGAATCGACAACCTACGACTTGCGCTACCACTTAAAGTAAGAGAGGGCGATGGTACCGGTCCTATAGCTGCGAGAACCAGATTGGGCTGGTGTGTCTACGGCCCGCGAGAAAGCGGTGACACCGAAGCTTATAATTTCCACGTAAGCAGATGCGATTGCGACGAAGAACTTCACGATACGGTGAAGCAGTTTTTTGCCATCGAAGAAGCAGGCGTGCGCCCGTCAAACATTCCAATGTCTAAGGAAGAACAACGAGCGCTAACTATCCTGGAAACTACAACCCGACGAGTAGAGAACCGTTTCGAAACGGGTTTGTTGTGGAAAGAAGACAATGTAGAATTCCCGAACAGCTACACGATGGCGGTACGTCGTCTAGAATGTCTCGAACGCAGAATGGATCGCGATCCGCTGCTAAAAGAGAACCTCCATCGACAGATGTGCGAATACGAGGCAAAGGGTTACGCGCACAGGGCTACGAAAGCGGAGATAGATGCAGCGGACCCAAGAAGGGTATGGTACCTCCCGGTGGGAGCGGTAATAAACCCTAAGAAACCAGGAAAGGTCCGAGTTATTTGGGATGCAGCCGCCAAAGTCGATGGAGTCTCACTTAACAGCGCTCTTCTCAAAGGTCCGGATCAACTCTCGTCACTTCCAGCCGTGCTATTCCGTTTTCGACAGTATGGGGTGGCGGTCAGCTCGGATATTCAGGAAATGTTCCACCAAATTCGTATCCGAGAGGAAGATAAGAATTCCCAGCGCTTCTTGTGGCGCGCTTGTCCATCGGAGAAACCTACGATCTACTTGATGGATGTCGCTACCTTCGGGAGCACCTGTTCACCAGCTTCGGCACAATTCGTCAAAAATCGGAACGCAGTACAGCACGCTGAACTGTTTCCTGAGGCATCGAAAGCGATCGTCCACGATCACTACGTTGACGATTACCTGTCGAGTTTCGGATCCGTAGAAGAGGCGACAAAGGTAGCAAACGACGTGCGATGCATTCACGGCCAAGGAGGCTTCAAATTGCACAACTGGCGATCAAATAGCGGCACGGTCCTCGAGCAACTGGGCGAAGTACCAGATGGAACTGAGAAGCAACTGAACCTGATCGACGGGTCGACAACCGAGAGAGTGCTCGGTATGCTTTGGAGCCCATCATCCGATGAACTGAGTTTCTCTACTCAAATGAGCGACGAGGTACAAACACTGATTCGCATGGCAACCCGACCGACGAAGAGGCAGATTCTACGTTGCGTCATGACGTTGTTTGATCCACTGGGGTTACTCTCGCCGTTTATCATCCACGGAAAGGTCTTGATCCAGGACCTGTGGCGCGAAGGCACGGATTGGGACGAACAAGTAGGCGATTTAGTCTATGCGAAGTGGCAGAGGTGGATCGAGATGATCAACCATATCGCAGAGATCCGAATTCCCAGATGTTACTTCCCCAACGCCACGAGAAGGACCTACCTCAGGGCTGAAATGCATGTGTTTGTCGACGCAAGCGAAGTAGCTTATTCGTGCGCTATCTACTTACGCACCTTCAACGAACACGGTAAACCACAGTGCAGCTTAGTAGCGGCAAAATCAAAGGTCGCCCCCCTGAAACCGTGGTCTATTCCCAGGCTGGAACTGCAGGCATGTGTACTGGGCGTACGGTGGTCAAAATTTGTGAAGGAAAACCTCGACGTCCCAGTTTCCAAGACGGTTTTCTGGACCGATTCCAGAACGGCGCTATCCTGGATTAATGCCGACCCTCGAAACTATCGACAGTTCGTGTCCTGTAGAGTAGGTGAGATACTTGAGCATACTTCGGTAAGCGACTGGAGATGGGTGCCTTCCAAATCAAATCCAGCGGACGAAGCAACGAAATGGGGTAGTGGACCGTACTTCAACCACGACAGCAAGTGGTTCCAAGGACCGCATTTCCTGAATCTCCTGGAAGCAGATTGGACCTGTCGCAAAGAACCGGTGATGGTTACCGTGGAAGAAATGCGTGTATCGACACTACATCACAGTTCGTTTGAACCAACGATCGATTTCGACCGATTCTCTTCCTGGGACAGGTTGCAACGTGCGACCGCATACGTTCTCCGTTTTCTGCACAATGCATCGAAGAAACAGCCACGATATAGTGGACAGCTACAACAGTCGGAACTGAAGGCTGCTGAAGAAGTCATCTTCAAGTTGGTGCAACGTGAACAATACCCGGACGAAGTTGCAGCGCTGTCAAACAAAGCGCCCAATGAGACCGGTCAAGAAGTCATCGGGAAAAACAGTTGCATCTACCAAATGATGCCGAAGCTGGACGAGAAGGGTTTGCTACGTGAACAGGGTCGAATCGCGGCAGTTAAGAACGTCGCCTACAACGTGCGCCATCCCGTGATTCTACCGAGAAGGCATCGCGTCACGGAACTTCTGGTGCATCGATTCCACCGCAACTTTCGCCATGGCAATGCTGAAACGGTCGTTAACGAAGTTCGACAATTGTACGCTATCCCGAGGCTTCGATTGGTGGTCAAGAAAGTGGGCAGAGAATGCCCGTCCTGCAAAATACGGCGAACCAGACCAATGATCCCTCCAATGGCACCACTGCCATCTGCCCGCTTAGCCCATCACGAGCGAGCTTTCACCTACACAGGGGTGGATTATTTCGGACCATTGCTGGTGAAGTTGGGGCGATCCAATGTAAAGCGATGGGTCGCACTGTTCACCTGCCTAACGATTCGTGCCGTACACCTAGAAATCGCCTACACACTATCAACGGAGTCCTGTATATCGTGCGTCCGCCGATTCGTTGGACGGCGCGGGCCACCTGCCGAGTTTTTCAGCGACAACGGAACGAATTTCCAAGGAGCCGATCGAGTACTGCAGCACCAGATAAGCCAGGGACTGTCCGCAACGTTTACCAGTGCAAACACGAAATGGAACTTCATACCACCAGGAGCGCCACACATGGGCGGAGCGTGGGAACGCCTAGTACAGTCCGTTAAAGCTGCAATGAAAGAAGCGTATTCCGAGGGGAAGCTTGACGACGAGGGGTTGCAGACGTTGGTCGTGGAGGCTGAAAGTGTCGTAAACTCAAGGCCTCTGACGTATCTGCCATTGGAGAGCGAGGAGACCGAGGCCCTCACCCCGAACCACTTCCTGTTGTTAAGTTCGAATGGGATGAATCAAATGAACGACGAAGATGAAGGACCGAGACAGTTCAGCGAATCAGTTCGGTGTCGAATCCTGGGGGATTCCTGGGAGCAGATCCAGCATCAGCTAAATGTATTCTGGGGGCGCTGGTTGGTGGAATATCTGCCGGTGATCCGCCGGCAACCGAAATGGTTCAGCGAGACACCATCATTGAAACCAGGCGACCTGGTAATGGTCGCGGAGCCGACGAGACGGAGTGGCTGGGAGCGAGGGCGAATAGTTTGCCTGAAGCAGCATGCGGACGGCAGACATCGACGAGCGGTCGTGAAGATAGGCGACAAGACCTGTGTTCGACCAGTGTCGCGGTTGGCTTTGCTCGACGTGAGGAAGAGTGGAGCTCCGGCGGACTCCGGACTACACCAGGGGGAGACTGTCAACGCAGAAACCGTCGAGCTGGCAACACTGCCTAGCAAATGCAACGCGTCCGCTTCAAAAGCAACACAACAGTAAAGCGCCGCGTCAGTGGGTGACAGACGTCATTTGATGACAGTGGAGATACGTCACCGAACTGTCAACGGCAAGACCGCGTGTTCTCGTAATCGGTCTATTCCACATTAGCCGTGAACGAGAACAGGACTGAACTGGCAAAGTGCTGAAAATTAAACAAATTGAAAATTTAAGTATTAAAGTGAAGAAAAGTAAAGATAGTAAAGAGTGAAAGCGAGGTTAGGAGTAAAGTATAGAATTAGATAGAAGTGAGTTAACTGTGCTAGAAGGAAAGTAAGTTAGCAGCTAAGAAAGAAGAAATATTTTTAATTATTGAAATCTAATTTAACCCCTTTAGCTCGCGGACGAAGCTAACCGCTATCTAGGGCGGAGAAAAGGAATAGCCCACCAAATTGTAAGGTACATTTACAATATAAATACGCTCACTAATTCCGAATTATAATTACAGTTGAAGCTAATTAAAATCATTACGCTGTCAAAACGGCCTTTTTCCTTCGCCCTACAACCTCGACACACCTATAGAAAGGTTATGCAATCACTCTGAACATCGCCAACTTACACCCTTCCCTAAACCGCTCTTCCCTCATCAAGTACCCCTCTACGCGAATAAAATTTTTTAATTCCTCTAGAATAAATTTTCCTAGTGGGTCTGAAAAACCAGTGCAAAATTTGGTTTGAAATGATTTTGAATTGCAAAACTAATTTTAAATTTCTTAACAAGTTGAAATTTTTTGGCGGGGTCCAAATCCCCGAACCCTCCTCCTGGATCCGCCGCTGGTTTCAAGTGTTTCAGCGTCGACATATAGCGACTCAAGTTCGTAGCTGTCGATTCTTTGTACGAATGTGTAAATCGCACTGAATATTTAATAGACATTTCCACCATTATATTAAACATAACTACGGATGAGAATTACCCTTAGGGTTAAATCCTCCATAATAAATAACATCTAACATCTATATTAAACATAACCAGCCATAGAATCGTAGTTTGGATAAATGAGAAAGGCACAATTTCACCACTAGGTGGATTAAAACGGGTTTTTTAGTGTGTTTACCGTAAATACTCAACCACTTATCTTGCGCCGATGCACAGTGGGACGGAATCGAAAAAAGCCGAACATTGATATTTGCGATGAACCTATTGGTTATGACACTTTGATGTCTTCGGAAAGGTTTCTTTATTTTTTAAGTAGTTTAATATAATGTTGGAAAAATTTTATTTAAGAGGGTACATACGCAGATAAAAAAAATAACTTTGCCAATTGTTGCCAAAATTGATAGTCATGTATGGAAAGTTTGTAGACAAAATGATTTTATGAAACTTTGTTGAAGTAGCGAAATGGCTATCTGTTAAGCGAAAAAAGTTATTGGGTGAAATTGGAGTACATGTCAGAATACCCCCTTAAAAAGTGTTTTTTCATTGTAACTTTTTTATTTGATTTTTTACAGTTTCTCGATGTTCTAGAAAGTTGTAGATGCTTTCAAAACACACCTTTTTGCGGAATAGGCCAGCTCGGTATCTCATCGTTTTTAGGGTGCATGTCTGTTTTTTTTGGTTTTTTCGTCGCAAATATCAATGTCCGGCTTTTTTTTGATTCCGTTCCACTGTGCGATGGCGTGTATTGGAGAATTCGTGGGCACGATATAAATAAAACAAATGCGTTACTATTGAATCCCTAACGGTATTGTTTCGCTAGTAATGGGCACTGTTTCAAATCTTCTCGATTTCCCCTATAGTAACATTATTCTTGGCGTCATGAGTGAAATTGACGTGAAAGTGATACTCCAGCTTCCAGCTAATTTCTGCTAGAATTTCCATGTCAGTCTTAAGACCACTCAGAGGCTCTGGGCACTATTCAACTAAGCGGCCCCTATAATGAAACTGCTATAAACTGTAGAATAGGGTGATCTAAAAGCATCACAAAGTTATTTCACCCCATGTTACTTCGAAATTCGACTTCAAAATTGAGTCAAATCAGTCAATTATGTTGAAATTAATATGGGAATTGAGATATATGGAGAAAATGCACTAATTCAGATTACCAACACTAGGTGTCGTTGTAAATATTCAGCTATCGTCGAAAAACGCAAAATGATCTCAGCTCATTTAAAAAGTTATTATTTTATTGAGATGATATCTGACCAACAGTTACAAGGTACAACGCAATCGACCTTTCAATTACTCTATGCCTTTCTCAGACCTTGTAATGCGACTGACCTTGATAGTTGTAAGTCGTTGTTTGAGCATAAAGAGTGCCAGGTTCACGAAGAAAGAATGATGGGGGATGGGAGTGCGTTAAACTTTCACTATTTGAACATTATTCAGACTAGCAAAACGTGTTCCTGATATGATGAAACTGGATAAACGAACTTTCAAATCGGAGAAACCCACATTTTATGTTTCGCTGACTTCGTTTAATCACCCTAAGATGCTTTCATAATATTGTTTCTTTTCACGTGAATTGTTGGTGCAGTAGATTTTTGTTATATCTTCTGCCAGACGTTTTGTCCATTGTGCATGTATTGTGACCAGTTCGAAAAGATGTACAAAGATTTCTGGTACATTTTAAATAATACAACCAGTCACCTAATTCAATAAATCTGCATTTCAGAGAAGGTAGTGAGGGTTGAGTGACAAGCCTGGCTGTTTCTCAGCTAAGTAAGCAGAAGTCGTTGGGATTTTCTGAGGTTAAAATCACTGTGCGCGTCTTTTTAGCGAGTGGTAAAACCGACATTGCCAATCCATTCATTTCAACCATTCGAAAGAAGAAGTGTTCTATACCTTAATTGTGACGTAAAGTTTGTTTAAAATTGCTTTCAAAGCGAAATATTAAAATTACTCGAGCGCATCAATACGAGTGTTTTAATTCATTTCAGTGCCAGTGCAAAACAAAAATGAACAGAAAACGCGTCAAGTGCACGTCACCATGGCGCATAATATGCTATGAATGGAGAGTGGTGAAGAATTTGGCAAATCATACATAGAAATTATTTAAAATGTTCCTCAAAAGAAATACTAAGGACTATTCGTACGGGGCTGCCAGTACACAAGAAAACTGAAAATTCTAAATTATTTTAGGCTATTTATTTAAAATATCGGAAACTATTGATAGCTACTTGTTGTACAAATTGTACAACGAACGTATGGTAGAGATGACAATATGAATCCGTTCTAGTTCGATATCCCCATATAAAACAATGACGAAAAACCTATACAAATTTTATCAATCAAAAACCCAGCATGTAATCAACAATAGGTCCCTCTCGGTGGCGCGAAAACTGTCATTTATCCTATATCGGTTTGTTCAACCTTGCATGTGCCATTAATAACAATCTAAATTTAACAGCCTTCCAACATGATGAGTGTATGCGGCAAAGTAATTTATATCATTGCGAGAGAGAGAGAGAGAGAGAGAGAGAGAGAGAGAGAGAGAAAGAGCTGCTATTAGTAACACAAACGCCACCATACCCATCGATCATGCTTAATTTTTGCGCGTCATACAAGTTGGCACCAAACGATTCAATTAAGTAGACGGCGTGTGGCCGAATCAGAACATCATTTAAGCTAGCCTAATGACTAATTACTATCCACTGACTATTAACAACCCTCATTTTTTTCACACAGGATCAACGCCAGCGTCGAAGAGAACCGCGACGCCATCCTAGTTGATGCTAAAGCCTTCGGGTTGGGCGTCATATTCGTGTCGGTAATACAGTTCCTAGCCGCAGCCCTGAGCATAGATGTGATCAATCGATCGGCCAATCGGCAGATCAGTCGAATACGGCAACTGTTCCTACAGGCGGTCCTCCGGCAGGATATGACCTGGTTCGATCTGAATAGCGATGACAATTTCGCGGTGCGAATCACTGAGTACGTTTTCCGTGAGAAATGTTTTGAGGCGTGCTGAGTATACTAATTAGTATGTTTCGTTTTACAGTGATTTGGATAAGCTGAAGGAAGGCATTGGAGAAAAACTTTCCATTTTCACGTATCTGGTAATGTCTTTCACCATATCTGTGATATTTTCGTTTTTCTACGGATGGAAGTTAACGCTTGTGATATTGAGCTGTGCGCCGATTATTATATTGGCAACTGCTATAGTGGCTAAGGTACGATTTTGAAATTGAAACGATTTCTAGGACAACAACTAATAAATTCATTTTACAGATGCAAAGTTCGTTAACGGAGAAGGAATTAAAGGCCTATTCATCTGCAGGAGCAGTTGCTGAAGAAGTTCTTGGCAGTATACGAACCGTTGTGGCGTTTGGTGGTGAGCGGAAAGAACTGGACCGGTACAAAGGGCGTTTAGGTGCTGCAGAAGAGAATGGCAGAAAGAAGGGTCTTTTCTCGGGAATAGGAGGCGGAATTATGTGGTTTATCATCTACTGTTGCTATGCTTTAGCTTTCTGGTATGGGATCAGTCTTATCCTCGAAGATCGCGGCAAAGATGTGAAAGACTACACTCCCGCTGTGCTGATTATTGTGTTGTTTGGAGTGTTGGCTGGAGCTCAAAATCTTGGTCTTTCGTCTCCTCATTTAGAAGCTTTTTCTACCGCAAAGGGATCAGCTGCATCTATATTCAATGTCATCGATAGAATACCGACTATTGACTCGCTTGGCGATAACGGTTTGCGACCACTTTCCTTTGGAGGAAACATCAAATTTACAGATGTTCGGTTCCGGTATCCTGCGCGTAGTGATGTCCAGGTATTGCAAGGCTTGGATTTGACTATAGAGGCAGGAAAGACTGTAGCGTTGGTAGGGCCATCGGGCTGCGGAAAGTCAACTTGCCTTCAGCTTATCCAGCGACTGTATGATCCTCTACACGTAAGTGTGTCAATCGTTTTAGTACAACATGCAGAATTTTTGATTGTTTTTGTGTTTCAACAGGGTAACGTGACCATCGATGGAATAAAAATTAACGAATTGAACATAAGCTGGTTACGTTCTTACATTGGTGTAGTTGGTCAGGAACCGGTTTTGTTTGCTACCAGCATAGCGGAAAACATTCGCTATGGTAACCCAGATGCGAGTCAGAGTGATATAGAGAAAGCTGCCAAAATTGCTAATTGCCATAGCTTCGTAACAAAGTTGCCGAATGGATACCACACGATGATTGGGGAACGTGGTGCTCAGCTTTCCGGTGGTCAAAAGCAACGAATTGCTATTGCACGAGCGTTGGTTCGTAATCCAAAAATCCTCCTGCTAGATGAAGCAACCTCGGCACTGGATCCAAACTCCGAACGACGTGTTCAGGATGCTCTCGAGAAGGCCAGTCGTGGTCGTACCACTTTGGTGGTATCTCATCGATTATCGACAATAACCAATGCGGATAAGATTGTATATATAGATAAAGGAGTGGTTGCTGAACAAGGAACACACGAGGCTCTGATGGCTAAAAAGGGGATGTATTATAATTTAGTGATCGCTAGTGGTGCGCTTAAGCAGGATGATGATGAGGTCAAACCAATTAGGGACGACCAAAATCAAGTGGGACCGAAGAGTGATTCTGCAGATGATGACGCTTATTCTGACGATGAGTCGGATGGAAGCAAATCTGGAGAAGTTGTCGAGGACGACGTAGAAGATGCTTATCCGGTATCTGTGTTGCGACTAATGAAACTTAATGCACCAGAATGGCCATACATATTGTTTGGCTGTGGTGCGGCAATGGTTGTTGGAGCGTCGTTCCCATTATTTGCAGTACTTTTTGGTGAAATGTATGGCGTAAGTATTGATAAAACTATTTCCACAATATCGTAACAATATATGTACTGTTACTTCCCCAGATTCTCTCGGTAGCTGATCCGGAGTATGTGAAAGAGGAATCCAACTTCTATTCGTTACTCTTCTTACTACTAGGTGTTATAACAGGTATCGGGACATTCTTCCAAACTTTTCTATTCAACGTGGCCGGTGTTCGCCTAACGGCGCGACTTCGACAGAAAACCTTTAAAGCCATCATAAGCCAGGAGATGGCTTGGTTTGACGAATCCAATAATGCCGTTGGAGCACTATGTGCTCGTCTTTCCGGAGACTGTGCAAGTGTACAAGGTGCAACGGGAACACGCATCGGATCTCTTCTGCAAGCCGCCTCTACTATTTGCATTGGAGTAGGAATAGCTTTATATTACTCGTGGAACTTAACACTGGTATCGGTGGTTGCTATTCCGATAGTGTTGGGATCGATTATACTAGAATCTCGGTACATGGAATCAAGTGCCCTAAAAGAGAAACAGGCTCTTGAAAGTGCCATTAAATTAGCGGTTGAAGCCATTTCCAATATTCGTACAGTTGCCAGTTTAGGTCAGGAGCCATACGTTCTCGATCGATACAACAAAGAAACTGTGAAGGCGGACACAGCCTGCAAAAAGAAAACTAGACTGAGAGGCGTTGTGTTTGCCTTGGGACAGATTATGCCGTTTATGGGATACGGTTTGGCACTATTCTACGGTGGAAAACTGGTTTCAGAAGCGCAGTTGGAGTATAAAGACGTGATCAAGTAGGACTAATCTTATTAACCATTCAAAAATCGATGCTCTATGAATATGTATGATTTTAGAGTTTCCGAAGCACTCATCTTTGGCGCTTGGATGCTGGGACAAGCTTTGGCTTACGCGCCGAACGTGAACTCTGCCATGCTATCAGCTGGACGCCTCATGAAGTTACTCGATCGTACCCCGAAAATGCACAATCCGTCAAGCACATATCGTCCAATTTCTCAGGTGGGTGACGATTGCCATGATTACCATACTCTCATATTTTGGTTTTGTGTTAATATTAACTATTTATATCGTCACAGAAACACGAAGGCAACATAAAATACACTGATGTGGAGTTCCGCTACCCCACGCGACCTACCGTTCCCATACTGCAAGGCTTGAATTTGGAGATTCAGAAAGGAACCACAGTTGCTTTGGTTGGACCTTCTGGGTGTGGAAAATCTACCTGTATTCAAATGCTCCTTCGCTATTATGATCCCGACAACGGCAAAGTAGTAAGCTAATTTGCTCCAATTAGTGGAATAACCTGTATTGAATGAAATTTTTCCCTTGCAGGACATTGATGGCATCACCACGACAGACTTCCAGCTTAGTCGGATCCGCGCCCAAATGGGTCTTGTTTCCCAGGAACCGGTGCTGTTCGATCGAACCATTGCGGAAAACATTGCCTACGGAGACAACACACGTGACATCCCGATGCCGGAGATTATTGAGGCTGCCAAAATGGCCAACATCCACGAGTTCATCGTAAACCTCCCGAAGGGGTACGAGACCAGCCTGGGTACTAAGGGCGCACAGCTGTCCGGCGGTCAGAAGCAACGTATCGCAATCGCACGTGCGTTAGTTCGCAATCCTCGGATATTGTTGCTAGACGAGGCAACGTCAGCTCTGGACAATCAAAGTGAAAAAATTGTTCAGAATGCACTTGATCACGCTCGAAAGGGTAGAACCTGCATAATTATTGCCCATCGGCTGACGACCATTCAGAATGCGGATGTGATCTGTGTCATCCAGAACGGTGTTGTAGTCGAGTGCGGCACTCATGACGAGCTAATAGCGCTTAACAGAATCTACTCGAAACTGTATACCATGCAACAAGTGGCTTAAAGTGCACTTAAATGTTCACGTGCTCATTATTCAATATTTTTTTTATTGATTGATTGATGAAATCAGAAGACTTAATGTGCCGTAATGGATGTATGTTTCAGTACATTCGTAAAACCCGTATCGCACATCGATTCTAGGACAGTCTCAGCGATGGAGGCAACGAAAGGAATTTATGCGTAGCGTTAATGTAGAAGTGATATTTAAACACCTCTTTATAGCTTAATTGACTTTTAACTTATTCATTATGAAACCAGTACATCATATAACCGAATCAAAACGTTGAAATCCTACTGTTACTGTTAATAAATTAATGAATTTTCTATCACTTTGAATGTCGACAGGCACTGTGCACTTTATCATGGATATTCTTTGGATAAGGAAATTCATACTTCAGTGTTCAATAATGCCGCCATAAAGTATTGTAAGCATTTCGCGTATAGTAAACTATTTTCCTGCACACTTCCTTTACATAACAATTGTTAAAATCCTTCTTCGAATTAGAAAACATCACTGAAGCTTTATCAGCTTTGAATGTTTAAGGTTAACAAAACAAGAATCAAAGTTGAAACTATTGTTGATATGTTGAAGTTTTTTATGAGATGAAAATCTACTAAAACGATTTTATTTATAAAATACTATCCTTAATTTTTGAAAGAAATATTCCTTGGTGTGCGCCGGATTAAAGCTAGTTCCAAAAAACGAAGACACAGTTTGTGTTCCTGAGCAAACACCTAGACAGGCGTGTTATCCCGCAAGAAAAGGAACTCAACATGCATTATGCTATATTGCTCCTAAGTGGAGAACAATGTTGTGCTCTTCACGTGCAAAATTGATTTTTTTTGTTCCACTAAGAATATCCTGTAAAACATTTCATTGGTGACACAAATATACATAAATAATGAAGGAGGAAATAATGAAGGAGGAAATAATGAAGAGCTTCCAACCAACCACCAACGACAACGGTCCAAGGTTGATAAATCCCGCAGATGCCAATAACAGCATGAAAGAAGCTCACGGAAGCTCGCAAATCGTCCATGTTTTGATAAACGTTCGACAATTCTCCGATGTCATTGATATCAAAATCTACCGAGGACCGAACGTGTGCTCTGACAAATATTCGACGAGAACATTTCAAATGGGCCGATAAACAAAACGTAAACAATTCCGGTTAATACTTACTTCAAATAGACACTAACAAAGCTTTAAACACACCTTAAATAAGCCGGTTCTGAAGCCTGGCTGTTGGCGAAATAATAGATTATCGAAAAGGCACATAAGCAAAATAACTTGTTTTGATTATGTTCCCTTTCACTTCCCCTCAAAAATTAACGGTTCATATACACCAAACAACAAAACGGGAAAATTTGCTTATGGGCCCTTTTCTTAATGAAAAAGACTATACTTGAAAATGGAACAAAAACATCGCAACACCAAGAAAGGGATCAAAATAAACGTCACATAATCATTTGCTGTAAACAAAAGGGCTCACCCGCACGCACTATAAGCTATCGTCTCGCCGAAAAGGGATTATAAGAGAGGGCACAAAACCAGTACGATATTTCAAAAGGGACCAAAAAATTTATCTGCAAAAATCGTTCAAAATACAATTTTTTAATAAAATCTGGTGTACTATTCGGAAAAAATGGTTAATTTAACATGGCATTGAGTTGTTTGGTCCTTAAATCAAGCTCCTGTTCATAAATGGGAATATAAAGTACGAGGTAATTTTTCAGACGCCATTTTCTCAACATGAGCATATTGTATATAATGCCTTATGAAATGTTGACGTCGATATCTGGTGGTGTGTAAGGCTCGAGCAAGACTGTCCAGCATTTTCGGTTTCAAGCGTTAGAGAACCATACTACTGAACATACAGCGACAGCCAGCGGAGGGCCCAAGTAGCACGCTTTGTTACTGTATAGTATTTGTAACTCTCTTGGTAACAACTATGTTATGGAAAAAGCGCACTTTGTATGTTGTGCAACATGTTCCTAATTGCAACAAAATAATGAAAACAATAGCAGCGCCATTTGTCGAGTACTGGGTAGTTGGACAGCTCTGTTTTAGGGTGGAATGGCAAACAAAGAAGCATTTGCAACTTGTTAGACTGTTTGTGCAAGTTAGCAAAGTTTCTGATTAGTTTCACAATTGGCCAGCTCTATAGTTACATAGTTGCACAATCAGTTTAAAAACCCGTGGAAATTATTTTCAAATATATCCAACAATAAAAAATATTGTGTAGCAGTTGTGCAACATTTAAAACTTTCAACAAGTTGCAATTGCTACTTGGGGGTGTTTAAAAGGAAAATGGCCGACAACTCAAGGGACGAATTGCAGATCGTCAAACAAGTATAGTCAGTACGGCAGCCACAGCAGTAATGGTAACAATACGTGAAACCCAGCCAAATGGATGGTTCGATGCTGAGTTCCAAAGAACGGAGAACCAACCATAGTTGCCAGAGCGCTGTTACCGGACTCCAACGAATTTTTAACAGTGTGGCGACGGCCTCTGACTTCAACAGGACGCGGAATGCGATAAAAGTGAAAATGTTGTCAATTTTAAAATGTAATTAGTTTAAGCAACCACCGTTGGGGCCAAGGGGCCTGTTGGTGAAGGTAATAAACATAAACATAAACGACGGACGAAACAAACCGGACCAGAAACCGAATGCATGCAGCGGCTACACGTCAGAACAGGTAAGTTGAACTTGTGATGCAACTTACTTCAGTAGGGACCCTTTAACTGGCTGAATACCTGCTTGAAAATATCTTCAATAAACTCATTTTTTACAGTTACAAACTTTCTCAAAATCTGTTGACATACTCGAAGAATATAAAAGACGTTTAAAACATACATTTATTTAAAAATATTCATTTATTTTTTGTTTCCATGTAAAGTACATTTCGTTGCTGATACAATGCCAATCCTAATACTAACACAGAACCCACTCACCAGAACTCGTTCGACGAATACCGCTCCAGGACGTGTAGAATGAGTTTGCGATTCTCTTCAAAGCTGGGACCTTTTGGCTCATCTTTCACGAAGAAAGCTGAGCTCCAAAAGTATTTTTCTTTCTCGCTTTTGAACTGCTGCCCGAAATTTGTTTTTGCTCGTAGACATCAGAATAATTTTGAGCTGTACTCATGTCGCCTGCAAACAATCCAATGATATATTTAACGGCCAAATGTGGCGGTTATATACATTCTGACCACATACGTAATATTACCGTTTGCTGTTCGTGGGAATTAATAGGTAGACAAATAGATGAAAACTATGAAAAACAAACATTTTTACAGGTATTATTTTTATATGTTTACCAACGTTTTCTGATTGACTACCTCCCTATTCGGCAATGTAGCCTTAGGGTGACAAGAAATCGGTGTAGGGTGATGAGCCTATTTTGGCACCATTAGGGAGAGGGTCGCACTATTCTTTGAACAACTTTAAAAGATGCCATATTATCTATAACCTTTCTCAGAATAAAGTATCAGTGTACTGTTTCTTAAACATCTATATAATGCTTATTTAGCAGAATTGCTTCAATTTTCAGCATAAATGAAAATAAATGTTCCATTCTGTGCATCTATTCCCACCTCAACGATCCAATTATCGCCTCATGGGTGTGCCAATTTCCACCTTATCGAAAAACAATCTAGTTGAAACGCAATCCCTCAGATTCCATTTGCGTCGATTCTAACTAGGTATCCAGATCATGGACGCCAACGTGTGATTTGTAAAACGAATCATTCTGCTTTTTTCAGCCGATCAAAACAAACGTATACATCACGCACATCAATGAAACTCATCAGCTGTTAGTAGAAGAGCGCCCAGAATTGCGCACGCAGAACAAAAAACCATTCGAAGGTTAGCAACTGGAATGACAAGTTTCACATCACACATTGCTTTCTCTCGATCCGAATTGTATGTGCAGATGAAAATAAAATATCTGCAATCAACAATTAGTCGAATAACTTGAAATAATTAATCACTTATACCTGATATTGCGTTACAATATATTTTCAAGTTCATGTTTTGATTTGGCCACACTAGTGATTCTTTTTTGTATTGACCATTTGACGGGTGCTGGTCCTTTTGTTTACAGTTTGGACTTAATAAATGTGGAATCCATTAAAATAAGCTTAGTGCTAATAATTAATTCCCAAGAAATTTAACCGCAAAACTACTTACCGATTCAGAGAACACTAGAAGTAATTGATAAACAAATAATTAGTTCACTTATTTGATCTTGCATATACATTTTCTTACAGTAGGGAATAGGACAATTTAATTGTATGACGTTCTATAGAACATTTATACTTCCAAAAACATGATTCCCAATATATTTCAAGTGCTTCCCAATATATCATTTTGAAAATATGAATAATCTCTAAGTTCAAAATGTAATCAACAGGACCACCACCTGTCACATTTAGCACATGACGTCACTGTGCAATGACCAATGATGGATGCAAACATTTTGTTTTGATTGTGGTAGTGTATCGGACAAAACATGGCGAAAATGTGAACTCCTATGTTTAATATTATCCTATTATAACACTTGGCCTATCCTAGTGTTTGACGAGTGCTTTTAAAATGAAATAATCGTTAAAAGGTTCTCCAGCTAAAATAAATGTATGTATCAGTGCAATGTTTAATATATTTGGGACGGAATGACAAGATATGAAGCGGTAAATGCTGGCTCGTGATTAATTTGCTAAGCGCCGTTGCGTCCTGATTCGGTTCACAACATGAGTGAGGCGGATTAGCAGATATTTCAATAAGGTGATTTTGTTTTAATTAAAAGTTGGATTTAGAGGATAGTTCTAAATATATATGTTCACAACAAATCTCGACAAGGATATGATTACGGCTTAAAAGCCAACTGTCAAAATTCTCTTTGAAAGTAAATTTCGGACAAACCATTACTGGCTAAACACAGCTCATAGCAGTTAATGAAAGAGAAAACTTTTCTCTTTTGTTTACTACCAACATCTGTGATTGGCGAGTAACGCTTTGTCCGAAATTTCCTTTCAAAGAGAATTTTGACAGTTGGCTTTTAAGCCGTAATCATATGTTTGTCGAGAAATAAAGAATATAACTTGAACTTATTTTCGCACACCTGTTTTAGCCAAATCGATATTGTCATTATCTCATATACTTGGCTCGAAACCAAGTGGTGCGAAATAGGGTCACAATAGGCTCTACTGCCAGGCACATCACCCTAATATTTCTCCACCACGTTAGAAGATCTCCGCGTGCAACTCGCGCATACGGGATCGGTCAGGTTCTCACTATTTATTGTTTCAGCCGAATGAATTAAATGAAATAAAAACATTAAATACTACAATGTCGTCTTTTAAAGCAGCGGCATCGGAAATATTCATTTTTCATTAAAATAAGATTAATCCGCACCAAGTAAGGCGCTCAGCTTCCAACGCGATCATTTCGGCTTCAACTTTTTCGTAAAATGACCAATACATTTTGTAAACCATTGGAGCAACCGATCTGAAATTCTATTGTTTAGGAAAAGTGTCAACATTCCTGATTTTCTTTGCGAAACCAACCATTCAATCAATGAAGGTGATTTTACAAATCCCACTAATTTCAGTTGAGCGATTCGTGAAATATCTAGCTCATCGTAAGTGATGAAAAAACAGCGTTTTGGTACGAATTTCATATCTCCACTGATTGTAATTATTTTAAAGAAAAGTACTTTACTGCCGTTATACTCATAATCGTCCCATGTATAGGGGAAATTTAAAAAATAATAAAGTGTGGTGTACAGGAGACGACCACGGTGACATTGAAAATGCAACTTTTTCATGAGTGTAAAAGTACAGTACAGTATAGGTACAGTCTTCAGAAAAAACAAACTACGATACATTCTAGCTTACTCCCCGATCAGGGACGTTGCGATAATAAAATACATCGACACTTAGAATCGATACTGAAATCGAATGCAAGTACCGATACCTTCGATATAATCGTAGTCGTAGTATCGATACTTGAAGGTATCGCGTTTCAATTCCACACCTTTACAGTAGCTTAACCCTATAGTGCCCATTTTTTGTTTTGGCTTGAAAAAACTTTTGTAGATAATCTTCGTGATGAGAAAGAAGAAAATAATGTTGATAATTCTTGTACATAATGGATTTTTCATTTAAGCTTCAAAATAAGTAGAGGCGGTGTTGGACACCTCAGCGAATAAAAAACAAAAACTGTTTTTTTCTTCTAGTCACTTCAACATTAGCGAATATAGATGCTTGCTTATATTTTAGACTGCATCAGAACGTAAATTTCCTAAACTGTTCGGAATATTTCTCTAGTGCTTTGGTTGTTTAATTCTAGACTTCTAATTTATAGTAGGAGAGTCCAGGGCCTGCTGGCGATGGTTTCACTTATTATTTTTTTAAAAGCGAATTCTTAAGGTGAAATTCCGAGGTATACAAGCAAAAAAAAATTATTTGTGGTTACGTATATTACATAAAAAGTTTAAATTTAAAAACTTCACCTAGAGCAATGAGCCTATTTTCGCCCTACCTGAAGTGGTTGGTTAGAGTGGCGTCAGCCATCTTTGTTCAACGCATTGGCTCAAATGACGGAGATTTTTGTTATCATGTTGATTCATAAGAAGAAAGCAAAGATGTTGGTACCAATTCATACGCATTCTATCAATTGTAGTCCGAGTAATTAATGAAATAGTGAGGCACGTAAACACATTGGAGACTATATTACACAGTACTTGAAGTACAGAACTAGAGACAACACCATATGTCTAGTACAAAAGGAGAAAAAAGATTCCGCCAATTAGCCTCAGACTCCCCTAAATATTATTAAATGATAAGAACATCTTGCAGCATTCGTGCAAAGGTTGTAAAACATACTTATTTTTTTATAATAGAAGTTTCAACCGTAGGGTTATTCGCCTCCATAAAACATACTTCTTTTCAGCTAAAATGACACGTAATGCTAGTTTTGGTGCGAAAAGTAATCGATATAAGACTGAATATTTTTTCGCTTAGCTGCCCAACACCGCCTTTAGGCAGGAAAAGTATTTTACCAAAAAAGCTAAACCACCGATTAATTCCACTAAACCAATTCACATCTACAATAAAATTAACATTAACAGGCTACTCAAATTTTTATTTTTCAATTTCCAAGAATTGTTAAAATTTATTTAATGAACATTACCACTAAACACGAAATAAATTTTTCCGTGTTCCGTGTTCCTCGAATTTTCAATTTTGAACTTCAATTGCCTTTGACTGAAAGCTACGAATATTCAATCAATTTGTGTGTATCAAAGCTGTGAGCGATGGTAGTTTTATTTAGAGTTTTATTGAGTGTTGGGAACTAGAGGGTTAATTTCTTAAATTGGGCAATCTACAAACCATTTGTTCGACAATTAAGCAGTGGGTTTTGTCAGTTCAGAGATAATGTATAGATATGCACGAAGATTGATGCCAAAAGTTCTAATCGAACCCAAAACAACGGTTCCAAACGAGAAATGTTAACAAATATGGCGGATTTAGGAAGTAACTTGTGGGAAGTATTGAGATTGAAAGAAATGCATGGAATTATGTTTACATACGAAGAGTGTAAACTTTATATCCATACATACTAAACAACTTTCATGATACAAATAAAGTACGAGTTAATTTAAACACATTTTAAACATTACAAAGCCATTGATCGATTGTCTAGTCCCTCATTTTGTATAACTGGTAAATGCAAAGTCAGAACATTATAAACATTATTAAGTTCGTGGGAATCGAGTACTGATACACAACCATGCACTGCTTGGCCCCGAAAATGCGAACTAGTGACCTTTCTCCGCATAAATCGAAAAATCCCATACACACTTCAGACACGTTGGTCCGGTAGCTAAACTTGTCCGATTTGTTTCAAATTTGAAGCAAGTATTCCTGGTGGGATTATGAATCGACTAAGGGGTGGGCCGAAGTTCATTTTTTCTTGTCACTCTAGTGTCTAGTTTTTCCAGTGTGCACCTACTAGTTGCTTCGATTATCTCTGCTATGCTTTTAAACTAATCGATTATTTTAATTAATGAATTATCTCTTGGTAATAATCGATTACAATTAGCAACAATGTGAAAAATATTTGATACATTCAGGGCTCTATTGCAAGAAAGCCCACGTTCTCTAATGGAAATATTTGCTTTTCCAACTGAATTTTCAACATTTCAATTATGTACTAATGAAATTAGGTAATCAATCGTCATGTTCAGTATTTCCTACACTCAAAATAATCCACACGTTAATGCTATGTGAAAACATATGTGATTTTTTTCCATCGCACTTTTCACTTAACACTTACGTGGACCATAGATAACACAGAATGAACTCATGAACACTCACCCGTATTTCACGTAATACTTAAGTGACTTTTGACGTATTTTTTATTAAGTAACTCAATAGAACCTATATGATGCGTTGGTACCTTTTATGAAAAAAAAAATGAATTATCGTTCCACCGGATTTTCACGTAATACTTACGTGATTTCTCCCGTATCTTTTATAAAGTTTTTTAATAGTAGTTACGTGGTGTACTTTTGAATTGCATTAAACATATGTAAAAATCATGTGATTTAGCATTGAATTCCACCTTTTGTGTGATATGAAAGATTGTTGAATATTGTATTAAGCAGATCATAGATGAGGTAACAGGACACACCCCACATTGTGTCCCCAAATAACCACTATGGATTTTCGAACCAAGCTCATGGTGATTATTTGAGGACACGCAATATAGCGTGTGTCCTGTTGTCTCGTCTGTGGTCTGTTATAAAAAACTGCATTATGTGTTAATTAGTTTATTAATTGTAAAATATTGGAAAATAATTTTTGAAATACACGTAAATAAAGAGAAAAAGTCATGAATATATTATACCAAACTTTATTACAACAATTAGTAAATATTAAAATTTCATACATATTTTGATAGGAATTATAACATATGTATAGTCCACCTGCACGATAACACCATTTTTTATAATTCTGAGTACCTGAAAAGAAAATAAACTCAGATTACAATAATAATAACAAAATAGAAATAGGTATCGTCGTACCGAAAATTTGTATTGCAAGAGCTTCAAGTGGTAGAAATATTGATAATGAACGAAATATTGATCAATATATGGAATATGTAAAGCGGACCCTACACGAGACAAGAATATTGTCAATAAAAATATTTACGGACTTCAATACATCAATTTCATTTAAATTCTATGGCATCAATATTTTCAACATCGCCTCACACCATCAGTATATTGATCAATAATTGGTTTATCGTCAATATCTCTGCTCGTGTAGGGTCCGCTTTAAAGCGGACCCTACACGAGCAAAATTATTGGCATTGAAACAATCAATATATTGATGGTGTAAGGTCATTTTGAAAATATTGATTCTGTAGAATTCAAATGGGTTTGACATATTGAAGTTGTCTTGTCAATATTTTTATAGACAATATCCTTGTCTCGTGTAGAGTCCGCTTAAGAGATAAGAATATTGCCAATAAAAATATTGACAGACTACTTCAATACATCAATTTCATTTAAATTCTATGGCATCAATATTTTCAAGATTCCCTCACACCATCAATATATTGATCAATAATTGGTTTATTGTCAATATATCTGCTCGTGAAATATTGACAATAAATCTATATTGATCAATATATTGATGGTGTAAGGTCATCTTGAAAATATTGATTCTGTAGAATTTAAATGGGATTGATGGATTGAAGCAGTCTTGTCAAAATATTTATTGACAAAATTGCTGTCTCGTGTAGAGTCCGTGTTTGAAAATAATAAACAAATAGGGTAAAATCAAATGTGATTGTTTCCAACCAACAAACTGTACTGCATTAAGCGGACCCTACGCGAGCAGAAATATTGTCAATAAATCGATCATTGATCATTATATTGATGGTGTAAAGCAGACCCTACACGTGTAGAAATATTGTCAATAAATCGATTATTGATCAATATATTGATCGTGTAAGGGTATCTTGGAAATATTGATCATGTAGAAATCAAATGGGATTGACGTATTGAAGCAGTCTTGACAATATTTTATTGACAAAATTCTGTCACGTGTAGGGTCCGCTTATTGAAGCAGTTTTGTCAATATTTTTATTGACAATATCCTTGTCTCGTATAAGGTCCCCTTTAGAATTCGTGCGACCGGGTGACAAGAGCTCAATGGAACCAACATTTGCAAGATGCCTCAATATGTTGATCAATAATTGGTTTATTGTGTTTTCTTTCTAAAGCAAGAACTGCCAGTTTTTCGGCTTTTGTGTCCGCCAAACTATGAATATAGCAACTATACGTTAATCGGGTGGACGGGACGACCAACAACCCAGGGTGGCCAGACCTACCGATTTATCGGTAGTCCTACCGATTTTGGTCTTCCCTACCGATTCCCAGATGACCAAGGCAAAACTACCGATATTTTGTTATTCCTACCGAAAACTACCGATTTTTATTGAGTTTGGACACATCCTACTCAACATTCATTTTTTGGGGTGGATTTGGTCAGAGATCTGTGTTGTTAGTATTTTACAATTCTATGTCAATACTACGTTTTTGGGACAACAACCCGGCCTACCGATAACTACCGATAAACTTTTAGTGACCCTACCGATATTAAGGAATTCTATCTGGCCACCCTGCAACAACCATCGTCAGTTCAATACAACATCAAACGAATCCGACCAACGAAGATGTTCGTCGGCGGACGGGATTTTCATTTCGCATGCACAAACCCAGTTGAACCTATTCTCAAACCGGTTCGGAATTCTGCATGGAATCAGTATGGATGTCAGCTTAAATGCAACAACTCCATTCAGGAATCAGAATCAAATTCCGAATGGTTTGACTGGGAACTTCTTGACAAAACCTACCGCTGAATTGTCAAAACTCTTGTGATGGATTGCCCAAAATAAAAACAAAATGTTTACGAGGAGCAAATTAAACTTAGGTCTTAGGCTAGGGAAAGTGATTCTTACCTGTGGATCGGTTGTTGCTGCTGTCGCTTGTGGTGTGGTGTGGTGTGGTCGTCGATGGAATCGGATTATAGGTATGGTTTCATGTCCGCTCGTGACAGAGCCATGTAAAGCTGTTCCGACTGATAGGATGTATTTTACCACAATTTTATTGGTAAACAAGTGAGTGAGATCAGCTAAATGAATATTGTTGAGTAGACGTGGTTCTCCCTTCAATTTTGACGACGGTTTTTTGTCGTTGTACGTAGCCACCTCCGCTTGAATGGTAAATTGCTTTGATTATGTAGATGCACAAGAGAGAGCGAAACAAGTACGCTGCTATTCGAGCGGGATATTGGGCTGTTTACTGAAGCACTATGGAAGCATAAAAAAGTAATGAAAATAATTTAATGTTGAGATAAGAATTTAATATTCATTTTAGCACCTTTTACTTTTAGTTTAAAAGGAAGTAGTGACAGAAATATTGTTTTACATTAGTAAACATCAAACCCAACTCACCTGCCATAGCGACCGGCTTCCTCTAGCATCTGAATACTAAAGCGTTCGGGTCGTTGTGTGTTGATGTTGATGTCGGCATGGCATGCGGTCCCGTTGTGCTCATGTTTGCCACGGTATTGATGAACGATTGGTTGAAATTTTCTAATGTCCGCTCGGTTTTCCCATTCACAAGATCACCGATGGTTTTAACCGTACTCATCGAGGGTTATATCGGATGGGTCAGCTTTTTCTGCAATAGATGATGCCTCAAAGCTACCTTTGCTGGGCAGGTATAATTGGGTTGTGAAGATGAACCCGGGCGTGATATGTTACCACCCATTTGTTCATTCTGCTATTGTTGAAAAAGTTGTAGTTGACTCGAAGGAACATTGACGTATCGTATGTTTCCACCTGAGGATGGATAATCCCCATCACGGGAGGTTGTTGATGAACTTCGTGAATGAATACTTTGCAGCATAGAATCATCTACAGGATTTCGAGCATCGTATCTACATTGTTTCCGATGATGACATATATGAGACTGATTGAAGAGCATAACTGTATGATTTTATCGAAGTCTACGTGTCACACGCTCTCGTTCTTACTGGTGCAGAATCGGTTGACGCGTACTGTTCTCCACCTGTGAATGATGATAAATTGGCATACTCTTCTAGTAGTATATGAAGTTCGGTGAGATTTTCGTATTTTGGCTAGTACCGTGTCCTTAATACGACTAAAAGGGAGAGGTCGTTATGGTTGTGGAATTCAGATGCTGAGTCGCCGTCGTCGATACGTTTAACATTGATGAGTACTGACCGCATGATACACTAGCAGTGTAGATCTTCACCGCTGTCAATGCAGCCGTTTGCAATACCACTATACCAACGCCAGAATCAACACTCAAATCATCTCCAGTGATTTTAGACTGATCGATCATCTGACATATGATCGAATAAAGTTTCACCTCCAGAGAAAATGATTCATACTGGTTCAATTTTTTCCGGTCAACATCGATCTGATTATTTACTTGCTGTATTATGTGCCGCAAGACCACGAGAAAGGTATGTAAATCGTCGACTTAAAAGAGACGTTTCCTTTTCCTGCAAATTATATACAAAATCAAAAATAGTCTATTCTACACCGAAATGTAGATTAAACTTACCAATGCAGCAACACTATTGATTGCCTTGTTGAATCGATCACAAATGTGATTCATTACATAGAAATCTCCGGTATCGGGGTCGTTGAGATATTTTCTGGATGGTCGATTTGATGTCCGGCATATCGCAAACCCATCACACATTCTCGATCAGTTTGATTCCGTGGTCATGTCGGCCATCGATGGTGAAAGGCTCGATCCGGAGATTGTATTTAAAGCTCTCTGTAGTTTGGGGTTGTCATCCTGCAATACTGTCTACACTTACCACTACCGAGATATTCACTTTATTCTTTTCTCTATCTTAAAGGCTACATTTTGCCAGATGTTTATAACAATTGTAAATTTTGCCAGATGTTCTGCAATTGTGAAGAAAGAAAACAACTTTGATTAAATCGTTAATTTTTGTGCTTTAGAATTCGTAGCTTTACAGCACAGTGACGGTCGACAATCTTGTTGTTGTAGTTTGTGTTGTCTGGGTCCGAGGAACTGAGTCGCCAGTGGCAAGGTCGACAACCTTGATTTGCTTTAATGAATTGTAAATACGAGTATTGAGACGAGTTGCGAATTTGGGTGTCGTTAAAACCTGGGACGGGACCTACGGATAGATGTTTTCTTTTTTTCTATTCATTTTATCTCTCGTCTCGCATAGCCTCTCTTTCTGCCTCACATATTTTAAATGGACTGGCTGCATTTGACGTTAGGTTTTTTCGTATCCGCACGTCCTGTCCCAAGTCAAAATAAGAACAATTATGAATGACAACAGCAAGAGAAATTATGGAATCAACATTTTTTGAATACAACAGCGACATATTTTTTTATTTATCAACGTTATTACATTAAACAGTTTAGTTCTGGTATTCTAATTATTTTGGATGCCCGGTATATAAACACTGTTGAAATAGGATTTAATATTCTGAAGCGAGTTTCCAGTTTTTCTCGATTCGATGCGCTTTGATCGGTTCACGATTGACTTCTTGATTGTTTATTTTCTTTCTTTACATACGCCTTCAATGATAAGGGGTTTGCTATATCTTGTTAATTATTTTTTTGGCATATTCTCACAGTCACGTCTCCTAATGACTAGAAGAAAATTTCCTTCTAGTCACTAGGTGACGTGGCTGTGAGAATAGGGCCCTTTGAATTGACTGTATTAGCTTTTTTAAACTCTTGTAAAGGTACAATTGGGATTGGATTATTAAATCTATCCCAATAATGAGCCCAATAATTTCGATGACAGTGTAGTGTTAAACCGGTTTGGTAAGAATTGTTTCCAAAAAAGTATCAAATATTTGTTAAACATTGAAAGCATAATTACACTAATAGGTGTGTTAAGAAACGTTTTATAACTTCTTTGTATCTAAAAGCCCTCTATACAAATGCAGATCTTGAGCTATGTTTAGTCATATGTATGCCACTAGGATTTATATTGATATAGACGTATTGTGTACTTACGCTTCGCGTTCGATTTCGTTGTCATCCACAGGCCTGAAGGTAGCTTCTAGTAAGGATTCATCGAGCGCATCCATATCCCTGTCCAAGAGTGGCGATGAGATTTCGATTGCAGCAGCTGCTGGCTCATTCACACGACATAGCAACAATATCACAACATATTCCGAACTGTTGCCGCCCGTTGAAATTAAACAGTGTTGTTCTCTGGAACGCTTACGTTTGCCTCCTCATTACATGGAATCGGAAGAGAAATATTGGCTTCACCAGTGATTCGGTAGCAATTTTTTAACTTCTGCGGAAAAATGAAACCGTTAACGAATTATTTATTTCCAATCGCAAAATTTAGGTTAACTCTTGAATTTACTTACGTTTCGTGTTCGCCAAGAGGAAAAATTTCAAGGAATTTTTGCTCGTTCAAAATACTTGGCGAAATGTTTTCGACGCAATGGCGAGCACATCAATCAAATCCGCTCTACATTCTATTTTAAAGAAAAAATACATATTTATAAGAAGCATAAGTTAATTTGAAATCGTTTTACCATCTAATATTCCTAATATATGTTGTGTAATACTCAAATCTATCAGCAGCGTTTGAAATTTATTTTAAACAAACGCCATCTTGCCTTTCATACATCACAGAATGAACGCGAAATATGGCTGTCAAAATGAATTCAAATGAGTACGTGATTTTCACGTAAGTGAGATGGGACAATTGCAATGAAAGTGACATGCGCTTCATTTCATATTCATTGATAGTCCGATGATTAATATCTTTGTCAGGTAAACTAAAAAGAAAAAGCATTTTTTGGAACTTATCTGATTTTTCACATAACATTAACATGTGAATTATTTTGAGTGTAATCTTTCGTCACTCGCGCTAGTGCACTGGGTGCACACCGTTCTGAAAATCTACCGAAATCGTCTTGAAGTACCAGCGGCTGCTCGTTCAGTGAGCCATTTGCGCGACTTCGGGAGGATAAATGGTAAAACAAATAAAACTAATTAATAGATTACAATGTTTTACTGCGCAAATCTGAATTTTTTCCAACATAGAACCGGAACTGAAACAATAACATCCTCAGCATAGCGTTTCGTTTCGAATAGTTTTGTTTAGTTAGTTTTGTACAATCGTTATATTTGTTGCTTAATTTAAATCACGTTCACAACTTTGTTTTGAGTGCATAGAGTGTATTCAACACAAAGATAGACTGATGAAAACTCATGTTGAGTTCAGTGACGCTGAATACATAACCTGACATTTTAACCCTAAACACCCGCAAAACCTGCGAATGAAGAGAGTAAATCCTAGTTTGGAAATTCATCGTTTTATGTTACAGAACTGTCACAATTATGAATCTAGAACAGAAGTAATCGATTGCAATTAGCAACTTAGCAAAAATATGCACAGGTACTTAGACAGATAAACAGGGGAATATATTCAAAGAATCTAAGATGCGTTTAAAATGTATTGACACTTGAGTAGTCAAAGAAATCAAAACACAGGGTCATACTTTTATTTAAATACATTTATTTATTTTATTTTGTTTTCAAATAACTGATAAAGCATGTTTCGTTGCTGTTACAATATCAAACCTAATACTAGCACAGAATCTTTTCACCACAACTTGTTCACTTGTTGTTGAATACCAGCCAAGAATACGTTTCCAGGACGTGTAAAATGAGTTTGTGATTCGCTTCAAAGCTGGACTTGTGCCTCATTTTTCATGAATAATTCCAAAATCTGTAGACATCAGAATACTATTATCCTTCGGATTTCGTCTACGCGACCTTCTTTTGCGCTTGCAGATCTTCTTTCGGGGCTTGGCAGAAACTATCTGCTCGCCTACTGCATCATGGGGGGCATTTTCATTTCCCTTGTCGTCATGGCGTTCACAATTAGATATGCTGCCTTGCTTACTGGTCACCTGCCTATCGTTATTGGTATTGATTTCCTCGCCAATGGTGCTAGCAGTTGACTTTGGAATATTGGCTTCCACTTTTGCAGCTGTCATTATGGCCTGAATAGCTGGCACAAATTTGGCAACCGATTGTGATTCAGGTGTTAATATCGAAGACTGTGTGTCGGGTTGGTGTGCCGAGGATGAGGGAGCAATCGGTTGTGATGCATTCTCCTTAGTATTTTCCGCGCAAGGTGATGGTCCATGGTGTGTCGTCTGGATACAGTGATTGCACGTAGGAATTTGCCCTTCATAGGTGCATAACGTGGTTTGTTTAATGTAGGTTTCGTGATATTTGAACTGTATAGTCAGGCGGGAGGGAATAGGTCTGTCGACCCGCATTCTCACCACAAGAACACCGTTAGGAATACCCGGGAAAAAGTTCCGCCAATTATCAGATCTAATGTATTTTACTTCGCCGAACTGCGACATATATTTTGCAATTGGTCTACGGGGAGTGCGCGGTGACAAGTCATGTAGCCTTACATCTATGTAGTCATTTTCTATGTATACAGGAATTTTGATTTCACCGCTATCACTTTCAACCGCGTGTTTTAAATTGTTCTGTAAAACGAATCTCTCTGCTTGATCTAACATGTTGAATGATATCAGTACTGCACTGCGCAGGTTATGATACTGAAGATAGACAACCTCCTTGAGCCTAAGCCCCATTTTCACCTTCAGCAAGTCTTCCACCTCACGAAGACTCGGTCGTATGGGACAAAACTTCAAGTCGACGACCGCGGTATTGGGTCGAAGCAGCGCTCTTTCGTCAAATTCACTCATTACGACAGTAAAGTTTGCTTTATTTTAGACACAACGCACACTAGGATCTATTAGTTGTTACTTTGCACGTTTGTTGCTCTGACTTGGCAGGAAAAAAAACAAAGTAAACTCCTTTGTTCTTCAGACAATGCACACTAGATAAATGTAACTGTTTTTTCTCTCGTTTTGCGCTGGATCCGGAAGCACTGAATTTTGAACTGTTCTTAACTCGACTGCAAACAATCCAATAGTATATTTAACGACCAAATGTTGCGGTTTTATACACTCAGAATACATACGTAAAATAGCCGTTTGCTTTTCATGGGAATTGATAGGTAGATAAATATTAGATGACAACTATGAAAACAGTAGAGGTATACATTTAGTATGTTTACCAACGTTTTACAATTTGCTACCAACCTCTTTTGCAACGAACGTAACAATGAAGGGTAAGAAGATTCAGGCCACACTATTACTTGATGGTTATTTCTTGTATTTTTCTTTTGTTCCATGCGTCTGTTTTCGGTTTTGTTGTCGAATGTTTTTCAGAATCCAGCTTATAAATTTTTTCAAAGGAATCAATTTAAAAAAATATTACAAAATCAAAGCAGGCTTGGAAATAATTTTATTTCGCAATAATTTTTTTTTTATTTTTGGACAAGAGCATAATAGGCAAAATGATAAAAAAAAAAGTCTATAGAACCTCTTAAACCATCATTGGGCATTGGGCAACATCGGTAAAATTCAGTCAACGTTATGGTAAAGGGTGCCTTAGTGAAACAATACTCCTGATTTTTGTGCGTAAGGAGACAAAATCAAGAAAAACGTATACACACGCTGAGAAATAAGACATACTCGAATAAAATATTTTGCGGTTTTGATTCTAATTCAAAGATTTTGTTGAAACAGAAATAAAATGTCTGTTTTTCAAATACCAAATATTGTTGGTACAAAAAATATTGGCATTAGTGATAAAATAGCCTGCATTTTGATTCTAAAGTCCCTGCAAAAAAAGAAGGAATATTCGTATGAAATATATTGAAAATTTTAATTCTAATTCAAGCATTTAGTTGAACCAAAAACAAAAATTGTTGTATAGTAGTATTATTTGAAACAAAAACACTGCTTTTAGATTTTGAAATATTGCTTGAAAATGGTTAGACTGTTTGGTTCGATCTCCGCCATTTTGTTGCATCACACAAATAAAAAAAATGGACACATCGGAGGTCGATAGTAAAGAATTAGAGTTTAAGACGCTAGGTTTAGACGATTTAGGCGATATAAAAATATACAATTTGATTTGTGCAATGTGGTCGTGAGTGCTCGCCCGAACAATGTTGAAAGTTATATATCCGAGGATGACGTCAACGGCAAAATCAATACAGCCAATCAGAGCCATCACGAGCGCTTGGCCGCTGGATGCCTAGATCTGTCGTTGTCCCCACCCCCGGCGATAGCAGTGATCAAATGCAGCACTCATCGCAGCGCATTGCCAACATGCCTGATTGCTATTGCTGTTCTTCACGGCCCGACGTTCGACGGGAGAAGGAAGTCGCTCGAGGAATGATATTCTTTAAATAGTCGAGCATGACGTCATTCAGAGAAGCGTGGTGTGGGATGCCACATTGAAATCTGTGTTTCGGCCAAAAAAATCTTTTTTTCCATCTGTGATGACTAAAACAGGAAAAATCTGTGAAAATCTGTGATAAATTTCCAAAAAAATCTGTGAAAAACAATATTTCCAAAAATTTGTGAAAATCTGTGAAATTTTATCAAAATGCCAAAAATCTGTCATCCGCTACTATGTTTTAATTGCCGCAAGGTTCTACTGTATCGATTTTGTTGGCTATTTTCGGCAAATTCGAGACTAAGAGAAACGAAAGCAATGAAATTGATAGACGGATAGGTATTCTAGAGCGAATCAGTTATAAACTTAGAACGGAAAACTAGAACTAGGCAGGCTCATATGGGCATGATCGAAAGGAAATGTGAAGAATTCTTTGCCTTCTGCAGAGTAGGAGTTGGGCGTTGCACCCAAGTCTACCGCATGATCAATGGTAGAACATAACTCATCATCATGTTTTACCGCCGACGCCGGCAAAAAATTCTTCACAAATCCTCGCCTAGAACGACCATGCGATCATTCTTCTCCCTTTCTGCTAGCATCAAGCCGTGACGTATGCATTCAATCGACACCAAGCTATCGGTGTCGATTGAATGCGGTGTTTTGGGCCGGTCATGCCCATATGAGCCTGCTTAGTTCTAGTTTTCCGTTCTAAGTTTATAACTGATTCGCTCTAGAATACCTATCCGTCTTTCAGTTTAATTGCTTTCGTTTCTCTTAGTCTCAAATTTGCCGAAAATAGCCAACAAAATCGATACAGTAAATCTGTCATCTGTGAAAAAGAATCTGTGATCAAAAACTGTGAAAAAAAATCTGTGACGTTACAGAAAAATCTATGAATATGGTAACCCCAACGACACGACTAGACACTCGCATTCCGAAAGTGTATCACAAATCTAACTACCCCTCAGTGACTCGGTAACTGTAACTGTCAAATTCGGAATTTGGTAAAAAAAATCATCAAACTAGCAGCACCGATAGGTATGTTATTTTTTTCTAACAAAATTTATGTAGTTACCGGTGCATCTGGTTACTCAAAGAAAAAACAAAACAAACGGATCGGCGATTATTATAATATACATACGCAACATCAGACAGACCACCACTGTCAATTTAGGCTTCTGGGTAAGCAATATTCTTTACTTATGATTGATTCAATAAATTGCATTTTGCCGTTATGTTTTATTCCTGCTGCTGAGCCCGTCCATCAACTGGGAACAAGAAATTTCGGATTGCCATTCGGCTACCCGCGTTTCAAATAAAATGTGAAAATTTCAGTTCATTTTATTTAATATATTCAAGAATTTCCAACCTAAACACATCCGGACGTGGTTATGGAAAAAAGACCCTAGTTCACCCCTCGAGGTACCAGTTTGATCGCTTCAATTATCACGGATGGCAACTTACCCTATCCAGTAAATAAACGTACATGTTCCTCTGATAGAGGAAACTCAGATGTGATCTCGGAACAAATTGACGAATGGTCCCAGTAAATGAACTGATTATTCAATTTCTAGGGAAACGCTGGAATTGTATAACTCACGGTAGTTCGGATCGGTTTATGCATCTCTTCATGTTAGTGTGGCCACAATCCTTCGAATGACGGACTGATCTAACGGCAAAACATTTCCAATACAAGCAATGCCATAATGAGTCCGGCAAAAAGTGCGATGATACGACGTACGACTACTAACCATAGTAATATTAGCCTGGGTAATGCAATCAATTTTCAACCTGCACGTGCAGATGGTGTACAACATGCAAACGTTCTGAAAGATTATTGAAAATAAATACGTTACTGCTATATACTAGCTACACCTACAATGCCACTTAACACTACTGGCCGAATATACTGCCTATTGTCGCATGACCACCCCCCGCCCTGGGGATAGAAATTCCCACAGAATATCGGACAAGCATACGATTATGGGCAATATATCTCATAAAATATCCCCTGCCACGAAAAACTGATTTTATGTCATTTGATACAGCGGAAATATATTCATTACGTTTCATAATTACAATAACACACACATCAAAACACACATAGTCTAATTTTATTTAGTTCCGAATCTGTGTGATTGCAACTGTCGTGATCGGAGCTGATTATGTTGCAAATAGTGTTCACTTAATTTTTATTTCGTATAGCATCATATCTATTTAATCCTATGGACCTATCAGTCAACTATATCACGCGTAACTTGTTTCATCTTTATACATCGGTTCACAGATGTCACGTCCAAAACGACTCCCTAACCCCAACATCCCAAAAACCGTAGAATAATTCACTACAATGGTCACTAATAATTTGGTGTAATTTTTTATTGGTCTGTTCGCCAAGTTCTTAGCACTAATACATTTTAAAAAGAACAATGTAGTTTCCAAATTGCTTTGTGGGCCAGCAGTTATAACCAGGATATACATGGATTCAGATTTTCTTCATTTCAGTATAAGTAACAAGACACATATTTCTGACCCACCATCTTACGTTGGACAACGAATTTCACATAGTAGGGACCAATGTTTAGGCCGCAGGATTATATACTAACGTACGACGACATGCGGGGTCTCTTTTTGTGTTGCGTTCGCTTGCGGACCGCAAACTTTCATCATTCTCTTTAGAACCAGTGTTGCATTCAGGGATTGAAATGCCAAGAGTTCCTATCAAATGCTTGTCTACCATCACCGAAGAAATTCCAAAGCTGTTCGACTATTAGCGTTATTTCGAAGCTCTTCATGAACTGATTTCTTAGTGGTGTTTAATGCTTGTTGAACAGTAACCCAAAGAATAAATTGTTCTCGAGGTTTTCGACTGAGTACGTGGCCGTTCAAATTAACCTGCCATTCCTAGTGTACTCACTGTAGTCTAGCGTATATTCCACGAATACAGTACGACAGTTGTGCACAAAACACTTGACCAACCCCAACAAATCTCTTAGGCTTTTCACCGAATTGTTTTTTTACGAAATGGATTGACTATCAATTTCACAAGCGTAAAGGTCTAGATAGCCGTAAGTGTCGGAAACCACGCCAGACTACTCAATAAACTATCTGGGGCAACCACTTGGAACTATTCCACCAGAATACTCTGGCCTTGCTACTCTTCCACAAGGCAATTTCCTTCAATATTTCCGTAAAATTGCAGTCCATGCTTGGCGTAGTAATGTTTGGTGATCTATCAAAACCAGCTGCGTCGAAACCTAAAAAATACTTTCAAATTACACCAGAAAGATAGTATAACAGAAAAAAACTTACTGATCTGTTTGCCACATTTCCCAATCCGTTGCTGTAAATTTTTCAGAATCACTATGATGTATAAACATGGTTGCTTACAGCAACAGAAAAAAGTAAATAAAGAAGGGTTGCTGGAAAAATAACTTTTTGGACCGCATTGAGGGGTCACTCAATACACCGGTAACTGGCGGTAAATGTTTCGCACACTTTTTCTTAGGGATGTTTCACTGAGTTTCAGGTCGTGTCGTTGGTAACCCTGGTGCTCAAATCTGTCGTACGAGACGCTATAGGCACGATGTGACTTGTCTGGCAAAAGAGCAACAACTGATTCAAACAGGCACGCGGCACATTTATTTATAACTTTTCGTATTCGAGTCACTAAGATGCTCCCTATTGACGGCTCTGCCGGGGATAGATTGACTTATGTATGGGAGTTTTCACGTTTTCCGAGATCTATTCATTTTTGTTTGTTTTTCAATAGTGTACTATTGAAATACAAAAACACTATAGCAATAAAACATAATTTCAGTTAGTTCCCAATTGTATGGTGATTATAAGACGGAAATCCGTTCATAAATAACAAAGTTATCAGCGTTCAAAATAGTGACGCAAAAACGTGACTTTTGATTTTACAATGATACTCTGTCCCAGATAGCGCAGGGCATTTTCAATGTCAAAAAAAACGGATACACAACTTGTGTTTCTGAGCAAATCCCTAGTCAAGCATAATCTTTCTGGATATCACGCCTCTATTTTGAAAACAGCCTCTATTTTGTTTTTGCTCTTTTCCATTCAGTTGTCAAAATGGCATCGAAGTTGTAGGAACAAATCATCAAAGGCCACGGTGCAATCGTCGTGTTTCCGACATGATTAGCACTGGTTCGTGCGAAGGCTGAAAATATAAAAACGGCAAGCCCAACGATATTTTCAACGTGATGATAGAGGAGGCAGGAGTTGTCCATCAAAAAGTCGCCCATTTGATGGGAGAAGAGAAATTCGTACGGAGATTTCACGCCAAAAATCAATAAATAAAAACCCTGTATTTATGCGACCACTCTCGTCAAACATGTGCGCCAGAAAGATGGCTGCGTGGCTGGTGGCTGAAATAGTACCCCGTTACAGATGTAGATAGTATAAAACAGCATAACGTGGTGGAGAAACTGTTAGGGTTTTAGGTAACACGAGGGGAAATTCTGGTATCGTTTGAGATGTGATGGCCTTATTCCCAAACGTACCAGTGGCAGACGTTTTAGATAGTCTTGAACGGAGTCACGTATCGCTCTATCAGGTCAAAGCTTATCTTTCAGTGGCAAAATCTTGGGCTCTATTCTCACAGTCACGTCACCTAGTGACTAGAAGAAAATTTCCTTCTAGTCAACAAGTGACGTGACTGTGAGAATAGGGCCCCTTATATAAACCCCGACTTTTCACATTTAGAGGGAAGTTCTACAAACAAATATTTGGCTTCAACATTGGTAGCAAACTTGCATCTCTCCTGGCAGATATTTCAATATTCTGTATTCAGCTTTGCCGAAGTTGCAAGTGATTATATCAAGCGTTTCTGGTTATAAATCAGGTTGTATGTGAATTTTAGTAAAATTTTGATAATTAACAACCGCAGAACACATAAAATTTTCAATAATTTAATTGACTATTTACATGCCTACTAGTTCAGTTTCTTAATTAAGGCAGGTTTTTAAAATGCAATCGCACCACGGTAGCGCTCACAACCGGCTGTCCATTATAGTTCCCGGACTGGCAAGGGCCTCTTTTCGTTCCTGAATTGCGTTGCATAATCTTCTGTGTGGACCGATCGGCAATCCCAGGGATTTTATATCACCTTCAGTCAGCAGCATTAATGTTTCCATATCAATTTCATTTTTCTGAAATCTGCATACGAAAATTAATGCCATTGTTGTCGGGAATGAATTGAAAACTTACATTGGGTAGTGGTCTTCGAGTTTGAACGCAAACAGGAACCGCAGCACTGCCAACGATTCGTTTTCTTCGTTATCCGAGCTATCATGCTCACTTTCCGAGTCCGAGATGACTAACTGCGAGCGTGGTTTGATCGGACCTAGTTTGGCTTTTGTTTTCATGGATCCATCTGGCGATTCGTTGGCCGAATTTTCATTGGCCAGATTTGCAAGCACTGTTGATACTGATCGGCTAAAAATATTTCATTTTTAATAATTACCCATGATCAAATATTGTGGATACTCACGTCATAGCTAAATTCCCAGACGGTCTATTGAAAATGCTGGGTCGGCTTTGCAATAAAACGTCGTTCGTAAGATCGTCGTTTAGGTTAGCCAAAAAATCTGGTTGACTCACAGACCTTGAAATAGTGTTAAACTTGTTGACATTGGAACAACCGTTTTCACTATCATCGTCATCCACTTCTTCGTAACCATTCGAGTCGACATCGAACACATCTTTAAGCTGTCCTCTTTTACTGTTATCATCTGAGCTGTAAGTACCCACGTACAAAATCTCCGAATCCCTCTGCAGTCCTTGGATGGATCTTACACTGCGTTTTCCCGTTGGTTCCACTTCACCAATTTTGAATCCTTCAAATCAACAATTATTTTGGTTTTGCCTATACAATACTCTGGGATTCAAGCAGTTACCTCCATTTCCTAACTGTTGCTTAAGTTTGGTAGCTTCCGCTCGTTTCTTTACTGCACCTTTAGCTCCAGTCACCGTTCCACCGACTAGTGCACTGAATTTGGTCGAATTCTGATTGGCTTCTTTTTGTGTATTTTTTAAATTACCCTGGCTCCCAGACCATATTTTGTGCTTTAGCAACTGAAGCACGTTAGATGGCCGATGCGGTCGAACTCGGCTGCCATCCTCGATTGCTTGATCAATTTTCTGTTGCCGTATGGCAAATTCACGTGCTTGCTTTTCAGACTTCTTTTTCGCTTGTTCTTTTAGGTTTCGAACTTTTTTCCTAAAATTATAGTGATTCAATGGATAGTTTAGGTTCAAAGTTGTGTTGTATACTTATCAATCACTTCCAGATTGCCTGCAGCCGCATCCAGATAGCGCAGGATATTATCACGATTGTTGATGGCTGCTAAGTCTTTTGCACTGTGCTTATCAATATCAAGCGCATATAAGTTTGCACCAAATTGGACCAGGAAATCCACGCACTGCATGTGCCCTTTGGCGGAAGCTAAATGCAAAGCCGTGTTGCCAAATTGATCTGATTTATCGGGATCCCCTCTGAAATTATCGATATGCTGAAACAATACTGCATAAAATAATAGCAATAATTACCCCCGTCCGACTAGTAGTTTGAGGGCTTCTAAACGTCCTTCGAAAGCTGCCCATAGCACCGGGGTCATACCATCCACATCTTTGGAGTTTGCTTCCGAACGAGTGGCTTCTTTGAGTACATCAAGCAAACCGTCCTTGGCCGCTCTGAAAATAAATCATCGGAGTATTCGGTTAAATCGCAATTGCATTACTTCTCACTTTTACAGACACTTTCATAAGCTCCTTCCGATAACTTTAAGAAGTACGCGACATTAGAAACAATGTAGAGCTTGATAAGAACCAAAATATACGAATATTGGCGCCGGTCCTTCGACGAGTTATCGAGTGAAAAATCGACGAATACACTTTGGGGCACTGTCGCAAGTGTACCAACGAACACGTGGACTATTCCAACAGCTGGATATTTAAAACCTACACCTATAGCGTTCCGTCCCTACAGGATACTGCGAACAAATCACCGTTTTCGATTGTAGAGTTCTCACTTGCTCTCCTGTCATGCAACAGTAATGCCACAGTATTACTTAGACAGAATCAAATTCAGCTTGCTGAAGAATCCATGGTGTATATTTTTTGTGGCGTTTGTCCTGTCGCCTCGTGAGCGAATAGCTTAAGAATGAAAATTTTCAAGCTCACTTAAAATTGCAAAAGGTTTACTTTTCGATAGTTTCCGGTTGAATGAAGTATATCATACGAAAGACCAGTTCTTGCTTGTTGTATTAGTGAAATAAAATCTGCCGAATTTTAAATTCAACAGAATAGATGGAATATTTAAGGTCATTGATCCTTTCTGGTTTGCAGAAAAGGTAGACAACCAGTTATAAGAAGGAATATTTCCTTAATATGCAAAAGGGTTTACAAAATATTTCAATTCGACTTCTTGGACTCTAAAAAATTGGTCGACCTTCTCAAATTTTTCAAAAATTTTAAGTGTAAGTTTCGCCAAACTCGAAATTCCATTGGTGAACTAACTTTCGTTTCTCAAAAGATCTAATGGCGATAACGGGTTCCTAAGAATGCTGTTGCCTCGTGTTTGACCAAGAAAGTCACAAAAAGTGCATCTAAAGCGCTAAAAATTTTGAACAATTTTTCTTCCAGAACTCTTCAATACACTTTTTATTTAGTTGTATGCGTTTTGTTAAAAAAACCTTCCAAATAATTTTCATCAGGTTTGGTGTATTTGGACAATTTTAGACCTACGCCCACTTCGCTTGAAGTTTTTGAAATTGGTATTATGAGAAAATATGAGGGAAAAATATATTAAATGCTACAACTTTTGAAGTAGCACTCAGAAAATAACAATTCATACCTATCAATCTTAGTATTTGATTGAAAATATTTCCGTTTCAAGAAAATTACGGGAAAGGGTGGTACTGGGTCATTTTGTCCCCAAAACCCCCTATTTTTAAGAATTTTTTTCATACAAATTATACAGTTTTTTCTAATGTGAAAAAATCTCAGAAATCGAACGGAATCTTTGCGACCTTTTACTGAATACGATAAGTTGGGATTATAGGGCCACTTGTTATTCATATTAAATTTTATGATTTTCTCGTGCATATACTTCTATTATTCTTCAATCAATTTTAATAAGATGTAGCGTGTTGAACGTTGCAAATCCTTAGAAATAAAATAATAATAGTTTCGTTACCAGTTAAATTCGGAAACATCAGAATTTTTGACATTTAAAGGGCGAACACGAAATTATTGCGACACCGAAAATATCATGCCAATTTTCTTATAATGTTTAAAATCAAACCATAATTTTAGGGTAGTTTTATACAAATATTTACTTCAAAAATCAAAAGAAAAGTTAATCGATGGAGCCTTGAGTGTAAAATTGAAAACATTTTCGCTTGATGCCCTCCATCAAAGTCTTTATAATGTCATCCGGTACCAGTTTCTCAGTTTTTTTTTCCATTTTCTTAACATGTCCTTCTCGTCTTTGACTGTCTTCTTGCTCTTCCGAAGTTACCGCTTCATCATTGCCCAGTACTGCTCCACCGGGCGCAGCTCCAGACAGTTTGGCGGATTCATGTCCTTTGGAACAAAATGGACAGAATTGGCCTCATACCAGTCCAGGACACTTTTAGAATAGTGGCATGATGCCAAATCTGGCCAAAATAGCGGAGCTTCGTCGTGCTGCTGCAAGAACGGCAAAAGGCGATTCTCGAGGAACTCAGATTTGTAGATCTCGCCATTTACTGTGCCCTTTGTCACGAAAGGCTCACTCCTCAGTCCGCGAGAGCAGATGGCCTGCCAAATGATATTTGGAGGCGAACTTCGACACTTTCTTCTTCTTAAATTTGTCGTCCACATAGAACTTGCTCTTGCCGGTGAAAAACTCCAACCCCGGAATTTGCTTAAAATCGGCTTTTATATACGTTTCGTCGTCCATCACACAGCAGCCAGTGCCCGAGTTTTAGCCGTCGATTGTTGCCGCTCATCGCGGTTTGGGAAGTTGTGTACCTTGTATGTATGTAGTCCAGCTCTCTTCTTTGCATTCTGGACGTAGCTCTGCGACATGCCGATCTTTTTAGCCAAATCACGGCTTGAGACGTTGGGATTTGCTTTAATCATTCGCTTCACCTTTCCCTCCGTCTTTTTGTTCTCCGGTCCCGGTTTTCTTCCAGCTCCTTTGCCGTGGTCCAACGTCAACCGCTCCTGGAACCGCTTCAACAGTCTAGACGGTTGAATGGTTAATGTTCAACATTTTTCCCAACTGCCGGTGCGACAGGTCAGGAAATTCCAGGTGTTTGGAAAGAATTTGTTCTCTCGACTCGCGTTGATTCACCTCCATTTTCGTTGAATCGAAAAACACGACTTCGAGTTTGACAGCATGTAAACAATACACATCAATGAGAAAGTGTGCAAAATTTGGTTGATTTTTACCCAATGGTAAAAAATTTATGCCCTGTTGAATGTGTCGCAATAATTTCGTGTTCGCCCTTTAGTGTTATCAGCTCCATTTAACTATAAATTTTTATATAAATTACTATTTCTAGTGTAAAATACGTTTAAGGATCACATGAGAAAAGTTTCATTTCAGGAAAAACACGGGAAGTTTGGGTATTAGAATATTTAATAAAAAAACATGGTTTGCAGAGTTAATATCAAAAAAATTTATGCTTCTGAATTTTACCGGTAACGAATCTATTTTTATTTTGTTTCTAAGATTTTTTTTGCGTTCAGCAAAGTACATTTTTTTTTAAATAGATTGAAAATTAATAGAGATACATGCACCAGAAAATAATAAAATTTCATATGAACGACAAAAGGCCCTATAGTCCCAACTTCTCGTATTCGGACAAATGTCGCGAAAGTTGCATTCGATATCTGAAATTTTTTTACAAGGAGTTTTGAGGACAATATGACCCAGTACCCCACTTTCCCGTATTTTGCGAGAAACAAAAATATCTCAGTGCTTCTTCAAAATTTATAGCATTTAATATATTTTTCCTCCGTATTTTCCTATAGCACTAATTTCAAAAACTTCAAGCGAAGTGGGAGTTGGTCTAAAATTGCTAAAAAGGTGTGAAATTTGGCATCTGAGCTTACTTCGACATTTGTCGCAACATGAAAGGGGGGGGACTTTTAGATTTCAAAATTGAAAGATTTTTACAATGCCCTAATATTCATTTTTTTTTTTTCAAATTTCAATAAAATATATCAAGGGGTGGGGCGAAGGGTGGTTAGTCTCCAACCCCCCTACTACTCCACTGTAGATGGGCATCGAATTATCTGCGGAAAAAGTTTGGGTGATTACACAAAACATGTAACTTTAGGATTTTAGTGTAGTGCTGGCGCCAATTTGGTGCTAGTTTGGACTAATTTAACTAACTCCAATTTGGTGTTAGTTATTACGATGAAAATTTCGAAAAACTATGTTTGTGTATTGCTTTGGGTTGCATGCAGTGGATGCGATAGATTGATTTGCTTGAAGATAACTTAATAAATTTAAATTACAGATTCGAATTTTTCAACAGAAAACTTTTCATTTAATGTATGATGCCCGGTCTGAAGGAAGTCGGACATTAATATAGAAAGAATACACTAAGAATCGTCGGCGTAGGCTATCAAAATATAAGGTCAAGTTTCGCAATGCAATATGCTAAGTATAATCGTATAATATAATGTAACTTCTACCAAGATCTTTCAGGCGGTCGACTCATTTTGTTTCAGTTACAGAAATACTCCAGACTCTTTCCAAGTTTCCATGAGTCTTAAACTTACTAATATTCCAAACTTTAAAACTCACCTGTGTATTCTATCCGATGACATCGTTCCGTTATCTGCTATCTTGCCGTTCCAGAATTCATTGATTCTCAGGGTTCAGTTCTCCACCCGTACACGCTCAGCTATTCATTTCACACTCAGCATTCCGGACCGGACATCACGAGCGGTTTCACGCATTCAGCTTTATCGCCCGCGCAGAATCTTTGTAGGAAAGTAAAAATTGTGATTAAACATTAGTTGTTGTAATAACATCATTGAAGGTGCTTGAGCGCTCTCCAACGTCGAAACAACAGGGTTCCTTCCGATATAACTTTCTTCGCTCTCATGCTTTGGCGCACTCTAACATTCGATGGTTCAGTAATTCACAAACTTGACGATAGGCGGGCGTGTATTCGCAGCTGCGCACGTGTGAAAAAAGCTGGAACGTAACCATAGGCAAATTGAATGCACCGCTAGACGATGTAGGTTTCACTTCGCGAAAATACAGAAAAAGGCGAGGCCGAGAAAAATCAAACAAAAGCCAGCTTTGGTGTTACTGTAAAAAGATTTGTTTGGATACTTGGGAAGTCGTGTACACCTTTCGTAGCTCTTGGATTTAGATGGAAAATCGCATCAGATTTGCCGGTGAAAAAAAACAAATGCAACAAGTTTAATTGTAAGCTATCACGAGACAAAGCTAACAGCTACATTGAGGATTGTCAGGGAATTCATCGGCATCTCTGTGGAGGTCTTTGTTAAAAGATATTATTTGTTTTTTGTTTCTGAAAGGCTTTTTTATTAATTACGAGTAATGTGATTTATGTTAATGATCGGGAACAGGAACTTTGTCATGATTTTCGTGATTTCTATTTACGTTGTCGTGATATTTTAGTCACGAGTAGAGATTTATGTTTTGCATGTTCTTGATTTCAGGATCTTAGTTACGATTTTTGACATTTTTGTCACGAATAGTGTGGTTTATGTTCAAGATTTCAAGATCTTGGTCACAATTTTCGTAATTTCTGTTCACGTTATCCTGATATTTTATTATAGAGCTTATTTCTCAATTTGACAGGTTGCGTAATGGGACTCATGGTCAAGATATCAGCAGTTTTATTCTGTGAACTATATCACCAACTCGATTTGTGGTGCGCAACGCAGGATTTGTTTTCTGGTAAGACATCACACTCGTGAACTATTTCACGAGCATGAATGGTAAGTCGTGACTATTATATGAGGATTCACGAACCGGTTCACGTATACATGAAAAATATTTTATAATTTTGAGATTTATTTCACGGGCACACATGGTCCGTCGTGACCATTATACTAGGAATCATGATTTTGTGAACTATTTCACGAGCACGGATATTAAATCGTGACTAATATATTGGGAATCATGAATTAGTTCACGAGGATTGAAGGGATTCATGAACAAAATTCCGAGTTTCGTGAACTAGTTCACGAGAAAATGTTCAGAATGTTTTGATTTTGTGAACTAACGTTCCTAATTCTATGAACAACATCATGAGTTAACCTTTGTTTTTATGAATAATATTCATAAAGTTGTGAACTAGTTCACATACAGAAAATCGATTTGGTAGTGACATGGTAACTGGAGTTTTCTAAACAAAATCAAATATTTTGTCTACACGTTATAGGCTACACAATGCAGAGAAAACTTGAAGAACACATACTAACGTCTCCATGCTGTCCCGCGTGTGATCTCTTCTACAATGGTAAGAAGTTTATATAGCTCATTCGAACAGCTACCCATCATGTGTCTCTATGGCCTATGGTGTAAGTAGGCGTTCTAACGAGTAGATGTTTGTCGGTTCGGGTTCAGATGCTACCCGTTAGCTTTTTTTTCTAGTAAGGCTTAGTTCCCAGCACAAAAAAAACAAACAGAATAAAACAGCGGGAAAGTGGTACGAAGCAAAAGGCGTCAATGTCGATACTGAAATACCGGCGCAGCGGCGGGGAGCCAAACGATATTATCTTGCTCATCATTAGTGTGAAGCGTATATATGCCATTTTACTACTCAGCGAGTACATGTCGTCATGGTACGGGTTGTAAAGAGGTGTTTTAGCGAATAAATGCTTGTCGGCTTTAATCTAGGAATCTGACGGTCGGATTTTTTTTACTGGAAGTTTCAGGTCATGAGCTATTTAGAGCAGCGGAGAAAAGAATTGCACAAAACAAAATTCAGTGCAGCACAGCAGCACCGACTAGATCGCGTTTGATGAATGGGTGGGTGGGGGGAATGTAAGGTGTAAGGAGGTTAAGAAAGGGAATCTTTTGTGAGATTCGTAAGCGGAAATTTGATGCGAAACCAAATACTAACAAAGTCTCGTTGTGTGTGAGTGTGTTATCGATTTTTTTCATCCCGAACTAGTTCACGAATCCATGAATAATATTTCATAATTTTGTGAACTATTTGACGAGCACGAATTGTCAGACGTATACTAGGAATCATGAACCAATTCACGAATACATGAACAATATTTTATGATTATCCATCCATATTTTATGATTTCGTGAACTATTTCACGATCACGAATGGTAAGTTGTGACTATTATGTTAGGTATCATGAATCAGTTTACGAATACATGAACAATATTTCATGATTTTGTGAACTATTTCACGAGCATGAATGGTAAATCGTGACTATTATACTAGGATTCATGAACCAGTTCACGAATGTATAAAAAATATTTCATAATTTTGTGAACTATTTCACGAGCACGGATATTGGATCGTGACTAATATATTAGGAATAATAAATTAGTTCACGAGGATTGAAAGGATTCATGAATAAAATTCCGAGTTTCGTGAACTAGTTCACGAGAAAATATCCAGAATGTTTTGATTTTGTGAACTAAAGTTCCTTAATCTATGAACAACATCGTGAGTTAACCTTTGGTTTTATGAATAATATTCATAAAGTTGTGAGCTAGTTCACGTACAGAAAATCGATTTAGTAGTGACATGGCGGAAACCGTAACTGAAGTTCACAAAACAAAAACAAATGTTTCCACTAATGAAAGCGTTATGCGGGCGTCACTGAAGGGAAATTGAACATAATTATAAAACACATGATTTTTGTTCATAGTCCTGTTTTCGTAACGTAAAAACGTGATTGTTCCAGAATTCATGGCACATTATTCACGATTTTGGGAACAATTTTTTTCCATATACTTCTCAAGCAGGCATAGAAGCTCTATCATCAAATAGCTAACTCGAAAAATATAATTATGCAAAATTCATATTTTTCATATTCAAGAATACAGCAAGAAAAAATAAAAAAAGATGGGTGGGTAATGTCTGCGACATAACCGGAGAGATGTAGAATACATAAGGAACACGTTCTTCAAATATGTTGATACTCATTAGGATTTTCGGACAAAAGCTGATTTGGGCGAGGAATATTTCAAATTATTCTTTACAAAAATGACGGTGGTCCTGAAAAGGACCGGTTTTGTTGGCGTTGTTGGCCTTGGTGAGGGAGATGGCTAACGATGAAATTAATTGTTAGCATGAGGAAGTCGCGTAGTACTGGCCAATGGAAGAACAGATAATAATTGATTCCTGAAAATCAATTTTTCTTTATTCATGTAAATTATACATACTTACAAATCTAACAGAAGATTCCTGATCATATTTCTGAATCATTAGTGCGAACATTGTGTAATTTGGTTAAGTACAATGAAAGTTACAAACTTTCCAAACTCGACCTTCTGTTCCTTCAGAAATATTGAAATGGGGTGTCTATATTAAACCGTTAGTCGTGGTCACAATAAAAAAAGATGGGTGGGTAATGTCTGTCACATAACCGGAGCGTCGTGATTTCAATTCGAGACGTTAATTTAAATCTAATAATATTCAACAGAATCACGTTTGAATGGGAAATTTTCAAATAATTCTCTATGGTAATAATGGTGGTTCTGAAAAGAACCTTTGGTATCGGCGTTGGTGTTGATGGTGATGCGCTGGATCGTTGGATATTTTTGGCATGATAGTTACGTGCCTGGCGAACTGTTTTGTAGCCTCGAACAAAACGACAAGACTGGCTTCTTCGGGTACCATTACGGCTGAACTTTATAAGCTTAGCTCGACTTTGAAATCCTGCACAATCTCACGAATCAGACACTGGTAGGGCCATTTTGTTTGCTACTAGCACGGAGCTGCACAAAAAAATCATTTAATGCAGTTAGTTCACGGGGGCTGCCAAAAAGCTTGAATAGAAGCATGCGACTTCAACGTTTCTCTTAAACACATGCAACAACACATTCGTTTTGGTAATACTGATAATAACAGTAGAAAGGAATGGAAAAGCAGTGCACGAAACGAGCGAGAGGATAATATAAATTTTTGTTCCGTGTGCAAGCTACTTCTTTCCACCCAACGTATTATGTTGCTTGTTGAAAATTTGCTACACACCTTAAAATGAAAGTTTCAGTTTAACTCTCACTAGAACACAATTGATTGGTCCTGAAAAGAACCGTTGCTTTTATTGTAATTTACGCCCACTCCCACAAACCGACCAAGTAGGCATCACTGGCTTCATTACGGCTGAGTTTTGTAAGCGTAGCTCGACTTTGAAGTAATACACAACCTTACAAACCAGACGCTGGAATGTTAGCCAGCGGATTAGTTGCTCCGTTACCCTTTAGTTGGGGCGAAATACTAGCATGGCGACAGTTCCTGATCGGTAGCTGGTTGCGATGGGCCACCAGCAGCTGGGGCACTTTTGCGGACCGTCATCATCGCCAACTGTTTTCCTCCGGTGGACTGGCTGCTTGCTAGTGCTTGAACGAATACGAATGATGAGAAAAACCGACCGACCAATATTCATATATGAAAACACGAGAAAGCACTACTATCGCTCTCCCGCTCGTTTTCGTGCCATTCCTGTGCCTTTCCTTTCCGTTCGGCTACCGATACTAGCATAACCAAAACGAATATTCTGTCTTTCCATCGCCTTCAATCTAGTGGCCAGTGCTAGCAAACTTGCATGTTCAGTTTTTCAATAACAACATTCCAACAATATTTTCAAAGAATGTTGCAGATTTGAAAAGAAGGAAGGAGAAGATTTTCACAAATTTAAATTCTTTTGTCTTATTTGTTAGCGCTGATAAAGGCTATTTAGTTTGCTACTAGCAAGGAGCTGCACAAACAAATCGATTTATGCAGTTAATCAACGGAGGCTGCCAAAAAGTTCGAATAAAAGCATGCGACTAGTGTACTTTGCATGTTCTATATTTTATCAATACTAGAGAGGATCAATAAAATAATTCAAATTGTTATAGCGACATGCATTTGTGGCAACACTGGCCATGAGATGGTGGGGGAACACGCACATTCGTTTTAGTTATGACGGTAGTAGCAGCAGAAAGGAATGGAAAAGCAGTGCACGAAAACGAGCGAGAGAGGATAATTTAAATTCTCTTTCTTTCTTTCCACACATCGTATTTCTTATATTGCTTTCTGAAAATTATTTGTTATACACCATAAAATGTAAATTTCAGTTTAACTCTTATTAGAACACAATTAATTGGTCCTGTAAAGAACCGTTTATTGTTTTATTGCGGGAGCATAATTCAGACGCACTCCCCGCGGACACGGTGAGCTAGAAAGCACTATTTTGCATTCTCGAACAAACCGACCAAGTAGGCATCGTTGGCTTCTCGGGGCATCATTACGACTGAGCTTTGTAAGCGTAGCTCGACTTTGCAGTCCTGCACAATCTCACGACCCAGACGCTGGAACGATAGCCTACTCTGTTGCCCTTTAGTTGGGGCGAAATTCTTGCAGGGCGAAATTCTTGCAGGGCGACAGTTCCTGATCGGGTTGCGATGAGTCACCAGTAGCTGGGGCACTTTTTCCGCCGTCGTCATTGCCAACTGCTTTTCTTCGATGGACTGGCTGCTTGCTAGTGCTTGAACGAATACGAATGATGAGAAAAACCGACCGACAGATATTTATATAATCGCGCTAATATGCACTACTATCGCTTTCTCGCTCGTTCTCGTGCCGTGCATGAGCCTTTCCTTTCCGTCCGGCTTCTAATGGCCTAACCAAAGGAATATGCCGTCTTTCCCCCACCAAGTGCTCTCGCCAAGCAACCCAATGCGAATAACCATACGAACAAACATGTAGTGGACCTATATATAAACTTTTCATTATTTTATTGTTCGGTTGGTCTACCATAACGACGGCTCTGTGCGGGATGGGCTGAAAATTTTCACTTTTCCGAGTCGTTTTCGAAAGATTTTTCAAAACACTTTTTTTTGTTATTAGTACATGTTATACATACTTCAAATTTTAATACACCATAGAGGAACATATTTGCAACAAATTGGCCTAAAAATCAAATCATTCTGTTAAGTATGATAAAAGTTATTAACGTTCAAAATCTGACGCGGCGCCGCAGCCGATATTTTGAAACGGGACCCCTATATTGAAACCTTAAATGTATTCTACATTAAAAGAAATAGTTAAGTTGATTAAATCTAGATGATGAACATTTGAATTCAAACTACCTCAGCAAATCAGGACAACCAACTTGACCAACGCTAACGAATAACGAATCATCTAGACAGATTACTATTTTAACAAACAAAACCAGTTCGCCCATATTCCATTTACACAAAAATTAAATTAAACCATTTGCAAGGTTGCAGTTTTGCCCACAATGATGTTAATAAATGCTAAAGAGTAAACCATAATAAACATGGGAAACACCTCAACGTGAGCATTCCTACATATCTACAACGGAAAATATGATTAAATCGTGTATAAACGGCGAACCCAATTCCCCTTCCGTAATTTTACATGTTATGCCTTTAGGTGTGAGTGATCCCGCAGAATGCTTTCTCATAGACGGATAGAACAATTAGTTGGTACCGTAAAATAGACTATCTTTGATCAGCGACGTTATTTCGATTTTATGCGACTCGTTTAGAGGGTGTTCCACTATTATTTGTCTGATAATTTTGACATTGAAATGTCCTACTCTACTATCTGGGGCTGGGTGTCATTCTATATTTTGAAAAATTTCCTATAGAACGAAACTATGTAAGAATTGCTCGGTTGTAACTTCGCAATTAGTTGATGGATTTCAATTATTTGTATACCAATCGATTCAGAAACACCTGACTTGAATATTAGTACTAATTAGTTTTATGTACTATATAAGTATTCTAGTGAAAATCGGTTGAATAGAAAAAAGTTACAAAGTAGGAGGAAATGTGCATATACGAGGTAGTTATTCCGGGCAGAGCCATCAATACAGGGAATTTAAGAGGTCAATCAAACAAGGAAAAATTATAAATATATGTGCCGAATTTACTTTTTGTCCTATAATTCGATGCTTAATGATCGACGAGTACTGTACGGAGTGTAGTATGTGTCTAAATGATTCGCATGCAACAAACGGATAATAATTGTAGCTGTTTGGAAATATTCATCACAATTGTGTAACAGATTCCGTAGAAGATACGATTATCGTACATTACGATAGAAATGATATTTTTCCATTTTTATTAACGACTAAGAGGGAGATGATTTTCCTTTTTTTTATGTTTTAACGACTTGTAATTAACAAGGGACTGGAAGGTGTGAAATATTTTTCAATATTAAGAGCTATAGTACTCAAGGGAGAGCAAGGAGTTGAAGGAAGAAAATTTAGAAAAGCGTGCAGTAGGGTCATATGAGCAAGCTTAGAGTTTCCCGTCGACTTAACCATTTGTCTGCTACCGCAGGGATCCGGATATTTTGGCATTTGAAATGCGAATCACCTGAGTCTGCGGCATGTCCTAGACGAGCGTAAAGTAACTTTGAATTGCACACTCTTAAGAAATAAAAAAGAGGTTGAATAAATCAATACATATTTTAAACCTTTCTGGAAACTTTCTAACATTCTTAAGCGTCCTCCCTGGTTTAGCACAACCTCGTAAACATAGAAACATTAAAAATTATGACGAACAGTATTATAAGCAACTACCGCCAAAAATCACCAATTGCAAAGATTATTTCTCTTTATAGTTTTAAGGTTAGTTTATAAGATTTGTATAGTTGTTTATTCACAGTAGGTTTAAAACTTTCTACTTCAAAAATCATTTAACTGCGAAAGCATATTTAATTGAGTCATGTAAATAATAGGAATGAAAAGTCACCACTTGTAACTGAACACCCAATATACTAAATTAGAAATGTAATGCAACCAAAACAATATAATCAAATAACATAAAAATAAAAAAATTGTAAGATTTCATCAGAAAAACCATGCGTTGAATCATAGAAATTGCGAAACAGTGCGTATGACCACAAAACAACATTTTTCAATCAATCCCTCCGCTAATAACTACTACAGCTATTCTCCAAAAGTAGTAGGAAAAAATATGCTCCACCAGATAATAGTAATCTCACAGAAGCATATGTTAAATTGCTCTTTTGGTGGTATTGCATCAATGCACGGTTTACGTTTCACCGCTTCACACTTTAAAAGGTTTACCGATTTTTTTTACTACAGAATACACGCTCGTCCATCATATTCATGTACAGAGTGGCAGAAATTTGATCACTAACTATGTTCTGTCCATTACAACCGTTGTTTTAGCTCATTAAACCAATAATATGTCAAACAAGAATTTCAATTAAACGACTTGTCCGATTTTCGATTACGCTCACTTATTTGTCACTAAAAGCTCCTCAGCCGGTCCAGTTGATGGTATAAATTAATAATTCACGTATTGCCCCTTATCTTGGTTATAGTACACTGATAAGATACCTGTTGAACAATTGATGATTTCACCAATGGAGCCAATAAATATCTTATATCAACAGCCTAAAGAAAGCGATAAATGGCAATTCTAGCAAACAAGGGCTTTTTCTTCGTCAGCAAACCACTTACTATTGGCCTTCGTTTGCTACTTGATTTCCTGTTTGTAGTCCGCGATTTTGGCGCAAGATATTCGAATTACAATCTATGGAATGATCTGTCTTCGCAGCAGGCACTGATTCGGCATACACTCTCCAAATGACCTACAGAAAATTATGTTTTCGCAAGCTGACTTCTACACGCTGCACCTCGAAGAAAATATTTAGCACCAACACCACAACTTTATTAGACCAACAATACAGCAAGACAGACAGACAATTGTTGTAGGTACCGCAAAAGGCAGGTTTAATTCACCACAGCACAAGCGATACCGATAGAAATGAAGAAACACGTCAAAAGTCTGCAATTCCGTGTCTTTATTCCACGCGTCCCGATCTACCACTGAAGCGAGAACCAAACCGCGAAGGGGTGTTTCATATCTACCTTAGCTGTTAGCGCAGTTGTATTGCATGTAGGCGCTCAGGTGTTATAACAATACCAACGTGAAGGCGATCATTAATTGATAGTGGTGCGCGAGAATGTTTAATAGGGAACCAAAAAACGACCGGTGCGGTGCTCACTATCGGGACAAGGTGCAGTACAAATACATGCTTACAGACAAGCTTTTGAATTAAAAAGTCTTCGCAATGCATTGCAAAGCTATAAAGCTCCAACGAATTGTGCTTTATGGCGGCAGTGGGTACATTTATTACCATGAGGTACAGTTAGAACCTGGTCGCGTAAATAAGGCTCTTTTGAGATTCCATGCAATTACGCACAGGCTCGAAGACCGGTTCGAAAGGCCTCTTTCGATTTCTACACAATATCGTGTATTAGTTGGCTACCCAAAATGCCATTTTCATCATCATGTTTTTACATTCTCCGAGTATGTAGGGTAAACAGGTCTAATACGCCCCCTTAAGCAAAAATAGTTATATTTCAACGTATTTCTCCGCACCAACTATTGTATATAAGTTAGAAATTAGTTACTGTTTCATTTTTTATTAAAAATATCCCAATACAAGGATTATTACACATTTTTCAAAGACCTTTTAATTCTAGTATCTTTTTTTCATCCAGGGCAAAATGTTCCAGTTATAGTGTAATATATCTCACAACAAAAGAATTGCATGCCCCACAATGGGATTATATACCACAATCGAAAAATTGAAATTTGTATCATTCTGTAAAAAGATCACACATTCTATGAAACCTCGATTTACCTAAAAAAAGCAATCTAGCATTGCCACACCTTAGAATCCAATACATTGATTGGAACAGCGATTGAAAAGACGACACATAGTGAGGAAAGGTCCGTTATAACCATAATTTATTCTACGACGACGAATGTAGATGTCCGTCCATACGTTGTAGAAGTTCGGAGCTATCGATTCGAGATTGCAGTAAATCGAAAATGAAAACCGAATTTGAAACATCCTGGCGTACATACAGGATCTTGGTGGCTAGGTTCAGTGGGTCTCTCCATGGAAGTCGACGAAGTGCGAAACGAAAAAAATTGCGCTGAATAGCTTCAATGCGTTGGATATCTTTTTGGTTATAAGGTGCCCAGACTACCAAAGCACAATAGAGTGCTTTCAAACAATGTATATTGGCAAAGACTCCATATTAAGAAGACTGATATCTCTTTCCTTCCTCCATACAAACGAAGAGCGACAGAGGTTCCAGCGCCTCTACTGGAGGAAGGTAGGAAGCTTAATGTAAAAGTGTATATGTGTGTGTGCATCACTATGGAAAGTACCACCTTTACCCGCAAGTGGCGTTACTGTTACTGTCTCCAGATTCTGGACAGAGTTGCCAGTCTTCTTGATATGCAGTCTTCGATATTGGTAAGGTTCTTAGTAACTCTAAAAATGCATCCTAACAGCTTAGTACTCAATGTGCTGCTTGAAGTTTAGTTCGGGATCTAAGTAGAAATTGCTTAAGGGATCATCCATAAATGACGTAGCATTTTTTGAGTGATTTTTAACACCCCCTCCTCCTGGTTACGTAGATTGACAGTAATCTTCCCTCCCCCTTGACCACGCAAAAAATTTAAAAAAAAATGAAAAACGATGTTAGATGAAACGGGTAAGGTTGTCCCGACATCCTATACCTCTTTAAAAAAAGCTTCGTAGCATGACATGATCCTCTACCCCCTGTCGTCACACATCATCACAAAATACAAAGCTCCCCCCTCCCCCATATAACGCTACGTCATTTATGGATGGTCCCTAACAGACGATTCCCTTTTGAGAATGATTTAATATGGTAGTCGAAATTAACTTTCGAGTGTTTGCAAATAAAAAATATAACAAAAGACTTGGATGCATACAAAGCTCTACGGAAGGTAAGTACAGCCTTTAATCCCGGATCTTGTGTTGATGTGGCCCCCCTTTTTTTCATAACTTATTTAATCTTTATACATTTATTGGGGGGGAAGGGGAGGAGTTGCTTCTCTAATCTTCCGGTCATCACATCGCATGCTTTGGTATTCTTAATATGTATAACAAACATGAAGATGTGACACAAGGCGCCAAGAGCGCACTAAAATCCTGTCAATCCTTTTTTCATTGGATTGTCTGCTCTAAATATATCACCAGGGGACCATTCATAAATGATGATGGATATTGACAATAGGGGACGAGCGTCACGTTACGAGATAAAAACTAAAAATGAATTTTAGACGTATCAGCGGATCAGGGATAAAAAAGTACAACATTGTTTATGAATGGCCCCCAAACAAAGAATATTCCATAACGAATATCACGTAACATCGGTGACAGAGCATTGGGATCAAGGCCAAGTCCCCCCTTGGTCGTGCAAAACTGAGAAGCAACATCAATTTAGGCACTGATAGCAGACGTCCATTTATTTTCATTTTGTTTTGTTTTGTCTTTTTATTTGTTTCTCCTGCCATGATATGTGCGGATTGATGCGGATCGAGCGTGACGGCCAAGGAAACGGAAAGCCAGTGGTCCAAACAGATCAGGAACAGGAGGGAGGACTACGAACAAGGGAACGGACAACAGAGGAGAAATCGTTTACTTATTTATTATAACTACGACACTAATCACAATTATTTTGCTTTTCTTGTTTCGTTTCAGCAAACCAAAATCTAAACGGACTAGCACATACGAACAGTCAGGCTTTGTAGGTTCTCATCTTGACAGAGTCTAGATGGGCGGATGAACGTCTGCCAGAGGGTGGGCTGAGAAATGACAATGACACTGTACGAGATGGCGCTGGGCCTGTGGCCTTCGACTGGCATGGTCCATTCTCATTGATTCGGAAGTCTTCTTGGCTGGTTGGTAGATATGTGCTCCTACTTGCAAGTTGATCAATTCGCTTGGGTGGGGGACATGTAGATCCTACTAGTTCTCGACTCTTTTGATCGTGAGTATGAGGCTAGTTCAGGAAAGGAGTGTAGGACTGGCACCTAAGAGATAGTTAATTATTCAGGATTTGTTCTTATGATTATTAAACTCGATCAAGCACACCGGCTCTCAGAAATGATAAGCAACCCTTTCGGGTCGGTGTGGTCTGTTCGAGTCGAACCAGGCGGACATTCGTTTCGAGCAAACTTTATGTGGATAAATATTGCTTACGCCTTTATTGGCAGAGATTCTTTTTAACGAAATCCTAAAATACCTTCACTGGTATAGCTACTCAGGATAATAATAATAGAAAAATTAAGGGTTTGCCTGGTCCATAATGTAATGAATATGTATATTGACTAGAACAGGGATAATCGAGTTATGTTATAAGATAGAGAAGAAACAGCACAGTTGTAGGAAAAGTATTCGCGAGTAAGGACTAATAATACTGCTAGTATGTTTACCGTTTCAATTGATAGTCGATTGATCCGCTTCGGACCTAGGAGACAAAAAGGAGATTAGGAAGAGACAGAAGTGGATTCAATGTGAAATTTGCCAATATGATGTTGACCTCAAGGCGATGGTAGGATGATTTTCCATAGGATGACAGACTAGATGACACAACGTTACACGCTCTAAACTTGCGCCAAATAGTTTGTATGTATGTATGAATGAAACCCCGTATGTATGCCTGTATGCATGGTTGTGTATAGGACCAATGTATCCCTGAGCAACATGGAAGGACACCTCTGAGCCGCCAAAACGCTCATGGGAAGCCGGGTGCGCGGTCATAGGTGTGACCATAAAGCACTGCACACACTGTCAAGTGCAATGGATAGACGGTAGGTGTACAGTTAATGCACATAGGTTGCAGAAATAGGTTGTTGAGACAGCCCGATTGCACACTGATAAATAACAATAACAACTTATTTCATCTTTATACATTTATTGTATCTTCTATTGAGAGATAATAGTCTCTTTTAATAAAAAAAATATATTCCATATGTTCGTATTGTATTTATTGTTATTATGAATTGTTTTTTATAACTTTTTTTAAATGGTACGAGTTTTCTAGACGAAATGCGAAAAATTGCAGAAAATTTCACGTTTATTATAATTTATTTATTTATCGCGCACATCAACAGGCCGCACTCGGCCCCAATGATGAAAAATTAAACTAATTACATCTAAAAACTGCAGGAATCGATTTCTTAATGATATCCGAGACAAAGTCGAACAGGTGTGACACACGATTGAAGAGGCGTTGTAGTCCCGTGATAGTGGCATTAGCTGTTTGAATAGTTCGTCGAAACGGCAATCTCAGAAGAACGTTTCCGCGTAACGTTCTGGACCTTGCTTGGATGTTGACTCGCTGTAGTAAATCTGGAGAATCAATGCGTCCTGACAGAAGATCAGAGATGAATAAGGCTTTTGCAGTTTCTCTACGACGCTGAAGGGTATCGAGCTGGATGAGTTGACACCGACTCTCGTAGCTTGGTAGACGAACAGGATCGCGCTAAGGCAGGCGTCGAAGAGATACGTTATGCTTTTCGTTGAACGCCTTCAATTCGATCGCTGCTGTTCATGTAATTCCAGACTGCCGAACAATACTCCAGCGTAGAGCGCACTAAAGAGCAGTAGAGGATTTTGAGACAATAAATGTCTGTAAAGGATTTAGCCGTACGGAAAATGAAGCGCAGGCTTCGCGATGCTTTACCAACAACATACGAAATGTGATTCTTAAATGTATGTTTTGAATCTAACAGCACTCCAAGATCCTTAACGCAGCTCACCCGGGAAACAAAAGCTCCAGACAAGTTATATTCAAACTCAATGGGATCTTTTTTTCTGGAGAACGATATCACAGAACATTTCGCCGGATTCAGAATCATTCGGTTGTTTTCACACCATCTGCTGAAAGTGTCAAATTGCTGCTGCAAATATAGTGCGTCCGTTCGGCTCCTAATTCAATAAGAGGCGTATGATTGTAATTGCACTTAATGATTATTAATTTTGATGAAAGATTTGTTGAATCGAAAGAAAAACCTACCTAATTCACCTTATAGTGATATGAGATATTTCCTGCACATATCACTATCTAATCATTCATTAGTTTTCAGAACTCATGCGAAATAGACACTCAACTCGAGGTTGGATGACGATAGTTTAAGGTCTCATAAAACCTCGAATAAACTGAATAAGTTATAGAAAAACAATAAAACAAATGAAATTAAAAAAGATGGGTGGGTAATGTCAGAGACATCACCGAAGTAAAGCAGAATACATTTATACTATGTTCACACTACAGAGTTAAAACACGTTATAATAATTAGCAACAAGAAAAATGTCATCAAGATAGCTTTAAAATATGTTTTAACTCGTAGTTTGAACGTAGTACTAGGCCGTTATTTCAAATGCTGACGCGTGACATGCATAAATAAAGCAAATGAAGGGTCAAATCGGATATCAAATTCTTTTTGAACCCATTGTAAGTTAAACCCTCTCCACACCAGTTAAGGGGCATTTGCACGTGAAATGTTAGCATAAGAGAGTTAAAGCGAATGTCCTATAAGTAATAACATGGTCAAACCTTAACTAAGCAGGTTTCTTAGAGTGGATTTTTCGCAAGAACTCGTCAGGACATTGTTTTTAATGGAACATTTCAATTGTTGAAACTCGTAAACAAAATAAGTAAAATGAACATTGAGTCATTTAGTCGATCACAAAATAAGCCGGTCTTGATGTGCATGTACAAATTCCGTCATACATCTACCTTTATTACACTTAATCTGGTTCTACGAATCGTTATAAAACTGTTTTATAGCAGCTTATGCGATGATACGTAAAATGTTTTCTTAGTTTTCTCCGAGGATCGAGTAGTTTAAGTTTCCCGGGTAGAGTAACAATACTCTATAAACCTGTAAGCTTTATGAGGTAATTCGTATTAAATCATCAGCATAAACTTATAATATCTGTATCGAATAAGCCAACATAATCTGCTTCACACAACGCAACACCCAGTGCTAATCAAGTCGTCAATCGGACACGTGCTACCGTTTGCCAGAAGAAAACGAACTAAACTGCACACGCCAGTGCACACTCCAACGCATACACCGCGCCGCAGCGCATTCTGGAGAACGCGCTGGTAAATTATCTGAACACGCCCCACATATTTTAAAGATCAAGAGCGAGGTGCTCTCGCTTCAAACCACCTCATCGCTAGCGCATACTTGAAAGCCGTTTATTCAACTCTAAAAGGAAGAGTGATCTGCATTTTCTGTGGTGCGTGTGATCATTGCATTTTCTGTATACGCATGAAACTGGTACGCATCATTGCCACCGAAGCATGGCGCAGATAATTGATGCTTTCACAAAATCCATTACATTCTACGGAATTAGTTACTGCAGATACGTTCAAATCGGGTACAATTCCGGCCGAAAATTTTGAAACCGGAACCCGAAATTGAAACATTAGCAGTATTCTACTTCAGGGTTTCAGCGTAAAAAAACTTTTATTTTTCGAATTTGTTTTAGAAATTTGGGTGAAGAGAATTGATCAAACTTTTGTACATTATAATGTACCATCTCGATAACAATCTGTAATTTTTCCATGCAAAAATTTCGACAAGCGGCTAGGTGACGAAGCTTTTTGTAGAACGTCTCGAATTTATTTATTATTTCAAATAAAAATTGCTATTTTCATGAAACATTCCGCCATTTTATGAGTAAAAACCTGTTTTAATCCGCCTAGAGGTGCAATTGTGCCTTTCTCATTTCTCCAAACTATGATTTAATAGCTGGTTCGTACAATATAACATTATGGAAATGTCTTTCATTCTTATTACACTTGGTAAGTATATATAAGAGCACCTTTTTGCATTCATCGCGGTATCGGTTTGAATCGGAGTTTTCTATGTGATCGCCGTAACTCCGGAGCCGGAATTCGGATGGAGATGGAATTTAATATCAGTTTCCGGGGACGCAACACCTTTCATTTGAGACTAAGTTGATCAAATCGGTCTAGTCATTTTCGAGAAACCAATATAACCGTTATTCTGAATTTGGAGGCTTCCGGATCCATCTATGGTGGCCAGTGTGGCCAAAGAGACTTTGAATGACTGTTGGTGACCTAGATCTACAAATTCATCAGTTGTGTTTACATTTTGGAAAAAATTTCGCCTTTTTACATTCATCATTACATTCAGAATTCGTTAGAATCGGGATTTGCTGCGTGATCGTACGTATCATCCTGTAATTCAGGAACCAGAACTCGGATCCACACAAAATTCAACAGCAGCTAATGGACCTTTCATTTAAAATCATGTTTGTCAAAATCGGTTCAGAAAATTCCGAGAAACCGATGTGATTGTTTTGTAACCATACTCTTCAACTCGTAATTCGAAACAAGATGTCGGTTGAAAATGAAATTCAGTAGCAACCTATGGGAATATTATACCTTTCATTTGAATTTTAGTATGTAAAAATCAGTTCAGACATCTCCGAGAAACCGATGTGGACATTTTGTTAACAAATCCGCACATACACACATACATGCATACATACATACATACATACATACATACATACATACATACATACATACATACATACATACATACATACATACATACATACATACATACATACATACATACATACATACATACATACATACATACATACACCACCGGAATCGCCGAACTGACCTCGACATCTGGTTGGTTGGCTCGGTTTCGGGAGAACTTCTCTCGCCGGGGAATTCTCCGTCGGAGTAGGCTAGGTCCTTCGTCGGGGACTAGACCGAGTAGTTCGCGAACAAGTCTGGTGCTCAAAGAGTAAACGGCGTTGAATGGTGCGAGAAGGGAGTTGCGGTGCTAACCGGCACAAGCGAGCCGCAGGGCTCGGTGAAATAGACAGTCAGAAGTTTGCCGCTCAGACTGTACTCGTAGGGGAGGAGTACTAAGCCTCGACTCACAGCCAGCTTTCCGACTGCCATGCAGAGCTTGCCAGTCTGTGTGGATGGTAGAGAATTGGTGGTGTGTAGAGGAGTGGGGCTGTCACCCTACGGAAGAAACGAACTAGTAAGTAGTTGAATTAGAGTGCGTGCTATGCACATAAAAACCCCTCCCCGAAGTAATGCCGTAAGGTAGTGCCGGGGAGGAATCAGGTTCTGGGCAAGAGCAGTGGTTTTTAGCGGGTCGGGTGATGGCAGCCCAAACCCGTTCCCTGACAATGGGGTTTTTGTACATTTTTCCTCACTCAGGGTTTTTCTGAAATTTTTTTTACTGCTCTCAAAAAAAAAAAAAAAAAAAACATACATACATACATACATACATACATACATACATACATACATACATACATACACACATACATACACACATACATACACGCAGATATCTCGGCGAACTGAGTCGAATGTTATATGAGACTCAGCCCTCCGGGCCTCGGTTAGAAAGTCGGTTTTTGGAGCAATTGCATAACCTTTCTATATGAGAAAGGCAAAAGAATAATATTTAATTAGCTTAATCAGCCTGAGTTCAATGTTATCTTCATGTGATTATATTTTGAAATGTTGGTGGAATGGGTTTGAAAGTGGAGGGAATGGGGGGTTAGTAGAGTGGGAGTGGGGGATACGTCAGAAATCCTTCATCTTATTTCGGTATACGGGGTGGATGAAGGAAATGCGGGCGTGAGGGTGGTCCAAGGGGAGGGGAGTGATGAAGGAGGGAGATGTAAGGGCAAGGGGGGGGGGCGACACAATATAGTACTGCATATTTTGCCTTCCATTTGAGACTTGGTTTGCGAAAATCGGTTCAGTCATCACCGAAGAACCGATGTGACTTTAATTGTAGAATATGCCCGGGATTCCGGACTTCCGGAATCGTCGATAGTGGACAATATATTCAAAGAATGTTTGATTGGCAATCAGTGATCTAGATCTGCGATTAGAAGTAATTTGGTGACCATTTCAATAGTTTTTAGCCTCTGAGGTATTACGATTGTACCGATTTATATGGGAAATTCCAGTGTATCCTTACTAACACCCCTGTAACTCCGGAAGCAAGAGTCAGAACCGAATGAAATTCAGCAGCAGTCAATGGCATTACTGTATCTTTCATTTGAAATTAAGTTTGTAAAAATCGGTAGAGAATTCGTTGGGGAATGGGTGTGATATTAGCTTAGGAACTTGGCGAGTTCCCCGGGGGCGTCATGAATCGTCATAGGTGGCCAATGTGGTCAAAGCTGCTTTGATTGATCATTAGTGATCCAGACCCGCAAACTAGAGTAATGTTACATCAATTTTAATATGTTTTACATCATTTGAACATCATGGTGCTACCAGTTTATATGGGAATTTGCTGTGTGACCGCACTCTTCAACCCGTAACTCCGGAACCGGAAGTCGGATCAACTAAAAATTCAATAGCAGCTTATAGGAGCGTTATACCTTTCAGATGAAACAAAGTTTGCGAAAATCGGTACAGCCATCTCTGAGAAAATTGTGTGAGTTTAAATGACACACACATACACACACATACATACACACAGACATTTGCCGATCTTGACGAACTGAATCGAATGGTGTATGATACTCGGCCCTCCGGGCCTCGGTTAAAAAGTCGATTTTTACAGTGATTGCATAGCCTTTCTTTATATGAGAAAGGCAAAAACCCCGTTTTATGAATAAATATCTAAAAACTCAATGTAGGCGTTGTTTACATAGAATGTGTATGCAAAGTTTGAAATAAATCGGTTAAGTAGTTTTTGAATGGCAGTTAACACGGTAAATTGTGTTTTTTCCAGAGACGTTCTACAAAAATCTTCGTCACCGAGTCGCTTGTCGAAATTTTTGCATGGAGAAATTGCAGAGTGTTATTGAAACGATACGTTATAATGTAGAAAAATTTTGATCAATTCGCTTCACCCAAATTTCGTCGATAATGCTGCCATTCTTGCAACAAATTCAACGTTGTAAGCATCTCGTTCCCCGGGCCTAGATGAGGTTCCCACCAAAAGTGCATCAGCGGGCTTCTTGAACCACTTCCGCGAGTCTTCGTGCTATCACTCACTACTGGAACATTCCCTTCCTGCTGCAAAGCAGCGCACATGTTTTCCGTTCATAAAATCGAACATTGATAATTATCGGGGAATCTCGTGTTTATGTACCGTGTATCAAAACTTTTTGAGCTGGTTGTTTTAGATCCTATCTTCCTTCACTGCAAACACTACATTGCAGACGACCAACACAGTTTTATGCCTAAACGACAATGATCAACCCCTGCTCTCGTTCACAACATATGAACTCGACGGATTTGTTGACGGATTGCAAACCGATACCATGATATCGCAATAGTGAAGCTGAACAAACTCGGTATACATGCATGGTTTTTTTTCTTCGCTCTACATCCGTCATCCCACAAGGAAGCCATTTCGGCCCAGTAATATTCCTCCTCTACTTTAAAGACGTCAGTATCAAATTTCAAAGACCCCGCCTTTTTGCGCTGACGATATGAAAGTTTTTCGACACATGCGAGATAAAACCGATGCCGAGTTTCTTCAGAGCAACCTGCAGAGCTTTAGCAAGTGATGTGATCCAAACGATAAATGCTCAATCGTTACGTTCACGCGGAAACGCTATCCGACTCAGTTTAACTACCATTCGACTTTCGACTCTCACGTCAAGCATCTCTGAATTATCATGGATTCGGCCCTTACGTTCAAGCCACATACTCGTAGATAAGGGATCAAGACAGTTTGGGTTCATGTTCGAATGGCGAAAAAATTTTAGGGACGTACACTGCTTAAAATCACGTCTTGCGCGTTAGTACGCTCAACATTAGAATATTGTTCTGTTGTTTGGAATCCGTACTACCAGAACGGCGTGACAGAATCGAGGCCGTCCAACGCCGCTTTATGCGCTTACACTCCGACATCTTCATTGGCAAAACAGATTTCAGCTGCCAAGCTATGAAAACCCTTTGTCAGTTAATACGGCTCGTCACTCCAGGCACCCGGAGGGACTGCTCTCGAGCCCTGTTCGTCTCAGACTTACTGTCTGCCAGGGTGGATTGCCCTAAAATCCTCGGACGTCTGGATCTTGAAGCCCGCGTTCGAGCTCTACACAATAACTCTCTTTTGCGATTACCGTTCAGGAGAACCAACTATGGTCGCCAGAGCGCTGTTACCGAATTTCAGAGTATTTTCAACAGTGTGGCGACGACTTTTGACCTCAACCTGACGAGGAAATCGATAAAATCTAAAATATTATCTATACTGAAATTTAATTAGTTTAAGCAACCACCATTGAGGCCAAGAGGTCTGTTGGTGAAGATACAACAAATAAACAAATAAACAAATGCATACTAGGATCTACCAGTTGTCATTTACTTTGCTCGTTTGTAGCTATGATTTGGCAGAAATAGAAAGTAGACTGAACGGTTTTCTTTGGTCTTCAGTCAATGCATACAAAATAAAAGTGATTTTTTGTCGTTCACTTTGCGCTGACTCGAGCAATGCATAGTAAAAAGCCCAATGAGTTTTCTGACCGATGCCTTTGGTGGTTGGAATTGGATTGTAATATAAGAAATAATAATAAATATAATAAATTTCATAATTTATATTTAATTGTTTGAAGTGTAAAACTAATCTATTAATTTTTCTCATTACCTACATATTGTTGAAGACAAAACATAATGGGGATTTTCTAAATACCAAATTAAACATGCAAACATTTTCCTTGAAATCAAGCTGAACGGAAGACTCTATTGCTAAAAATCATAAAATGAATTGAGTTGAATGTACATTAGAATATTTTGAATAATCTGATAATATTGCGCAAGTGTGCACCCTCCTTCAAAATTTGATAAAAGTACACATTTGTGTCGAAGCATCTGAGAGACTTCGGTGCCCTTATTTATTCTAAATTGAGGAAGAAATGAACCGAAGACTAAGCAATTCGACGTGGACGAGCCCATTTATAACACTTTCAATATTACATGGGTGATTGGCAATATTTCTTTATACAACGTATGCAGTATATTCATTAATTTTGAACGTTTTCATTATACATAAGTGGTATCTATAACTTGAAGTATTAGTTAATTTAGTAAATTATCATAGCATTTCAACAAATTGTATTGAGGTTTTTGCTTGACGCGAAAATGAGCCAGGTTCTAAGCCAAACTGCTGTCAAAAAGTATCAACTGATAGTGTCTTGGGATTAGAAACTGGGATTAGCGGCATGAAAAGCTATGCTATTATTCAGTTATGCATATATAATGATTGCACTTACAGAAATTATGAATCTATATGAGACTAAAATGTAAATATCACAAACAACCTATGAAAGGCAGTAGTTTTAATCGGATTTCTTCTTGTTACTATTTTTACTTCTCGGCGGTTTGCCAAATAACGTCAAAATTCTTCTTAGCGCCAAAATCATACCACCCAAGGCCAAAACAGCTATTAATACCATCACACCGTACACGTCGAATAGGTTATACTCAATATACGATAGCTCAACTGCAGCCGATCGCAATTGTGGAGCGCCACGATGTCTAATAACGTATTCCACCCAATAGGCTGCAGTCTGTGATGGGCTCATTGGTTTGTCACGATACCGTTCGGAAATCAACTTTGCATTTTCAGTAAAGGTAGGATCGTCCAAAACATTTCTGATACCCTGTCGAATCAATTCTTCGCTTAGATTTTCGAACTCAAGGTGAGTTCCATATCCAGCCTTCTTGGCGCGAGCCATGTTCATCCGTTGGTCTCCGTAAATCGGTACTCCAAGCATAGGTTTTCCATGGTACAAAGCCTCGGTGGATCCGAGCAGACCACCGTGTGTGATAAACAGTTTGACATTTGGATGTGCGAGTATGTCATTTTGAGGCAACCATTTCTTGACTAGAACGTTTTTCGGTTTATTGGGTAAACTAGTGTTTTCGTACTTCCACAGGATATTTTCTTTCAAGCTAGCGAAAGCTTTTATGAATGCATTACGTTTTTCTTCCGGAAAGTTACACCCTTTCAACATTGATCCCATGCTGAAGTAGATAACGCCGTGCTTTGAATTATCGATGAATTTTTGAATATCCTGAGGAAAAATGATTTTTTTTAGAGGAAAATAATTATAAAATAACTGATTACCTCAGGGAGCTTCGTAGGCTCACTGATTTGTATTCCTCCCACTTCAATCATATTTGGTGCATAGGGATGCGGAAAACTCAAGCTAAAATGTTGATTCAGCAGTACCAAACTAGTGTTTTTCATAACCTGGTGTAGAGATAATGTTGCATTTGGAAAATTACGCTTGTACATCGCCTCTTGTCGAGGAAGAAAGACGTTTCGATAGTAAAGTCGATCCACGTTCCACAGCAGCGCATTCACGAATCTTTCTCCGAAGGACATCCGATCGGTGTAGCTTAAAAACGTATGCGGAATTTGTGAAAAAGGATATGGCGTGCCAACAAGGTCATTGGCCCACATAGATGCCCCGAATGGAGAAAATACTATCAACGGTGCATTGAAGTGCTGCGCGAACCCATACAATGCTTCACTTACGAAGCACTCAACAATAACCGCGTCAAACGATTCATTAGATTTCATCAAATCTTTCACTTTTGGATGTGTTAAAATTACTTCTGATAAGCCCGGTCCGATTTCTGTATACAACTGATAAAGCACTTTAACGTATGGGTCGTTGCGATACTGGAAGAGATCAGGTTCAGCACCTAAGCAATATTTTTCTGAATTAGTGGCTGTGCACGAGTTCAAACCATGCTTTAGAATTACCTCCTTTATCAAAAACCAGCTCCTTCAGTAAGATAGTCCGATAATTACTAGGCGCCTGCTTCCATTGATGTGCACCGACCACAGTTACTTCGTGTCCTGCTCGACTTAGCGCTTTCATCAGTCCCTCTCCAATTGCGTAATGAGACCATCCTGCCGAAGGAAGAATTCCCAGAATTTTGGCGCCTTCGATTGGCCCACAAAACGCGAAAATCCCGCTTAGCAGAACAGCAGCACTTAGTCGTCCGTACATTATCACTGCCAAAAATGTACTGAATTATTCAATCAATCTCAAATCATTGCTACTATCTCTGCTAACTGTAGTACACAGAGCAAATAATAAAACACACTTGAACTCGTGCCGTCTGTGCACGGGTTCTCACGTTTGACGACTGTTCGCATCAATTCGACCACGAGGACGTTACTATTGCTGTTGTTATTATTTACTTTCCTTCCTCGTTGGTTTATAAACTCAAGTGGCAGCTTGCTGTCTCAATTTCTGGTTGGTGTGGCTTTTTAGATAAGGTATTAAACCGTAGTGTAGAGATATCAATCGGTACAGTATATTTCAAGTTATGCGGTTTTTCATAACCACATAAAACAACTTCATAGTAATTTAAAGTGACATTAAATGTACGCTCAAGTGTTAAAAGAACTTGTCCTATCCTGCAATTCAACCCGAAATGAACCTTAGCTATAGGTTCCCATAATTGGCTGACTATTAAAGTATAGAACTTATCAGGTAAAAATATATTATTGAACATACCTTGTCATATATCTAATTTCATAGGCTTATCATAGAAATCACGTACGATTGTGAGTTCAGAAATGCTGATGACGCTCACTACGTACAAGTCACACATTCATCGTAGGTAACTCAAAAGTGTAGACCGGCTTTTCCTCACCGAATCTAAGCACTACCCGGCATTTGCGCAAGACACAAGAATGACCACAAGCACTGTTTTTAAATTTATTAAAAGCTACTACACTAGTACAAATTGGCTCAACTCATTCATAACAACAAGTCGATTAATGCTTCAAACTTTCCATAAACATTATCTTTAAAATAGATTCGTATTTCACTGTAGCGTTTGCTATCTATGTTTAAATCATGACTCCGACGATTCCAGTAACGTGAAACCCTAACAATTCCTACCAAATCTTAGGCGCTATTTAAATAAATTGTTATTTACTTCACAGCATGGGTCACATTAGAAACAATCAAACACTTCGTTAAGCGAGCAAAGCCGTGATATAACAATCCTGTTGCGACAGTTTGTTTTTTAAACTCGTCACCGATTCACTGTTTGTTTATTAGAGAGCTTTAACCTCGATGGGTCATTCGCCCTGCACTGTTTGTCTATTTGCTCTCAGTCAGGAAAATCGTGGCTTGAACATATGTCGGCTCATTTGGTGTTTAACGCATTTCCTCGATACAACCCAAAACGTTAGGATACGAGTATAGTTTTATATCATGTAATAAATCCATTTGCGAAACCTGATCAATTATGCGAATTTTAAATCGGATGAAATTCGAAATAAATAGCCATCATCAAAGCATTTAGTATTCTACTTAAACCCGATATTCTACCACAAACCCTATTTAACAAATCGAATTATAGCCTCAACGATAACTACACCGTATATTCGCACATTCTATCATGTCTCTCAATTCTCCGCAATGTAAACAATATTCGCGTCTAGCATAGCATCCAGCCATGCAACGTTAGATTCAATCTACTGCAAGCCGAATAAAGTGTAATCAGTACTGCACCGGTACTCGGCAATGATAAAGCCGATCCAGCTGGACTGGCGACATTTGTTTTGAAAGCTTCTCGAGTGAAAAGCTAGCGAGACGTGTATGTTTACTTGCGTATTTAAAGGTAATCAAACAATGCATTACAACGGGCTGTAAGCACGTGGTATGTGATTGCGAAGGGTTTTGTGTTCGTTATCATCACTCGAAACAGTGTGCGACTGAACATGATTAGCAGAAAGTTATAGCAGACAGCGAGATAACACCGTGCACATTTAAATCCAGCTCTTACCACCAACGCCTGCTATCTGCTGGCTTAAATAGGAGCAAGGGAATCGCCACACCCTACCCACGATAGATTGGAACATTGCATAACATATGTATATAAGTCTAATGTCAAAGTCATCCAATCAGAAGGTCGTGTCCACTTGTGTTACGACGAAGGGTTCAAAAAGCTTTAAATAGTGATGTCCGATTCTTTCAAAGATCGATTACCTGCGAATCGAGTATTTTTCGAGAGCTTAATTAATAATATCGACTAATCAACCAAGTTACTAATCGAATAGTTAGTAAAATTTATTTCGATGAGCAAAAAAGAAAGAGGTCGCTTAGCATTTTTAGTCTTGATTAACGATTTACCTTTCAATATAGAGGCCCTTCAAGATTTAGGAAGAAAAAGCTTTGGGATATTTATATCTTTTGAGGTACTGCATGGAATTTGCATTACAATTTGGAGTATGAATGCCATGGATTAATGACGAAAATAAATTATGCTTTGAAAAATCTTTCGAAAACTACTCGGAAAAGGTGAAAATTTTCAGCTCATCTTGATCAGAGCCACACTATGGTGCCCCAACCAAGCACTAAAAGGATAAAAAGTTGTAAATATAGGTCCGCTACAGATTTGTTTCTCTTATCATTCGCATTGAGCTTTTTGAAGTGAATTGAGTATCTTTTCGGAATGATGTACAATACCGAGAAGGAAATATTTGTAAGCTGTACTAGGCTGGTGGATGAATCAGTTTGTATCGTTACGTGTTACTAGTATAGGCCTTTAGGGATCATTCATAAATTACTTAACGGCAAAATTGCTCAAAGTTGACTCCCCCGCCTCCCATGTAACAAGTGTCACAAATTTCTCTATACATCCTCCCCTATACGTAACAAATTCCTTAAAAAAAATCCTTCAGTAAAAACATGCTACGTAACGTTCTAGATTACTCAATATTTCACAACATGTCACAATTGATCGTACTCCATCCCACTTGAAAGCGTTACGTAATTTGTGAATGGTCCATTATTGTCATATCCGATGATTGGAAACAGAAAAACGAATTTTAAAACACCCGACCGAAGTTAGTTTGTGATGTATTCCCGCTAATTTCATGCACCGAGCCGCAAATCTTGAACAGAAAGTATTGTGATTTCAGTCGGTTCCTACTAGTCAACTTTGCGAATGTCCGGAGAGTATATATAATCACCCGGAGAGAAGTTGATTATTAATATTTAGCCTGCTCCGTAGGCTGACTGCAATAATTAGTGTGCACAGCTCCGTGCTAGTAACCAGGCCTAATTGGAACAGATATATCCCACTCGGAGTAGATTTTCTTTGGCAAGCAAATTAGCCCTTATCAGCGCTATCAAACCAGTCAAAAGAATTAGATTTGCAGAATCTTTACCTTCACCAACTATTACTTTTAATTCCGATGGGTGAAAAGTAGCGTACACTTGGAAAAAGTCGAGAACAACAATTGGTTTATGTTTGACAGTCGCGAGTCACATTAATGAATGTGACAACCCGTATTGTTTAGCTGAGAACAGAGCTAGAATGTTTATGAAATCATCAGTTACCGGCGATTAGTTGCGTATTACTGAATTTCATTGAAAAGGTAGACATTTTAAGCCATCAGGGAAACTTGGTTCAACTATTGTCCTGCTGTGAATATAACACTAGTTTACAGCATTTATGAACTAAATAAGCCAGTGGTCATTTTCAATGTAAAATCGTGTGCTGAATCCGAAAATGAGGTCCAAAAAATTTACAGTAGAACTACATTTTTGATGTTGATCTTCTGATAGGTTGTGTTAAAACTAGTTATTTCGTTATTTCTAATGGAAACACCAACATATCGGTACACGTATATCGAAATCTAAAATATTCGAACATATGTATCCTCATATTGTATCCCTGAAAAGATCATTTAATGAGAGGGAAAAAATTCATTTTGCAACAACAGAAAATCAGATATATGTGCACCATTATTTTGCTTCGGTTATGTCTCTGACATTACCTACCCATCTTTTTAATCTAAAATAGAAAAATTGTTCTGAAAACCTAATAATTGCATAACCTAAGGCGATTTGAAGCTACACTTTTGTGAAATCCCGACAGAAAACAAAATTACGTATTTGTCCAACGAGCTTTCTGTCCCGTTGTTGTAGTGAATTATACCACTTGTTGTGGTGAAGTTTACCCCCGCACAAGTGCGTTTTACCCTGCCCATTTTTTTGGAATTTTCGCAATCACCCTGTAATTGTCACGTATGATAATCGACAACGAATGCAGTACCAGAACATTACTTTTAATCGAACTTTTCACTTGTTGAGGCGCGATATTCGCAAACAAAATAAGTAAAATGTACATTGCGTCATTTAGACGCATAAATAAGCCGGCCCTAATGTGGATGTAAACATCCCGTCATATCTGTTATACAATTATTCTGATTTTGCGTATAACTTTCCCAGTTGGCCCCGAGTATTTTAAGTTTCCCAGGGGAGTGTAAAAATGCTTTATAAACACCTCTAAAGAAGCTTCACGACGTAACTCATCAAATCATCAACAGAAAATCATAATATCAGCATCCAATAAACCACCACCGTCTCCTTTACACAACGAAACAACCAGTGCTTATCATAAAATCCATTATTTCTGTTATTTTTAGTAATTGTGGATTCTACGGATCTGAATACAAAATTGTTGCGCATTATTCCATTCAGGTAGCGCAATAATCTTATTTTTTCAATCAGTACAACGGCAGATATTCACGTACAAAAAATCGAGTAAAACACCTGTAGAAAATTTTGAAACGGGACCCCTAAATTGAAACGTTAGAAGTATTTAACTTCAAAAATTAGATTAAAAACACCCATTGTTTTACATCAAAACCTGAATTTCACCACAAAACCCATCGATATGCATGTTCATATTGGAGGTCAAGATTTTAGGATTAAGGTCTCCTCCATTAAGATCCGTTGAGGTCCTTTGGAGTATTTGAAATAAATAAACAAATAAATAAATAAATAGTCATATTCAGGAAGATAAAGTTATTTATGCCGAAACCAATACCTTTAGATATATTGTGTTGCATTGTTACGATGGTTTTGACGTATTGCATACTGACTTCATCATGATTGATTGATTATCTAATAAGATTTGCTTAAGAAATGTTAAGCAGGAATTCATATCAATCCGACTCATAATAAAAGGTTAACAGCACGATAGTCACTATTGCCGGGCGCCCCCATGCCCATCGTTTGCGGGGAAGGATAAAGGATAAGGTAGACGGGCAGTGTTGATGCTTAATCTACTTAACGAAAGAACGACGACTCACCAGACTCTTCCATAGGCATCTCCGAGTTGGAGGTTTAGAAGGCCTATAATTTGGTTTAGAAGGTCTATAATTTGCTCAAAGCAAGCGATGTGACCTGTAAAGCTTAGTTTATTATGTAGTAGTTTAATACGATCATCCTAAAAGGCCAAGTTTTTTTTTTTTTCTACGAAACGTAAACAGAAAACGTATTGATAATCGCTTTGCTTTTCTTTAGAGAGTGCTGTATATTCCTTAACATCGGTTGTGATGGGTTTATTTATATGTATATTATTTAGAAACATTGCTGATTGCGGATACCAATACGTATTCATTAGCATTGTATGTATCATTCGGAACATTAAGATGCACAAGCCGTATGTCATAAAATCAAATATTGAGTGTGTGTCATAATATCCGAAAAATTAAAGTTTCAACCCAAATTGTTTCCAATTTTTACAACGTACCCCTAGTGCGTCATAAGGTCTCTCTGGCACAACGACGCATATTCGTTATCAGTTTTAATATTAGCAAGCGCCTCAAAACATTTCGTCATAAAATTTCTTTACGAGTACAAGTGGAACCTCCCTTTAAGTACTTAATGCCCTCACGCTTCACGAATCTTCTGATGATTTTCCTAGTCCATTTAACGAGCCAGTTTCTTCCGATCTCGGTGGAATTGCATGATTTAAATATGTTTAGCCACGATCGTAGAAACGAACTTAGCAACGAACAACAAACAATTGCTACCAACTTAACGAGCCTGATGGAAAGTTCGATCATCAAATTTGTTTGTCAAGGTCGCCAAAACTGAAGGAACCGTTTTTTCTTCTTTACTTCAAAAGATCTAGTATACGATGTACCATGGAATTTGGAGTACTTCTTCGTGAGTTGGTAGTCTCGATTAATCTCTGATCGTTAGCTAGTTAGTCTCCGCAGCGCTGTCTTCCTATGTCCCCTCCGTAGTTTCGATATCTGTATATTCCAATGTAGTGAATTGCCGAGAACAACAAACCAGATCGAATCGTGGCATAGCCAGCTGTTGAGACTTGTTGGAGCACTGAATGTGGGAACATGGAAAACGATTGACGAATTTCGTTTGGAACAGAAAGCTAGTAGTGTGTGAGCGAATGTGTTCCTTGTTGGAGGAAGAGCCGCACAGAGGAATTAATACGTTCAGAAAGAATGAACGACTCCGCAAAGTCGTTAAAAATTTTAATACCTATGCAATTAATGATTATATTATTGCTTTTGTAGCAATCATTCCCGAAATAAAATATACGATGTTAACTGCAATCAGATGGAATCCAACGTGGTTCTATAAGTTTTAACTAAACATTCCCTAGAAAATATAATGTCGAAAAGTTTTCCCTAGAAAATACAATTATCAAACAAAACCATTCTGATTATAATATCAATATCCGGAAATAATTTCTCAGAATGTACCATTCACCAGAAAATCAACTCCAAAGTATATCCGGAAGCGGCGGCCTCTCGCAAGCAAACCTGTGATCCACTCGTTTGTCTGGATTACTCAAACATAGGGGTTTAAATTAGTTTAAGTCCGACGGAGCGGAGCGATGTCGGACAGTACTTGACATAAAGCGATGTGGCGTAGCCACATTAGGCGTCGCCTTTATTTATTAGTTCCATTACAGCAACGAGAAAGGTGATGTAAATATTCTAAATATTATTATTGTAAGTTTTTAAAAAAATCGTGAAAAATCACCCTTCATTGAAAGTTTTCAGTGACAACCGTTATACATATTTATCATTCTCCTTGGTCCATTCGGCCTAATGACTCATTCGGCCTAATGACCCGTTCGGCCAAATGGCCTTCGGCCTAATGACCCTTTCGGCCTAATGGCAATCGGCCTAACGGCATTCGGCCGAACGACATTCGGCCTACCGGCTTTCGGCCTAATGACCCAGCACCGGTTTTTTTAACTCTGGGTAACCGGCTACCGAGAGTATCCTATGATTTCTAAATAAAGGCAATTCGAAACCTAAACAGCCAACTGTGGGTGTATTGCCTGGAAAAGCTAAGCTTATCTGCGCAATTGATCGGATCACTATTCATTGAAACAGTATTTAGAGACATTTCGTTATTTCTTTTCAACGTTATATTTATTAGGTTGAAAACTACCGAGTGATCACAAGTAATGCGTTGCGTTGCGTAAGCACGGTATACTTCGTAGATTGCAGACTGATGACTATCATTTCCAGCCAGACTACTTGAGGAGCATTGTTTGGGAATAACAATTGATCCAGTCCAAGTAAGAATTTCGCCTGAGAACCACTATTACGAGCCATGACCATATTTACCGTAGCTTGGGATATGAGAAAGGGAGTGTTGATGTGGTACTTACTTAACGGATGGCCCCGACTCAGTGACACTGCCATAAGTACCACGGATTGCATAGTTGGTGTGTTGTCAGTCAGGATTAGCCTCAAGCAAGCGATGCGACTGAAAATATATTTTCGTACATAAGAAGTTTCAATAGTTTATTAACTGTAGGATACGTAAATATACTACCGAGTGATAATAAGTAATGTAGACAAATAGTGCGAAATGTTATAGATCAAGGGAAATATTTCCTATTCTTCATATCGGATTGATTGCAAAATACGCGTATACGAGCGATAATAACGACCATTGAAGGGAAATACAAGATATATGTATCGACTAATCATCAATAATACTAGTCAGATTAAAGTCGTATTATGACTGATCTCCTATCAACAATCCATTTTTACTGTAGTTTTTTCACACCTAGATCCGTTCGCACTCTCTGATTCTGCTACTATCGGCAGAAGTCTGATAGCATGCAGTCGACGCCGATCTAAGGACCAAATGTCATGAATAGACTTAAATTCGCGCGGAGGAGATTTGTAATTCAGTAAACATACCGTTATGTTTTACTGTGACAAATGATTTATTTTGCAAATTGCAAAATTTAGGGAGCGATTTGTCTTTCTTTTTTTATTTTCACGTCTCTTTTTGACACATTAGAATCTATAAAAATGGATCAAAATGAAATTTGCGAATAGTACACAGGAAAACATAGTGGTATGTTCACTGAATAATTAAAAAAGTTATTGAAATCGGACCAATACTTTAATGAAAAGTCTTTCTCGGCAGCAGTTTCAACCTCAATGTAATCAATGATGTTACAAGGTTGCCAATGTTTTTTCTAGTCTTCAAAATCTAAATTTAAAATTTAAAACATGTAGCTTCAAGATAAAAAATTTGAAATCTATTCAATAGATACTTTGCAATTTATTTTCCAAAAAACAACTCAATTTAAAGCCTCGAGAGTAGATGAAATGCATTCGGTTTCCCTTTGGCAACATACCGAATTTTGTGACATGAAGACTCAACAAGCGGTAAATATCGTATCCATACCGAAAAATGAGTACCAATCCAAAATGAGTTTCATGCATTTAAGGGTTAAGTATTGGCACAGATATCAGCTAGAACAATTTTTTTTCAAAAACCTGCATAAACTTTCAAATTGATAAACGTTGGAAATCCGTGTTTCACTATTGCCATCTGCGCAACTGTTTGCTATACGTGTTTGACAGCTGCACTCTAACTGCATTGTATCGATCACTGCGCCATCTACAAACGTTTGCCAAACGTGTTTCAGACGTCTGATTTATTCGGAATCTCAGTAGCGGGTATTTACACACGATTCAAATCGAGCCTAAACGTCTGTTATCTGTGGTATTGGTGAAATCCAAACACATGGACCATTAGAATTACACATTTTGTTTGTTAAACAAAGTTTCTTCACTGCTGACGGTTTGGGCGTAAACAGTTTAATCTTCTTAAATACGATTTTGGAACCATAGTTGACAATTATATATATCACCGCGAACGACATCTTTGAGCTGTTTGCCGGCCAAATTCCAAAGCAATGTTACGATGATTGTCCGCTTCAGTCTTATGTAGTGCTTTCTGTGCAAAGTAACCCGTCACGATGGTATATAAGCTATATTTACTAACAGTCTAGATTACTAATAGATAAAATGGCCATGAACATTTCTTTCGCCGCTCGCACATGCTTAAAGTAGAAATTGCACACTATGAAACCATTTACCAAAATTTGTCGGTCATGTTAGCATATCTAAAAAATTGCATCGAACTGATTGGACGAATCTATATAATATAAGGAACAGTTATCGCACAGAGGTTACGCCAGTCTGCCGTTCAGTGAAATAGATCCCAAAGAATACGTATACTATTGATCAATAGAAATGAGAATATTTCAATTTGCTTTTTTTCTTGTTACTGTGGTAATTGCTCGATATCCTAATGTTGAAGCAGCAAAAATCTTGGGAGTTTTCCCTACTACTTCCGTATCACATTATATTGTAGGATCAACGTTAATGAAAGAGCTTGCGAAGAAGGGCCACGAGGTAAGTTGTGAAAAAACACATCGTATCAAATCATTACAATCAATTCGTTCACTAATTTACAGGTAACTGTTATCAGCCCATTCCCACAAAAGAAACCATTGGAAAATTATCGCGATATAACAACTACCCAAATATGGAAAGCAGTAGAGCGTTAGTTGAACTGAGCTCAATTTCGTAGTATCCAATCAGCAACATTTATTCCTTCTTTTCCCCAAAGCATTCACATCGAGTTTTCTTAACCACATCGGAAAGGGACCAATCGAAACGATTTTGAGAATATACTATTTCGGGCAGTTAATTACTAACAGCACCTTGAATGATCCTGCGGTGGAAAAATTCATCAATTCCAACGAGAATTTTGATTTAGTCATATTAGAGGCCTTTATGACGGACGCCATGCTTGGTAAGTAGAAAAATACATTACGTGTATTAGAATCAGTGGCGGCGCTAAGGGGGGGCGAAGGGGGCAACCGCCCCGAGCGGCAAAATCAGGGGGCGGCATTTCCTACTCAACAAATTTCTATTTCATTTTTTAGTAATTGTTCAAGTTTTCAAGTTTCATTAATCACGATAAAAATCAAGTGCGGATGAAAAGCTTGAATTTATATTATTTTCGCATCTGTTGACAATTAAAAAGTTAGGGGATCGGGACGACGGATGCGATCGAACAAAACTATATACTTATTGATCAGTCTCAAACGATTCAACGGAGATGAGTTTCCGAATGTCCTTGTAGTAGTGTGAGTATTAGACCCGCAACAATTTTGACTTTTTTCGAAACACTGTTAAATCAAACGGTAATTGGCTTTACATATAATTTGTAAAATATGAGCTTTTTTCGAAAACTCTAGTTCACTCACAAGAATTTTCAAGTTTGTATGTGAAAATATATGAAAAATGGGCAATCGAAACAATAAATTCAGTACAAAATGCCAGCATCATCTTGTGCATCCCAAAATCTGCAGATATATAACTTAAGGTGTAAGGATCAACATTACCGAAGACTGATACGATTTTGCAGTAAAAAGATATTCTCATGTAAAGTTATGTGTTGCCTCTCTTTCTCGCACACGTTTAGAATAGGAAATTTCGAAAAAATTGGTTGGTCTTTAAAGTTAAAAAACTTTTTAGGCGAACCTCCAATCAATATGCGATCTTTACCAAAGCTGTTCGTTATAAGATAAGCTACGCGACCGCAAGTTTTGAGGTATGCAGAGTTACTGTTAATTTTTTATTGGAATTTAAATTGTTATTTCCGAATTTCCATATATATTCCATATATAAACCTCTTGTGGGTGAACTAGAGCTATCATAAAATGCTTATATTTTGCATATGATTACCATTATCAATTACCGTTCGAATTAGCAGTGTTCCGAAAAAATTCAAAATTGTTGCCGGTCTAGCGAGTATGCAGACTAATTTACTGGAATTAAACCAGGCAGCTCTACCATACACAGGGTGTATCAAATCAACTGTTACAAAGTTATTGAACTTTTCTTGTAAACAACTTGTTTGTCTTTAAATGTCTCTACCTCAAAAAGTATATAAATAGAGTGTTTTCAATCTTTTAATTCCATTGGAAAAGTGCTTCCTTTCCTGTTACGTGTAACGGCTGCGTTGGTCCAGCATAGTCGATAAGACAACCGGTCTAAAAAGTGTTCTATCGAAGGTTAGTTTCGTGCGCTAGCGTATGTTATTTGACCGAATATTTTTTTTAGGAATGGGTGGATCCGAGAGTTTAAAAACTATAAGGCTGTTGAGAAGGGCGGAATCCCGGGTGAACTTCTAAAAGTCTAAAAAGTGACCGGCTGTGAGAAGCAATCCACTCCGTGATCGGGATGATCTGCGTGGTAGAAAGAATGCCTTCGGATTGGTTAAATGGCATCATATGTCCTATCTTCAAGAAGGACTACAAACTCGAACATAATGTCTTCCGAGACATAACGATCATCAATGCCGCCTACAAGGTAGTCTCTCATGTTCTTTTGAGGAGACTGTGTCTGTTGGCTGAATCCTTTGTCGATGAATATCAAAGCGGGTTTCGGGAAGCACGATCGACGACGGACCAACTGCGACAAATTCTGGATATATTAAGGGAATACAACTTGCGGACTTACCATCTGTTTGTGGATTTCAAGGCGGCACACGATTCAGCAAAACGAAATGAACGGTGGCAGAAAATCGATTAGCATTGTTTCCCGACAAAACTAATTAAGCTGATTCGGATGATGCTGGATGGGATAAAATGAAGCGATACGAAGATCTGATGTGCAAAGGAACGGAACCATCATCACGAGATCTCACATGCTTCTGGCTTTGCGATCAACATCGACATCATTGGCGTTGATCGCAGAGCAGTGTAAGAGGCATTGATGGGAAGCTGCATGAATCAAGCTGACTAGAAACTCTGACAAGGCAAAGTACATGGCAGCTGGCAGAGAACGTCACAGCCGTGTTGGGTTTGAGGTGGAAAACGATGGGGTACGGTAAACCAATTTATATATCTTAGAGCACTAGTGACATATGATAACGATGTCAGCCGCGAAGGACAAAAGGCATGTTGCTGCTGCGAATATGGTTTACGTAGTCAGCTAGAGTCCCATAGCCTGAGGATGCGCGCAAAACTTGCTCTATTCAATTCGCTAATACTCCTTGTTGCTCTGTACGGCCATGGATGTTGAAGGAAGCAGGGTATCGAGTGGCTCGGCTTGTTTGGGGAACTATACAACCATGCTGACATTGAAAGGCTGATAAAACACGGCAGACTACAGTGAGCTGAGCTTGTAGTGCAGAAAGACGAAAGAGATACCAATTAAAGTTATGACAACATAACAGAGAACCTGGAAGAAGTCGTCAATTGCGAGGCAAACCCCGCTCTCGCTGGCTGTGCACAATTGAGGAAGATGCGCATGCGGTGGGCGTCTATGGAACTGGCGGTCCAAGATCGAGTAACCTGGAAATCTAAAATACATTCAGATATGATTTGAATTATCCGGTCACTAGGTCACTAAGATAATGATGACGATTGATAGTTTGTTAAGGCAAATTTGATATTATGATAGCTGCATTTGGCCCGTACTTTCACCTAGGGACGTTTGACAAGCAATTACATACAAAGCTTAGGCACGAGCTGGAAGCTGGCGAACACGGTGAAGTATTCTCCATTCGGCGACCTTGTTATTAGTATTAAAAAAAACTACAAATACTATTAAGAAATTGTCAACTCTTGTACCATAATAAATAATTACAAAGTGCCGCAAAATAAATAAAAGAATGTACTTTTCAAGTGATCCAGAAAAGGTTACAGGTGTGGTCAAATACAATACAAACCAACGTTCGATTTAAATTAATAGACCCTTAAGAACTTGATTTAGAGCATAGAACTATTTCTCGGCTCTAAAAAATTAGTAGCGTGGTCATTTGTAATGTTCTTTTGTTAAAAGTATTACGCGCTATTTTTCATAACAATCGGTTAATAAATGGCAGTATTATTAATTTTTTCTCTAAATTAGAAACTTGCTCGCATGAACTTTTAAGGGGACGGTTTCACAATTTTTTTTTTCAAAAAATCGAATGGATGGTAACAAATTGAACTCTTTAGAAAATTCATTATAAAAGGGGCGGCAACTTTAATTTTTGGCCCCTAGCGGCAAATCATCTCGCGCCGCCACTGATTAGAATATATGGTGAGACTAGTTGTGTGCTACGCTACCGTATCGAAAAATATCTTGCTCACGATTTAGAAAACTAAATTTCGTCTTTTAGAAATACATTCCCATGCACTGTTCATGTGGCGGGTGGCGAAGAATTAAACAAATCATACCACCTTTGTTAAAAGTAACTATGTTTAGATCTTCATTTAGAGATTTGATTTCGACTTTGATTCTTTTAGCCACAAATACAGTGTGGTGAACGTAACACAAGCAAGTTATAATTTGACATCAAGCACGTAGCTACAAAAATGTTTTGGGAGGGGCCCACGCAGTTGTCAAAACATGCTGGAAATATAATGTTTCGATACACAGTGATTTTTTTTGCATTTTTATGCGACGTTTTATGATGATTTTTCAAGAAATGCTTTTTTATGTGGAACCATGTTTCGATATATGCTATTACAATCATTTGTAGCTATCTGTTTGGGTGTAACAGAATTGTTTCCTCGGGGCTATACAACAAGACCGTTATACTGGGAAGACAGTATTGTGAGCTGTGCCCTGGTTCTATTGTGTCCATACGAGTAGCAGACTGCATTTGTAGGTACATATCGTAGCGTGGTCTTCTGGCACCCTAGGCTGAGTTTCAATTTTGCGCCCCTTTGGCGTTTATTTTTTCAATTCCACCTTCCAAAAATAATTTGTGTACCTGGAGATAGCACACCTACTCCCTATTTAATTCATGTTTGATTGTCTTTCATGTTACGTAAATTCCAACTTAATTAGAGATCAAACGCAACTGATTTGGTCCATTGCACGCATCTGTGGTTAATGTTACGGGGGTTTGAGTACACGGAGTATTCCTGTATAAGGCAAAAAGCGATTCCCAGGGGTACTTAATTAGTCGCCACGGGATTCCTCCCAAAAATTTAATATCAAAAGTGGCGGAATTTGATAAGAAATCAAACGCAACTGGTTTGGTCTACTGCATGCAGTCGTGGTCAGCGTTACGGGGGTTTGAGTACCCGGAGTAATCCTTGTATTAATAATACTTTACAGTTGTAAAACTGCTACAATATCCGCCTTTGTTGGTTCTCATCTCAGTTTCTAGGTGTTAACAATCACGATAGGATAAAGATTTTGCTCGAGAATGCTATTTATGCTCAGTTAGGGGAGTGTGGCAATAGGGGGGTGTAGCGTGTTTGGGTATCTTCGTGGGGAACAAACAAAATTTGGAATAATTTCTTTTCCGATAATGACACTTTGGAAGAACTATACATTCATGCCGGATTGTTACTAGCTTGGCATAAGAGTAAAAACTGATTGAAACAGACACACGGCACCTCTATTTGTAACTTTTCGTGTTTGATTGAGCCACTTCAGTGCTTCGTATTGACGGCTCTGCCCGACATAGTTGCCTCGTTTTCCCTTTTTCGTAAACTGTTCAATTTAGCTATTTTCAATAGACCAACTATTTTTTTTCGAGAGTTGTCCTACCGGAGCTGTAGATCTAGGTTCTCGGAAGGGCTCACCGTCAGAACCACACTAAAACACTACTCAAGCCCAATTGCAGTGGGCCGTGATTCTAAATATGTGCGGGAGTAAGGACTTCGCGATCGCGTATATCATCGTGCAGGACTCGAGCGTTTGTACGTTAATGTGTTCGGTCGCGTGTCCGTATGTATGTCGCGTGTGCTAACGTGTACGTAACTTCGCGTGTATGAATTTTATTTTATAACCGTATGTCTTTCACCTACTCGCGTGTGTTCTTGGAAGATCGCGCGCGTACCTGAATCTAATAATTAATTTTCGGTGTATGTTTCAGATGTTAGAATAAAGTGAGATCTTCCATATCACAAGAGTTCCCGGTAATGTCACCATGAAACGTGTTGTCTAATAGAAATGAGCTTTATTTTTTGATTGGTCCAAGTGAATGTATGGAGCTAAGTTGCTAGGACGGAGGGTAATGATTTCCGGACGCGATCGATTCATGATTCATGTGACACAAACATTGAAGCGGTCAGGCCAACTGTGCAGCGTACAAAATGAAGATGATTCAAAACAATACGGCAATCAAATTATTCATTTAATGAAGAATTTGATCAACGAATCATTTTGAACCTCGGAAAAGGAAGAAACGTGGACAACCGTTTCAACTTGGTAGGGGTTTGATAAATCGTTGGGAGTGACTTGGCTAAGAGGGTTAATGTCACTCCTTTGGCCCAAAGTTCCTGGGATGGGGCAGAGGTTATTATACCTGTCCTGCCTATAGAGCCAGGCAATCAGTTGATTAGTAATATAAAAATGAAAAAAACCTCAAACAGCTTGGAGGCACCTGAACAAATCTGCTAAAAATATTTAAACGCGGCCGTGCGTTCAGCTGAAACAGTGTGTGAAAAAATCGCGAAGTATTCTTAATATTTTGACATCATGTCGAAAAAAAACAATTTAAAACACGTATAGAGACAAAAATCGTAAGCTGTACACAATGTAGGTTGAACTCTCGTTAACCCTCCGGAAGTCACGCTTATACCCTACTGAACGAGCAGCCGCTGATGCCCTAAGACGATTTCGCTAGATTTTCAGAGCAGCGTGCACTCAGTGCACTAGCGCGACTGCCGGAAGGTTAATAATAGCTTCCACTAATAGAAATCATCATGCTACTCCCTGTATGGATAAAAACGGAACAGGCTCACCGGGAAATCCGTGGTGTCTGCATATCCTCCGGTGGAACGCATATCATGCTATTTTGTCCATCAAAACAACAAAAGCCGCTTTCACACGCTTCTATCTTAATGTCCAGCAAGTCTTCGGTAAATCTTCCACTCTCAATAATAAGCTCCATCCCTCCCATGCTGACACTCCCCTACTTCTCCAGGCAGCTGCAGTTTAGTACCAGTACCTGTGCATTTCCTGGCTCCATGTTCCGGTTACAATCACTGACTTCGCGGCGTATTACAGCTTCATATTCCATACGTTATGTTTAATTTCATACTTCAAATTTCGAAATCAATTTAGTAGAAAACTGACGGCAGTGAAAAATTTTCACTTTCATCATCGATGCAGACCGCGTTTGAAACTTCGTAAGTGCTAAAACGTTCACCTTATTACCGGGGTGTTATCAAGTTTGCGCGATCGCGGGCGTAGGTATGCGTTGTTGATCGCGAAGGACTTAAGCGTTTGTATGTTAACGTGTTTGTCGCGAGTGCTCGCGAGGATGCTTGATTCCGCGTTTGTAAGTTTATAGGTGCTACAACGTTAACCTAACAACCGGGGAGTTTTAATGTTGGCAAAATCTCGGACGTAATTATATGTAATGATTGCAATTACATGGTCGCGTTTGTGACCAGGTTTTTGTTATCGCGAAGGCCACGAGCGTTTGTACGTTTGTGCCTATATGAGTATCATAAAGAAAAGAAGATTCAAAGAGATTGATTAGAAGTGTATAAATTGACCGATACTATCTTGGTATACATGAGTAATGGAAAAGCAAACTAATAGAAGTACAAAAGAAACAGACTAATGAAGTAGAATAGAAAACACATGTAACATGCAATAAAACTACATTAACTTGTTTGAATGCAGCAAATGTTGTTTATTTACCATTAACCTTCCGGCAGTCGCGTTAGTGCACTCAGTGCGCGCTGCTCTGAAAATCTAGCGAAATCGTCTTAGAGCACCAGCCACTGCTCGTTCAGTGGGCCATAAGCGCAACATCCGAAAGGTTAACGACAATTGCATTCTGTTAGAATATCATCATGGTATGCTGACCGGGGATGGTTGATTCACGTGCGTCGGTAAATTAATTGTACTTTAATTTATCCAATCCGACTTTCCCGAATGAATAGAATCGAATACACAAACTGAACACCGGAAGTATTAGCCACTTTTCTATCACATACGCCAGTTCTGCATCCATTCCCTGACCCCACTGCACAGTGGTCGGAAACGCCAAAAACGTGAACTTAATTCACTAGAGGCCAAACTATCGAATATATTCACAGGGTGTCTTCGAAGGAATTGTTCGTTCCCCACAATCTGACAACAATTGAAATTAGGCATGGCTTACTATGATCGAACTAAAAAAAATTTTAAACTGGCGAGGTAGAAAGTTGGTGTCTTCGACAAAGTTTTAGAAATGCTCATAGTGAAGAATTTTGTTGAAGAACTTAATCTTGTAGGACGAAACGTTCTCGATTTATAAGGCGATTTCTACGGTAACCCTCTTAAATCTAGTTTTTTTTAATATAACTTTTTTCATTGTGATTTCTCGTGCAAACAATATTCAATACAAATATTTAGGTATCAAAACTACATAATATTGTCGAAGACTGTATGTAAGAATACTCCCTCGTTTCAAAGTTATTTATGATTTTTTCATTTTTTAGACCAACTTCTACTACGTATAAGAAAGAAAGGTGCAAACCAAAATGCACGAGCAGACACTTTTTTCACTGTCTAAACTTTGCACAATAAAGCTAAGAAGGTTTGGTGCGTGGCACTGTAGAACCCTATGAATATGAATATGTTTTTTGACCTTTTCCATACAAAAACAGCAACAAAAAATTTTTTGCCCCTATTTTTGAAATTTTTGGTTTGATATTCAATTACAAGTAGTATTTTCACTTATACCTGAATATTTCAGATTTTCTAAACGTGGGAGCAAAAATGTTTTTAATATCATTAGAGATCCCTAACTAATATATACTCAAATAGACATCTCATAATGAATTTAACGCTTACAAAAGAGTGTCATACCATTAATTACTAAACTTTACGGAACAAATTTTTTTTGTTGATTTTTGAATGAAAAATATAAAAAATATGATAAAGTAAGATTACCCTATTCATAGGGTTCTACAGTGCCACGCAGCAAACCTTCTTAGCTTTATCGTGCATTGTTTAGACAGTGAAAAAAGTGCCTGTTCGTGCATTTTGGTTTGCACCTTTCTTTCTTACACGTAGTTGAAGTTGGCGTAAAAAATGTAAAAATCTTCAATAACTTTGAAACGAATGAGTAATTTTACATACATGCTTCGACAATATTACGTAGTTTTGATACCTACATATTTGTCTTGAATGTAGTTTGCACGAGAAGTCACAATGAAAAAAGTTATATTAAAAAACTTGATTTAAGGGGATTGCCGTAGAAAACGCCTTATAAATCGATAACCTTTAGTCCTACAAGCTCAAGTTCTCACCCTGGATTCTCCCCTGACTGCTTCTTAAAATTAATTAGTATCCTCTATTTGAACTATTCTCTGTTTCTCTCATACCTACACATAATTCATACATACATACATTCATAAATGCTACAGAATTAGGCAAAAAGTGCCAGAGCGCGAGAGATAATGTTCCAGTTCTATTCAAAAACAAGAAATAACCAAATAATCAGTCAACAAGAATTGATCGCCTGCGCTGGACTCAGTTAGTGCTGAAAACTCGAAGAAACATCTCGTGCATCGTTCTCCCGCGGTACCGAAATTTAAAACGTGATTTTACGACCGGTTAAAAAAAATTCAAGGTCAACTATGCGGGTTGCGTGTCTTTTTATATTGGTTTCATTTCTAACGGCATTCAATGATCGTGCTGCAGAGGGTGCCAGAATTCTAGGATCTAAATCGCACTATATAGTAGGATCAGCATTGATGAAAGCCCTAGCAAAAAGGGGCCATGAGGTTAGAAATTGCGTATCTCATGCAGGAAATAACAACTGTTAAACATATCCAATTTACAGGTGACCGTTATAAGTCCGTTTCCCATGAAGAAGCCACTTCCGAACTATCGTGATATCACTACTGATATCTGGGATGCTACGGAACGTAAGAGCATACATAGCCCAAAAGATGAAACATTTTCTGTACTTCGAAGATCATGTTTCGTTCGGGCTAATCGAATTGAAATTTAAAGAACTAATCGGCGGTACTCCGTCATCGTTCTTCTTCCTTTGATTATTATTGTTCAGAACAGCAATCACGTCTAACATGTTGAGTTTTGCCGAGAAGGGAATCTTCGAAAGCATTAAGGAAACGTATAGATATGGACACACGGTCACCAACGAGACGCTGAAACAGCCAGCGGTAGTAAAGCTTCTCACTTCGAACGAAAAGTTCGATCTGATAGTTATGGAAGCGTTTATGAATGATGCAATGTTAGGTAAGCTGTTAGTGATATGAGCAGTTTGATATTAAATGTTTTTAAATAAGAACTACAACATTAATTGTAATCAATATTCCTTATGATTCAAACAACAAACAATATTTTATAACATACAGAAGTATTTTAAAACTTAAATAAATATTATATTTTCTTATTCCACTGTAACTCACTTGATACTATTTTGTAGGTTTTGCCCACCATTTCAACGCACCATGCATCGGCATGTCAACTTTTGGAGCATCTAAATGGACAACTGATTTGGTAGGAACTCCCGCTCCTCCATCCTACGTTCCAAACCCATTCCTAGCATTCACTGATCATATGAGCTTCAAGGAACGGCTGATCAACACTGTTATGGGTGTAACGGAAGCGCTGGTCGTCAGATTCATAGATCAACCGGTCCAAAGCGAGATCTATCAAAAAGCATTCCCAGACCCAAAACCACCACTGAGCGAGTTGAAGAAAACTGCCGTTTCTGCAGTGTTACTAAATAATCACTTCTCAACCAGCTATCCAAGACCATATGTAACCGGAATGATTGAAGTTGGTGGGATGCACATCAACAGGAATCCAAAATCTTTACCAGCTGATATTCAGAGTTTTATGGACAACGCTACAGATGGCGTAATCTACTTCTCAATGGGATCAAATATCAAGAGTAAAGATCTACCGCCAGCCAAACGCGACGCCTTCCTGAATGTGTTTTCAAAGTTGAAACAAAAGGTGTTATGGAAGTGGGAGGACGAAAATCTACCGTCGAAACCAGACAATGTTCGCATTCAAAGTTGGTGGCCTCAGGATGACATCCTGGCCCATCCGAACATGCGTGTCTTTATAACACACGGAGGTCTCCTGAGTACGACCGAAGCACTTTACCATGGAGTGCCAGTCATTGGAATTCCAGTGTTTGGTGATCAATATCTGAACATGGCCAAAGCTGAACGCGGTGGATATGGACTATCGGTGCCCTATTTGGAAATTTCGGAGGAACATCTCTTCACAGCCATCAATGCGATGCTTGGCGACATAAAGTACAAACAAAATGCACAGGTGATCTCGCAACGATATCGGGACCAGCCACAAGCTCCATTGGATTTAGCCGTTTTCTGGGTCGAATACGTCATTCGTCACAATGGGGCGAAGCATATTCGAACCGCTTCGATGGATCTTAGTTTCGTGCAGTACCACAACTTGGATGTACTAGCGATACTGTTGGGCGTGCCTCTTCTGGTCTTTCATCTGTCTGCTCGGTTTCTGTGTAGAAAAAAATCAATCAAACCAAGTCGCAATGATGATCGGAAAAAACGTAACTAAGCTACGCCACAGCAAGGTTCTAGTGTTAATTTTGAAATGGTGTATTGATCATGCAACGTACGTATTGCTCAAATAAAATTTTGACTACTAGTATTTAGGCTCAGGTATCCAGATATTTATATTTTTTATAAGAAAGAATCTTTCCTATATACCAGAAGCATGCAATACCAAATATCTGTTCCTGGAAGCAGAATATTATGGCTTAGAGCTATCCAATATTTTTCGGAGATTTACGATTACGGGACTTTTCGCTCCCGACATATTTAAATTATTATCCTGCCGTTGGAATTATAAGAAAATTTGAGAAGTATAGTTAACGCTTGAAAAATTTTCCTCAAAAATCGCAAATGAACAGATTCGGAATAGAATCGTGAGTAGCCTGTGCCATCGGAAGTTATCGTTTACACCAGCAACAGCAAGAATTCGCCAAATCCAAGAAAATAAAACCTGTTAAACCGTAAGCAAATGCGTGTGTCTTTTGATTACGCTAAACGATAATATTTTATTTAGACACCCGTTTTCGCACCGGTCGTTGGTAAATAGGTTGCCAAAATAATAATCTGTTTTTACACCGGTAGTTGTTATTATAGTTACGTTACACTTTCTTGCAATCTTGCAATAAAATAATCGTTTTTTCAATGATATGGACTTTATTCAGTGAAAAAATATTGCTAGAAAGAAAATACATTTATTTATTGAATTTAATAAAACCATTTCAGTAACAAACATCGTTCTCTTTTCTAAAAATATTTTATTGCAATGATTGTAAAATTATTCAAACTGGAAATGTTTATTGAGATTAAAAGTTAATTATTGTTTCAATGAAAAAAATGCTCATACCATCAATTTTGCCGTTTGGAGCAATAAACATTGTATTATTGAATTGAATAAGACATTTTTTTGTTCAAATATGCTAAAATTCTCTATGTAATAAAAATTCTAAGAAATGTTATGGGTTCGGAACGGACAATGAATTCTAATAACTAATGTTTACCCAGAAGTTATTGTCTGAAACACATACTACGGCCGCTCTGAATCAGGAGTGTAATGAAAAGGATCTCATGCTAGATATTACAAACAAACTTGCGGAGAAGGAACCTTTACGACCATTCAACGATTGTTTTGCGGAAACAGTTTATACGAACGATCAGTTTCGAATACGCTTTTGTTTTTATGTATTTCGAAGCCTTTGAAGAGGAGCTAATACTATATTGAAAAGCCAGAGAAAGTTGGGTTTTACCAAATTATACGGAAGCCATCTGACGTACGTCCTTCAGACGCTGCAGTCAAATATATTCGGATGGGAGAAAAATTGCGCGTTAATGTATGTGAGAATACTGCCATACCCCAGGTAATAGACGTTTACACTGATTTTGACATAAATTTTGTAGCCCAAATGTCCATCAGCTGTGGTCATATTGTAGACAGCATAGCCGGGTAAACATATCTGGGTTTTAAGTAAATTCAAAGGCAATTTTGAATCGCAGAATAGTGGGCTTATTCATGAATACTTGGTACGCTGGACTGTAACCATTCGAAATGAAAACATTACTGTACAACTTGGGCAGAACAGTATACAGTAAAACAAAAATAATTAAGTGATAGTATTTTATGTGTGGCTTCAATAATAGTATTAACTTGCGTAAAATACGTTGTTTTCCTAGGTTGATACACGGAGCACGTTGTTATAGTAATCATATCTCATCTAACTAACCTAAAACTAGAATCAGGAATCAGTAGCGACTGGTTCAAATAGCACGTTCCCCTTGTTGATCGGAGATTTGTGCTTAAAAGACAATTATCAAAATTCACGTTGAGAGGAAGTTCCAAATCAATATTCACCAAACACATCTAGTGCTCGTGACCAAAAGGAGTATCGTCAACTCTTTCGTGACTGCTGTGAATTGCGCTGAACCAACAATAGTTTGTTTTGTTTACTTTGCACGATAGGTAGCCATCTGACTGTTCGATAGGTAGATTTGGGTTCACTCTGTGCGAGCCTTTATAACATAAACAAGGCCTTTGACAACAAGTAGCCGCTAGCTGGCGCTACTATCGGCCAATAGGCTTCCAGTAATCGATATATGAACTTTGCGTGCACCTATGGATAAAGTAAAGTTCAATCGGAAATTCTGGTTGGTTCTAATTCGTATTCATAATTCGTATTCCGGCAGATTTCTCGAAAAAGCTTAACTGTGCAGTATTCCGGCGCCAATAACACAACTAATTCTAATTACAATCGGTTGTATCGCTGGAGCTGAAATACTAACTACATCTATTTCAAGAAATAAACATTAAGTGCGTACCGTGGAGCAAATTGGTACACACGAATTTGTGGCAAGTTAATACAGATATATATTAACTGAATTCAACATTTTGTCGTCGATACGGTAATTCCAAAGATGGAATCAAATAATGAGTTATTGCTCAAAAATTATAAATTTGATTCCAATTTATCAGTATGGCAAATGACATAACACGGAATCTTGCTTTCAAACAACGGTCCTGCGGGGTAGTGCCAAATTTCGCTGCTTACCAAATTGGTCATCAAATCCACATCCATGCATCCACAGTTTGCATAAAATTGTCGGAGTAAGTCAAAAACTATTGCAACGAATTAACAAAAGTGGCTATCCTAGAATTATAGGACATTTCCACATTGTTCGACGCGGAATACTTCTAGCACAGAGAACAGACGTCCATCTTAAGCATTCAACTTGTGTAAAATCTCTAACGGTTTCGAAGGTAGTTTGGATATTTAAACCAGGTGCGCTACTGTCGTCATGTTTTTTTTGTGGTTGAGTGCGACAGAATTGACAGTGGTTATTCCTCTACCCAGTCAAACTAGTCCGGAACCGATTCGGACTTCCAGCATGAATTCCAGCTTAAATGCAACCGATAGAGTCGGAATCGGTTGTTTTCTTTGAGCTAGATTCCATGCTGAATCCATCCAGGATTTCGAACCGGTTCTGGAATCGATTTGACGGATAGTTGGGATAGGTTGGAGTGGCGGCGCTAGTGTTTTTCGTAAATTAATTCAAATGTTTAAACACGTTTTTAAAATATTTTTGTTCGATCATGGATGTCTGTTCTCTGTGCTTCTAGTAAATTTATAATAAACGTCTTGAAACAAGCAATTTCATTGTCCAACAATAAATTATAAAGTTAATTAACATTTCGTGTTACTGTTTCTAAGAACAATATTAGAAATGTTAAAATGTATTAAAAATATCATTTTTATAAGTTAAGTACAATCACCCAACCCCGTCTACTCCCGCCCTCCCCTTATTTACAGACTAAGTGAATTGAATTCCAAGTGCATTCACGTTCATGCATTTCACTATACTGCCTATGATCGCAAGTCAGTCCCATGAAGATAGGAAATCCCATAGAAAACGGGGCAAATAAGCGATCTTGGGTAGTATACAGTCGTGATTCGCTGGTTGGGCCACAGCGTTGTCCAACTAACGAATTTGATTCGCTAGTTGGACCGACTGACAAATGTCAAAAACTCTCCACAGAAGATATTGGCAGTGTAAATGCATCTGTTCTTATCTCTAAATATTGTCAGATTGATTGTCAAAGTAAATTTGGCACGAGATTTTGACGTTCAGATGCTTTTTAGTTGGACAATGGTCCAACTAGCGGAGGTCCAACTAAAAAGCGGTCCAGTTAAAAAGTGTCCAACCAGCGAATCACGACTGTACACCACAACACAATATTATCCCTCGAAAATATGATGAACCACCGGATGAAATGAGATGGTGATGATGTAACAGGTGTGATCTGTGTCCTGCCATGCGTACCTATTAGCAATTAAATCCAGCGTTTTTGAACTAAGCGCTGCAGAGTGTGTGATAAACCATTATCGTTGTGATCTTCTTTTTACTACTGGTCCTGAATTAAAAACTTGGCGCGAGAAAAATACACGCATTTTCTTTCTTCTCGAATCTTAGTTTCCACAGTCCCCACAATCATCACCATTTGTTCGTAGCGATTTTCGATTTTCATTGGACACTATCATTAGCTTTCGTATTGGCCTCCACATATAAAATTTTTCGGGCTTTTACAAGTTTCAAAGCCAATGAAATTCCGCTTCTTGCTAGCATCCCATCAATCGGATCCTGGGACACATCATGCCCAGCTTGACATAATGCTACATCTTCCAGTTCAATCCAAGCTGCTTAGATGCACTAATTTTTACTTCCACGCAGAAAACATACAGCATAATCAAAACTGTGGGTAATTGAATACAAACAAATACTGTTCATTGTATCAAACGACAAAATAATTGGTGTGAATCGAGGTTTGAAAGTATATTTTCATTAAAGTTACAATAAACTTTTAATTTCAATAATTGTTTTAATTTCTGTAAACTTTAAAAAAATGTTATTGAATTCAATCAAATAATTTATTGTCTCACAACCGATAGTTTTATTTATTGAGCTCAATCCATAATTTTATTTAAAATAAAAATCTTTCACGAGTCGAATCAAAATTCACGCAGAACACTTCTGCATAACATTTATCGCGAGATCCTATTTTTTATATTTTCCTTTGTTTTGCCTCCTTTCTGCGAATAGCAACGTTGGCGTCAGTTGGAAGAAGTTACCAAATATAGACACTCGCTGTAAACCGAAACGATAAGTTTCCATTTCCCAACCTGTTTACCAACCGCCGGTGCGGTGTCGTGTTATGATGACGGTTAGTAAATAGCTTATACCCACGCCCGGTGCTGATAGTCTAAGGAGACTGCTGGTACATCTTGCGTTGGTTTGCTAAATCAAACCAAAAATTCCGATTTCATTAGTTCTCATCAGCTTGAAAAAAACTCCTTGTCTTGTGGGACATCACACACAACTAGGAGTTTGCCCAGAAACACAAATTGTGTTTTCGTTTTTAGAGCTAGCGTCAATCCGGCGCTAGCTTAGTCCTGTCACTAAGTTAGTGTCGGATTCTGATGAGACGAAATAGAAACACAGATTCCATAATTAATGAGAATATGAACACCCCTGAAGATTGTAGTCGCTGATATGAAGTTTGCCCTCGTACATCTACTCATCGAAATACTACATTTTCGTGCCAACGAAATTAGTTTGCTGTAGAATCTTTATTGATAAAAGAAAAAATATCGAAAGTTTTTTTGTAGGTTTGAGCGAATTCGATACATTTCTTACATAAGAAATATAAAATATTGAGCTTAGCAATATGCACACTGACGCATATGGCTACTACGATTCAACCCCAAAGGATACTCACGTTTTTCGATCCGATCAAAAGTGTTTCAGAACAGGGGATAAACCTCTACCTTTGTCGGTACATGTTCAAATATATCATTTTGTTCGCAAATCGCTCTATGCAAACCGCCGAGTTTAGTATATAGAAAAAAATGATACGCCATCAAGAAACTGCTTCGAGATACAATTTTCAATTATTTTTCCAGTATATTTTTTATTTTAACAATCTCGCCCTTTCCCTTTTTCTGTCTTATAGTTGATAAGCGTGCCCATATTCTTATGGCGAAACATCCTGCGATATTTGTTTTCTTTAAGTATATATGATTCGTCTTATAAGAGTTTGTGATACAGGAAAATTCAGTAGAATTTCTGGAGTGTTCTATATCTAGCTTCTCATACAATCAAACATGACTTTTTACTAGGGGAGAATGGACCCTCTGGACCCTCTCTTTGAATTTAACGTATACTTCAGAACAAATCAAAGCAAATTTAGGATTTTTTTTGAGAAATCATTAGCAGTCAAAATATCTCAAACAAGACACTTAATTTAGGCGAAAATAAATGTATTTTAATGGTAGATTTATTTTTCGGTAGTATTTGTGATTTCAAATTCAAATCCAGATGGATCCTGTGAAAAAATTAACAAAACAGATTACCGTTTAAAGTATTTAGTCCGTTTGGTTTCAAAAATTTGCTGCGGACGTATTTCTTACTGTGTTAGAAATACTTTTTTGGAATGAAAATCCCAGTTTTGGCGTAGTTTGAACTGTGAGCAATCCACCAATAAGTCAGATTCCAAAATTATTTGTACTACCTGTCGAGAAAATTGCTGAATATAAAAACTCTCCAAAACGTAATGGTGCTGATTAAAGAGACTAGAATAACAAAGAGACGCCATGTTCCGTTTGGAATTCCAATTTTACTGACAATGTCATTCCAAATGAACAAGAGAGTTGTCAATCGTAAATGTGTAGCGTTATGTGGCATTGTTTTTAAGGAAGTATTGTTATGCAATTCATTAAAATTACTAAAGATTTTAACGATAAAAATTATATCCACAAACCAAATTTGTTACAATACCGTCGTGTTTAGAAACGCTAAAGAGAAAAGGGCTTGGTTTGATGGGAGCACGAAATTCAGCATGAGGGTAACGAATACCAAATTATGCAAATAATAAATTTTGGCCTAATATGGTTTTGCTGCTGCAAAATACGATTCCTGCGGATATAACTATTTTTAAGCTGGTCGAGGAACTCAGCAGACCAGAAGTCGCATCGGATTTTTATATTGGTTAGAAGAAACAAACGGAATAACAACAAACAAGTTTGGTGAGGCTTGCACATTTGCAGTGTTGCCTGTGACCTGTAGCCTGGTTGCTAGTTGAATTGTTTTCACTGAATTAAGATGGCGTCTCTTTGTTATTTTAGTCTCTTTAGTGCAGATATATCGTTTTTCATCTCAATGTTTTCCTGTGATTTTTTTCAAATGATTTGGGAAGTCGTTAGAATAAAATAGAAATTTTTGTTGAAGATGTCAACATTTGTTACTTTGAAACTTAGAATTAGTTAAAAATCCCACCATTTTGAACGCCGATAACTAAAAGTTGTGGAAATATGTGGCAGACATTTCGACTCTATGTGAAAGATAGTGAAGAATATTTCAAGAGAAAATTCTAGTTTCAACAGGCTTGTATGGGTTACTACTTTCCGGCAAGGTAAGTTTTGTATTTTGTGGAAAAGATTTTGACTATATATGCAAGAGTAAGAACCACAACAAAAATTATTAGATGCCATTTTCATGAAGCGATTATGTTGATTGTGAGGTGCCATTTATTATTTCTACAACTTTGTTTGTGATATCATGACTCTATCTAACCCAACACTGTACAGCAGGCCAGATCGGTTCAATATTTGCGACATTTGAAAGTATGACAAGAAAAACACTACAAAATAACTGCAGTGTTTTCCAAGATGCTTTTCAATACTGGTTGTGTAAGAGCTAGAATAGAATAGAAATGATATCATGACGCTATCTCAAAATCACAAAGAATTTTTTTTCAGTCTCACTTTTATGTGGATTAATCGCAATTCAAACAAAACCAAAAGAAGAAGATTTCCATTTCAAAAACCTGCTAAGTATTCCTAACCAATTATCAATATTTTTATGGAATGGAAATCACTACAATGAACTCCTAAAGCAGAATTTAAAGAAGGCATTTTATTTACTAATTTATGTACTGAAAACATCACACGCTCCAAACAATGTATAGGAACTTTAGGGAATATATATATACAAATGCTACCATAAACTAAACTTACATATAAACGAAAGAGTATAGTAACACATACCCGATGAAAATCAGCTGTGGATCTTATGTTTCCAGTGTCCCCTACCGTCCATATACCTATTGAGTTGAGTTGAGATATTATTACTGATAGGCGTAGAATAAACGATACCGGTATTAAAAGTTTCGTTGCATATATATTCTGTGTAGCGAGCTTCGAACGGATCAGTCACCCTTATTTGTCCGATTCGAAAACAACGGTGGTTCTCCGGTTATTTGAATAAGTGAAGATAGTGATTACGGTGAGGTGAGCGTTGCATGGGTTGCATACCATTTTGATATAGAAAAAGCTTTCTCAAAGATCTTAGAAGAAACAGCAGAATCAATATGTTTTAGATTCGACGACTGTGCGGATGGCGTTCACCGTCGATATCCCTTTCCGGAACCCAAACTGCCTTTGCGATAGTCCGTTCTGACTTTTAGCGTTGTTTGACAACATATTGTGGATGACCCTTTCCAGAAGTTTACCAAGAATATCCAGCAGGCGCATATAGGCCGATACAATGCTGGATCTCCTGGTGGTATTGGCAGCAAAACCAGCTTCCGGATCTTCCATCTATCAGGAAGTAGCCATCGTCCAGACGTTTCTGTAGGACTATCCTGGTTATGTCCAGAAAAGCCAGGATCGCGGTCTTCAGTGCCACGTTAAGGATACCATTCAGTCCGGGAGCTTTCCTCGTTTTCAGCCCTTCTGCCACTATAAGGAGCTCGGCGTTGGAGACTCGATTGTCACCAACATTTCTATCGTCTACATTGACGTACGATGTAGACGGACATGCAATTGGTTCGTGCTTAGAGAAAAGACCGATAATCTTCATTTCGTCAGCGCACATTACGACTGGTGTCGATGGACCCGATGGGTTGGTGTTTACTTTTCTGCATAGCTCCTTGTAGCAGGTGGCTTGCTTAGCACTATCCAGAAATACTAAATTTCGTAGCACTATCCACTGCTACGAAATTTAGTGCGTCCAGCATCCGATTGTACTGCTCTGGTGTCCATCTTGCGGAAGCATAGCAGCTACAGACGAATACGCCGTTGATCCTGGCGATCACGAAGCCTTCGTGTGTGTGTGTGTGTGTGTGTGTGTGTGTGTGTGTGTGTGTGTGTGCGTGTGTGTGTGTGTTATCCGCCTTACTTGGATTGCCGCCGACAGCTCTGCAATAATTACTACGTCGCACTTCGTTTCTATTAGCGACTGCCACAACAGTTCCTGTGCAATGTCGCAATGATTGAGATTAAGCTGAGTTATCTACATCATTGTTGGGCTGCCTTCGTCTTTATGTACGTAGGGCAATTGAAGCCGCCCGTCGTGTGGTCGTTTCCGTCCTCCAAGTTTGCAGTTCATGTACCTTGGTTGCTTCCAAGATGTCCGAGGCCCATCCAGCTAAAGTGTCACTCTATCTGCTTGGTAACTGGCGGAGCGACTCTCAGCGAATACACCGACCATTCGACTTTTATCTTGTTGGTCTCCGCCAGCTTGTTGGCAACGGCCACCGGCAGTTCAATCGCCGCCGTTTGAGTGCCTCCATACGATTCTCAAATCCGGATAGTTACCGGTACGTCCAGTTTGCACTGTTCGGTCAGTGTACCCTTCAGTTCTTCTACGGTTATTATCTCGTCTAGGCCCTTGCACTCGACTACGGCTTTCTGTTACAGGGCCCTCACATTCGCTTCGCTGCCCAAATAATTAGCAACGAGCTCGCGGTAAGTCAAGCTCTTGACGGAAGGATCCTTCAACTCGAGGATCATCTCGCCTTTCTGAGTGTGCCTCGTTTTAACAGCGTTCGCTGCTTCCTCTTCCACACTTTCTTGAGAAGAGCGGCGTAGGACGTCTTATCGTTGGTTCCAATGGTTCAGTGCATCGTCATTGTACCTTTCCCGAGAAGAATTACATTTCTCTTTCTTCTCTTACTTTTTTTCTTTTCTTCTTTTTAATTTCGTTCCCTCCGTTTCGCCTGCTGTCTTCGCATGATGCACCAACCAAGTGCTCCTTCAGCGTGTGTCTTACTCTTTTCCCCAAACGAATATTGTTGTGACTCTGCGGTTTTCATCAGAGCTTTTCGACTGATTCAGCTCTCATCAAAAGCACCTTCTGCTCGCGTTCTGCAGCTGTTGCGGCCTAAATGGGCCAAATGCTCGTCACTAGCTGCTTCAACTTTGTGTGCACCTTGTGCTTGTCCTTTACGAACTCCTAGAGTTCTTCGACCTTTACCCTCACCTCCGTAAAATACTAGCTCCCAAGATGTAAGTCATTCTGGGTAGTGTAGCTACCTGAGTTCCGGGTGAACACTAGATTCAGTAACCCCATCTCACGTTGGTTTCCTCGTGGTTCACTCTGTGGATACCGGAGGCGTAACTGGTGATCTCTGCAGCTTACCGCTCCTTGCAAACTTGCCTCTCCAATCTCATTGGTTTTTGGATGTCTACATGCTGGTGGGTCCCAACACCGGGCCGCTATCTCCACTCATTGTACGTACTCGCCTTTTGTAATATGGTTATCTATGCGAGCAGTGAGGCCATGCTATGGTTGACACTATCCAAAAATGTTCTCTAGGTGGGAGATTTTTGTTCCAATTGGCCCTCGTTACTAGGACGGAGCTGTGTAAACTAATAATCCCAATCAGTCCGCGGAGCCGGTTGTATCCTATAAATCACCCCTCTCTCCCGATGTTGAAATGTAGTCTGGCCATCTTACAAAAATAAGCTCCATTCACGCTTAAAAGCAAAACGAATGATAATGAAGCAAATCTGTAGCGGAACTTAAAACTTTTCATCATTTAAATGCTCGGTTGGTACCGCGTATATACAGCTTGAGCTTGTGCGACTACCCCCGGCTGCTACTCCGTTATCGATCTGGACAGCGATGCCAACCTTCCAGTTTAAACTGGATTCTTCCAGACTCATGGACCGGGGACCAACGGATTTACTTCCCTTCCGAAGGAAGACGTGACCACAGATTTTTTCACCTCAGAAAAATGTCAACGGCTGGGATTGAACCCAGACCAACTGGGATGGGTGGCCTTCACGCTTGCCACTCAACCACTGGCACCGTCGCACAGTGGTCCCAAATTGAAAAAAGACGGTCATAACTATTTTCTGGCTCCCAGTTACGTTTTTGTGCTTCGGTGTCTTCAGAAAAGTTTCATAAAATTTGTTTGCGCATATTTTGAGATAGGCACCTTAATTCTCGTTAAGGTGGTATAACAAGTTTTGAGTATCTTTTTTTTTATTAAATAATCAAAAAAAAATTTTCTTCTTTTAACTTATACAGTAATTCATTTGGAGTAACTTTGCTGAAGAAATTGTTTATCGATATATTTTTCAATGCAAGATATAACTGTGTGATTAAAATTGTACTCTAAAATCAAGTTTTTTAAGTTTTCTTCACAGGATCAGATTTAATCACTTAGGTATGTTCTAGAAAGTTTTAGATATCATCAAAACACACAACTTTTGTGAACACACCAATGGTCTTTGGCGTAAAATTTAGGATTTAAAAACATATTTCAGTTAAAAAATAGGGTTTTTCTGCATCATTTTGTGTTTGAACCGGCAACTTCCGGCAGCCAATTTTTGGATATGTTTTACAATATAGTACAATCTTACATTTGAAAAAAAAACTGGAGTCCTATCTTGAAAGATTTGTATCTGAGCTCAATCAACATTCACACGAAAAACGCATTGTCTTCTATCTCGCCATCTTAGATTAATCCCTGAAACAGAGAAAACGCGTACACTAAGTCGATAGCATGCAAATCAATGCATACCCCCAGCACCATGTCGACAATTAGCTTAAATTTAAATGGTTTTTTCTTTTGATTATGTATTCCTGTTAAAAATTGGAAAAAAATACACGAATGTTTGAAAGTTTCATAAGGAACATTATATTATTAGTACCGCAAATTATTCTACACAGCAGAAATAATAAGTCAATTACTCTCATAATCGTCACTGCACTCCACTTCATCTATCGATAAATCTGGTTCGTTACTGATCTCCAACGCAGTTTCTTTCAATAACTCCTTTGCTTCAGCAGGTAACGCTTTTATTTTTTTTGAAGACGCTTTACGCATGCTAGAAATAAGGGGGTCGGACGAAACTAGCAATCTAAAAAAAACGTCTTCCATTGTTTTGGACCTGCTACATTTTCGGCTAAAATCTCGACGGAACTTCTTGATATATTTGTTGCAAGCCTCCTGGGCCTCTTCAGACATTTGTCCTATCGGCAACAAGGAAGACTCTATGATTTGGGCTCCATGTATCAAGATTTTGTGTACACTAGTGGGCATGTAGTACCATGGATAAAGTTCGACAAATCTTCGTGCAGTTTCCAGAGCATACGCCTCAAACTTCACAATGTGTATATCCAAACCACATGCAATTACCCGCAGAATCACATAAAACCTGTCGATTAAATTCTGGTCTATTCCCGTGATGGATGCAGAAACGCAGTTTTCGAAAAATCGGCGCGCTGTGTTACCGTCATTTGTGCTTCCATACCCCTGCTTTGGTATATCCACTAGAAGTCCCAATTGCTGCTTAAAATGAAATTGAATTTCCTTTTTGCGTTTCTCCATTCTAGCTTTTTCGTCCTTGCAGCGACATTGCCATTTCTTGACATCTAGTCTATAAGAAATATGCAATAAGCACTCAAAGAACCGAATCCAGGCATGTACCGACGAAATTCCAAATTCTAAGTTTTCGGAGACTACAGGCTTTTTCAACATTTGATCAATTCGATTAAACTGACTAGAAGTTGAACCACAGAGAAAACAACGTTGAGAAGAATTTGTGTTAGTCAATGAATTACAAACCTTGCCGTTTATCATTGTTAATGAAATTTTAAATGAAACGTTTATTCGTTTGCCATTTACAATCGTTTGAAAAGGCATCAATTTTTTCTCTTGATCTTTTATATCATCGACTTCTGTTCTTGTTGCTTCAGCTGTTTCATGCAAAAATTGTAATCTTATCGGCCTGCAGAATCGAGGAGATGAAGGGCTAGGATTTTTCCACAGTACTGTGTTCTTGCTAACAGATTTATCTGCGTAAATGAGCTGCAAAGGCACCAAGCTAGTGACAAACATGTTGGCATCAGTTTTAGATCCGTCATCGTCAGAAAATTTTTGTTTAAATGTACTTTGTCCAGAAGTACCATCACAACCCCATTTGCAGAGTAATTCAAGATTATTTACGCTATCTGATTGGAGACATTCGATAAAATTTACTCGCACTAACAACAAGCGTTCGACTGTATGATCCAGTAATGGTTGTAATTTAACTTCGGCGCTCGACTCATTGACAATAATTCCCGAAGGTGAAGGATAACATTTTTTTTTAGCTTCTAGGACTTGTTTATAAGGTGGATACAAAACACAATTTTTTCCAAGACTGACAGATCGTATGCTATTGTACTGGTTTTTGGAAAAATTATTGTCAATCATGAGGGCAACAGCTTCGTTACCAGAAAGAGTTGATTCAGGCTTCTGTTTGAGGTATTCTTTGTACTTAAGGACTTTTGATGGACTCCCGGTTGCAATATCTTTTATCAAATTGGCTGCATCCACCTTATTTTCGGCTCTTAGACTCATTTGCGCGGCATAACATAACTCTTCAGAATCGTAATGTTTCCGAAGACTTTCAGTCCGTCTCCGCTTAGTTCGATCACTCAATTCTTGGAAAGAAGATCCTGATAAGGGACGACCAGTACTTCCTGCCGAAGACCTTGCACAGGAGTCGTTAGTGCGCAAGTCGTCGTAGTTGGCGACACTGTCACTAGTAAAAACAACTTCTGATTTGAGCCATTCAGCATTTTGATTGAAGAAATTGCGTTCCGTTCTGTGACTATCATTCCACTTCTTTTTAAGATCAGAAATTAAAATTCGTAGATTTTTTTTAAACTCTGCGGATAATGTGTATGGAATGCCGCCGAGCTGTTCGGAAAGCGAACGCTCGATAACCACAAAACAGCTATCAGTACCTTTACCGATACATTTTTTAATGAGCTGGAAAAATTCTTTCCGAGTGAAAAGATCTCGTTGTCTGGTACCATGCTTAGCATCTGAAAATAAAGTTACCGGTATCTATCTTGTCGAGAAAAACTGATGTATGTTAAACAAAGCAAAAAATTCACAACATAATCCTTATAATAACAATCACTGTACCATGAGCATTTTTGAATGTGTTTACACATTACAAACAAAAATATCTCTCATTTTCCAATTGGCGGCAATTGGTGACTAGTTTTCAGATATGTTTTACATATTATAATTTTGTATGAGAAACCGAAAACCGGGCTAATGCATCAATTCATGTCAAACTTAATATGATTCGACAATTAAAAAAAACTGTTAATTGTCAATCAATATGATATACGTTTCGTATTTCATTCATACAATATATGAAAGTACTCACATTCGCTGGAATAATCCATATTCTTTCCGGTAGAAAAAAAAGCAAAATCCTTTCGGTAAACTTTTTCTATTTTTTCGCAACGCGCTCACGTTTCGACCTGTTCGACGTTTGTGACTCTGGCAGGGTTGCGGGGTGGCATGCACATATGTCATATTTATATTACACTGAGAAATAAATATATGCAGAGTTAGCGTTCCTTTTATTCCCGTCTCTTTTATTCTGCTGTGATTTTTATGCATCTTCTAGAATATACTTTTAGTAAGCATTCAATAAGAGGATAGACCGAATATGCACAATGCTTAAAATTTACAGCATAAGAAACGAAAAGCAGATATAAAAGTATGCTATCGTTGAATGAAAAAGTTCTGCATGTAAGTTAGCATGCTGGTGCCAGTATTCCACATGCTAGCAGCACCGTGTAAACCCTTTCCTAATACTAAAAAAATATGAAGTAGCCGAATTTTATATTGACAATAAGTGGTGGCTGATAAATCCAAGATGACGAGATAGAAGACAATGCGTTTTTCGTGTGAATGTTGATTGAGCTCAGATACAAATCTTTCAAGATAGGACTCCAGTTTTTTTTTCAAATGCAAGGTTGTACTATATTGCAAAACATATACAAAAATTGGCTGCCGGAAGTTGCCGGTTCAAACACAAAATGATGCAGAAAAACCCTCTTTTTTAACTGAAATATGTTTTTATATCCTAAATTTTACGCCAAAAACCATTGGTGGTTTCACAAAAGTTATGTGTTTTGATGATATCTAAAACTTTCTAGAACATACCTAAGTGATTAAATCTGATCCTGTGAAGAAAACTTAAAAAACTTGATTTTAGAGTACAATTTTAATCACACAGTTATATCTTGCATTGAAAAATATATCGATAAACAATTTCTTCAGCAAAGTTACTCCAAATGAATTACTGTATAAGTTAAAAGAAGAAAATTTTTTTTTGATTATTTAATAAAAAAAAAGATACTCAAAACTTGTTATACCACCTTAATGAGAATTAAGGTGCCTATCTCAAAATATGCGCAAACAAATTTTATGAAACTTTTCTGAAGACACCGAAGCACAAAAACGTAACTGGGAGCCAGAAAATAGTTATGACCGTCTTTTTTCAATTTGGGACCACTGTGCGTCGGTGGGCGCAGCATATGTACAGTACAGTAACAAAACCATAATTTTTACTGTGACAGTACAGTAATTTTACAATGATTTACAGTAAATTCTAGTGCTATGCTGCAAAACTAAATCAATAAAATTTAACTTTTCTACAGTAAATTTCAATGTAAAATCGAATTTTACAGTGAAGAAGGGAGGTGGCTCTGTATCTAAATATTAAAAAAAAAACAGTTTTTTCCATTCATTTTTTTCTCGGAAGCAGTCAAGTTTAATATGAATTTTTTGTACCAGTTTTCTGCTGAACAGTAAAATTGATTGTTACATGAAATATTATTGTAAATCTACTGCGAGAACTCTGCGTCGCACAATGTTTAAACAGTAATAGCTAGGGTGGTCAGCCTATTTTAGCTTTGTTTCTATTATCACCTTACCTATTTGAAGCCATTGGTTAGAGCAGCGTCTGCCATATTTGTTCAACGCATTGCACAGTGGGACGGGCCCGGACTTAAGTCCATATATGAATGTTATGCGATATTCTCGCTAGTATTTTTCTCCTATCGTTTGGGCCTTCAGAGACATTTTTGCGAGATTTTAAGTGATTTGAACGTAAAATGAATTTTTGGCAGCTTTTTAAGGGCGTAATTCAAGTGTTTTTTTGCATAATTTGACCATAGGAACTACGTCCGGTTATTTTCGTTTTTCAAAGAAATGGTTGATTTTATGCATTGCATTACTTCGCCAAAATTATCGGTGTGATAAAATTACATCATAAAATCGCCAGAAATAAGTCACTAGTTACTTTTGTTAGTGTTTAGATAACAGTTTGTCATGAATTTTTATTGAATTCAAACTTCAAATGCGATAACAACAACGACACCCGTGAATGCCCGCGATCACACTATACTCATTCGAAAGCTTTTAATTTTCTCTTTCAAATGAGTATATGCTAGTTTTGCGAAAACTTGCGATAAGCAGTCAAAATTTAAAAAAAACTGAATGGAGACGCATGGTTATTAGTGATATTGAATTTGAATAATCACTTTATAGCTAGAATAATGCATAACTTGCATAACTTTCAAATAGCATTGAGAGCATGATCTATAAGGGTTTTACTACTGATCAGGACTAAGGAGTCGAGTGGGAAGTATGCTTTTAGATGGTAGAGGTATTAAGACTGATTGAAAATCAGCAAATATTTTCAACCATCTGAAATAGGGTATCAAATATTTCTGGAACTATTTCTTGCTAACTTGCGCAATAACTGTCAAATAGAGTGAACACAGTTGAGTTATAGTCATTTGGTGCGACTATTTTGATCCGAATTTGCATAGCACTGATATAGCTTAAGGGTATGCGATATTATCCAAATAAAATAAGACCATTTTTAAATGAACCATATACACGAAAAAAAGGGTTTTGGATTTATTTTCATTTATGATATGAAATAAGCAATCTAAGTAACTTAAAATACACCTACGAAAAAAAAATCGTTAATAATCTTGTTGATTAGTGAATGTAATTAAACATTCCACTAAGATGGTCAAAATGTTTGTTTTGAAAATGATAGAAAATGCAGCTTTCATATCAAGTAACTCACAAACGAAAAAAATATTCCAAAATTAGTCGAACACATCTTATTTGATTCGTAAAAACAAAATTACCATTAAAAAAAATTTATAAAGGACAGAATACTTACTTTTGAGCCACTCCAATAAGTAGTAAAGCTAATTTCCATTTTTATAATTAAAATAGAAATTTAGCACACAAAAACTTTTTTAAAAAAAAAATTGTATCTTCACTACAACATAATTCTTTGAACCACCCTAACGTATAATGAATTTTTTTTTACATGTGTTAATATCAAAAACGATTTAGTACACGAAAATTAGTACAGTAAGATTCCGTTTTTGGCACGTTCCGTTTTTGGCATGCTCCCATTTTGGCACACTCCGATTTTGGCAACAAATGGGTTCCGTTTTTGGCAACAATCTTGTTGTACATAATAAGTCTTTTAAAACTGTGCAATAAATATTTTTTTACATCAATTGACATCACATTTGACTTTATTTCCAAACATGGAAGTCATATTAACCCTCAAAGGAGCAAATCATTTTTTTTTTTAAATTTCGTTAAAATTGTCTCATAGTTTCAATTCATGACTGCGATAAATTTGAGATGTTTTTCGCAATGTTGTTTTGAAACAGCGTTATGCATTTAAGAGTTAACTATACTGTACACTATGCGTATTGTGTTTAATGATCACAATAAGTATAGAAATGTATTATTTATGTATAATATAACTGGTAACAGTGTAATTAGTGTCTGACGGAATCAATTTTTATAGTAAGACCCAGAGCACTTTAAGAGTAAAGTAAAGAGGAATGCACTACACTGCATAATAAGACTAGCTCTGGAGAAAATTTTCAATAGAACCTTAGTAACATTGCGAGCCTCTTTCTCTTTGGATTATTACGACGTCAATACAAAATTTGGCACTAAATTTTCAGTACATATCGAAAGCTGACCATGGTGCGTCCCAAAGACGTATTTGGGAATACAAAACTGATGGCTCCCAAATAGTTTGGTTTAGCTTTGGAACATTTGTTAGTTTTTTTGCGATTTTTTTTTCAAATGAATGGAATTAGGGTGGTCCTTGTGGTTGAGGTGTTCAAAGTATCGACTGTTTAGATGTGTGAATTTTACCTGCGAAATGCCCTACAATATAATTACACAAATGAATTGAAGCAAGTTTGCTAAATAAACAAGGCTATCTATAATGGTTAATCTGTTATGATTTTGTTTAAAGATTTAAGGTAGGGTGGCTCTTGAAAAATAGGGTTGCTTATATTATCTTTTGTTGTGTTAATTTCTCGCAAATGCATTTTTTTGAGCACATTTTCACAGTAGCACTGATGTTTCAATCCCTTTTGTTTGGATAGTTGCAAGTGATTTATACCGGTTTTCTTTAAACCTAACTATCTTCAAACATTGCAATTTGATTTTCAATCTATCAATTCCAATTGGAAGATCGACGATTGGTTAGTTATAGAGAACAAAATTTATGTATTTTTTAAAAAAGCTATGTTTTTTAACAAAATTGTTAATTAATATTCACGAAAGAAAAGATAACAATCCCAGGAGCGATTGTCACGATAACATTTATCGCACTTCGAAGCTCTTTTATTATTGCATTTTTTGCGAAGATTTAGGAATAAAACATTTATTTCTAGATATATGCTTCATAAAAAAATGTTAAAATTCATTTTCTCAAGTATTTTTTTAAATGTCATGTAGCGTCATCTACATAAGTTATAAAGTATAAGTGTCTTCACATGTGTTAAAAATATCAAACAAACAACTTTGCCGAAGAAAGTTTTTTGATAGAACACCTCTGTCAAAAGATAGAACTGATCTAGATAAGTTTCTACTTATCTGGATCAAAACTAAAGTTGTCAAAATAATTATCATTTCCATCTAAGATACTTTTCTACAGACACTAATCCTCCAGGATATATACCCAAGGTGCTAGAGGTTTTGAGCGTCGAAAGTAGCATTCTACCCCACCGTACGACGTCTGAATTTGATAAAAACACGAATAAAATTGAATTTGCTTATTTTTTCTTTCATCTCATTCCATTTAACATATGATTAAAAATCTTTGAAACATTTTTGAAATCGTAAATTGAAAATCTAAAGTTTAAAAAAAGTTTCAATTTTTGGCACGGTTCCGGTTTTGGCAACTGAAAAAAATAAAATTGTTGCCAAAAGGGGAATCCTACTGTACACACAAATTTTAAGAACGAATTCGAAAAAAATATTTTTGAGACACCCTAATGAATAGTAAACGCTAATTTTTGAAATGGTTTAATATTAAAAAACGAATTCAGCGTACCAAGATTACATGAAATCGTCCAATTTAAACCGATAAGGCAAAGTTTGGACTTTAGTCCACCTTTTGGTAGCGCAACAATAGAGGTACTCGATTCGAGTATTCGTTGCGGTTAAATACGAGAATTGCACCGTTTTCAGGGCATTTCTGTGGTTCTTAAAAACGAAGCAAAGCTCTTGAAGCCAATTTGTACCATTGATTGTAGACCGAGTAATTAATGAATTAGTGAAGCAGCCTCCTGCACAAGTCGTAGATGGAGTTGCTGAATTGAGCATATCCATTGTCATATCAGACTTCGCAACGATCTACAATGACGTAGACTCGCTCAACTCCACACACCTGGCCACGTCCTTGCAAGCGTTTTTAGTTAGTCTTATCATCTACTTACGGAAAACGCTCGGAACCGAAACAGTTTTCATAGATGACGGAGATATCAAAAGGCGAAAAAAAATGTGAACTGGGGATTAAATATATAGAAGCGCTGTTAAAAAAGAAAATTTTAGAAACGTAACGTGTATTCAAAATGTGAAATTTGTTCCTGCTTAATAGCTTTTGATGCCACTTCTTAGGGATGATCGTTGTCGAATCTTCATGAAATCCGGTCGCTTGAGTCAATATTTGCTGTAAGATGATCCTAGAGGTTTAAAAAATACTACAGAGATATTTATACTTTTATCATGGCGCCATCGCTTTCTGAAATAAAGAAATCGTATGCAAGGTAATAACACAGACTAACAGCCATTACACACGAAAATAATGCTTCGACTGCTTTAACTATCATTTTAAATATATTTTAGTTGAAACGGTGGTCGCATTTCGCATTTGCGCCACTGACATATGATCAGGCATACGGGAGGTAACCTGCGGGATAACACACTAGCAAATGAGTGTTTGGGACCGTATATAAGAGGTGGAACTAGTGTTCGGGGGACATTGATGAATCGATAATTTCCTCATAGTGTTATGTCTGTTGGTCTGTGATAATAGTGAACAACACGATAACAATAAATCTCATATTTTCTCATAACATTTTCCACGCATTTCTTTCATTTTTTCCTTCTGTTCATTTAGATAGTGAGTGTCCATCAAAAATTAACAATATCAAGCCAAATCAATATCATGCACTATTTATTTTTTCCGATAGAACAATTGGGTGAACCTGATCAAAAGTTATGAAATGTTTACAGGATCGAAAAAATAAAATGAAAAATCACATGCTACACGAAATTAAAACCAACTTCGGCATAAATCAGAACATGAAAATTTGGGACAAAGATTAATGGCCTTCGGTCAAACATGAAACATGATTATTTCATATGGACGACTAGAACCGCCCAATATGATATTCGAAAATCCAGATGATACAAGAAAAAATTATACTTTCATCATCTCCCACGGCACTGAAGCACGAATCCGGAGAATCAATTCCTGGTTCTAGTATACCGATGCCACTATACGGCAACTAGGCTAACTCTATCCGGAGAAAGACAACTGTTATCAATCTAGTGGAGATTTCAATGAAATTTAAACAATAAAGTTTGAAGAACATTTGCCGAAAGGAAGATAAAAATATATCCAGAATGGGCTCACCGGTAATAAATGTGGGGTCGAAAATTATACGAATTAACTGACTTCATTCTATACTTCACTCCACCATCCCTAGACTGTTCTCGAGCAGAAGAAAATATCTTCAGAATACCAAATTCAGGTATATTGTACCCAATACTTGAATCCCACAATAAGGTATTGAGGAGCCTTGCATAAGAGGTAATATACCTGAAATAATAATTGAGACATGTACTACGAATAACTAGTTAATAATGAAACGAGTTATTATAATACCTGAATAATAACAAAACCTTTTCAACCTTCCAATAACAAAATTCACTGTATGGAGGTATTTAATAAGGTATTGATTTGGTATTCGTAAAGATGACTGGAATACATAAATAATACTAAAATAAAGTGTTATACCTCGTTGAGGTATTAAGCAGGTATTGAAGAATGTTTTTGAATACCTGCTTAGTACCTCAATGAGGTATTAATAATCAATTAATAAAAAGTTTTTGGTATGATACCAGAAAATAGTGTTATCGGGTTATTGGCCACTTATTTTCTCCTGATCGGGTTCCGTTCCATTTTCTTTTTTCCATGAATTTACGGAAAGTAAATTGACGACAGCGAACACTTTTCGTATCTTACGCGCATGGTTACTTTGATCCATGAATTAGTGAAGCACCCTCCTTAGCACTTTACCTTATAATATTGTCTATCTCGAAATAATCTAGCATTTCGTCGAGTTCTTGCTATATGGGATACACACGAGTGCGATCGAAACAAAAACAAACATCAAAACGTTTTCTCACTCGCACTGATGCAAACTAGATGGGCGCGTAACTCAACGCACGGCCCGGTGGCGCATGGCTGAAAAGTCGCAATGTGGATTTAAGAAAAGATTCGCAATATGTATTGTTTGATGATTGTTTGGTAAATGCTATTGTAAAATTCTATTCGGGTGAACATATTTTCGACAAAATGGCGAATAAATAGATTGAATTCATGCAGTACGGCAAAAGATACAAGCGTTCCAAATCTTGCACGACTTTTCTTCCTCGATTTTATAAAAGAGCCCCTATATTGAAAGGTAAGTCTTTAGTCACGACAAAACATGGTCTTGGCATTTTACGTACTGCATTTTCTCCGAACTAGTCATATTAGCACACCGTGATGGCATTGACTTGCATTGGAAATTAAAACGTGTATATTTGGTGTATATCGTGTTCGATTGCCGTAGCTTTTTAATTACACCAAAAAATTTCTATTGCAGGCTCAACAAACTAAATACGATATTACCGATCCCCTTTACGTTGGAGGACAGTTAACATGGAGGAAGTAACGATGGCCGAACCTAGAGAAGCACTGGACATACAACGTATCATTTCGGCATGCAAAACAGATGATTTTGAGTTCTTGCAAAATTTACAACGATCTGGAATATTCCAAAACTTTGAACCAACCGAGGTTGACGAGGAATGTCACAATGCGTTTTACTACGCCATGCGATCTGGAAATGTAGAACTGCTTAAAACATTAATTGACAAGTGGCCGGGCCATAATTTTAACGGACCGGAGCATGCACAACTGCTGGACGATCTACTTTCGGATGCATATGAAGAGTTAAAGTTAAAGAACATGGTACTCAACAAAAATGTTGAGATATTTGTGGAGGAGAAACTTATACACCTACGTTTCTATATTGAAAAAATCGACGCTCCACCAGATGACGCCAATGATCGAATCGATATGGTCATCGAAGAAATGGATCTGTTAATTCAGGATTATTCTCCTGACGACGTGGAAGTGGATGACAAATTTTTATTCCTATGCAGAATTATTACGCAAAATCTTCACGTCCTGAAAGGACGGCTTAAGTCAACGTACAACATGCTGCCTTGGGAAGAGATGGAATTTTGTTTGGTCGCCTTTGTGTCGTCTCATATCAAACAACAAGAAATCAACTTTTTCTACAATGCGGTGCTAGACAAAGCTAGGGTATTGCAGCACATAACACATTTCCGACGGGTCATAGAAAGTCTGAGACCATTCGCAAATCCCTCGAAATGTGCAAAGAGAACTCGTCGAAGTCGCGCTGAAAACATCCAAGATATTCTGGCCAGAAATAAGGACTTTGAAGGGTTGTATTCTGATTACGGTCAACTGAAAGATATTTACTCGTTGGAGCGAATTAAGTATTATATCGAACTAGCCCTAACCGAGGTAGTGGACAATAACTTGCACTGTATAGCTGCCGAGAGAGCACTGCAGGTCATGGGAGAATACTTGAAAAATACTCCGGAATCCCCGCATCTATCGGAAATAGTAAGTGACATGTTGTTTCTTAGTTTCCATAGTGACCAACGGAACGCTATGATCGACTTACGCAATCTTTTGTCGCACGCAATAGTAGAAGATAATTATTTATTCGAAAAGCGCACGGCAGCTCGACAGTTGAAACCGAATTTTAGAGAGGGGTTGATGCAACTTATTAATGTCATTCAAGATGTCATCATCGATAGGAAACATCAAATGGTATTTATGACACTTAAGCAACTGACTGATAATGGGCCGTCTTCTTCCAAACAGACGAAATTGGTTCGAATTTTAAAGAACGTTGATTTGGAGAGTGTTGATTTACAACAACAGAGTTCAAAAATAGATAAACTAACAAAAGAGTTTATAGCTGATGTATTGAATTACGTGCCCGATTTGACGGGTTACCAGCAAGAGTTGGTTATCAAAATAAATAAATTGTTAGAAAAGAATACTGTTGATACTCATACGAGATACGTTTCATCATTAAAATATTTGATACGAAACATGAACATTGTTTCTGCTTTGTATGTAAAAGATTTGTTTAGGATGGCCGAGGGAGATACTAAATTTTTTGCTTCAGGTCATTTGTTTAGCTATATAAATAAACTGTTTTACAGTATCGAATCGAAACTTTCGTCATCCGCACGACGAGAAATATTTGGCATCTATTGTAAACTTTATAGTATTGCAGTCCTAAAAACTAATAGAATTGACTGTGTTGACAAATACAAGAATTCACTCAAACTGAAAACTGATCAATCATACTTCGACGATACCATAAATTCTCTTTTACATCGGATCAAAGAAATCGCCAGCTTAAGCGATAAAGAGAAATTAGTTTTTAAGAAACATGTAGTCAAATTAAAGAATGACTACGAAAATAGTGCTGGTCAACGATCAACGTATGGAGATTTTCTGAAAGTTGCGCAAAAATGCTTCAACTCAGCAGATTTGAATACATTTTATGAACTTGTTCAAAAATTATTTTCGAAAATAAATAAACCTATACAGAAAAAGATTGAAACGGTTCTGATCTATATTAGGGAACAAGAAGAATCGAAGTACAAACAACATTTTCATGATCGATTAGCAATATTGCAAAACTTGGTTTCAATAAACAGTAAACTAGCAGAAAATATGAGGAACTCTGCAGTCGAAATGCTGTTGCTTGATATTTTGGCATATTTGGAGGAAAAGTTGTCCCTGTTAGATGCAGGTGTACGAAGTACCTCATCTTGCTTCGACAAGAATATTCCTATCCTGACCGGAAAGCAGTTGCGCAATTTTTTGGCACATGGTAATGCCTTATCGCACATTTTATCTTCCGATCCAGCAATAGCAGTTATTTGCAATGCTCGTGAAATACTGAAGAGACAAAGTGCCTTACTAGATTGTTACGAAGATCGGAAAATTGCTCAACCTCATTCGGTATTCGAAAAATGGGAACAAAGTGTTCGCCAAAAAGTTGAGTCAATATCCAATCAACAATTAATGTTTGCCGCTGCAGAGGAAAACATTGTTGAAAAGGTGCTTCAATATATAAAGGTCGGAGCAGATCAAAGCGCAAAAGATTTTAAACATTGGAACATTCTTCACTACGCTGCCAAAGGCGATAGTTTAAACATATTCCAATATTTTGATAATAAAGACCTGCATGAATGCGAATACCAGGAAGGTAACAAGCCGATACATATTGCGGCTGATTTTGGAAGTTTAAAAGTTATAGATTATTTGATACAGGTTACAAAACTTGACAGAAATGAAATGATCAATGCAACACAAAAGAATGGTTGGACGCCATTGCACTTTGCAGCACGAAATGGTCACATACACGTCGTTGAAGCTTTACTGAAAAAGAATGCTTCTGTCGATGCAACGGATACGGAAAATTGGACACCGATGCACTTTGCAGCACAAAATGGTCACATAGAAATAGTTAACACTTTACTGGCTAAAGGTGCGTCGATAGATGGCACAAAAAATAAGCGGTTCACGCCATTGCACATCGCAGCGCAGTATGGTCGCACAGATATTGTTATCACTTTACTGTGTAAAGGTGCTAATGTTGATTCTACGGGAATTGACGGTTGGACACCATTGCACATTGCTGCACAAAATGGCCACACAGAAACGGTTAACGCTTTACTGACTAAAGGTGCTAAAGTTGACGGTACAGAGATTGACAATTGGACACCACTGCACTTTGCAACACAACAGGGTCACACGAGTGTTGTTAAAGCTTTACTGGCTAAAGATGCTAACACTGATGCTAAGGAAAGTGACGGTTGGACACCTTTACATTTTGCAGCACAACATGACAACATAAAAGTCGTTAACGCTTTACTGACTAAAGGTGCTACAGTAGATGCTACGGATATTGACAGCTGGACACCATTGCATTTGGCAGCACGGCATGGGAACACAGCTATCGGCAACACTTTACTGGCTAAAGGAGCATCAATTGATAGTACGAATAATAGGAATTTAACGCCATTGCACTTAGCAGCACGAAATGGTCACACATGTTTCGTTAACGCTTTACTGACTAAAGGTGCTGACGTCGACGCTATAGACTTTGAAAGTTGGACACCATTGCACTTCGCAGCACAAGGTGGCCACACAAAGATAGTTGAGGCTTTGCTAGCTAAAGGTGCTAAAATTGATGCGATGGAAGATAATTGCGGGACACCATTGCACATCGCAGCACAAAATGGTCACGCAGAAGTGGTAATCGCATTACTATCTAAAGGTGCAAAAGTTGATGCAAACGAAAATCAAAGTTGGACAGCATTGCACTTTGCCGCACAAAATGGTCACGAAAATGTGATTCAAGCTTTGTTGGCTAAAGATGCCCCAATCGATGCTACAAACAATAAAGATTTTACGCCATTGCACATCGCAGCACAAAATGGTCACACGATGTGCCTTGACACTTTACTAGCTAGAGGAGCTAAGCTTGATGCAACGGGAATTGAAAATTGGACACCTTTGCACATTGCAGCACAAAATGGTCACACAGAGGTAGTTGTCGCTTTACTAGCTAAAGGTGCTAAAGCTAATGCTACAGATATTAACAATGAAACACCATTGCATATTGCAGTACAAAACGGTCATGCAGAAGTGATTAACGCTTTACTGATTAAAGGTGCTAAAGTGGACGCTACGGCAAATGACAACTGGACTCCCTTACACTTTGCAGCCCAGAATGGTGAAATAGAACTGATGAACACTTTGCTAACTAAAGGTGCCACCATTGATTCTATAAATAAATATGGTTGGACGCCATTGCACATTGCAGCAAAACAAGGTCACACAGATTGCGTTAAATCTTTACTGATTAAGGGCGCCAAAGCTGACGGTACGGGAATGAAAGGTTGGACACCATTGCACATTGCAGCACGAAATGGTCACACCGGTGTGGTTAATGCTTTACTGACCAAAGGTGCTCAAGTCAATGCTAGGGAAATTGATAATCGGACATCATTGCACATTGCAGCACAATTTAGTCACACGGAGGTGATTAACACTTTACTGACCAAAGGTGCTAAAGTTGATGCAACGGACGTCAACAATTGGACACCATTGCACTTTGCTGCACAAAACGGGCACATAGAAATTGTAAACGCTTTGCTAACTGAAGATACTTCAATCGATGCTACAAATGATAAGGGTTTTACTCCACTGCACATCGCAGCACATAATGGCCACAAAGCCATCGTTAACGCTTTACTGACCAAAGGTGCTAAAGTTGACGGTACGGGAATGAAAGGTTGGACACCATTGCACATTGCCGCATTAAATGATCATATCGATGTCGTCAACGCTCTACTCACTAAAGGTGCAAAAGTTGATGCTACGGAAATTGACTGTCGAACACCACTGTTCATCGCAGCACAACAAGGGCACATACAAGCAGTTCACGCTTTGCTGGCAAAAGATGCACAAATTAATGCTACGAATAGTAAGGGTTGGACGTCATTGCATATCGCAGCACTAAATGGTCACACCGGTGTCGTTAACGCTTTATTGACCAAAGGTGCAAAGGTTGATGCTAGGGAAATTGATAATTGGACACCATTGCACTTTGCAGCACAAAACGGCCACACAGAGGTGGTTAACGCTTTACTAGCAAAATGTGCTACAGTTGATGCTATGGGAATCAACAATGAGACACCGTTGCACATTGCAACTCAAAATGGTTACACGGAAGTTATTAGAGCTTTACTGGCCAAAGGTGCTAAAGTTGACGCAACGGATATTAACAATCGGACACCATTACACTTTGCAGCACAAAACAGGCACATAGATGTTATCAACACTTTGCTAGCAAACGATTCTTCAATCGATGCTGCAAATGATAAGGGGTTTACCTCATTGCACATCGCAGCACAGAATGGTCATACAGATGTCGTTCGGGTTCTACTAACAAAAAATGCTAAAGTTGATGCTACGGAAATTAACGGTTGGACACCATTACACATTGCTGCACAAGATGGTTATCCAGAAGTGGTAAACGCTTTACTGACTAAAGGGGCTAATGTTGATGCTACAGAAGCTGACAATTGGACACCATTGCAGCACAAAATGGTCACATAGAGGTTGTTAACGCTTTACTGACTAAAGAGGCTAATGTTAATGCTACGGAAATTAAATGTTGGACACCATTACATATGGCAGCGAAAAATGGTCACGTAGTTGTGGTTAATGCTTTGCTGACCAAAGATGCCTCAATCGATGCTACAAATAATGAAAATTTTACGGCATTACATATCGCAGCAGAAAAAGGTCACATCGAAGTAGTAAACGCTTTACTTACTAAAGAGGCTAAAGTTGATGCTACGGGTATTGACTGGAGAACACCATTATTCATCGCAGCACAACACGGTCACAAAGAAGTGGTTCATGCTTTGCTGGCTAGAGGTGCATCAATTGATGCTACGAATAATAATGGTTGGACGCCATTGCACATCGCAGTACTAAAAGGTCACGCGGATGTGGTTAACACTTTACTGACTAACGGTGCTAAAATTGACGCTACGGAGAATGACAACTGGACTCCTTTACACGTTGCCGGTCAGTATGGTCAAGTAGAACTATTTAACGTTTTGCTGTCTAAAGGCGCATCAATGAATTCTATGACTAATAAGGGTTGCACGCCATTGCACCTCGCTGCATGTAATGGGCACACCGATTTGGTTAAAGCTTTGGTATCTAAAGATGCTCTAGTAGATGCTACAGAAAATGACAGTTAGGTACCATAGCACATCGCAGCACAAAATGCTCACACATATGTCGTTGATGTTTTACTGACTGATGGTGCTAAAGTTGCAGAGATGCCAGGTACTTTTTTTCAATGTCTGCAATGAAAATTGAAATGGTCTGTGAAGTACCAAAAAGGTCATGAAAAATATTTTTTGTCAAAGATGGCCTATTAGTGATGTGTAATATTAATAGTGCATTTATACCTCAGGATAAGTAGAGAGAAAGCGCTTATGGAGGAAAAACCTAAAGTATTAAAGCTGAGCTTTAAAGCTAGTGTGTGTGTTAACCATCCTATCTCCCTCTAGCTGGCAGTGATTTACAGAAAAAAGATGTTTGCATGTATTTAAATATATTCATGCAAATAACTTAGTTGATGGATTTAGGTAGGTGTTAGCTCAATTGACTTTCCGATGACCCATTTCGTGTACAGCGACATGTTCCGAGGTCATCGTTCCATCAACCAGTCCCGCAATAATGTAATTTTTGTATCAATTGGATTTTAACATTACAGTAAAACTTTCGATTCCTTTCCGGAAGGAAGGAATCGACACGTGTTTAGTGTATTTAAATATATGTTAATGATAACATTCACTTACTCAAAGGATCTTCCATACTTAACCTTCCGCCGAATGCGCTGTATTGTATGCCATTAGTAGTACACATTTAGAAACTTATTTCTCAGCTTTGTTGAATCGAATATTGTGTAGTAAGTGTCTCATTCTCTCTTGTAAAACTCGCTTCCCGCTGCTCATCTCTTTCGGAATTTCGACGCCCTCAGTCGACCATCTCATAGAAGAGATTTCTTTCATCGAATCCTCAATTTCCGTTGGAACTCGTATATGAGACACTAAAGGGATTCTACAAGCTCGAATATCATCTACCTGAAGCAAAAATAATATATAAAATAAATAATTTTATAAAAAAATCCCTAATTCTATAATCAACTAAGGCTGATTGCGTGCCTTATCAAATAAACGAATTGAATAACAAAACTAAGGCTGTCTGACGATTCTAATGCAGAAGCTAATGATGTGACCATCAAGAATACGTCAGACACCCAACCTTAATTGACCCCCCTCGTTTGGCCCAGTTTGGCCTTACCAAGCCGTAACATGGGTGGCGTTGTGAGAGCTGTCGAATAGGGGTTGAGAACAGTTTGAAACATCATCTGATGTTTCTCTTGTATATAGAATCTTATTTCTAGTCTTAAGATAGTTGTAAACTTTTTTTTCTTTTGTAAAAACAAATATTTCAACACTGTAACCTCCTAGTTTTAAGATATCCAAAATGTAAAAACAAAAGAATTTGGCACCGCCAAGCTAACGCATTTGTGCCTATCAAATAAACGAAATGAATAAAAAAAATCTGATGTTGTTTCAAATGTATATGATCGAGACAATATGTCTTGGATCCGCCATCGAGCCTAGTTTGCATACCGTACATAACTAGACTCACTGTTCTCCGTTCACCTCTTAAAGCTGAGCTTTAAAACTAGTGTAACCAAAAGCCATTATTTTTAAAAATCTTTAAATACCTGGAACCTAAATAAGAAATCTGCAAATATCTGTTTAATCAAAAAAGTCTGCATCTAAAATTAAAAGTCTGCCCATTTGCAGACATGTCTGCTAATCTGGCATCTTTGTAAAGTTGTGGCTACGAAAAATTAACTGCTGTGAGCGATCAAGTTCGCGCGCGTCCTCTACGAAACAATATCTCAATATGACACATGCCAAAATGTGGGTAAAATTCCAGAAGTTGATCGTGACTTTGTGAGATAGTTAACCACATGTATCTCAATTGCTTAATTCCCATCATCTTAGGCTATACTTAATTCTATGTTTACCAGGGTTGTTAATCGATAATTAATCGTCATCGTCGATAACGTTAACCACCCGTCAATGTCATCGGAAACTCCGTTAACGATAATGTATCGTCGGATTCATCTTCATCGTCGATAATTCATCGGTGGTTATCGCGATACATTTTGCGTTACTTTCCCGTTCATTGGAGTTGAAGTTGATGCGGTTAACTTTCAATTGTTTAGAAATAAATAACTATAGAAGGACATGTTGGCCATCAATTTATCGACAAAGAATGAAATTGAAGTTTTGTTATTACAAGCATCAGCTTGTCAAGAGCGTTGGATGGTAAGTGAGCCACTTGTGAACAATACCGTCGCTTTCACGAGAATGGCACAAAATCAAAAGTTATTTGTGATTTATAGACAGTGAAAATCTGCTGTTGTATTGAATGAAAACCTTCGATTTTTGCGCTGATTGGAAGTAGTTGTGACTAATTCTGTAGAATGTACAATTACTGAAAATAACGGATTTTGTGAAAGCAGTGGTCGGTCCGTACAATTCGATTCCAAGCGAGCAGACTAGTTTTCGTTGGAAGGTCCACCTCTGACAATAGAAGAAAACTATTTTATTTTGAATTCAACTACAACTTCCTTGAAAACAGCACAGCTAAAAAACTTTTGGGAAAAACGCGCAAACCTAAATTTTCCACTATAATGGAAACTGCCTGTGTCCCGCCGCACAGCATCATCAAGATTGATAGTAATTCAAGCCGGGAAGAAAGAGGTTGTAAGGCTATGGAAAACGAAAATTTCATTTATATCTTACTGGAATATAATTGGCTGGTCCTGAAAAGAACTTGTTGGTTTGTGGTTTATTTTGGGTCACAATTTAGGCCTGCTCGATTGCTGATAGCTGTGAATTTCTCGCAGGGCGACAGTTTCTGTTCAGTAGTGATGAGGCTTTCTAACGCCAACCGTGACTGGGGCACTTTTACACGGCCTTCGTTGCTTACTGCTTGCGGGGAGGCTTTCCTTGAATTGAAATTTTGTTATTACAAGCATCCGAAAGTACCTTGCCAAGAGCGTTCGATGGCAAGTGAGCTACTTGTGAACAATATCGTAGATTTCACGTAGAATGACACAAAATAAAAAGTTATTATTTGTGTGTTTGTTTACAGTTTCGTGTTTACTAGGCGCATTCAAAAATGGTTTCAATTCTCAAACATTTTACCAAGGTGCCGTATTACATTACTCTTTTTACCCTGAGTGTTCGATAACCTCCGTATTGGAAACACAATTTCAATTTTGTTCTTCATCAAAAATATGTGGTCGACCAACGCAGGGGTGGAGCTACGAAGAACACATATTGAGGACAACACAAAAAAGGACGAGCTTACATTGTGCTGTAGTCAGGTATAAAAACTCAGCATGCTGTTGTTCACGATCAGTTCGTTTGCAGCATCAGCATGCAGCAGTTCGTTTGCAACATCAAATTCAAACCGCCGTCCGTTTGCTGCTGTCAGAAGAGTTGGCCAAGCACGCCGTCTCAGATGGCACCAAAACTGTTACCATATACACCAGCTCCAAGTAAATTCCGAACACTGTCCAAACAAAAGGACCTTTTCAGGGCCATCAATTTATCGACAAAGAATCGAATTGAAATTTTATTACAAGCATCAGAAAGTGGCTTGCCAAGAGCGTTGGATGGCAAGTGAGCCACTTGTGAACAATATCGTCGCTTTCAAGTAGAATGGCACAAAATAAAAAAGTTATTTGTGTGATTTGTAGACAGGTTAGTGTAATGATTCAATTTACAAAAATCGAACGTTTTCTAACGTTTCGATATAGGTGCTCCGTTTCAAAATTTTCGGCCAGAATGTTGCCTGTTTTTCTAAAAGTGAAAATCTGCTATTGTACTGAATGAAAATCTTCGATTTTTGCGCTGATTGGAAATAGTTGAGACTAGTTGTGTAGAATGTTCAATTACTGAAAATAACAGATTTTGTGAAAGCAGTGGTTGGTCCATGCAATTCGATTCCAAGCGACCCAGACTAGTTTTCGTAGGAAGGTCCATCTCTGACAATAGAAGTAAACTATTTTATTTTGAATTCAACTACAACTTCCTTGAAAACAGCACAGCTAAAAAACTTTTGGGAAAAACGCGCAAACCTAAATTTTCCACTATAATAAAAACTAGTGCCCCCGCCGCACAGCATCATCAAGATTGATAGTTATTCAAGCCGGGTGGAAAGGAGGAGGGAGGTTGTAAGGCAATGGAAAATTTCATATATAATAATAATACTTTATAATTGGCTGGTCCTGAAAACAACTTGTTGGTTTGTGGTTTATTTTGGGTCACAATTTAGGCCCGCTCGATTTCTGATAGCTGTGAATTTTTCGCAGGGCGACTGTTTCTGTTCGGTAGCGATGAGGCTTCTTAACGCCAACCGTGACTGGGGCACTTTTACACGGCCTTCGTTGCCAACCAGCCCCCTGTCAAGGACGACGTCTCTGTACAGCCAACATCACTGCCATGAAAGGCAAAACATTGATTTTGAACCGAATGATTAGAAGCTGTATTTAGTTACAAAATGTCGATTAAATTAAATTATTAAATCATCCCACAAGATGCAAAACGTCGTGTGGAATGCTTGAATATCGAGCATAGTGCCGAACATAATTCATTGTTTGGGGCTTTATAGCTATAACGCCCCATATATGTCGGTCGCTGTCAAACTCCATATGATGGTATAGGGTTGCCAGGGGGCTGTTGCCAACTGCTTGCGGGGAACCTTTCCTCCGGTGGACTTACGAGCGGTTTGTTTGGTACAGGCCATGTAGCGAAAAATGCTGATCAGCTACTTCTCTGATGCTAGTAGTAGGACGACGGTCAAACGCTCGCTAGCGTGCCTTCATTCCTAAAAGTTCAACAATATTTTCAAAAAATGTTGCAAATTGTCAACTTGATAATTCCAAAAATACTCCAAATAAACTATGAATGTGCTTAAGTCGACAAAATCGCATAGAAATTGCTTATTCCAGAGCAGAATTTACCGGTCTAAAGGCTAGTTTACAGTTCGGAAAACGTGTCACGGGATTTGGGTCCCTGTGTATTTTAAATGGAGCTCGGGATTTCAAATCCCGTGACGGGAAATGAGTCTACACAAAAATGACAGTTTTCCTGAAGTGTAAACCCAACCGCGGGAAACATCACGGGATTTTAAAACTCTCCACACAGAAATTCGGCCGGGAACAATTCAACACAAATTGTTTCCGACGGGGAAAATAGTATTTTTAGAAGGTTTGCGATTTACTGCAAGTTGGATACTGTTTGTATTTTTAAGAAGCAGCAGAGTTTTTGGTTTGACAGTTTGGAGAGATCTCGGCGGGAAATTTTCCCTGATCAAATCCCGACGCAAATCCCGTGCGAAATCCCGTGATCCATTTCCCAAACTGTAAACTAGCCTTAAAGTGTATTCTACTTCACTCCGGTTATGTCTCTGACATTACCCACCCATCTTTTTAGGTACCATTTCGGTCCAAGAACAACTATGCAAATTATTAGCTCGATATCTGAAACTATATTTTTTGCCCACTGTTTAAAGTTTACATGGGATTTTGTATGGGGAAGTTAACTTTCACAAAACAATTCTCCCAGAAGTTGCCAACTGCTTCCGAAAAATAAATCAATAAATGGCTTTTACAGGAAATTTAACAAAGAAACAATCTCTCAAAGACCACGAAACGATCTGACGCTCGAGAAAAAAGTTATTAAGCAGAAACCGATTGATGATCTGACGATTGATTGAACATTCATTGTTTCTAGCACCACTACTGTTTGTTGTCCAATTATATACAATTTTGTTTTGATCTTCTCTTAATGTATCTAAATCAATTATCTGTACCGTTTGGTCACTTCACAAGAGTTTTGAAGGATAAATTGAGGCTTCTTTTGTACATAATAAGTGAAAGTTGAAAATTTTGTATATAATTTGACCGTCAGTTTTCAATAATATTCAGAGCATCAGTCAGTAATTGCTTAATAACTTTTTTCACAAGCGTCAAATCGTTTCGCAGTCTTCGAGACTTTATTTCCTTGACAAATTTCCTACAAAGACATCTGTTTATTTTTAGGAGGTAACGGGCAACTCTTGGAAGAATTATTTTGCAAAAGACGATTTCCCCATACGATATCTCAAGTAAACTTTAAACCGTGGGCGCAAAAATTTAGTTCGACCGATCGAGCTCAAAATTTGCAGAGTTGTTCTGGGAGCTAAATGGGACCCAAAAAGTTACTCGGAGCAAAATTTTATCTTTTTTAATATAACCGTGTCCCACTCTAGTGGACATATTCGGCCGGATTTTTAAAACGTTCTGACGCACTGTATACCAAAAAACGAGTTAATAAAACCAGAACCGTCATAGTAGACGAACTCTCGTCTGTGACAGATCGCTCTCTTTTCGCTTTCTGTTTTCTCCCGTACGTTACGTTCTAACAGAAAAAAGTGCGTTTTCACATACGATAATATTACTTTGTCAGCTAAACGTAGGCTGATCGTCGACGATCCATTGCTCCTGGACTATTTTGTTTAGGTGTGGGGAATTCTCGAAAAAGTTTTTACCGGTAGTTGCAGAAGAGAAAAAGACAACAAGTGGAAGTTTTACGACGAAAAGGTGGGTTGCTTCGATTGATTTTTCCGGCTTTGGTGTTTCCCTATCTGCTGCTGCTGCTACTGTGTGAAGTACGAACGGCACATTTGACTGAAGTACCGCTATTATATTTCATGTTCCATTCTATTATCCTACACTGGGCCTTTTCCAAAGGAGTACAGAGTATATGTACCAACCAACCGGGTTGAAGTACACGGGATCGTTTCGACACGAGTTCGAATTGCACTGATGTGACACACGGGGTTGCCTTTTCGATGGTGGAGACTTCACTTGCTCTCTTATCATGTAACAATAAAACCCCAGGACCCGACAAAATCAAATTCAAATTGTTGGAAAATACGACGCTTGCTGAATAAATAAATAAGTTTCTAAAGAGTGACATTGTATCTCATGACTGGAGGCAAATGAAGGTCATCGCCACCCAAAAACCAAGAAAGCCAGCCTCCGATCACAACTCGCATCGATCGATTGCAATAATGTCCTGTATAGGAAAGTTGTTCGAGGACATGATCCTATTTCGCTTCAACAATCCGGTCGAAGTAAATGGCTTACTGTCATATACATAATATGACTTCAATATTCTTTCTGAGAAGCTACACCAGTAAAGTCTTTCGCCGATTTTTAAACAACTTTTTGCTAAACTTGCTGTCTAAAAAAACATGCTATATGTGTCTTCCCCAGGTTTCACGTCTTAACCCCTTAATCTATAACTATTACGTGAATACTATTGATGAGTGTCTTGTCAATTATTGCGCGCTAAGGCTGCTTGCTGATGACAGTGTGATCTCTTTTACAGGTCTCAAAGCTGTCGATCTGCAAGGACCATTACAAGATATTTTGAACAATTTATCTGCATGGTCCAACCAGCTAGGCATCGAAATTTCCACGGATAAAAGTGAGCTATTCGTATTTCCAACCAGCGCAACTACAGCTACAAAACGGATTTACGTATTTTTTAAACAAAGAATTAGATAATTAGAGTTAAATTAACGAAATGCGAAAAAGAAACCACGAACAAAAAAATTGTTTTACACAATAAACCTAATTAGAAACTTGGAAACTATAACCGCACGAAGACGAACCACTGATTTTCAAGTTATGCTAAAACTTTACACGTTTGACTGTCTTTAAGGCCTACTCAGAGTTTCATAATTCAAAGTTATCCATAATGATGGGGTACACATATAATTCATTTAAATTTTATATTTTTCATGCCGATAACAACTGTCCGCCTTACTCACAGCACAGCTCCCCTACGTAAGTTTAAAGAAGGCAAATCCGTTTGCTTTTTTATTGCATTTTTTTCAAGAGTTGTCTAACTGCAGCTGTAGAGCTAGGGTCTCGGAAAACCCACTAAAACACTGCTTAAGGCCAATTGCAGTGGGTCGTGCGATATTCATTGTACGGTTCAGATATGCTCACGATTCACGATCGTGTGTATCATCGCGAAGGGCTCGAGCGCTTGTGTGTTCGATCTCGTGGGCGTCTATAAGTCGCGTGTGCTAGCGTATACGCAACTTCACGTATATAAATTCGTTTTTATAACCGTGTGTCGATACGCATATTCGCGTGTGTTCTTGGATGATCGCGGGCGGACCGTGAATCTGATGCTTAATTTTTAGTGTATGGTACAGAAGGTAGAAGAGAGTAAGTTTCTCCATACCACTAGAGTTCCCGGTCATGCCGCCATCGAATTTGGTGTCTAGTGTATATGAGCGTCATGTTTTTATTGGTCCAACTGAATGCATGGACCTAGGCTGCTTAGAGCGAAGGAAGAGATTTCCGAATGTGACCGATGCATTATCGCGCGAACATGGCCGTTTGTAAGTTCCCGCTTGAGACCGCGTTTATAAGCTTATTAGTGCTAAAACATTCACCTAATCCCCGGGATGTTTTCATGTTTGCGAGGCCGCGGGCTTTGGTGTATGTGGATGATGGTGAAGGTTTTAAGCGTTTGTATGTTAACGTGCTGTTAAATGATAGAAGAAAGTAAGATTTCCCATTTGGGATCGGTGGTAAATTAGGTGCCAAAACGTTCACTTGATTACCGGAGTGTTTTAATGTTGGCGAGATCGCGAGCGTAAGTATGTATGGATGATTGCTATTGCATCTTCGCGTTTGTGACCAGGTTTGTATCATCGTAAAGACCACGAGCGTCTATACGTTTGGAATGGGAGAGATTGTGAATATATATGAGAGAATATGGAATTGATTGTGTTAGTGAGTGTTAGTATGAATCTAATTTATGCTATAGTAATAAAAGAAAAAATAACATTACAAATAAAGAACAAAGATTACAAGAAGTTAAGTAAAAGCATATTACTATGGCTATATAAATTGGCCGATAATATTGTTGGTAAACATGAGTAGTGGACAAGCAAAGTACTAGAAGTACAGCAAAAATGGACTAATGAAATATAAGAAAAGCACACATGTAATATGCTATCAAACTACTTGAACACGTCTAAATGCCAGCAAGTTATATTGATTTACCATTAACAACAATTGCATTCTGTTAGAATCTTTTCAACGGAATGGAAGATACACGTGCGTCGGTAAACTAATCGTACCTTAACTTATTCAATCTGATCTTCCCGATTGAATCAAGTCAAATGCACGAATAAAATGCCTGGTAAAAAGAGACCAACGTATCCACGGAAGGATTACTCATTATTCTTCCATATACGCTAGTTCTGCATCCATTTCCTGACCCAGCTGTCACGAATAGTCAGACGAATACATACACGGATAGACATATTGCGAATCTTTTCTTAAATCCACATTGCGACTTTTCAGCCATGCGCCACCGGGCCATGCGTGTTCCAGGACTGAGATTTAGTTTGATTTTAGAACGTCATCGTCGTGACCAGTCCAGAAAAAACAGATCATTCATTAGATAATCATGATTTGCAAAGGTATATTGACCCGTTGTTTTAAGTTACCCAGTATTTTAATACAGTATTATTTTTTAATTTTGACGGTATATTTAATAACTTGTAATTTGACGTACACGATATTCTATACAAAATAATTAAAAACATTTGGGAATAAAACGCTCAGAGATATACAGAAAACATTTCTCGAATGGGGGCTTTGATATTGACTTTTTTCAACAATTTTTTATCGAGTATAAAGAAGTGCAATTCGAAACTATCTTCACAATGCAGAGTTATATCTGCATGCATTAATTGTAACATACCTGTATACCAATCCTTACCCTAAGTATGGGATGATAAGCTATGAGTGAATTATGATTTTCTCACTATTAAATATAGCTATACTATCGTGTTTCGTGTGTATATCAACATATAAAAACTTATCTCACATAATTTGCTCATTCACCTATTTCACATAATTTACTCATTAGTTTGTAGACCATGTGACTTACAGTTGGACGTGGTGACAATTTTCCGGTAAATAAAGTTTAGTGTTTCACACAACTTCTTGTATATAAGCAGTAGCAAACTATTGATATGTTTCACCTCTCCAAAAAACATTTCAATTCAAACTTTTGGACTTTACTAAAGCTTCTCAATAATTTTGTTATATTTACATTCTCGTTAAATTCACCAAGCTCAATTTTGTCACAAAGGCTGTATGTTTTATTTTTTCATTTTAATTGTGATATATTCCTTTCATGAATATTATTCTATACATATATTATACATATAAGTTCGATGCATTTCATTCGCTGTATTTTTCCATACTATCTTCTTTTTAAGTAAAGGCGCTTTAACCTAGGTTTAGTAGCCAGGGCAAGGAGTAAATACCTCTGCCCCATCCCCAAGGACCAAAGGAGTGACATTAACCTTCTTAGCCAAGACACTCCCAACGATATATCCTAATCCCCTATAAACTGAAACGGTCGGTACGGTTGTCCTCGTTTCTTCCTCATTCAAGATTCAAAACGATTCGCTGGTTAAATTATTCATTAAATGAATAAATTAATTGCCGTATAGTTTTGAAACACCTTTTAACCCAACTCTGCACAGTAGGCCTGGCCGTTTTAATATTTGCGACATATTACAAATAATATGCTTCAAATATTAATGTTGACAAGAAAAACACTAAAGAATTACTGAGGTGTTTTCCAGGATGCTTTTCAATACTGGCTGTGTAAGGGTTAGAATAGAATAGAATAGAATGCGCCACCGGGCCGTGCGTTGAGTTACGCGCCCATCTAGTTTGCATCAGTGCGAGTAAGAAAACGTTTCGATGTTTGTTTTTGTTTCGATCGCACTCGTGTGTATCCCATATAGCAAGAACTCGACGATATGCTAGATTATCTCGAGAAAAACAATACTACTAGCACATAACAAATTTACACTAGTATTAAAACTACAATTATTACTGCACTAACACTATGAGGCTTCTAGTTTTTCACTTTTTTAAATTAATTAGCCTGTGCACGATAACGAAGTCAACCCATAAATCGACACACAATGACCTCTATTGCGAGCCGTGTCCACCAACACTGCCATTAACTATCCAGCTGTGTTAAAACTTTTGGTATTTATACAATACTTCGTGAACCGTCATATTATGCCCAAATAAGTGTGGAAAAAACAAAATAACCACTTTGGAACGTTTTGTTGCAAAAAAATAAAGTATGAAATGTCATACGCTGGGCTTACGCAAACATTCTGGTTAGAACCAGACACAATTTGCAACATAATAAGCATGCACTGATTCAACGTTAAAATCAGCGAGAAAGATGTAAATCTCTTCCGTGACCTATAGAGGAAATAATTTCGCCTCAGCAAAAATAGAAATCGCCCAGCGTATGAAATTTCATACCTTGACTTGAACTACCAGCAGAGGTTATATACCATTCCCCAGAAAGCCAATCCCCAGAATTTCATCCCCCAGAATGTACCGTTCCCCAGAAAGACATTGCCCAGAATATACCATTCCCTAGAAAGCCATTATCCAGAATGCTCCCCAGAATGCCCTATTCCCCAGAAAAGTTAATGTTTTTAATGATTTTTTTTTTGCGGTGGAGTCTAAGGTTTGCGCATTACCAAATTCAAGAAACTGGTGCGGTGTAAAGCTGCTGAGGACATGCCGCCGAATGTGACCGCCCCTCGCAAGCAAACCTGTTATCCACTCGTATAACCGGTTTACTCGATCATAGGGATTGGTTCCTTCTTTCAATCATGAGCAGTTTTTTGATTTTGTATGCCAAAAAATTCTTGCACGCAAATTTATGATATTTTCCTCTGACCGGGTTATTCAATCATAGGTGTTGATTCCTTCTTTTGAACTTTCTTTGAATCTGTATTAAAGTCGAAATGAATGCTCATTTTGACAAATGGTTTGGTGTGTTTTTAGAGCATTTCTCGACAAACATACGATTACGGCATAAAATCCAACTGTCAAAATTCTCTTTGAAAGAAAATTCCTGACAAACCGTTATAGGCCACACACAGTTCACAACTTTAAATGAAAGAGAAAACCTTTCTCTTTTGTTTACTACCAACATCTTTGGTTGGAGAGTAATGGTTTGTCCAGAATTTCCGCTAAAAATGTATTTTGACAGTTGGCTTTAACGCCGTAATCGTATGTTTGTCGAGGTTTATCTTTCATTTGAATTGGAAATGTTTCCTATGCAAATGTACGATCTACCCGAAATACATTCGAAAATATTTTCGTAGCTTATGCCAAATGGTACTTATACCACAGACTAACAGATATCATACTCAACAACAATTCTTCGCCAATGTTAGCGGTCATTTTGAATATATTTTTAGTTGGGACAGTGATCGCATTTACGATTATAATCCATATATGGCGCCACTGATATATGCGCAAATATACGGGATAGACCACTAGTAAAAAAGGTTCCGGGGTCTGAGGGTTAACTAATTTGTAAATGAGTGGTTGTAACCGTGTATAGTGTTTGGCGGAAACACCCCAACCTTCGATCGATATTTTTAAGGAATTAATCATAGTGTTATGTCTGTTTGTCTGTGCTTATGCTACACGACTGTTAGGTCAAATGGCCAACTACTATATAATGTCTTATGTCAGATGTTATGCCAAAAGATTTTATGCCGAACAGGATAATCTTGCTCAAAAGTTGATCACAAGTTTGCGAGCAAGAGTCATTTGGCATGAAAATTCAATGAACTACTCTTATTTGAAAGAAGGAATCAATTCCTATGTTTGAGTAAATTGGGTAAGCGAATGGATAACTGGCTTACTTGCGAGGAGCCACCGCTTTCGGTAGCTCATACTCAGCAGCCTAACACCACATCATTTCACCATATAACCTTACTTACATAAGTTTCATTTTTTTGAATCCTAGCAAGGGGCCCTACCGCTTACTATGATTGTTACCAAATGTCTCTCAAAACACACCTATATTAGATTCTGAAATTTGTTCTACATGTTTCCGGGACAATAGTTCTTTCTGGGGAAAACACTTCAGTGTTTTATTTTGTCTTCATCGCAATATTCAACACAACATGAATTAGCAAATATGTCATCCTACCTTCAGTTTCAACACAATGCAAATCATTTCAAATGTGCACGAATCGAAAGCGAAGAATGTCGTTTGATGGAAGTGGGAATGAATACAGTAGTGATTCGTTGGTTGGGCCACAGTCTATGTCCAACTAAAGAATTTGATTCGTTAGTTGGACCGACCAGCGAATCACGACTGTAGCACGTTAAAAAGATCAAATCAATAAAAAAATAAAACTTCTGGGGAATGACTTTCTGGGCAATGGTGCATTCTGGGGGATGGAATTCTGGGGAATGGTACAATCTGGGAAACGACTTTCTGGGGAATACTATATTCTGGGGGATGGAATTCTGGGGAATGGCTTTCTGGGGAATGATTTTCGGGAGAATAGTATACAATCGCTGTTTGTTCTCAAGCCGAAACAAGAATTAGTGATTTATAAGAGATATTTAGAAATATATGGTCGGTGTTAAGTCAGACCGGACTAAGTCGCAAAACATCAAAAAATGAGATAAAGATAACACTGGATTTCTTCAGCTACCCCGGTAAAAAAAAATGCGGACGAACATATTTTATTTTTGCCAGACTTGAAATATGTAACCATAAAAAAGAATTATGGCAACAAATATAACGTAGAGGATGCTGCGATTCAAACTTTAAACCCATTTTTCTCGAAATCAATATTTTGTCACTTAGTCCGGTCTGACTTAACACTGACCGTATATTGCTCATATTTTGGTTTCCATTTTAACCAACTTGGACATTCGAAAACACAATCTAATTTTATAATAAAAGATGATTCAGCATTCACATTATAAATTATTGGGTATTAATTAACGTTCAACGAAGACCTCCAGTTTGAAGACGTCTTTATTGTATAACAAGTATGGTACGGAAATGTGTTTTTGCTTATGAAATTTCATACGCTGGATCATAACGGATTAAGCTGCGAAACAATGTTTGCAAAAACTGCCCACAGCAAAAGTCAATCCACGTCAACCCGCCAGTAGGCCATGCAGGGCGAGTTGATCGCTAGTTTGGGCAGATGCAGAGTATGAAGAAACACAAAACATAAACGAGGCCCATAAGCCCTCTCGGTCTTCTCGATGCACTACTAGCGAGGCATAATGCAATACCCATCGTAAAGAAATTATCTGTCAGAGGTTCTTTAACACTGATGCACGAAATATGTTTGATGATGTTACCGTCAAACTCATCAACCTAGGTAAGGGAAAAATGCTGCATATCTTTCTTAGCCGAAACGCTAATGATTTTAGCTTGGCCATATTGCAAGAGGCGTCGTGAAAACAGTCAGCTGACGGCATCTTAAAGCAACATCTAATGTTGTTCCAGATGTGTATGATTTCAGGTAACATTTGTAGGTTCACTGTTCCCATTGACTCACAAATTGCGCACATTCCTTCGATCGTAGTTCTAGTAATTAACGAAACAACATACGCACAAATGTAAAGTCATTCAAACCAATACAGTAAATTCAAAGGCAGATCTTTCGTTTTATCAGGATTGTAATTTCAGATTTTTCAACTTTTCAAGTACACTTTCCTCTGGTTGATAATGAATCACTTCGTCATCACTGGTTGTTGTGCCACTGTAGTCAGATTCGGTTTCATCAGACTCGCCTGAACTAACCGTATCGTCGGAGTCAGTAGATTCATCTTCTTCTTCCATTATTGATTTAACCATTTTGAACGCGATTGACATTTTTTCCAGTCCCAAATAACCGTCACAGATTGATGATGATAGCTAAAATTTAAGAAAAATAGTTTTTAAAAAACACATATGCTATATGATGTTAAACAAGTAGCTACCATCTCAATGTCTTTTCCAATTTCTCGTAAAGGATCACAGACGGAACACGACTGAACGAGTTTCACGTAATCTTTGATGTAGTAATAGTTAAGTACAACAGTGTCGTGAGTTTTGAAGGCTTCGTAGCAATACATGAGTTTTTCCAAGATCCAGTTGTTGAAATCTTCCTGCATCAAAGCATCTTGCAATAAGGCGGCACAGGTCTGAGCTAGATTTTTACTTCTGTACAGAGGATAAATGCAGCATCTCCGGTAAAAAGCAAGCAATACTTCTTGAATTGAATCGAATTTTTCGAAATACGACAAAGTAGCTGATATTCGATGAATGTTGAAATGTGAAATTGCTTCGTTAAGTTCGTTGTGATTGATCAGTTTGTCATAAAGTACTGCTAATAGGATGTCTACTAGGCCGGCAAGGGTGGAAAAATTTTGACGTAAATTAAGGTATTCCTCTAATTTGTGAGTCTTATCCTCCGTGATCAGTCTGATACGATACTTTTGATCTTCTGTTAGTTGTACTTCCGAAGGAATAATAGACGATTCCAATCCAAACCCATCAATTACGTATTGGACATAGTCCATGCCGTAATGTTCTGGGTTAAAATCTGTCTGCTCATCGTTGAGCCGTTTAGCTCTTCTTTCATCGTTTGAACTTTTTTCAGGATTTGTTAAGGTTTTGAAATCCTGATTGTTTTGCTGTAATTGCTTGATTGAGTTAAGTTTATAGAAAAAATGTGATTGTAGATTGAAACTTACGATGTTCAGTACAGAACTGTAAAAATCACCAAATCCATATTTGAAACAGTGTTGGGCTGATTCTGCGTCTCCGTTTTTGTCCGTCTGCAGTGGGACATGATAAATGATTGAAGCTTTATCATATTCTATTTTTTCTGGATAGACGTTTGTTTGTTGGAGATGTTTATCCGACGGTATTCTATAATAAAGGGAAAATGTTGCATTTTGTTAACTATCGATTAGCTTTTACCACAGCGGATTTGAGTTACAATCTGGATGGTATAGCAAAATATGATACCTTAAATGATATGGTGGCGCGGTAAACACAAGCTCTTTATCATGCACTTCGAGATTGATTGAATCTTCATGTTCCACATCAATATTTGGTGTAGTAATCGTCAAAATTGCATACGTTTCGGTATATCTGAGATTATAGGAAGCTTCTTCGCACATTTTACTATTTCTCATCAGAGAGTTCACCATACGTTGTTTAGCTATTTTTATTCACACGTTTTTACGGAACCATACACACAAAGTCAATTAAATCGTGTAAAAATGAGCTTACTATTTAAACTAATGCTGTATTTTGATAACATGCAACCAACAACTAAAGAACAGCTGTTCAGCAATAATAAACCAAATGCGCTCAGCACGTGTCATTCCGGGCTCCGGTCGAGCTGGGACAGTAACGCAATGTAAGATAACGTGTTTTGCCTCATAACGCGTTACGATGCGAGACGCATTGCGACAAGTGCACAGAGGAATATTTGAGCCAAAAAGCTGTCCAAAAGCGAAAACTCCAAACTCGTGCAATAACTTCTAATCTAACATGACTGATTTCCTCGACAGTTACTACACAATTTGGAAGCCTTGTTTGATTTATTTATTTCATTTACAACCAACACGAGCCGTCAGAATTAGAATAAAATAAAGACGATGAATTCTCGTCAAAAAAGTCTCATGTATCTCAGAACGAGTATTATCTAGCGGCTAAGAACCTTTATTATCTAGCAACTAAACGTAAAGTATCTGCTAAATCCATTGGTATGCATATTCGAAAATCAAAATTAACCACATATTTTTCAATGAATATGACAGTTATAGCTGAATATATTTGTACAACATTGCCCAAATATTTTGGTGTTTATCAGTGTCCCAGTAAGTGAATCAAGAGTAAAATTGCTGCCACTTTCTGCCATTTCGCGTTTATTAGGCATGTTACAAAATGATGTATTATTCAGTTTATAACATTTATATACGCGATTTTAGAATTGACTGCTTTTCCAATATATTTAATCGATTAGTTTACTTTCAGAGAATAGTTGTGCAAAAGTTGAGCGGTTTATTCCAAATATTGTAAGAGATACAGCATTTGGGACGAAATAGACGGGACACGAATCACGCGCAGCAAAAAGGTCTCCTTTGCTCAGAACAACGCTTTCGGATCACTCGGGCACTAATACAGAAAGCTACAACCGGACTTTAACCCTTAAGCGCATACTATTGCCATTTGGTAACATACCGAATTCTGTTATATAAAGCCTCAACCAGAGGTAAGTATTGCATCCATCACGAAAAATGAGTTCCAAGGAAAAATGGGTTTGATTCATTTAAGGGTTAGGATGCATACAAACATGATTACAATATAATGCCATATAAAAACTACTTAGCACATCTTATTACACTGGTTTACATATATTATCGTATCTTTTTTCGTGGAGCAAATTTTATGCTTTTGGCCAGCTTTTTGATACGAATACTATTCTGTCTACTGGCGGAAGCGATAACAATTATTGTTCTTGGTCATATCAATCTTGGTGATATCAACCATGCTCTCCATCGACAACAAGGAAAGTCTCCCGATAGTGAGGAGAATATTCTAACCTACGTCGTAAGTTGCAGACTTCATTTTACTCATCTTTGCAACGAAGAGATAGAGAAATATTTTACCCGCATATAACATGAGTTTTATTTTGGTGCGCATTTTTTGCCCAGTAACTAGGAGAGCAGAGAGAAACCACATGCTTTCATTACTGAATCCTCTTGCTTGTGACAGAGCAAACCTTTATTAGATGCTCTGCTTTTACCTTATCATAGTCTGGTGGAGCAACGGAGATAAATTGCTCAGTTGGCAGATGAGAATAAAATAGTTTTCTCTTTACCCCCAAGAGAACCAAATTTAGTTCGCTTCACATCAGTGTACGAATATTTAACTCCGCTTTTATAATAAGCATCCATGTTTTACCTTCTGGGAATAGTAAAGATGTTTGAATTGGCAGCTTCCAGTTCAAAATCGGTGAACAACATTAAGGGGTTACACCACTGTAGAGCTCGAACAAATGGGCATATTTCGGATTTTTTTTCTTAGCACAATAAAAGGGATGAGTTGAAATGTTGTTAAAAGGAATTTATAACATATGTATTGGATCAGAAAAATAATTTTTCTAGTAATTTTTTCGCATGATGGCAACTGTGCAGCATTTCCCCCCATGCGATTTTTTTAGGTAGAGGTCCACGGCCTGAAAACTATCTCCCGTAATTTTAAACCTAGAGCCAAAAAAAAAAATAGTTTTTCTGAGTCCTTATGGCAGCGACAAGCGATTTACGTAGGATTTTTCTCGATTTTTTTTGCTTTTTCGTGAAATGGTGTACTATTAAGTGAAAAAATTCCGAAAATACCATTAAAATCGAAACAAATTCTTAATTTAATAAAAATTAAGAAATAAGAAATTAAAATCCTACATACGTTGCTGGAGAAATCAATTTCGAATATGCTGTGAAAATTTCAAAACAATCAAAAGCCATTTGTTCGACTTGTATTTCCGGCCAACTCAAAAAAGTGGGTTTGAGTTTTACACAGAAGGCATTGTGGAAGAATTGATAATTTGAACATTTATATGTCGTATTCGTCTTCCATTTTTTGGGATATAATTTTTAACATCCTAAAACACATTTCAGACTAATAAGTATAAATTTGACTTTTTAAAAATTCTACTGTGGTGTAACCACTTAAATGCCTATTAGACTGATAGGATGTTGAAACTATTTTCATCCTAATTATATTAAAACCCTCCTCTTTTGAAGCCTTTGGTTAAAGCAGCGTCTGCCATCTTTCTTCATCTCATTGCCGTAAATAGCAGGGTGAAAATTAGGGCACTCGAATTAAGTTTTCGTTGCGCGTTTTACCATTTTCCGCCTTAAGCCTTCATCAGGGTGGCCAGATAGAATTGCTTAATATCGGTAGGGTCACTAAAAGTTTATCGGTAGTTATCGGTAGGCCGGGTTGTTGTCCCAAAAACGTAGTATTGACATAGAATTGTAAAATACTGACAACACAGATCTCAGACCAAATCCAACCCAAAAAATGAAAGTTGAGTAGGATATGTCCAAAATCAATAAAAAAATCGGTAGCTTTCGGTAGGAATAACGAAATATCGGTAGTTTTGCCTTGGTCGTCTGTGAATCGGTAGGGAAGACCAAAATCGGTAGGACTACCGATAAATCGGTAGGTCTGGCCACCCTGGCCTTCATTCCCTTTTTATCCAAACGTCATAAATACTCAGCGAATTTTTAGATGAGGATTGCTGACTTGTTCAGTGATTTGATCATTAAATTTGGTAGTGGAAAACAATTTACCAGCTTTTAAAGGTTGTACAGAAAATTAAAATTCGAACGAAAGTAATCTTACATTTTCTGAATTTGATTACGAATTTTATCCCTGAATTTCTGAACACAAAACATTCTCATTATCAAAAAATTGCTTATTCGCAAAAATCTTCAATAATTATCAATAAAACCGAATTATTTCCACTTTTTCGCGATTGAATCTACACTTCCTTGCACTATCACGCTTCTAATTCTTATACTTGCGAGTCAAATCCTTTATCCAAAATCGTCATGTGTAAAATTGCCCTAGTCAAGGAATAAATACACCTTAAACATAATGACAACCACAAAAATCTCACTATTACTGCTTTCACTGGGTTCTGTTGAAAATTCATGGTTTTACGAAAGACTAAGAAGTATTCGCAATGTGCAAACACGTCGTGTTAAGGGGTTATATACACCGTGTCCAATAAATTCTCATACAAAATGAAACCCAAATTATTCTGTATTGGTAAGTCAAATTTTATTGAAATTTTTTATACTGTGATGCTATATAATACTGATCATTTACAGCATATGTTTTGGAATGACACCGCCTTTTAGTTTCTTCACCAGCTTCAGACGTTTCTCAAAACCATCACAAGCGGCACGCACGGCTTCCATCGGTATTTCGTCCCAAATCCGTTGAATTATGGTTTTGAATTGGGTTATATTGGACACTCTGTATTCGTTGATCATCGACAACATGTATGACCACACAAAATAGTCCAAGGGATTAAGATCCGGAGAGCTGGGAGGCCATTCGTCCTTCGCCAAAAAGTCGTTCAAATTGTTCCGACACCAGCTCTGAACGACATTCGCTGTGTGGGAAGGCGCTCCGTCCTGCTGAAACACATAATGGTCATTTCCAAACATTGTTTGCACACTTGGCTTTACGATTTTCTCTAAAACTTCAGTTTTATAATACACAGCGTTAATTTTAACGCCTCTGTCGATGAAAACAAGCGGAAATTTGCCACGCTTGCAAATTGCTCCCCAAACCATCACTGCACCGGCGCTTTGGAATCGAGGAATATTCCTGTCACTATCTGACACATTCCTGGAAGTGACAGCCCACAATCGGTCATTTTGGACATTGTGAGATTGCTGCAGGACAAATAATTTTTCATCAGAAAATAGAAATTCTTCCCCAGCGTGCCGTGATAGGATAGCACTTGCTCTTTCAAGTCTTTTTTCCTTGGAAGCTTCCGAAACTCCGTGTACTTTACGTTTCTTGAAAGCTTGCAGTCCCAGGTCGAGTTTTAAAATATTGTGCATCGATGATTTCGACATATTCAGATCAGCAGCCATTTTCCGAACAGAGCGCTGAGATTTTCGCCTAATCCGTTCCTTCACGACTTTAACCACTTGTCCAGTCCTTACCGAACGAGGGCGGCCGGATCTTTTTCTGTCATCCAATGAGCAAGTGTCACGGTACCTTTGGATGGTCCGGTAAACATAATCGCGCTTTACTCCAACACTCTTTAAAATTTTGAAAATAGCGCCCGGGCGCTCACCAGCCAAAAATTTTTTTATCACCACGGCACGGAATTCCTTCATCGTCGGTAGAAAATGTAAACTGAATGAAAGAATGTATGTTATCATGTCAGTAATAGTGCAAACATAGTACAACATGTCACCAATACATAGCTAATATATGTGTTGTGCGTACACGACAACAATGCCTTTGAAGAAGTGTATGAGAATTTATTGGACACGGTGTATGTTGAGGTCGACCAAAAAATCGAAATTTTTTATTCTTCTATCGTAAAGCTCAGGTTCTTAAGAATGTTACCTCAAATTTTTATAGAGATCAGAGCAAAGTTATAGCGTTTTTCATCTTGCCCCTTATGGAGGTGTTGCTTATACTTGAAACTTTTAACGCGATTATCTCGAAATCATGTTTCCCAAAAGCGTCTTTGCGGTGACTACGATTGCCGGAAAAGTTTTCAACCGATCTCAAAACTTTTTTTGACTTGTTCGTAATTTAACTGCCGTGTTCTGGAACGATTCCATTTTTTCGTAAGAATTTTCATATTATTGTTATAAATTTTATAATAATTTTTTTCAGGTGAAAATAGTGATTTTTTTTGGAAAAATCGTCACCGTTTCCAAAAAGAATTTTTTTTAATCGATCGTTCAAGGACACTACTGGTACATACACTAATGATTTTTTTTTAGTTTGAAGGTTTCTGTTGAGCTGTTGGACTGGAATCGTAGTCACGGCTAACCTCTTTAAAAAAACGCATTTTGCGGAAATTGCTATGCTTCGACAATTATTAATATTTTTTTATTTTCTCAAGTGGATTTTGCAAATTGGACATTGTATTACGCTAAACGTATAACAAATATTTCATAAAAATGTGGCTACACACCTTCATAAACATTCAAACTTTTCCCTTTTTTCCGCATCTCAACATATAAAACTCCTTAATGTTTTTCTCCGAAAATGGCGATTTAACAGATGGTTTGTTGTGCGTGTTTTGTACGTTTTTGACGAGATTCGATAATGTTTAACTGTTTGCCGAACAAGTTAGTATTTTACTGAATGGTGGATAATTTACCGAAAAAAGCAAAAGTAATAATAAATTCAATTTAAAATATTCCAGGTTTTAGCAGAAAATTATTCGTAAATCTACCGAAGTCGCTGAAAAATGAAAACGCTTTCGCAATTTTTAAAATTAATTGCTGATCTCCGTTAAATATTACTGTGCAAATCGTCAAATGAAATTACTTAACAACTTTGGGTTGACTTAGTGTGTACATACAAATTGCTGGTTTGAATATACAAAGCCTAAATAAAGTACTCATTTGATATAAAATATCGACATTCTGTTGTTTTCGAAACCATCTTATTTTATTGGCATTTTCTTTCTGTAACTGAGCATCTGATAAGGAACACTCCCTCTTGAATTGGGCGAAAATTAATACTTTCGCATCCCCCTGCGTGGTAGAGAGATATGCATGAACGCAAAAAAATCTCTTGATTCACGAGAGCGTGTTCTCTCGCTTTCGGTGGGAGCTAGTAAACAGCCCTACTGCGTTTAACTGCTTGCAAACGAGAAAATGAGCTAATATCGAGAGCAGTAAGGAAGCCTGGTAAGTTGTTTTAGAAATAATCTAGGCACAAAAAATCAATATTAAATTGAAGTTAGGTTTTGTGTCCCTAATGCGCAAATTGGTTTAATCCAATATTTCCTTTTGGGAATGGAAAATAAAAGCCAGGCGAAACTCCCCAGCCAAAAGTCAATAGGTCGTTTTCGCTTTCTCGTCAGTAAACCATAGCTTCTGCATTTGCTTCCCGGGACATCACTCGGGACAAGTCAGTTGCTTTTGACGTTCACATATGTCGTATGAACTGTTTGGAATTTTTGTATGTCGAACTACTGCTAATTTGGATACTAGTTTAGATAAAAGAGATTATAACTACTAGAGGGATTAAAGCGCTACTGTCTCCATGTATTCACGGACTGAAACATAGGGTCTCGCTCTAGCATATTGTATCCCATTACTTTGACAGGTGTAAACCCGGGCAATATGTGACAGACTAATTGGCCTAGCATATGTAAGAGCGAGATGAGTTCTAATAGTTATAATCTCTTTTGTTTAGATACATCGTCTAACTAGACACCCAGATTGTGCTAGTTATTGACGAGATGAATTCGAAACACAAAAAAAACAATGCAAATATCCATATTTGGGAAGCTAAACATAAGAATTTAAAACACGTTCTGTATAAGTGTTGGCCTTTCATGTGAAATTAATTTCAAATTGGTTCAGATTGCGGAAACTATCGGTTCAGCTATTGCTGAGAAACGCGAATGAGTTTGCCACATATATACACACACATATACAGACATTGTCCCAAATCATTGAGCTGAGTCAATTGGTATATAATATGTGGTCCACCGGGACTCGGAAAAAATCTTGATAGTTTGAGTGAATTCTATACATTAAGTTAAATTTTCTTTTGTATTTATATTATATAAGAAAATTTCTACATTGTACATTCAATGTACAAAATGGAATGATTTCACCGTTTCGGATTAAAAATTTGACTAACATTTTGTCACACTGTGCGATGGCGTTACCACAAAAATGTCAATCCTTCAAGTCAATGAACCAGTACACGGTGCGTTACATAGCGGTACTTTCCGAGCCCCTGCTCGACCGAAATGACATTTGGTGCGCACTTTGTTTACTTGGCTGATCAGCTGTTCACAGGCTTTCTAAAGAACAGCTGATCAGCCAAGTAAACGAAGAGAGCGCAGCAAATGTCATTCCGGTCGAGCTGAGGCTCGGAACGTAACGTTTGTAACACAGCGTATTTTGATTAATGAAGCAGCAGTAGTACACGCTGCGTTACATAGCGGTACTTTCCGAGCCCCAGTTCGACCGGAATGACGTTTGCTGCGCTCTTTGTTTACTTGGCTGATCAGCTGTTCACAGGTTCTCTAAAGAACAGCTGATCAGACAGGTAAACAAAGAGCGCACAAAATGTCATTCCGGTCGAGCTGGGGCTCGCAAAGTACCGCTATGTAACACAGCGTATTTCAATCAGTTACCACTGACATTTAAAAAAATAGGCATACTGATTTTTACATCTATCCATTTCATTAAAATTTTGTCTATCTATTTGTGAAAAGCCGAATATTATACATATTCAAACCGAAAGACCTTTAGTTTATTGATAATTCTTATACAATATCTAAACATCTATTTTATTCGATAGAGAAAATAGTTTTCTTATATGCTAATCAATTACACTGTAATTTGTTCAATAATCACAAAGGCTACGTTTCGCAGATCGTATTTATCAGTGAAACATTTTGCCTGATAACAGAAGACTTGTGAGATTAGTGCATCAGAGGCAGCTTACACAAAAGTTGACCTCTGCTACTCAGCTGCTGTGCTAGTCATTTCCCAACATTAATCTCTCGGTGGAAATCAATATGAGCGAAGGCGAAGAAACTCCACCCGCGGCACTAATTACGGAACCGGTAGCTCCACCAATAGTGCCACCTAGGGAGCATTTAGTAAGTGTTAGATTGTTCCGATTGAGAAAATTTGTTACGATTAACCTCTTTCACGCGTCGTAGATTACCACAGCAATAAAGTTCCTCAATAATCCGAATGTAATGCGTAGTGCCATCAATCAGAAGCAGGCGTTTCTACGGTCCAAAGGTTTCACTGAAGATGAAATACAACTTGCCTGCGAACGGGCCGGAGTTTTCACCAACGATCCGAATGTGCAAAACCACAAGACGGTGATCAATATGGGTGTAGGATCGAATGGTTACACTAAAGCACAATATGCCATCCAACCGCATCAGACGTGGTTCGGCAAGATCAAGGAAGTGCTTAGCTCGGTAGCGCTCATTGGTGGACTAATGTATGGCGTGTACTTGTTCTACAAGGTATCTAGGAATACTTATTTTTCACAGAGATTGCACGTATGGTGGTGGTTGTTTCGGGGGTGAAGTAGTCTGAGATTTATTCAAGTATGTCAAAATAAATATTTACATTTATGTATTCCAAGAAATTTTTGGCTTATGCATGATTTTTATCTAGATATTGTAGTGTAAGTGTATTGTTGAACTATGACCAATTTTTAGTAATATAAAGGTTAATTGTTCCTGTTAACGATGGATTAATTGATAATGCCAACCATATTTGTTCAAAAAAGTAATCCGTCGTATTTGAGCATACAGCAGCATATGTATACAACTTTTTCATAATATAGTGTCTGTTCCATTTTGTATAACTAAGTTCTAGGGAAATCCTATTAATACATAGCAATGACAAATCAAAAGTCTGTCCAAACTGTACAAGACACAGCTACTATATATATTTAAGTTTCTTTATCTTTTGTTTACATCAACAGAAATTCGTAGAGCCGCTGATTTTCCGAAATAAAAAGAAGAAACCAGTAGACGAACAAATAGCTGACCTCAACAAAAATGTCGAAGTAAAAATAGACAAACTTAATTCTGAGTTGATAAAAATCAAGGACGAATTGAGTCGAGTAAATCAGTCCCAGTCTGCCACCAAAGAGCTTACCAATTTTAAGACGGATCTAGACTCCATTAAAGGACTCCTTCTAAATAGGTATGCTCTTAAGAACCCACCCAATTGACAATCTCTTATTCAAAATAATGTCTGCTTTTTGTACCGTAGGAAACAATTTGCCTCGCCAAATCTTCCAGTGTTACCTCCGTCTATCCCGGCCTGGCAACTTCAGTCCCAATCTCAGGAACAAACTCCCAACAGCGAAGGCGAGCCGGATAAGATTGACGATAACGATACTGGCTCCGGATCTGGTTCCAGTGAGCATGATGCGGTTCTGAAAAACAGCGATAGTAGCCTAGAGATAATGTAATACTTTGCTCCGACAGTACTGTTACTGCTCTGGGGCACGCGCAGGAATGAATGCTTTTCTTTCTTTCTTCACAGATCATAAATTTAAAACGGAGAAATGTTGGCTGGCACAGGATAATGCAACGGAGGTGGAAGATATATTATCTGGTATTTTAGAAGAACTAGTTCTGTTAGTTAGTGCAAGTGTGTGATTTCTCTAATACATAGTTGGATATGCATTTCATACCACATTCAGGTATAAGTTTTGCAGTATGAATAGCTTTCTTTTTGTTAGGTTGTTTCTTTAATGTTGAGCATGAACAGGAGTGGTACGGAAAATTAGATTTAGAAAGAAAAGTTCTGTAAACGGATTAACTTTTAACTATGAATAAAAGCCATAGCAGTTGAATGACAAGGAAAATAAACCCTTACCTGTCTTGATAAGCTACGCAGTTTGCAGTGCAATTTTTTTGAACTTCCTAAAGCGAAAACATGAATGGACCAATTTTTGCATTATCCTAAATTAGAAAAATTGAATTTGTTTATTGGCCTTCATATTTCGTATTCTACTTCCTTAATAAATACCGTATGATTTAAGAGCTAAAGCAGTGGTTTTCAACCGGGAGTGAATTCACCTCCAGGGGTAAATTAGACTATTGTAGGGGGTGAATTATGCGGGATTGTTTTAAGCAGTTAACATTTCCGTCGGATATTTATCCTCATATATTGTTTCAGTGTGTCAAGAATCGACTTGTTTACTGAGACTGCTCAGGAACAGGTTTGGAAAATTATGGTTTTCATTCAATTGAAAAGCATTTGTTTCTGACAAGGTGGGTAATTATGGCATGTATTTTTCAGGAAGGGGTACATCATGGGGATCTATATTCGGAAAGGGGTACATGGAACGAAAAAGGTTGAAAACCACTGGGCTAAAGGGCTTACACTACTGTAGATTTTTTTTATAAATCTAAACTTTTTTATAGGCCTAAAACATGCGTTAGGGTCCTGAAAATGATATGTCAAAATATATAAATGTTCAAATTTTCAATTCGGCCGCAAAGCCTCTTATGTGCCCTGAGCGTACTGAAAACATTGACCGATTTGATACCATCTCAGCCATTCCCCAGAATTCGATCTCCCAGAATGAACCATTCCCCAGAATGCCCCATTGTACCGTGGGAAAAAATGGACCCAGAACGTGACTTTTTTTGAAAAGGCTGGATGACGTTTACGAGGAAAGTTGATGTTTATGTAAAAAGCTCTGAAAAATCTATTACTAGTATTTACAACGACCACATGCCACGCATCATACCCGTTTTACCCCAATTCCCCTTTTCGTTCAAGTTCTTTTCCGAAACTGAATATATAACTCGGAAAAAGTTGAATACAGCTGACCAAAATCAGTATTTCTTATATAAAAACCTGTTTTAATCCACATACTGGTGCAATAGCGCCTTTCTCATTTATCCAAACTAAGATTCATTAGCTGGTTTTGCTCAATAAAATTGTGGAATTATTGCACCTAGCACGTAGCCCACGACTACCACTAAAGTAGACGCAGACTAACTTTAAACAAAAAAGTATGAGAGACCGGGGGTAGTTTGCGGTGTTTCAGTTCCCATTTTTTACTGCTTTGATGTAGATCGATCTTGCAAAATAGAACATGTGGCTGTTGTCAATATCCCTGAATTTTATGAAAGTGTTTGTTGCATTGTCTTTGTTTTTTATAGACAATAATATGTGACACGGAAAACCCGCCAATTTACCCCGGCCCCGGGGTAAGTTGGCGGTATGTATGAAAACGCCAGATAATGGAGATTCAATTACATCAAAGGTTCGTGCAGAATGTCTTTTCAATAAAATTGTATATTGACCAACAATTACCAATATATTTCAGTCTCAATACCCCGGGATTTAACTTTGACGCGTATTCCATATTCAAAAGCATATTTTCGAAATTCTTCAGGCGATTAGCCGAAGTAAATATCCCATGCATTGACGAGATACACAAAGTTTTATTGTGGAGTGAATTCCAAAAATAAAAATATTTGATGACTATTTGCCCTGTAAATAGTAGCGCCAACGTGCCCCGCGTGCGTCACCGCCTAGTTACCCTAGCCGTATATTTTACAAAAAACTAGTTAAAAAATAACTTCATGGATTCAATAATTCATGGATTTAATATCTATACGGATACTGAAAGCTCTTTTCACGCACTATCGAAAAATAAAATCAATTGGGAAGTAGATTTAAAAACACCCTAAATAACACAAAGTATTAAAAATTAAAAAAAAACTTGGTATGCTCGAAAACACAATATCGCCCACAACTTCTTCAAAACAAAATGTTTTTTAACAAAAACGCATTGGATAATGGATTTTACATAACTTGAGATACACAATAAGAGGCAGTGCTATATGTCTAAACCACCAACTAGCCCCGGGCTCCCCTAATATTTAATAATTTTATATTTTGAAATGTTGGTGGAATGGGTTTAGAAGAGGAGCAGGTGGGGGTTTAGTAGAGTGGGAGTGGAGGATGCGTCAGAAATCTTTCATCTTATTTCGGTATACGGGGTGGATGAAGAAAATGTGGATGCGAGGGTGTTCCAAAGGGAGAAGTGTGATGAAGGAGCGAGGTGTGAGGGCAAGGGCTGTGCTGAGTGGCGACACAATACTCAACCGCAAATGTTACCTTTCATTTGAGACTTGGTTGGAGAACATCGGTTCAGTCATCACCGAAGAACCGATGTGACTTAAATTGTGGAATATGCCCGGAATCCGAGACTTCTGGAATCGTCGATAATGGACCATATATCCAAAGAATGTTTGATTGGCAATCAGTGATCTAGACGTGCGAATCGAAGATCATTTCAATAGTTTTTAGCCTCTGCGTTGTAACGTTTTATATGGGAAATTCCCGTGTAACCTTACTAACCAACCTGTAACTCCAGAACCAAGAGTCAGAACCGAATGATATTCAACAGCAGTCAATGGCATTACTGTATCTTTCATTTGAAATTAAGTTTGTAAAAATCGGTAGAGAATTCGCTGGGTAATAGGTGTGATATTAGCTTAGGAACTTGGCGAGTTCCCCTGAGGCATCATGAACCGTCGTAGGTGGCCAAAGCTGCTTTGACTGATCATTAGTGATCCAGACCAGCAAAATAGAGTAATGTTGAACCAATTTTAATATGTTTTAAGTCATTTGGAAATCATGATTGTACCAGTTTATATGGGAATTTGCTGTGTCATCGCACTCTTCAACCCGTAACTCCGAAACAGGAAGTCGAATCAACTAAAAATCATCAACTAAAAATCAATAGCGTGTGTACCCGTTTCATCCCAATTCCTCCAATAACTCAAGTATAAAGTTAAACCGTGCTCTACATTTTAGACAGAGGCTGAATGCGGTTAATCAAAAGCAGTATTTCTTATGCAAAAAATTCTGGGGAATCGAATGAAGATACTTAGAATGGCCGCACGAAACGTATATACCCGTTTTACCCCAACTCTTCCCATATCTCAAGTGGGAAGTTAAACCTGGTTGTGCTTCTCGGTGAGAGGCTGAATGTGGTTGATGAAAAGTAGTTATAAATATAGCGCATTGCGCACATAATAAGTGCGACTGAAAGTGCGGAAACGCCAATAGAACTGCGCTTTTACATTGAATCGTCTTGGTGTCTATTACGCACTTATGTATTATCCAACGAGGAATAAGTGCGCCTCATACATGAAAACGATTCAATGTAAAAACGCACTTTTATAAGAAAAATCGCACTTTCATAGAGTCCAGTTTTAAATGCCACGAATAATATGTAGAAAAATCCGGGGAATCGATTGAATTTTTAAATTCGAATCACCACACGAAACGTTTGTATCCGTTTTATCCCAATTTTTCACTGTAGATATACTTTAATTAACATTTCAGAAAGAAGCTGAAAGCGGCTGATCAAAAGTATTTTTTATGTTAAATAGTTCAGAGAATCGATTGAAGATAGTTACAATGACCGGACGAAACATGTGTACCCGTTTCACCCCAAGTCATCCCATAGCTGAATTATCCCGGTCAAAAAAAAAAAATGCGGACGAGCATGGTCAGGCGATTCCCGGTCGAAAAAAATGCGGACGAACATGGTCAGGCGATTTAAAAAGTTTGACGTTTGACTCAACTCGCCTGTGCTAATTGCCCTTAGGAACAAATACAATTTGCGAATGCGATTTAAAGGCAATTTCAATACTTAGACAAATTTACTGGCGGCTGAAATGAACTTGGTTGTTTTTCGCGTTTTTCAAACATGGCGTTTCATGTTTGGCTTAACCTTAAAATTGTTTTTTTTAACAATTGGCATGTTCTCGCATGAATTTTGTTTGTTTCGTGCACTTCATTAAGCCAACGAATGTGGGAAATTGTGGAATCATGTGTAAGTATAGTAGAACAAGATCTTTGATCTAAATTCGTAATGAACTTCAGATTGTGGTAAGTCTTGGTGTGCAATATCATATTCGCCATTAATTCTTCATATAATTCGGTGGTGTTTATGTGAGTAGATAATGTATCCGAAAATAAGTATTATTTGTAATTTTCAAATAAGGCAACTAAAAGCGATTAAAAAGCGCGTTCCGTGGGCGATTGGGGGCGATTTAAAGGCGAGTAGGGCGGCAGAAAAATGACGGCGGCAAATCGCCCAAATGTTGCATTTGAAATAGCCCCCAAATTGCCACCAATTTGCTGGCAAATTGAATGGCAATTTGCGCATCCGAGTTGGCAAATAGCCCCCCGTTAGCCAGCAACTTGCCCTTTTTGACTTGGATGCAGTTAAACCTGGCTGTGCTTGTCGGAAAGAGGCTGATTGCGGCTGATGAAAAGTAGTAATTTTAATGTAGAAATATCTGAGGAATCGATTAAAGATAGTTAGAATAACCGTACGAAACGTGTGTACCCGTTTTACCCCAATTCTTCGCCTAACTCAAGTGGGAAGGTAAACCTGGCTGTGCTTCTCGGAAAGATGAAAAATAGCAATACTTATGTAAAAAATTCCGGGAAATCGATGGAAGATAGTTAGAATGGCCGCACGAAACGTGTATACTCCTTTTACCCCAATTCTTCACACAATGTATGTGTGAAGTTATACCTGACTCATCATTTCAGAAAGAGCCTGAAAGCGGCTAGCCGAAGTAGTTTTTTTATACTTAGAATGACCGCACGAAAAGTGTTTACCCGTTTTACCAAAATTATTTACCTTATAAATGTGCGAAGTTATACTTACATCACATTTCAGAAAGAAACGAAACATGAGTATCCATTTTACCCTAAGTTCCTCTCATAACTCAAGTGTGAAGTTAAACGTGGCTGTACTTCTCGGGAAGAGGATGAATGCAGCTGATGAAAAGTAGTGTTTCTTATGTACAACAAAATCGCGTTCAGTCTGTTTCCGAAATATAGTCCGGTTTAACTAGAAACACGAGATTTGAGAAGAAGTGGGGTCAAAACGGGTCACACGTTTCGTATGGTTATTCTATCCGAAATCAACTTCTCAGGTTTTCAATAATAAGAAATATTATTTTTGATATGCCGTACTCAGCCTTTTTTCTTAAATGTGGAGTAAGAAATAACGTCAAACTTGAGATCTGGGAACTGGGATAAAACGATTACACATGTTTCGTGCAGTCGTTTTATTTATCTACAAACTATTCTTCTTACTTCTTTATAAATTAATATATCTGATCAGGCGTAACTTGTTTCTGAAATAAAGGGCCAGATCTAACTTTACACTTGAGTTGTGAGAAAAATTGAGGAAAAACGGATACACAAGTTTCGTGCGGTCCTTTTAATTATCTTCAATTGATTCCCCGGGCTTTTTGGCATAAAAATAACTACTTTGGATGAGCCGTATTCGTCCTCTTCCGCAAATGTAAAACTTAGTTTAAATTCAATTTTTAATTAGAGGAAGAATACGGGGTAAAACGGGTTCACACATCTCATGCGGACATTCTGGCTATCTGCAATCGATTCCCCGGGCCTTTTTTCATAAGCAATACCACTATTGATCAACTGCATTCAAACTCCGTCCTAAATATATTGCTATGTTTATTTTCTCTCTTGAGTTTGGGAAAAATTGGGGTAAAACGGGTTCGCACGTTTCGTGCGGTCATTCTGCCTACCTTCACTTCTTTCCATGGACACTACTTTTGATCAGCGCATTAAGACTTCTTCCGAGATGTGAAGTAAAGGATAACTAGAAACACAATATTTGGTGAGATTTGGGGCTTAAAACGGATTGAAAAGTTTTATGTAGACACTCATACTATCTTCCTTAGAAGCTTTGGTCTTTTTGCATAAGAAACACAAACTATGGTACCCCGCATTCAGTGTTCTTCCATGATAAATAGCTAGTAATAAAAATAGACACTAGCTAAAAGGGGAATTAGGTCATTAGATATATAGGACGTATAGTATAGCAAATGGTTTTGCAAATTTCCCCCGAAAATTAATCCCCAGAAACTTAAACACCAATGTTTTTTTCCGTATCGTGTGTGTGCGAGCGTATGTGTGTAAATGGCAAAAATGTCACCTGTATTTCTCCGAGATGGCTGGACCGATTTGCACAAACATAGTCTCAAAATATGAAAGGTGCATACTTCCCATCGGCTGCTATTGAATTCTTTTTAATAGTGGGACTTCCGGTTCCGGAGTTACGGGTCGAAGTGTGCCGTCACACAAAAAATTCCTGTATAAACTGGTGCCACAATGATGTCCAAATGATGCAATACATACATATAAAAATGTATGCAACCTTACTTGGATTTGCGGGACCGGATCACTAATGATAAATTGAATTAGCTTTGTCCGCGTTGGCCGCCTATTACGGTTCTTGATGCCCCGGGGAACTTGCCAAATTCCTATTTGGGACGATTCATAAATTACGTAACGCATTTAGGGGGGAGGGGTACAAGTTGTGACATGTTGTGACATAGAGGGGAGGGGGAGTAAGCTAGATCGTAACATGTTTTCACCGAAGAAAAAAATTTTTTTCAAGGAATTTGTTACGTAATAGAGGAGGACGGATGGAGACATTTGTGACAATTTGTTACATGGGGGGAGGGGGAGTCAATTTCGGGAAATTTTTGCGTTACGTAAGTTATGGAGTGTCCCTTTTAATGTCCCATATATTTTTCAAATCCTTGATTGATTTTTACAAACTTGATTTCAAATGAAAAATATGACACTCCCATTAACTGCTGTTGAATTTCATTCAGATCTGACTTTTGGTTCCGGAGTTATATTTTATTTAGTGCGGTCACACATGAATTTCCCATATATACCGTAGCAATCGTATTATCTAAGAGGTGAAAAATCTTTTGAAATGGACATCAGTCCCGGGCTTCGGGCATATTCCAGATTTAAAGTTATATCGGTTATTTGGTGATGACTGAATCGATTTTCACAAACCAAGTATCAAATGGAAGGTGTAAAATGTGGATGTTTACACCTCCAATCCCCTTCTACCGCATAACGAGTCATCTCCTTCTGATGATTTCAAAATGAATGAAGTGAATGCTCATCACATCATTTGGGGCAGCTCAGACATCAATCTGAGAGGCTCTGAACTGATGGAGTACGTAAGTAGTACAAATCTCTATATTCTGAATATGGGAAACCGACCAACTTTTGCGAGGTCTGGGAGGGAGAAGGTGTTAGATATAACGCTTTGCTCTGGTAGAATTTCGCAAGATCTGGGAAATTGGCAGATTTCAAATGAAACTGAACCGTCTCTATCCGATAATAAATATATATTTTTCGATCATTTTGATGTCATCTTCAATGTGGTAACATATCTTAATCCTAAATCTACAAACTGAGACCACTGTTTGGAAAACTTGGCGACTAAATTTCATGAATGTTTTCCAACAACTATTCAACTAGACAACTTGGATGACGTCGTGGTTACGACGAACTCGTTCGTAGTAGCATCCTACGAAGAAGCTTGTCCACTTCGTACTTCGACTAGGGGAACCCCTTGGTGGACGGCTGAGCATGACAGAATGAAGAAGGCTACGAGAGGAGCTTGGAACCAGCGTCTACTCGATGACTCCAGGGTTTTCAGCTCAGCTCGTAGTGCATATTAGAAATATCTTAGATCTGCAGAGTGGGCTGGCTGGCAAAACCTGTACACTATTGTCTAGTTTGAACGAGGCTAGCAGGTTAAATAAAATTCTCCCGAAATCAAAATAAAATTCTCTGGAAATCGAAAGATTTTCAGATGAACTCCTTAAAAACCAGAGATGGTGTTTATGTGACGGACGAAAAAGATGTTCTTAATTGTCTCTTCGACACACACTTTCCAGGTTGTATCGATCCGGAGCTGAACAATGTTCACAGATCTCATTCTGGTGATTCGGACTCGTGGGCGTTAGCACGCACATTGGTTACCACTGAATCGGTCAAGTGGGCAGCCAAGAGTTTAGTTAATAGTTTCGCTTAGGAAAGTAAGTTTAGTTGAATATCCACTGCACAAAATGCAACATGCATATCAGTGTGGGAAATCCACGATCACTCTGCTTCACGACAACATTGAGAATGTCTTCTCGCTCAAGCAATCTAGCTTAGGCGTATTCCTAGATATTGAGGGTGCTTTTGACAATGTGTCCTTCCAGTCTATTCTGGAAGCGACGTGCGGTCATGGGGTATCTGCATGTATCTCGGGTTGGATAAACGCAATGCTTAGTAACCGCATTCTTTGCACGTCACTGTGACAGGCTGTTATGGAACTTAGTTGCCGACGGCTTATTGAAGAAACTCAATGAGCTTGTCTCTGCAACCTACGGGTTTGCTGACGATTACCCAATACTAATTACTGGACTTTGCATCGGAACAATCTTTAACTTGATGCAACAAGAATTAAGAGCTGTCGAACAGTGGTGTCGACAATTTAAATTATCAGTTAACCCAAGCAAAACTTCTATGGCTCTTTTCACGAGGAAGCGAATAACAACCGGGGTTCGTCCCTTGCAGTTCTTTGATTCTGAGCTACTGTGTGCAGATCAAGTCAAATATGTTGGAGTTATATTGGATTCCAAACTGAATTGGTCTGCTCACATTGAGTTCAGAGTCAAGAAAGCGTGCATGGCCTTCGGGCAGCGCCGACGAACTTTTGGAAAGACCTGGGGTCTCAAACCCAAATACATCTATGGATTTACACGACAAATGTACGTCCAATACTGTCATACGGATGCCTTGTGTGGTGCAGAGGGGAGAGGTGATGACAGTCCAGTCAAAGCTAAACCATCTGCAAAGAATGGTGCTCATAGCGTTGACTGGTGCTTTCACCAAAACGCCGACTGCTACTCTTGAGGCACTTCTAAATATCAAACCATTACACATACACCTCAAGAAAGAAGCACTATCATGTGCATACAGACTGCAGGTTACTGGGCTTTGGAACAGTAACCATGTTGATCTTGCTACCAGTCATACACAATTGTCGTCACAAATGGTTACATGGGGTGAAGATTTTCTTGCTCCCAGCGATATTACACTCACATGTAGTTTTCCTTACAGGACATTGCATGTGAAGATTCCCTCTCGAGAGGAGTGGTTGTCTGGCTATATGGAAGGACAACAACAAACGCAAGTGGTCTGTTACACTGACGGTTCTCTGATGGAGGGACGTGCTGGTGTCTATTGTCGTGAAATGAGATTGGAACAATCTCACTCACTAGGTAGATACTGTATTGTATTCCAAGCATAAATCTTTGCGATTATGTTCGGGGCACAATTGGCCCTTCAACTGATTTTGTCCGGCAGAGTTCTTCTGCTCCGATAGTCAGGCTGCAATCAAGGCCCTTAGCTCAGACAAATCACGGTCCAAGCTGGTTGCCCGAACATTCCGTTATTACTGGAAATGAATGGGCTGACGAATTGGCCAGGACAGGTTCAGCGATTGACTTCGTTGGTCCTGTGTCTGTCCTGCCAATGTCGACAAATTGGATAAGGGAAAAAATACGGCCCTGGGCTTCATTCGAGCACCGAAATTATTGGAGAAATCTACAAACGTGTCGCCAAACAAAGGCGTTCCTAGAACAACCGTGCCCAGTGATTTCGGTAGCATCACGTGGCAGCTATTCAGCGCACTGAGTTTTTTTATGTGATCTTTGTGAATTCGACTACGGAACCTCATATCATCTAATAAGCAACTGTACAGTAGCGCGATTGCGATTTTGAGTTTTCGGCCGTCCTTACATAGACGACACCATGTTTGGACAACTGAAATTTAGAGACATACTAAAGTTTCTTATCCCATGTGGTAAAGAGCTTTAGGCTTACTCGCAGGCACTACTTGTGAGGTTAACTTACCTGCTGTTTGTTTTTGTGCTGTTATTTTGCCCACCCTTCCAATTCTACTTCCCCACACCTCCTTCTCCTTTCCTTCCGTTCAGGAAATGATGAAAACACACGGCAAGGCCCGAATCACCGACTACATACGGAGAACGTGCCATTTAAGCCAATATATCTCAGAGGTTAAAAATCTACTGAAATGGACATCAAATTACTTCGAATTGCAGATCTAGATCACTGATGGCCAAACAAAGATTCCTTAAAGTTATTGTTCACTATCGACAAATCCCGGGCTTTGGGCATATTCCAGATTCAAAGTTATATCGGTTATTTGTTGATGACTGAATCGATTTTCACAAACCAAGTATTAAATGGAAGGTGTAAAATGTGGTTGTTTGCACCTCCTATAACCTTTTTTCGGTTTTTGGCTCTAAGTCAAAAATTACGGAAGATACGTATCCGTCCGTGGACCATTTCCAATAAGGATCATGTTAAACGGCTACCATCTTGTGATGAAATTACTTGAAAACAATTTTTTTTGTACATCACAGCTACTACTATAAATTTCATTTCAGACGATCTCGATTCATTTCTTCATTTAGGCAAGCAAAATTTCCGAAATGCTCCTATTTTTTCATGCTCTTCAGTGATGTCACACGTAACGACGTGTTCAGTGTATCATCCGAACAACATGTAGAATGGTTTCAAGTACGTCTGTATTTTTGTTTATAACGATTGTCAGTAACTGAAACCTAGGTCCTCTAGTCTAGTCTAGTCTACACATGCACAGCCAATACATGTAGGGATCCTGGAAAATTGTAGACGTTCACCTACATTTTTTGTCAATATTACATATGGTATGTGACACAATCATTAAAGCGTACAGGCCAACTGTGCAGCGTACAAAATGAAGATGATTCAAAATTATGCGGCAATTAAACTAATCATTTAATGAAAAATTTAATCAACGAATCATTTTGAGTCTTGAATAAGGAAGAAACGTGGACAACCGTACCGACCGTTTCAATTTGATGCGGATTTGATAAATCGTTGGAAGTGACTGGGCTAAGAGAGTTAATGTCACTCCTTTGGTCCCATGCTCCTGAGATGGGACAGAGGTGTTTAGTCATCAGTAACTGAAACCTAGGTTCCCATACCCAAAAAACGGTTTCGGTTCAAAATCCTCATCAGCAAAACAGAACTTCCAAGCTTACTACCAACACATCACTCGGTATCTGCCAGCGTTTTCAGGCGTTCATACAAAACGTGTGACCTTTTGGATTTTAGTGTCAAGCTAGCGCCAAATCAGAGCTAGTTTGGACTTATTTAACCCTTAAAGGCGCAAAGCAATTTTTTTCAAATTTTCTGAAAATTGTCTCTCAGCATTAATACGTTACTCTGATAATTTTAAGATGGTTTTCGCAATGTTGTTTTAAAACAACATTGCGCATTTAAGGGTTAACTCGCATTAAGTTCTTGTTAGTTACTGACGACCAAACTGGTTTGCCTATTTGATGTTATTTTAGATTTACCGTTTCATGTATCTCCACAAATGTGTGAGCTGAGTGATTTATTTAGACGATAATTCATATTTTGACTCCTGACGCATGACCAAGACATCGGTACTACCACCTGCTAAGGTGGGAAGTGACGAACCTTGTGACAGTGCAGAGTCCAGTCGATTTCTATCATCCACATCAGACCCCTTTATTGAACGTTGCCTACCCCTAACCCAAGGCAATCAAGAGGTATTCCTATCCTAGAATTTCCCCTAGATGGATGGTCAGTGGCAAATTCCATTAATTTCTTATGGGCATGCAAATATAGGTACATTTGCTCCTTCGTACTTGTAAGGAAGCTCAAAGTTTAAAGAATTTAATTATTTTGATTGTTTTTTGATCGCACTTCTAGGATAAAACTTTAGTCGACGTGCGATTTTATTGTGGTCTACTAAGCCAAATATAGTTGGTGAAGGTTAGTATCTTAATTGGGTGTATAACCCAGTACTTGTAACTATTGGTACTCCACGACTATTGGAGCATTCGCCCTAACTCTGCGAAATGTAGGGAGAACAAATTCCTTTAACCTTTTTACAGTTGCACTGGTGCACTAAGTGGACCCCCCTCTTGAAATCTAGTGAAATCTTTCTCGACCACTAACGGCTACTCGATCAATGATTTCTGCAAGATAAACACAATTGCACAAAGGATAGCATTTCGGAGGATTTTAGACTGAGTAAGTAGATTGACAGTGCCTATATTGTTCATTTACTGCATTCTTATTTGGGCTTTGTTTTCTGATTATCATTCTATCAAACTATATGTACAAATTAATACCTATTACTCTTTAGTAGTTTTTGCTGAATAATTGTTTATTTGTTTGTGTCTGCTGCGATTTTTTACCAGTTGCAAGTAATTTCATTCCATCAGTGTTGACCTATTTCCTGTAATCCTGAATGAAACAATTATTTTCTTTGTTTGTATTTGTTTTCTTTTCCATGGTAACAAATTTCCAAAATAGCTTATTACTGTTTTACACTTATTTATTTCTGCACTTATGCTAGTATCAAAAGAATTTGTCATTGCTTAAGGAATCTTTGCAATCCTGACGAATGCCGTTGATTGTAGTAAGATACCAATCAAAACACTATGGGGTTGTATCGAGAAATTTAAACTAATTCGATGTTTCTAAAAACATATAGAAAATACACTTTTTGTCTAGAGTATCAATGTGTAGAGGAAATTAACGAGATAACAAACAAACCTACGCCAAGGCAAGATTCACTACTATACTAGCAAAAAGTAAAAGATAATTTCGAAGGACTAATCATCAATTCAACCTATGAAGAGCTGGAAAGACTTAAGATGAAAATCTTATAGAAGTTATTGACATGATTCAAATTGTATCCACTTTTGCCACTTGATTCTGTTTTACTTATCTATGATAGCCTCTTGAATTGATTGATTGATTAGACAGCAGGGAAGAAAATTCATGAAATAATGGTGTACAAGGTAATACAGATTAAAAATACTTGCTCATAGGTGCTGGCAAAAGACGGAAACCGTCCTAGTTGTGCCGATATTGTTGTAAATTTAGAATGAGGAAGAGTTAGCTTTGCTCCTTCTAGCGGACACAACCAATATTTTTTATAAGTTCATTTTATTTGGTTTTAGCAACCTTTCATATTCCTCAAAACGTTGTTATACAACTATCGATAGTACTCTGTCGAGTTGGATCAGATGCCTTAACCACAGATAACAGACGTTTAGGATGGAACAAAATTTCTTCAAAAACCTGTGTAAACTTTCAAATTGATAAACGTTGGAAATCCGTGTTTCACTATTGCCATCTGCGCAACTGTTTGCTACACATGTTTGACAGCTGCACTCTAACTGCATTGTATCGATCACTGCGACATCTACAAGCGAATTTCAGTAGCGGGTATTTACACACGATTCAAATCGAACCCAAACGTCTGTTATCAGTGCCTTAACTAACTACAAACCAATGGGTAGAATAATCCATCGAATTTCTACTGAAATTGTTTGTTTGTAGCTGGCTAAGCTATCGCACACTAGAGGACATTTACGGGTATGGAGTTGATTGCAGTGTTATCGATTGATGAGTGTTTCTATGTTTATAAGATGACTTAATTTCTAAAAAGATCCGTCTCCTCCCGGGTTTCACTTAGTTCAACCATAGGAGGTAACCTTATGATGTTTTATTCTAATTTGAGTCACTCCTTATTCAACGTATCAACACTTACACTTTGTGGTTCTTAAGTATTCACTGTTTACTTTATTTTTTACACTCATATAATGGTACAATCATCCGTATAAATAAATTTGTCTTCAACTTGTTCTTAGCTATTCAAACAAACAATCAGGTAAACTAATCAAACAATGTCAGTGACTTATTTGCTTAACCAGCATATACGTGCTGTTCCTAGTGTATCGTTCAGTTCTTGAACGATGTCCCTCGTATAGCCATTAGAAGAACGGAAGAATTAGGATCCGAGCTGTACTCGATATTTCATAATGAAAACAAACATCTTTGAATAAACGTATACACATACGGTGAAAACTTACGACTGAATAAGTTGTAAAAGATGAAACGAGCAAGGCGAAGCCCGCTGTGGCGAACGTTCAAATAATATTAATGCTTATTGTACGAAATACGTTATTTATCATCTAAAGTATTAGGTTTTCATGTTTGTTTTGTTTATTCCTCTTGTCGTTTTATTTTACTTTTATTTCAGGTTTTTCATCGACGAAATTTGCTCTCTCATCTTAGGATGAAAACATTTAGAATAAAATAAATGAATATTTGTAAGATTTTAGAAGTCTCACAGCGCACCATAAAATATTACTTAAATTCTGTAATTATAGCAGAGAAAGAAGGTTAAATTAGTCAACGATAGATAAAAGAGTAATATAGTAAGAAGTCAACTCAATACACGGTCTACAAAATATTTACCTACGATATATAAAAGTGTCGATTTGATTTAAATTGCAACGTTTATCTACTGACAAGAAGTAAACAAAAATTCTGATAAATGTGGAACACAACCCGACCAGGAGAAAAAAAACCTGGTGAAAACCCGAGCATACGATTTTCTGGTATTAAATACCAAAACTTGGTATTAATTGATTATTACACCTCATTGAGGTATTTTTTAAACAGGTAGTGAAGAAACATTCTTCAATACCTGCTCATTACCTCAATGAGATATAATGCTTTATTTTAGTATTATTTATGTATTCCAGTGATTTTTACAAATATCAAATCAATACCCTTTTAAATACCTCAATAAAGTGAATGTTGTTATTTTAAGGTTGAAAAATGTTTTATTATTATTCAGGTATTATAATAACTGGTTTCATTATCAACTAATAACTAGAACATATCTGTGTTATTATTTTTGTTAATTTATTTCTTATTGAAGACTGCATATCAAGAAGACTGGCAACTCTGACAAGAATTTGGAGGACAGTAAAAGCTACAGACACTTTCTACACAGACTAGCGAAGTGTCAAAAATTGCAGCCAAATGGACTGTCAAAAAGTGCAGCCAAACGAGCATGAGGGTTTTGAGAGGTGTACTTCCCCTCAAAGCTTATGGGAGCTTCCGTGATACCAGTTTACATGCATGGTTGCTAGTTTTACTGTTTTTCTCTCCGCAAGTCTGTTATATAACGTCACTTCCCGTAGTGATACACATACGCGTATACACTTTTACATTAGGCTCCCTTCCTTCCTCCAATAGAGGCGCTGTAACCTCTATCGCTTCTTGTTTGTATGGGGGAAGGAAAGAGATATCAGTCTTCTTAACATGTAGTCTTCGCTCTTACGAGCTTATTAATACCATAATGTGTTATTCAGTCGTTGGTATGGAATATCTGAACTTAGCATTCCGCAGTTATTTTCTGCTCGGGAACCGGCTCGAATATTGCAATGCTTAAAACTTTTCATTTATTATCCGCAGATACGAGCGAGCTCAAATCAGGATAATTACCTGTTGTGGAAAATGAAAGCGCGTCATCATTTTGATTGTTTTTAAACAATATGACTAGCAGATTGAAATTTATGCCACGGTTTGTTGTTTAGTATGGTATCTACTTAACCTGAAGAAAAAAAATTCCTGAATATTCCAGATTTTCCAGGATTTCATGCAAAAAAAACCACACTGAGGATACTGCACTTATGCATATCATAACTTAAATCTTATGAGCTAGTTGATTTTCGAATTTCTAATATTTTTATAGTTATCGTATGTTTCTCATAGCATGTACATAAACTTCATTTACTCGCATTATAAACTGTATACGTTGGACGTGTAAATTTCATACATGAGTGCAATGAAATTCAAAGTTGCATCTTGTGTGAAGAAAATTATAAGAAGCACGTATAAAGCATATACAGTGCAGAGGAAAATGGCGTCCGCTGAGGATTTACTGGCAGACCTTCCGATTCCGGCTAGTGCGTTGCAAATATTCGAAGGTATTTTGATTAAAAGTGTTACTGTTTTAATTGTGCATATCATACATGTGGAGTATTCCATTTTGATTCGCAGAGTGTGGAGTAGATACAACCGCCCTTATTTCATGGACAAAAGATAAAATATACGAAGCTCTATCGCAGTCAGACCCTGATTGGAATATTGATGTGATTTGGGGATGGATTTCAAGCTGGCGGAGTCGTAATGTAAGAATTATTCATTTATTTTTCTAATATAATTGTAATCATATTGTACTTTCCTTTAATACTTTCAGGATCTGGACGGCGCAGTGATTATCTACGAAAAAAGCAGTAATTTGTTGTCTGACGAGAACCCGAAAGACGAAAATACTCCTGAGACACCGGAAGACAAAATTGAACCAGGGGAAATAGTTAAAGAGGTTAGTAATATTACAATAGAAGGAAACCCATTTGTCCGGCTGGAAATGTTAATGAATTTTACCTACAGGACAAACTGAATGATACCCAAGACACGGAAGAAGAACAGACCGATGCTCAAAACGTTACTCACATCGAGTCCACGATAGATGATACGATTTTCTCGCCGGAAACCCAACATAGAACACATCCCGTCTCTGGGAGAACGATCCTATTGGAAAACAAAGTGAGGGCCCACCGTGAAGAGCCAGAATCTTTTCTAGACACCAAAGACGAAACGGGAACATACGATACTGCTGAGAACGCTGATGAAAACTCCGAGCTTGCTGCTGAAGTGGTACGTTAAATAAAACAATATTATTTTCAATTTCATTTTAATAGCTTTTTCTTGTTTTCCACAGCATTCTAATTATTACTTTACTTCGAAATCACTTGAAGACCTTTTGCGGGAAACAGTGATTGATTCTAAGATCCTGAAAAACATCGGAAACAATCTGGAATTGTCGGAAGCCAGTAAAAAGTTTTTGAACGATGTCATTGCGAGGCAACATCTCAAAAGAAAAAAGAAAACCACCGCCGAGCAGTTGAACATTTATGCGGATGTTATTATCGGACTTTTTCCAAACGAAACGAAGGTAGAATGTATTGATAATACCACATTTAAAACTTACTCCAAATTTTCTTGTTTTATTAAGCGACATACTTTATCTACAAAGATAAAGGCAATCCTGGAGATAAGCTTTACAGCAGGATTAATTATCTTAGACAGTCTGAGCGCAAAAGTGAGAGAGAAGATGAGCATCTGAGCGGTGCTGAAAAAGCCAAATGTAAGGTAATTGAAATACCACACGAAGCCATCAGCGCTCTAGACTGGCTCCAATTAAATAACTCACCGTGGTCAACTGTAATTACACAATGGGAACAGTCGTTTGACGCCAGGAAAGAGAGCCTAAGAAAAAATAACCAAAGCTCTAAAATACTTCAAACGTTTCCTCATTTGTATTCCAAATATGGATATCAGCTGGTACGCACCTCATTTATAATTAATCGGTTAATTGTTTATATTAATTTACTATTTTTCATTACTTAGGTGGATTCAGATTTTAGGATACTTGGATTTAGAACGGCATCTTGTGGCCCGAATAAATGGGAGCAAATTATCGATCCTATCGGATGCTACATTGCTAAAAATGCAAAGGATCCATCAGCACGTAAGACTATGTTCACACTACAGAGTTATAACACGTTATAATAATTAGCAACAAGCAAAATGTTATCAAGATAGCGTTAAATCACGTTTTAACTCGTAGTGTGAACGTAGTATAACTCAAATGTTCAAGAAGTTTTAATGGTTTCCATCACGAATATTTCTTTGAGCAGATTTGCGCTTACCGGCTGTCTTGCTTGGTTTGAACACCGTCCTTGTTCCTGTGAAGGTAGCTTCAGGATTCAAACCTACTATTGCGACAGCTCAAGACGATACATTGCTATTTTGCAAGACAAATGAAGATGCACAAGTAGCTTTGGAAAAGTTACGAGACCAATGGGATGAGCAAGGAACGCCAGGTACGGCCAAGCTTATAATTTTTGGAGAAGACTACAATAATGTATCGGGAAATTGTCTGGTAGCTTATAAGGACTTACGGTACAATCTACAAAACATCGCTAGAGGCATAGATGTACTCATCAAACTGACTGTCGTTCTTGGCTTGCCAACTTCAAAAATCTCTAAATTGGTGTGGCTCTTCGTGCAAAAGCATGTGTACGAAATAGATTGCACAAGCACTTATGTTTGCATTGCCAAGCTGTCTGCATATTTAACCGCCAATCAACAATCATGTTCGTCGAATGCTGCATCGAAAGCTGTATAATCCGTTTTGATTCTGCCGAAAAGCTGCTGAAACATCTAACAGTCGAGCATAGAACACCTGCAAACTACAGATATCCATGTAGCTATCCTGGGTGTCCACAAACGTTCAGTAAAATCTATAATTTTAAGCGACATTTGAGAAATCATAAATTTGATCCAGGCGAATCTAATACGTTACCTGGTAATGAAGATATTTGCGAAGCTACACTCACAGTCGAAAGTGAACCGAATAATAAAATGCAAAGAAATGAAATCAATAAACATGAAGGAGAAGCTAGTATTACTAACAAATTGTTCACTGTTCAAAATCCGCTACCGATTTCACTTTAAGTATGCACAACAGCAAAAACTTTTCAAGACAAGACGTTCAACATATTCAGAACGAAACTCAAAAGCTTTGCAGTAGTTTTGCTGATCAAATCGAAAACTTACATGTTAGTACAAGTAATCCTGAAATGCTACATCAGCTTTCCGCATGTCTCTCCAGTATGAGAACAGCTTTTAATTTCATTGACAGTGACTACAAATTATTCAATTACCTTAAAACAATAGGCATCTTTAGGTATCCCTTGGTTATAACGATGAATAACGATAACTGCACAATACCAGAAGAATTTCAAATAGACAACTATGACAGAAAATCTTGCTTAGTGTTGAATGATATTGAGTTTCAAATAAAAGTATTTTTTGAACATGATACTATATTGACAGAAATAATTGAAAACACTAAAAACCTGGAAAATTCAAAAAGCATGAATCATATCCTCAATGGTAGAATTTGGCAAAAGGTCAAACAAAAACATGTAAACGATAAAGATTTTGATCATGTTATACCGATTTGGCTATATTGCGATGAATTCGAAATTAACGATACTCAAAGCTCCCATCATAAGGTCGATTCTGTATGTGGCATTTACTACAATTTATCAGAAAAATAGTTATGAATAAAGTTGGCATCAACAAACTAGTGGAAAAGATAGTGAGCATTTTTAGAAAATTGAAGAAGAGGGAATTCTTATGCATATCCAGGGTAAGCAAATCAAAGTAAGATTCGTTCTCACGATGCTCCAAGGGAATAATCTCGGAATCCATACTCTTCTTCTCTTTTCTGGTAGTTTCAATGCTACATTCTATTGTCGATTTTGCCGTAGACCAAAACAGGAACTTCAAAAAGATGACAAAGAATACGACAGAAGTCTGAGAACTATTGAAAATTACAATGAAGATATCTTAACAAATAAACAATCAGAAAATGGAATAGTAGGACCATCAGAATTTAATAAGTTGCCATCATTTCATGTCATAGAAAATACCTATGTAGATGCTATGCATGACATTTACAGTAATGGTGTTTGTAAATATGGCTTCACTGCAGCTTTAAATAATTTCATTTATGAAAAACGATGCTTGTCACTTTCCGATTTAAACACCCGCATCCACATTATTGGAAAAACATGATTGGAAGTTGGTATGCGCCGAATGCCTGCTAGAACTGAAACCTACGATACAAAAAATAAGTCCAAATCGGTTGTTCTAAGATTCACATCTGATGAAATGCGATCTTTTTGTAACAACTTTAGCTTCATTGTAGGACCATATATACCACCACATGACCCTGTCTGGAATTTTTGCACCACACTCATCAAACTGATAGATGTTATTATGAATAGAACTTTTACCGAATATGACTTGAAAGAATTAGAAAATTTAGTTAAGGATCATAATCACTTATATTTACAGATATTCGATAAGCATTTAAAGCCTAAGCAGCACTTTTTGGTGCATTATTCTAAAGTTATTAGAAACAGTGGACCTATCTATCGGATGATGTGCTTCCGAAATGAAGCTAAACACCAAATTTTTAAGGTATGCTCATATCATAACGTCTCGCAGTAACATAGCGTATTCTTTGTGCATAAAATCATGTTTGCAGTTTGCATATTATGTAAACAACAACTCGTTTGTTGAGTCACACGTTGAAGGAAGTTTCATATAACAGATATTAAAATTTAGACCGTACTGGAATAAAATCATTTCATGGCCTTTCAGTACCGAAGGTACAGTCAGTTTGACTTCTTCTTGTAAAATTAATGGTATTTCTTACAAAATTGGTCAATTCTTAACGAGAACAGAAAACACTACAGTTAATTTATTCGAAACTGAGGAATTTCTAAGGCACAACGACGACGTTTACGCTATATGTAGACAATGGATATGCGGAAATTATAATCCACACTACGTAGCAATAGAAGCCATAAGGCGTACCGATGATTTGACGCTCATTAAATTAGATTCGATTGATGATCCACCCTTCACCATACATTATGTAGACAATAAGCATTTATTCAGATCCAAAAAGGTTTTTGTGTAGGAATATTAAATATAACAAACAACATTAGCCTGTAAATAAATGTATTAAATAACTAAATTTATTGTCATTATTTAATATAGTTGAAAAGTTACTACCCTTATTTCATTTTCAAAATGATGAAATTTACAAGAAAATGCTACGATTTTCATTACTCATTAAAATGATGTTCATATGAACTGCTTAGGATTTTCATACTTCCATAGTAATATTTTCATACGTTGAACTTTATAAAAAGTATGTATGCGGTATGATATCTATAGTAGACTCTTTAAATGAAAAAACATCATTCATAGTTCAGAACTATGATTTTCGCAAGAAAAACTTGTGGCAAAAAATCAAAGTATATTCGTATGATTTTCGTAGGTGCATTATCCTCAGTGCAAGGTTCAAAAAGAAAGAACATCCATTTTATGTTTTGCCTTTCTCAATAGAAAGGTATTTATTACATGAGTATGATAACTGTACAATTCGTAGTTACTACTCCGTGATTGACCAGAACAAACGAAATTGCACAGAGAATCAACGAATGGGGCCTGGGAGTAGCTATCCATTCTCAATATGCACGTTTCAAGAAAGTTACTTTGAAATATCAATGAAGGCTGCGTCCACGTCCTTACAGCCATTGAGGAAGGTAAAGAAAGGTTGTTATGGAGACCGTGTATACCTTTGCATATATACGTTTGCCACGGAAAGAAGATTTTGTTAGTATGATGTGGTAAAGAGTTACACACACAGGATTCACCTCGATAAGTGATAGGATTCATGCAACTCTCAGAAGTGTTATCATGTGTTTATTGCTCTAGGCCCTCCGAAAATTTGTGATAGATTTATCGTTTGTTGAATTAATTTGGTAATGCTCGGTTTGTAAAAAAGTCACTTAACATAAGCAACAAGCTCCAAACAGCCGACAGTCGGTAGGTTATTATTCCTTGTTTCTTTATTCTGATGAAACACGACATTCCAACAACAACACAACATAATGAAAAGCGATTATCTTCACTGTATCAAAACATGTATCGAAATAGATATTCTAACGGCTATGTAGTTAAAGATTTCGTAATACAAGTAATATTTATCGTGTATTAACGTTACTATTATTATTATAAGCAATGAAATACGAACTTTTGAATAAGGAGTCAATTTTTTATTATCATTATTCATGCGCGTTGTTATGCTAACTGAAGCGCCTTTTAACCGGTAAAAAATAAGTACTATCGAAATATTTCAAACGACTAATTTGTAAGTCGAGTATACAACCGATATCATGCTCGTGGGCTTTTTATGCTTATCACTAGGACAAGATTGGAGACAAAAGAACGAGAGGAAACTAATTAAATTTAAAACAACAATGTGTCCATAAGAAGGAACAAATGAAAGAAATAAAGATGGAACTCCTGGTTTGGCCCACTTTCACGTCAATAATCAAGTTATAATATTTTTATACTCATGAAACACGACAATCAATAATACAGTGCAATGAGAATAATTGTTATAATTAATTGATGATTTAATGCACTAAAATAAACCAATGAATATGACAATAATACATTTTTCGTGCTGATATGACTGCCGAAAATTGGTAACTGTTTTTCGATTCATCTTGCGAATTGTTAATTTTCGATCCTCATACAAGACTAAACAGCCATCATTCCACTAAGACAAGACTCTGTGTATTCCCTACGAACTTTAAGGGCCCAGTGGATTAGTTCCCTAGTTGGTCAAATAATAAGCACAAGCATAGGAGATCGCCTGTGGCTGCTACTCCGTTATTGACCACAACCAATTGAAACTGGCGATTATTCTTTTTTCCTTTTTTATTTCGACTATGTTAGTCACATTTTCTTTTTTTTACGTTTTAACGACATTCAATTAGCTAGAGATTACTGGGTAGGGAGAGTTATGAAACTTAGAGCCATAGTACTCAAGTGAGAGCAAGTTTTCCGATCTGTTTACTTCACATCCTTGCTCTCACTTGAGTACTAACTACTAAGCTTTTAACTAAAAACGGTTAACAAAATTCTATACATTTTAAGTCATCTAGTATGTCAATATGTAAATCTTTCATCTTGTAACACGTTAAGCTAAACGTCAATGGATCTGAAAAAGTTACACATTTACCTCGCTTCTGTAATGAGCCTAATCTCCTAATAAAACTCCTAGGTCTGAAACGGAGTAAAAGAGTATTACTACTACTAGTGACCGATTTATGATCACGCGAACACGGGTGTGTTAAAACGTTCACTTTGTCACCGGGGTGTTATCAAGTTTGCGAGATCGCGGGCGTAGGGGTGGGTGGATGATCGCGAAGGGCTCAAGCGTTTGTATGTTAACGTGTTAGTCGCGTGCGCTAGAGCGCATGTGATTTTGTTTGTATAAATGCGATTTTGTAACCGTGTTACCATTTATATATTCGCGTGTGTTTTTGAATGATCGCTCGTACAGTGAATATTATACTTAATTTTCAGTGTGCGGTTCAGAGTTAGTTCCCCGTATCACTAGAGCGGTAGTACCTTCAATCCCACTCGCGATTGGTCAATTCTCATATTTCATACATGACTGAAGTCATCACTCCACTAAGACAAGGGCATGCGCCCTCCCTACGCACACCTAATGCCCCGTTGATTAATTCCAAAGTTGATCGAACATAAAAATTAGTCTGATCAGTGCAAAGCAATGTCAGCCCGATTGGCCTCATCCGGCGGATACGTCCTCCCTTACAATGCCATCAAATTAACGAACATTTTAAATGGCATACGACATAATATGTGAAACTTTGAAAATAATGAAATGAAGACTGCTACTTATTTCAAGAACGGAAAATAATTGCATAACCAAAGTGACTCACTGCACTATTGACGAATCACCCAACAAAAATGGATGATAAGGGACGCGGACGAAATAAGCTGATTACCGTCCCAATCCGAAGCGAACAGTTACCGTCTTTGGGCAGGTAACATACTGATGGAATCAGCACAAATCGTTCTATTTCCAATAGAACGTGTGTATTAAGTTGGTGATGGTCGGGGTCGATTAGTGACCGTATATGTACGACGAAAATTAAGTTCGAATCAGTGATGTCCTAGAACACGTTCTAGAACGTGTTCCTGTACTCGTCAGGCACGCGCGCGGTTCTTTGTAAAAGTACGCAAGTGTGTTCTTCCAAAACTAGTGTGCCGCGTGCTCGAAGAACGTCTTCTCGTTATTGTTAGAAGAACGGGTGCTCGCCGAGAACACGAACACGAAGAACTGAAAAACCACAACCACAAGATCATTGAACTGGACCAAAACCTACTCAATGAACCACAAATTATTGAAAGGGGTGAGAATTGTTAAAACCCGACAAATGTGTACACCTTCAGTTAGCGTTAGCACCATCAGAACTAATATCAATAAATCTAGCTGGCTGTAAGTCAGCAGTCTCTTTGATAGTTTATCACTCAACAGCAACGCTTTTAACTAAGATCGGTTAACAAAATTCTATACATTTTACAGTCATCTAGTATGTCAATATGTGAATGTTTCATCTTATAACACGTTAAGGTTCAACTGAGAACGCCTCAATAAGCGGCCATCTTGGAAAACGAAAAAAGCAGTTTTTTCTCAAACCGTTGGAAAAATCTTCATGAAAATTAATCAATGTATTCGGGGCATTGGTACAGTATTGCTGATTGATTTTCATGAAGATTTTCTCAACGGTGTGAGAAAAAACTGCTTTTTTCGTTTTCCAAGATGGCCGCTTTTCCAAGCTTTCTCAGTTAAACCTTAAGCTCAACGTCATTGAAACTGAATAACTTTCGCATTCACCTCGCTTCTGTAATGTGCCTAATCTCCTAATAAAACTTCTAGGTCTGAAACGGAATAAACAAGTATTACTACTACTAGTGACCGATTCACGATCATGCGAACACGGGTGTGTTAAAACGTTCACTTTGTCACCGGGGTGTTATCAAGTTCGCGAGATCGCGGTTGTAGGGGTGCGTGGATGATCGCGAAGGGCTCAAGCTTTTGTATGTTAACGTGTTAGTTGCGTGCGCTAGCGCGAAAGTGATTTCGTTTGTATAAATGCGGTTTTGTAACCGTGTTCCCATTTATATATTTGCGTGTGTTCTTGAATGATCGCTCGTACAGTGAATATGATACTTATTTTTCAATGTGCGGTTCAGTGTTAGTTCCCCCGTATCACTAGAGTTCCCGTTCATGTCGCCGTGGAACGTGTTGTCTAGCGGATGAACGTTATTTTTTGATTGGTTCAACTGAATGTATGATCCTATGTTGCTAGGACCGAGGATAGACTTCCGGATGTGATCGATACATGGTCGCGCGAATACGGGCGTTTGTATTTTAACGTTTTAGCCCGCGTTTGTAAATTAATAAGTGCTGAACGGTTCATTTCGGGCCCTATTCTCACAGCCACGTCGCACAGTGGCGGGTCTTCAAACAAAAGTCGGACAAAACCTCAAATGTTACCTAATTTGGCTGAAAATCACAATTTAAGCTAATTTTGAGGTGCTGAGCTCATTTTTGATGTCAAAAGTCGTAAAATATTAAATGCATTTTTCCATACAGTGTCATTGAACCTTTCTTATAACTATGATCCCGTTTTCATGATAGATTTTCCGTTACTGTTCACCAATGTCAGCAATATCATAAAAAATGAAGAATACTACTTTAAATCCATTGTATAACATATTGGTTTACTGTAGATTGTCTAACTATTTTAAACAAAACACCATGCGCCTCCATATCAGCAACAAAGCTTCAAAATCTTCTTAAAACTTTTTGCGCACCTAGGCGCAGTACGAGACCATGATATTCGAAAAGTAGAGGTAATTTCCCATAGAATGTATACTATGTGACCGTTCCGAAATGATTCCGAAATTTGTTCAGAATACATTAGTGAAAAAAGTATTTTTGATCTGACCACCTCAAACATATTTAAACTAAAAAGTCATAGTTCCAAGCAAATTTACCAAATGTATTTTATTCACTAACCAAGTTTTTTCGTTCCTCTACACAATGAAACTAGTTGTGCTAAAATCGAACGAAAATCAAACGAGCAACATGCATTTGAAGTGAACAGAGCAATGGTGGTTTCGGAAATGAAAATCAATAAAAAGTCCGGACTTTGTTACGTTTAAACTCATGTTAAAAATCGTGTTCTTATCCAATGATCATAAAATTTTGAATATACATCATTCAATATATGAGAAATTTAGAAAAAATATAAAATATCAATATTTCAAAAATAAATTTTTGAGGTTTTGGCCAGCCTCCAGCCACTGTGCGTCGCCAAGTGAGTAGAAGGAAATTTACTTCTAGTGACTAGGTGACATGACTGAGAGAATAGATCCTTTAATCTCCGGGGTGTTATCATGTTTGGGAGATGGCGGACGTAGGTATAGTATGGTATGGCAAATGTTAAATAGAGGTATCATTCTGAACACACATCTGCGAAATACGTGCAAGTGTTTAGGTTTTCTGGATACACACTTAAAAGAAATGCATCAAGTTTAATTTGACTAAATTATAATCGTAAAACTCATGGTACACAAATATTTCATGTAACTGTTTTCATGCATTTATATTATACACATTACATTGCAGTATGACGATATCAATTTTTAAACAAGAGAATAATTCTTCAAATAACTCATTCAAAAGAATAATAATTCAATTATTTATTTGTTGTAATATTTTGGGTTTTGGTACTTTCGGGGAAAAAGTTTTCTGGCTATCGTTTTCTTCTGAGGAAAAGTTTTCTGTGGGTTTGCTAATTTATGAAAATTAGTTTTCAGGGATGATATTTACTGGAAAATGTATTTGTGGGGGAAAAGCTTCGGCATTTTATTTTCTGGGGAATGGCTTTCGGGGAAATGTTAGAGAATCTTGTGAAGTTACACACAATAGATTCAACTAAACATAATGAGCACCGTGCTCTATTGATCAACAAATACACAGCTCAGAAGTCAGAATCGCAAATCAGTCCCATTTACTATGGGATTCCACATGGGACTAACTTGCGTACCGGTATATTATAAATGCGGGATCTGGGTCATTTGGCATAATTTCTAATTTCGAGTAAATTGAGGATCATTTGGCATAACGGACATTTGGCATTATTTTGAGAAGTGATCACACTGGAGGTCATTTGCCATTTTTTATCTACAGGGTTGGTAATTTTTACATAATGTTAGACCATGCGAGAAGTAAGTCGGCATAATTTTGAGCCGTGCTACTGCTGAAGGCCAAAATTAATTAGTTTATTCTTCCTTATTCTTCTTTACAAATTTAAACAACCTTTACGCCTAATGTGGTTACGTCACGTCGCTTCAAGTCGCGTGCTGTCCGACATCACTGTCGCTTCGTCGGACTTATACTAATGCATAGGCCCTATGCTTGATAAATCTGGGCAAACCAGTGGATCACAGGTTTGCTTTCGAGGGTCCCCCGCATTCGACGGCTAGTCGGTGGCCACCTCGCTTGGCGGCTTTGCATCGCTTCGTGACCTTGGGACCGGTTATGCGACAAAACACTGACTTTGCCCAAGTGCTAGAGAAGCGTAACAACCGATGGTTCAATATGTGTAAATTAAAGCAATTAATAACTGTTTTTTTAAAAAAATGGTGATATCCAGAAATGATAAAGTCTACTCTACTATCTACTGGATCGAACGGTATGTAATTCGAAAAGAAATCATTATTATTATTGCTTATTGCAGTTTTAACCTTATGGGTCATTCGCTGACAAACTCACCCCTTTGTCTGTTATGCCAAATGACCTTCAGTGAGATCACTTAGCAAAACTATGCAAAATGTCTGTTATGCTAAACGTCGATTATGCCAAATGACCTTATGCCAAATGACTATTCCTAATGACTAATCCAAATGACCCGGTCCCGTAACAGCAAGGTTTTTTTAAAACGTTGCCCGTTTTGGGGTATTTTTTAACATCTACAAGCCATACTTTTTTTCATTTTTCGCACTTATTTAAGTTCGCCTCACACGGCTTATAGAACCTAAAAGCTTCAACACCAATTATCTGATCAATTTCCCGTATGACGGAGAGAACCCAAAATTTTTGAGACCGTGAATTTAGACCAGTAGTAAGATACTATTCTTGGAGACTTACCTGCTACCACAAACGGTGTAGGTGTAGATTTCGCGATAGCACTGATCGTACGTCGTTGGTGAACCTTAGGGCGTCTAACAGAGGTAACAGTGACAGTAAGCAAATATCCATCGGGTCCGAGAACCAGGATTTGATCGGTATTGCATTGTTCGGAAAACATCGATACGCACCGGGCGAATTGTCTATGATGAATATCTACAATAAGGAATGGAAATTAGTTTAGTATAATTCTGGCTGGTCCGTTGTTAGCGGTTGCTAGTTACTCTATTCAGATCGCCGCATATCGCCGACAGATCTTTTGTGTACGAGCCAAAATCGGGCGTACAGTGCTGCCGGTAATAACGGCGTTTTAGGATATTACGTCCATTGTCCAACTTGTCGGCGACTGCTGCACCGTAAATCTCCATACTGGCGGTGAAGACCACTAGATCGTACCATTGTGATACCTAGAAAGTAAAGGCGAATTAAATTATTATTTATCCCAACTAGAGGTATATCTATATCGGCAATTTCGAGATATCTATGTGATCAGCTGCTAAGTCAGTAATTAAACTCAGTAGTGCATTTGTTGGAGATATCCTAAATACCATTGATTGGACCATTAATTTCTACACAGCTTAAACGCTCGATGTGTACGTCCGTACTCTGTGATAATTCTTCAATAGAGAATTTTAGACTTATGTTTTCATATTTGAATTTTTGTATATCTTTAATAGCTACACGATTCGGTTAGTATAACACATAGAATAGTGACAAATTAAGGAATTACAGCTTAACTGTTCGGTTATTATAGTAATGTTATGGTCCAGTCCCACCACGGGAGCTTTGAATACTTTGTCCTTAGAATTTTTTAAGTCAGACCAGTGATAAACATATTATCACATCAAAACAGGTCAACATATGTTAGATTTTTGGTTAGGTGAGCCTGCACTGAGCCGCTCATATGTAAATCGGTCAAAATGCATAATCTTTCTGTCCCGACATAGCTGAATTTATCTGCTATCACTAACAGTTAGCGATAAGCTTTTAATCAATGCAATAGTAGTTGTGTCAATTGCCACACAACAATTATAAGATTTTGGTAAACACGCTTCCAAAGTTAATATACCTAACGAGACGCGTGGCTCTATCAGTCACAAATCGTTTGGTCCAAGGTCTGATTAGATTGGTTGATCAACTCAGGCAGATTCGATCAATAAACGAAAAAATAGCAAATGTTCCAATGTAAATACAGCGGAGATTGAATGAATACAGCATACATGCTAACGAATGCGGTTTCGACAAATTTCGTAACGATGAACTGGGAAACATAAAACCCTCGTTCAAATCTAAGAAAACTCATGAGTCTAGAAAAACGATTTTGATTTGGAATCCGGTTATGAAACAAAAAAAATTTCTGACCTTTCTGCCACTTTTTTGTGAACTGTGATCAGTATAAAAAATAGGCTGTCTATCAATCTTTCTGAATTTAACGGTTTTTTTAGGGTTATTGAATTTTTCTTCAGAATTATATTTTTTGTTCCTTTCTCAAGCCCTATTTGTTGCAAATTATGGAATCGCAACGCTGGAAACAAATAGGTTGATTCAATATATAGATATAGGAACAATAAGGAGCAAATAACTTTTTGTCGGTTCCGACAGCATAAGTCATTAAATTGACTTTACGCTTGCCCGGACATGCCGCAGACTCAGGTGATTCGCATTTAATGCCAAAATATCCTGACTCCAGCGTTGCAGAAGACAGAGTTAAGTAACCGGGAAACTCTAAGCTTGTTCATTGACCCTACTCCACGCTTTTCTAAACTTTCTTACTTCAAATCCTTGCTCTTCCTTGAGTACTATGACTCTTAATATTTGAAAAATATTTCACCTTCCAGTCCCTTGCTAATTACATGTCGTTACAATATAAAAAAGGAGCAAATAACAGTCGCTTTGAACGCGCTTTCATTACCTAAAAGGCGAGGAAAGTCACTTCTTTCGAAATGATCGAGGAACAGAAACAAAAAGTTCTTCTACTGCAATTGAATTTAAGTGTTGCAGTGTTCGACCGTCAGCTCCTTGTGATATATATATTTTTTTAGTAAACTTCAGGATTTCAACAATTGCAAGAACTTTGATACCGTAACGACACTTGATCTTCTATTTTCGAGAATACAAAAAAATACTTACAATATCCAAAAAATAGTCCACATGGGGTCGCTTGTGAACGAAGAAGCGCACCGGGTGCCGATCGATCGTAACCTTAACGGTGAAGTCGTGCGGCGTACCGGGTTTGACGGTGTTCCGTGGCATCGCGTCGTGATGCGAGTGTATCAGCGTCTCGTCCAAATCCAGCACCAGGGTCTTCCGCTGGACCATACCCAGCCGGTGCCGGGAAACCGGCGACAGGGGAAACAGTTCATATTTTACCGGTTGATGCTGTACAAACTAAGTCAGTTGATTATCGTAGGAAGAGAAAAGTCAAATCATTTGGTGTAATGGTGGTGGCAGAGCGTGTTTTTCTGTGTTTTTATTATTGGCGATATTTAGTCAATTATTATTAGCAGCAAAGGTGGGCATGAGGTACGCGTGGATATATTTTCTACCTACAGAGCAGGAATTTTACTGATGATATATATGTATAATACAGACTAAGCCTAATAAAATTATATTCAATGGTTCTTTCTCCAAACAAACTTTTTATGCAATAAGGGACCATTCATAAATTATGTAACGCAAAAATTGCCCAAAATTGACCCCCCTCCCCCTATGTAACAAATTGTCACAAATTTTTCCATCCCCCCCTCCCCTGTTACGTAACAAATTCCAAGAAATTTTTTTTTTCTTCGATGAAAACATGTTACGTAACGATCTAGTTAACACCCCCTCCCCCCTATGTCACAACTTGTCACAACTTGTCGTACCCCCTCCCCCCTAAAAGCGTTACGTAATTTATGAATGGTCCCTAAGAGACGCCTTTTTCAATGCGCTATAATTTTTTTGAAGATGACAAAATCCAATCTATTATCACAAATAATTGATCGTTTAAATCGAGATGGTCATTAAATTATTCGAAACCTAGGAGAACGAAGGGTGTTTTATTGCTCTCCCTCTCTGTAGAGATTTTACCAATCGTAAATCCTGGTCGCTGCAATATTTTTTTTGAATTCATTTAACCTTTCTTCGAGACAAAATTTGGACACCTAAAACACAAATATCTCTTGAAATATTTAACCGAGCAATGAATTATTTTCAAAAGCTATGGACGTATGTCTGTTCTGTCGAAAAACACATAGTTCGTTAATATTTCAAATGCGATTACAAAAAAGGTATTGCGAGTTAGAAAAGTCATCATGCACACTTAAAAATATTTACATCTCGCAAGATGCACATAAAAGGAGCGCCGCAATTCACTTGAATTTACATTCAAGAACATGTAAAAATGCGCTTTGTTCACAATTTTCCATCTCCATTCAACCGAGTTCTACACCAAAAAAGTCACAATATTGTATTTTACATGTCAAAGCATGTAAAATTCCATTATTAAATTTTCATTTTTTTCTAAGTGTGTGCGCGGTCGAAGCGAAAATCAGGAATATTCAATTAAAATACTTCTAAAATATTTTGGCTAGTCTGCAAGTACTGTTCACAGTGTTACAAAATTACCCAATTGACGACCACCAACAGCAACAAATATAAGAAATGCTAGAAAACAGACTTATGGAATGATCAAATGATTTAGAAAATCAGACGAACATCCAGAAGATCTTTCTTTTCGCACAGTTGCTAAAAAAAATTAAATGTCGTCATTGAGTGTGTATATTTCGAAGCATTATCATGATATAAAATCATTCAAGGTTATGACTTTTCCAAACTACAGTGATTAGCAGAATGTGAGGTCTAAACACTTGTTCGCAGACTGCATCGTAGATCGCATCGAGACTTCTCCCACCGGGGCTGTAGAGCTAGAGTCTCAGAAGGGTTCCCCGTCAGAATCACTCACTACAATTGTAGACGAGACGGAAAATGTCACCCACAAGAACACTGCTTAAGGCCAATTGCAGCAGGCCGTGATTTTGAATGTAATATTCATTGTAAGGTTTATATGTGCGGGCGTAGGGACTTTACTATCGCGCGGGAAAGAGAGTTCATTTGTGCGCGCTCGAGACTGCGTTAACCCATTTCCTTACTCTGTTGCGCAACATCATTTATAAAAATATCGTATGTAACGTGTGTGGCAGCTATCGCCAAGCTTTTACTTTTGTTTGAAAGGTATCTTTCAAACAAAAAAAAAGCTTGGCGATAGCTGTTACGCACATTACATACGATATTTCTATAAATGATGTTGCGCAACAGAGGAGGAAATGGGTTAGTCATATTATAAGTCTTATAGCGTTCATTAAATTATCGGGGCGTTATTGTGTAGGCGATATCTTGGACGTAATTGTGCGTGGACGATCGCGATCGCATGTTCGTCTGTGTATATCATCGCGAACGGCTCGGGCGTTTGTGAGTTAAGGTGTCCGATCGCGTTGGCGTTTGTGTGTCGCGTGGACGTTTGTATGTATAAATTTGATTTTATAACTGCATGGCTATTCGAATATTCGCGTGTGTTCTTGAATGATCGCACGCGGACCGTGAACCTGATGTTTAATTGTGTATGTTACATATACTAGAAGAGAGTACGTTTCCACATATCACTAGTGTTCCCGGTCCTGGCGCGGGCGCCATATTTTGTCTAGTGAATACCCACTGAAGGAATAAGTCCAGTGTGCTAAGAACGAAAGAAGAGAGTTCCCGCTTGAGACCGCATTTTTGGTTCAAAAATATTCACTTAATCACCGGGGTGTTTATGTTTGCGAGACCGCAGGCTTCGGTGTGCGTGGATGATCGCGAAAGTCTTAAGCGTTTGTATGTTACCGTGCTGAAAGCTAGAAGAGAATGAGATTCGCCGTGTTGTTTAGTGGATAAAAGCGTCATTTTTTCGATTGGTTCAACGAAACTATGTTGCTAGAGCCGATGGTAAGCACCGATTTATGATCGCGTGAGCATATGAGTGTTAGCTCTTGAGACCGTTTATAAGTGCTAAAACGGTCACTCAATCACTGGACTATTCTCATGTTTGTGATATCGCGGGCATATATGTGCGTAGGTGAAGCTCAAGCGTTTGCATGTTAACTGGGGTGACATTGATCACTCGAATAACTTTTTTCATGGATTACTTATTTAATCAGAATAGTCTACCGAATCATTTAAATTTGAAATGAGTTTTGTTCTCAACTTATAAAATAATGATTTGTTATACTTTTTGAGTATATTGATCGATTTTTGGGTACAAAAACTACAAAAAAACCGAAATTTTACTTTACCCTAATTTTACATAGCTTCAAAAAGTGTCTATTTTGATTATACAAATAAATCTCAGATTTTGACAAGTAACTTCCAAGCGAGTTTTTATTTTTCTTTAGAGTGGGATGTGCGAAATTTATTTTTAAGAGTTTGCTAATTTTAAAAGCAATTTTTTGTGAAACTAGTTGGCAATTATTTGAGATTATTTCAAGCTAAAATTCGCATTTTTTTAATTCAATGCTCCCACGTGTTACAATGCGCGAAACTCGTTGTGCATCGAAAAATTACTGAAATAATACAAATTTAGCAGCTAAAAATGCTTTCAGATGCTTCATTCTAGTTGGACTTGAATTATACAAATTTTGGTTACTCGAATTTTACAGTATATTGAAATACATGTTATTTGTTCAATATCAATTTACATCTATTTAACGATAAGTATCTTTTAAGAATTAGTTTAAGCAAACATTTGGATGAAAAACATTGAAGCCAAAAACTTAATGTGGGTGAACGTGCAGGTCATCAAAGTCCCCCGGAATACGAAAACGGACGTCAAATTGAAATCATTTTTGGAAATATAGTTGTGAGCAGACAATTTTAGGTAAAACTATCCAATCTTGTTCTCCATACATGGCTTAAAAATAATAAACTTGAAATAATGCGCTGCGTTTAAAAATATGAATGATTACTTCGAAAAGTAATCAATGTCACCCCGGCTAACGGTAACTTCGTGTGGATAAATTCGATTTTATAACCGTGTGGTCATTCACGTATTTGCGTGTATTCTTGAATAACCGCGTGGACTGTGAATCTGTAGCTTAATTTTCAGTGTTCGGTTCAGATACTAAAAGAGAATTCTCCCCATATCACTAGAGTTCCCTGTAATATTGTGTTGTGAAGTGAATGTGAGCGTTATTTTGTTATTGGTCCAATCGAAGGCATGAATCTTGGCTGCTAAGACCGAGGGTAGACTCTTCCGGACGTGACCGATTCATGATCGCGCGGGCGGCGGGTTAACGCTTAAGACCGCGTTTCTAAATTTATAGGTGCTTAAACGTTCCCTTAATTACAGGTGTATTTTAATGTTGGTGAAATCACGGGCGTTATGATTGCAATTGCATGGTCACGTTTGTGTTGTCGAGAAGGGCACAAGCGTTTGTACGTTTGGAAGAGAATAGGAAATTGATTGTGTTAGAATATGATAGTATGGATATATTTTAATATATAATAATAAAAAGAAAATTAACGTGCTGAATAAAGAAAAAGATGCAAAGAGATTATGTAGAAGCGTATAAATTGACTGCTATTTTTGGTATACATGAGTGGAAGAAAAGCAAACTAGAAGTACAACAAAAAAGACTAAGAAGAATTCTTTTCTGAAACATGAAACATAGAATCCAACTACTTGAACTCGTCTGAATGCCAGCAAATGATATTTATTTACCATTAACGACAATTTCATTCTGTTAGAATTTTATCATGCTATGCTGACCGTCGTACCTTAACCTATCCAATCCATTCTTCCCGAATGAGTCGAATCGAATGAACGAATTGAGACCAGGAAAAAGTGACCAACGAATCCTAGGAAGGATTACCCGCTATTGTATCATATATGCCAGTTCTGCAACAATTCCCTGACACAACTTTCACAAATAATCCGACGAACATATACATTGGCGCTCAAAAGTCTTTTGTAGGTGGTGGTTTCGTCGGTAATATTGGCATCTCTGTTTTCAACAAAGGAGTGCAGAAAAGTCTAACGACGAAAAATCCTACGTACGTCGCTTGCTATTGTTATAAGGAATCGCAAAAACTTTAGTTTTAAGCTTTAAGTTTAAAAATGCGGGAGATAAGTTTCCGGCCGTGGACCCTTTCCAAAAAGCGTTGTCAACGGGAAAATGCTGCACAACCGCCATCTTGTGACAAAATCACTTGAAAAAATATTATTTTTCCCTCACAACTAGTATTATAAATCCCATTTTACAAGATTCCGATTAACCTCTTTGCGTTTAAAAAAAACCCCAAAATATGCCTATTTTTTAGCGTTCTACAGTGATGTAACCCCTTACAACCCCTAGCGACTAAATTCCGAACTAATATGAAATGATCAAATAAAGCGCTATATGCCCTGTAACAACTTTGCCAAAGACACCATAACTCTAAAACGAAAGATAAGGAAAGGGCGTCATTTCTCAGAAAATGCAGGAAATGAAGTATCTACAAAAGACTTTTGAGTGCTACTGTACATATATAGACATACCGTCGCTGTTGTGCTATCTTATGACAAGCGCCATTTAGCACATTTCGAGAAAAACGATTTTTAAAGTTTGAGATTGAATATCTTGAAACTTATAAATGGTAAAAACAATTCAAAGAAGACAATTGATACTTCAATCTATTCTGTATTAACCCTCAAATATCACGAAGTTCGGTTGACTACGTTGCGAGTTTTCACTATAAATGTAAACAAAAGTCGCACTCACACGTGTCGTAGGCGTGTATTGATGGCAAAATTTGTATGGCTTGTCATAATTGTGCATGGAAAATTTTCCATAGAAAAAAAGCATCAATTATTAACTTTTATTAATATCTTCGGCTATATTCGGCCTAGAAACAATCGATGAGATGCATTTTGAAGGAAATTGAGCAAGCAATCTAGAAAAAATAATAATTTTTAATTACAGTGTTGCCAAACATGAAATATTGCCAATTTAAAAGTAAAACTGCATATTTCTCGCAATACATGTATTTTTATTTTAAAAATTATTATGCCATTGTGTTCCTAAGACATTTTTATATATAAAAAAATCTAAAACTACTATATTACTTAAGCGAATCCTAAGATACAGTGATTTAAAGCAAAAAACTGACAATTTCTCATCACTTTTTTCGCTACACCTCAGTAACCAAGCAAAATTTCAAAATTCTAAAAACGCCATTTTGTAGAGAATTTTCAGATTAGTAATGTTGCATATCTAACTTAGTTTACCCCAAAATGGCGTTTGTCATAAGATAGCACAACAGCGACGATACGACTAGCACATAACAATTGTACAATAGTACTTAAAACTACAGTTATTACTACATTAACATTAATAGGCATCAACTTTAACATTCCTTTAATTAGCCTGACGAAGTCGACCGATAAATCGGCACACAATGACCCCACACTGCGAGCCGTGTCCACTAACACTGCCATTAAACTGTGTAAAAATCAAACACGGCCCACAGCGAAAACCAACCCATGTCGACTCGCCAGTCGGCCTCGCCAGTATGCACAGGCCAATGGTTGATCGTTAGTTTGTCCTGGTGCAGAGTATGAAAAAACCAGAACATAAAAAAGGCCCATAAGCCCTCTCGTTCTCCTCTATGCGTCACTTTCGAGGCGTAATGCAAATCGTAAAGCAATTGCTTATCAGAGGTTCTTTGGCACTGATGCACGAAATATGCTTGATGATGTTTGCAATATTGTCAAACCCATCAATCAAGGGGAGGGTCTTACCTCCTTGTATACATACAGTTAAGACCCGATTTTATCAGCTCCCGATTTTATCTACCCCCGATTTTATTAGCTTTTGACCCGTTTTTATCAGCTTCATATGCCTTGGCCGTGACCTTGATTATATTGCTTTATTTTAGGTTTTCATTCACAATCCGCTCCTAAAAATAGCTCATGTTCCAAAGAAGGAAAACAATTGTTTTTTTCACATTTTCATTAAAAATATGAATCATGTGATAATAAGGGTGGACAAAACACGATTCTGATACATGCGGTATGCAACGAAACGAATAACTTTTCAATTTTATCTTAGTGATACGAAACGAACTTTCAGTTGTATATGTTGCTCACAACACGTAATTCTGGTTTATACCTTTTGAGAAAGGTGAAAAGGTTTGTAATTTATGGTAGATTGTCGGATAGTAAACACATTTCTCAAAAAAGTGCCGAAACATATTTAGAAAAATTTCTCCTACATATTCATAAACAAAATTTTCGTTATATATAGTAAATATATACGAAACTTATTACAAAATTGTTATGAATATTTCCCATCAGATAGATAGTAGTTATTTCGTTATGGAAAACTATTTTGAAATAAGATCCTTGTATTGAAACGTTAGAAGCATTCTGCTTAGGGCGGGTATAGCGTAGTTGATAAATTGCCTTGTACGCAGCTCATCTGGGTTCGATTCCCAACTCCGCACAAAAGGTTAGTCGACATAAAAAAACAGTTCAGAAATATCACATATTACATTAAAAGGTCAAATATCTTTACATTTCGAATTTTTAAGCCCCATTTTTTCCTAGTTACCTCTAGGCATACCAAAGATGCAATCTGCCAAACCAGGTCATTGAGCCTACGTCTTACAGAATTATGACCTTGGACAAAATTTGCTACACACTTCTAAGTCTTCTTTTGAGCTCCAGATTTAATATACAACTTTGTCACACAGATGGAGCTCGAATCTATATTTTTAACGAAGTCTTTGTGATTTGGTGTCTTCTACAATATTTGGAATCTAATAAATATAATTTCCGAAGGTTTCAAAACTCCACCAACTACTTATTTCAAAATACAAAATTAACAAGAAAAGTGACCTAAAAACATATTTTTGAATTCAATTTGTGCATTAAGGGCGCAAGACCTAACTTAAAATAAGTTATTTTCTTGTATTTGGAGTCAATCTCATCAGTAACTAGCACCAACTTGGAGCGAAATTAGATGATGTATCCAAACGAGCACCCAAATTAGCACCAGTTAGATACCATATAAATTTCTTCTCCGCGGGACACCTAGCAACCACTTCATGGTCCCTCAGTTAGGAATCGCTGCACTAGATTATGAACTAATGTGTATCAAATTCAACAACCGTGTAAGGATATATTACTTCATTCTCCTTATATTGACATTATGGTTGCAGAGCTAAACAAAAGTACTCAGGACAGATCGTGTTGTCGTACTTCGATTCTATCAACGTCCACATTAGGGCATTGTCCATTTTTTTTAATTCTCAAAGGCTCATATTGTGACAAATGTCAAAGTAAGCTCAGATGCCAAATTTCACATCATTTGGACAATTTAAGACCCCCGCCCACTTCGCATAAATTTTTGGAAATTGGTACTATGGGAAAATATGGAGCAAAAATACATTAAATGCTATAACTTTTGAAGTAGCAATCAGAAAATTACAATTTACACCTCTTTTGGAAGGAAATAATCTTAGTATTTGAACGGAGCTACCTTTGTTTCTAGGAAAATACGGGAAAGTGGGGTACTGGGTTATTTTGGCCCCAAAATCCACTATTTTTAATGATTTTTCTGGTCCGTGATGCAAATTATACATATTTTGTAGTTTTTCTAATGTGAAAAAATCTCAAAAATCGATCGGAACCTTTTTGACCTTTGTCCGAATACGAGAAGTTGGGTTATAGGGCTTTTTGTCATTCATATTAAATTTTATCATTTTCTCATGCATATATCTCTATTATTCTTCAATCAATTTTCATAAAATGTAACTTGTTGAACGTGAAAAATTCTGAGGAATAAAACAAAAATAAAAACGTTAAAGGTAAAATTCAGAAACATCAAACTTTTTGATATTTACTCTACAAATGTCATTTTTTTCATTATTTGTCCTAATACCTCAACTTCCCCTATTTTTCCAGGAATGAAACTTTTCTCATGTGATCCTTAAGCATATTTTAAACTAAAAGTAGTAAATTAAATAAGAATTTTGTTGTTAAATGGAGTTAATATGTGCGATTTTATGATAAAAACGTGAAATCGACACTATACGTCAGATAATTTGATGTTCCTGAATTTTACCGGTAACGAATCTATTTTTGTTATAATCCTAAGGATTTTCCACGTTCAACAAGGTATAGTTTATGAAAATTGAGTGAAGAATAATAGAGATATATTCACGAGAAAATGATGAAGTTTAATATGAATGACAAAAGGCCATATAACCCCAACTTCTCGTATTCGGACAAAGATCAAATCGGCTCCGATCGATTTTTGAGATTTTTTCACATTAGAAAAATTACAAAATATGTATGATTTGCATCACGGAGCAGAAAAAACATTAAAAATAGGGGATTTTGTGGCCAAAATGACCCAGTACCCCGCTTTCCCGTATTTTCCTAGAAACAAACGTATCTCCATTCAAATACTAAGATTATTTCCTTCCAAAAGAGGTGTAAATTGTAATTTTCTGATTGCTACTTCAAAAGTTATAGCATTTAATGTATTTTTCCTCCATATTTTCCCATAGTACCAATTTCAAAAAATTTCAAGCGAAGTGGGCGGGGGTCTAAAATTGTCCAAATGATGTGAAATTTGGCATCTGAGCTTACTTTGACATTTGTCACAATATGAGAGGGGGGGGGGGCTTTGAGAATTAAAAAAAAATATTTTGCGATGCCCTAGTCCACATGCACGCGAGGATAATCCTCATACTAACATTGTCCGCTGAGCCGTTGCGCTGAGCATGCACAATAAAGGTTTCTGTCAAAGACATCTTTAAATAAGTTTCTTCCCATTATTCGTAAATAGATTACAATTGGCAAAAGGTATAATTACAGGATGTGGAAGAAAAATAATCCCACATGCAGTCAGTTATCAGTAGCAATTACTTTCAGGTTTATGAGTTCAATTTATATGTTTTATTGCATTATAAAATCACATAAAACAGTTGAGCATTGAAATGAGTACTCAAAAGTCACCTGTGCCAATACACATGTAAAAGTAAGAATTTTTCGAAATAAAATATCTACACGGAGAACTTTATTTAATCGTCGATAGCTTATTTTTATATCTGCTTCTCTTCTCTTCTGCTGAAAATTTTATGCATTGAACATATTCGGTCTATCCACTCATCCACTGCTTACTAGAAGTATACGCTAGAAAATACATAAAAATCACTGCAGAATAAAAAAATAGAAATATGCAAACTCTGCATATTTTTGTTTCTCAGCGTACATTCTAAACAATGATTTGGTTGGTAGCTGGCACGCTTCTTCCGCTCCTCCTTATCACCTAATCATTATAAAGCGATTCGTCAACAATGTTATCTGTGAACAATGAGTCAAAGATATGCGATTCGGTTACTTTATTTCATATATTATTGCGCTTAATTTTGATGTATTTGCTGCCATTATACGCATAACAGTCCCTCCTACATAGGATTTCTATAGCAAAAAAACTTTTATTCGAATCACGATAGTATATCATAAAAAGAGACTACGTAACCACTCAGGAAGCGGATATTCATTCCATCGAGATATGTGTGCTATAGGATTTTCAGTCGGTTTGTTGAATTCGGCAACCGACAAATAAAATATTCACAGGCTGATATCGCATTGGTATTATGGTTCCGAAGGTATGGGTAGATGAGTGCTGTCACGTATAAAATTGCTACACCCAAAATGCGCCATGATTTACATGCAAATAAGCATGATCGTAATGCGAATTATACATTATAAATGGTATAATGCCTATAAAGCGTCGTTGGTCCCACAATTGGAAATGTATTGATAAATTCAATCTTATTATTTATATTTATTTTGTTTTTAAGGTTTAACCTTTATGTGTCCAACAAAAAACACCTTTAACAGGCCGACAATGGTACCGAGACATAGTGGTCGGAAACGCAAAAAACGTGAACTTAATTCACTTGAGGCCAAACCATCGAATATATTCACGGGGTGTTTTTGGAGAAATTGTTCGTATGAATATTTCCTAGAATCCCATAAAAAATAAAATTGGGCAAGCCATGATTGAACTAAAAAAATTAACTTTTTTAGTGACGAGGTAGAAAGTGGATGTATCGATTTTATTGGCTATTTTCGGATAAGACTAAGAGAAATGAAAGCAATGAAATTGAAAGCCGGATTGTGAATCAGTTATAAACTTAGAACGGAAAACTAGAACTAGGTAAGCTCATATGGACATAATAGAAAGCAAATGTTAATACAGTGAAGACCCGTTTTTATCAACCCCTTGGCGAATTTTAAACTGATAAAACAGGGACATCGATAAAATCGGGACATATATTTTTCTGTATTTTCAATAAAACAAATCCTCTTAAAATATGCTTCTTTGGTCCTTAGATATAGCCTCGCAACCTTTTCTGGTTATTTACTTTAAGTTTCCCTTAAGGGGGTCTAAAAGTGCAAAATTTAAAAAAAATATTTTTATTTCTGCATTTTTCGAATCTCTAAGATAAGAAATATTAGCCCGAAAAAGTATTTACTCGAATCAATCAAACCAACTATCAATTTGCATATGAAGCTGATAAAATTGGGTCAAAAAGCTGATAAAATCTGTGGTTGATAAAATCGGTGGTAGATAAAATCGGTGACTGATAAAATCGGGTCTCCACTGTAATCCTTTGCCTGCTAGTAGGAGTTGGGCGTTTCACCCAAGTTTACCTCATGGTCGTTGATAGAACATAACACATCATCATGTTTTACGGCCGATGCCGATAACATAAACAAGAAATACGTCTATTGTTCGTCATTTTTGCCGCATAATAAACCTTCACCTTCCGATAATTGCAAAAGGGTTGTAATATACTGTGACAGAAATGGGTTTACCCTCATAATCGGCAGTGATACAAATGCGCGCAACATAATTTGGAGCATTCAGATATCAATTTGAGAGGCACCGAATTAATGGAATACTTAAGCAGTACAAATCTGCACATACTTATTGTAGGAAATCACCCAACATTTGCACGAGCTGTCAGAGAAGAGGTGTTAGATGTAATTCTCTGCTCTGACAGTATTACGCATGAGTTGGCAAACTGGCTCGTACTAAACGAGCTGGAACCGTCGTTATCTGATCATAAGTAGATCTTCTTTGATCATTCACACGTCTCGCTAGATATCGTCACATATCGTAATCCCAAATCTACGAAGTGGGACCTCTATGAAGAGGGCTTGGGACTAGGTTTCAGAGGTATCTTCCGACGATTGAATCTCCAAGTGACTTGGATGAGGTCGTAGATAAAACAAACTCATTCATAGTACCAGAAGGCTTGCCCGCTTCGAGTTATGCGTGCTTCTAGAGGAACACTTTGGTGGAATACCGAACTTGTTCGACTCAAAAAGTTATGTAAAAAAGCTTGAGCTCGCAGACGCAGGGACGCATCGGAGGCCTTTAAGTTGGCTCGCAAAGCATACAGAAATGCCCTTCGATCCACTGAGCGAAGTGGTTGGAAAAGCCTCTGCACAAATGTCTCAAATCTCAACAGGACTAGCAGATTAAATATGTCACTTTCGAAATCGAAAGACATGTCAGTTCGATTAGAACTGCTAATGGTGAATACTCATCTGACGAAGATGTAGCACTCAACTTCCTTTTTTGACACACATTTTCCAGGCTACATGGAGTCATCACTGACGACTGCCCGTGAGTTCTTTACAGGAAGTTCTGATTCTTGGAAATTTGCGCGAAGAATTGTGACAACCGAATCGATCAAATAGGCGATTGAAAGTTTTGCTCCGTATAAGTCTCCGGGAAAAAATGGAATTATTCCAGTTCAACTAAAAAGATAATTTGAACACTTCCAGCATATTTTGAATAAAGTTCTTACTTGTAGTCTTGCAACAGGATACATTCCATTAGCGTGGCGGGAAATAACTGTAAAATTTATTCCCAAATGTGGCCGCATTACTTCTCAGGAGTGAAAGAACTTTAGAGCGACTATCTGACCGCCTTCCTTCTCAAATCAGTGGAACTTTTAATCGACCATTACATTCGGAATGTTAGCTTGGGCGAACATTCGCTGCATGCTATGCAACATGCACATCAGCGAGGGAAGTCTACTAACACCCTGTTGCACAATGCTGTTCAAAAACATTGACAAAGCTTTTTCGCAAAACAATCAAGCTTAGCAGTTTTTCTGGATAATAAAAGTGCTTTTTGACAACGTATAGCTAGAGTCCATTTTGGAAGTAGTACGAGGTCATGGAGTGTCTTCATATGTCGCAAGCTGGATACACGCAATGCTTAGCAACCGACATCTGTGCTCTTCATTAAGAAAAGTAGAGTTAAGGAACTTGAGTGTCTGCAGATGTCCTCAAGGTGGTGTGCTGTCACCACTTCTATGGAACCTTGTCGCCGATGGCTTGTTGGTTGTTCTTGTGTCTTCATGTTAGCCTATCAGTTAATCCAAATAAATCGCAATGGTGCTTTTCACGCCACGAAGTATTACAATCGAGCTCGTCCATTGCAGATCTTTGGCTCTGAAATTGTTGTCGCGGGTCAAGTTAAGTACATTGGGGTAATTCTTGACTCCAAATTTACACGTCAATTTCAGAAAAAATTAATCTTGCATGGCTTGTGGCCAATGTAGACGGGCTTTCGGATAATCTTGGGGACTCAAAGTTAAACCATCTTCAGAGGATGGTCGTGATGGCGATGACTGGTGCGTTCTTGACAACACCTACTGCGTCTCTATAGGCGCTCTTGTACATAAAACCACTATATGTGTTTCTGAAACAAGAAGCACTTTCTTGTGCATTCCGTCCTAAATTAGTGGGCTTTGGGACAGTAACCCAATAGATCGTGCAACTAACCACACAAGACTGTGGTCCCAAATGATTACTTGGGATGAATATACAGTTGCTTCCAGTGGCCTTACACTCACACGTAGTTTTCCTTTTAAAACATTCAATGTGAGAATTCCTCCTCGTGAGCAATGGTTGTCTGGCTGGATGGAGCGACTACTTATGTAGTTTGTTATACTGACGGCTCTTTGTTGGAGGGCCGAGCGGGTACTGGAGTCTATTGTCGTGAAATGAGATCAAACCAGTCTCATTCGCTTGATAGATGCTGTACCAAATTCCAAGCAGAAATCTTCGTGATTCTGTGGGGTGTACAATTGGCACATCAACAGGGAATTTACGGTAAAAGATTCTGATTTTGCTTTGACAGTCAGGCTGGCTTGGAAGCACTTAGTTAGACAGCTAAATATTCTAGCTGGTTTATATAATATAGATACATTTAATGTAGCGAACAATAGTCATAGTTACTATGACTGGTGAAAATCAGAATAACAGTTGGCATTTTTCAAACAAGTAGATTGTAAATGTTCAAATTGCTGGGTATTTTATTTCGTTTTACTATAAAAATAAAATTACTTTGTGGAAAATTTTAATTCGTTGTTTTCGGGGTAATTTTGATCAGCAAAATATGTGTATCGAAATGAAAAGTAACGCTCCAAATGTTGTGTAAATTGCACACTGCTGGCAATTTTATGGTCCGATATTGTGACATCTCGAACGAGAATAAAATTTCCTAGAAGGGTACAACTGACTTTTATCGAACTTTTTCAGGAAAATAGTCGAAATTAAATAGTTACCAAAAAAATTCTCGTATTTTTTAATAAAATTATGAGACAAAAATATTTACGGTTTTCAAAAAAAAAAACTGATCGGTTCAGTTGAAGTTGACTAAAAACATTAATATACAAGGGATCATTTGAACAGATGGGAGTTGTGTCATTTTCAATTTAAATTTGTGATTATAAAAGGTACAAAATGACGGAATAATTGTTGCCGATATACACTAAATATGTGTGGAATATTTGTTTATAATCTTATCATACTTTACTGAAAAAAGTTTCATTTGATCAAAGTTACCCCGGTAATCAAAGACACTCCGTTTGCGGTACTTGCTTCGCATTTTAGAGGATGATCCACTTTAAACGAAATTAGATAGGTATTCACTCAAAATGCCTACATTCACAGTAAGAATCGCAATCGACTTGCCTTGGAAAATGTTGAACAGCTAACATATCACTTATTAAACAAAAAATTTGTGAATAAATGTGGGATTGTGAATGTGGGATCAGCGATTAGATAATGATTAAATGGACCAAAACTTATAAGCATTGTCAGATTTAAGCAAAACTTAATTACAATAATGCTCATAAATAAAAAGATGGGTGGGTTATGTCTAGGACATAACCGGAGTGTCGTGACTACTCGTTTGACTTGTAATTCAAATCGAATGATACTCAATGAAATATGTGGGAATGTTTCAAGTTATTCTTTATAATATTTATGGTGGTTCTGAAAAGAACCTTTGTTGTTGGCGTCTACGTTGATAGGGGATGCGCTGGATTCTAAGCTCGTTGAGACATTCATTCATGAAATGAACAATTTTCTTGCTTTGAAATATCAATGTTAAAATCTCTCGAAACAACCATCGGAATCTTTTCCGTACAGAAATGAACACGCTTAGCGAAAAACTAGGGGCGGGTAATGTCCGGGACATAACCGCGATGCTCATATTCTTAAAATTCTGCTTGTATCTCCTTCAAATGGCTAAATTTTGCGCATTAAGTTCGATTCACCGGGCTCAGCGAAATTTTCCTGGGGATCCCGTTCGTTAGTATATTCAGCAAAACAATTTTATTACCGAGTTCTCCGCGTTGAATACAGGTCAATAATTTCATATAATGATTTCAACATGCAGACAATGTACATGTATGACAGGTGGGAGTGTTCTGAAGTGGTTTTAGTGGAGGTAACAACATAAAATCATGTATTGGACATTTTACAATGATTCTCCTTAACCCTGCAAAACCACGTGGTTGGCAGCAGAGGGTTAAGTTGTTTGGAAGAGATGACAGTTAATATATGATAACTAAAAATATAAAATTGTTCTATAAATTGCAAAGTTATTGCCGCGTTGACCTGAAAATTTGTCATTTCATTCATAAAGGAACAGCCTTTGTCCTAATAAGGACGGTTTGTGGATAACTATGTTGATTCAAGACGGGAATCTTTTAAAACAATTCAAACCTTGCCGACGATTGTTTTACTGCGTACATCCGTACGATCTTTCCCCTTTCGCAGCTCACACCGAATGAGCACGGTTTTCATCATGGTGTTCCTTTTTATTGACTTTACAATGCAGATGGAAGGACGTCCTTTTGTTCGATAAATGAAAATATTTTCATCATTCGTTTTGGTGTAGCTTTCGCTTAGTGGCAGAGTTGCCACATTCACTGATTTTTTTGGAAGGATTTGCAAAAACCTTCGGGTTTGTAGATAAGAAAAACATTTTCTGATTCACTGGTAAAAGTACAGAATTACCAAGTGCAAACTTAATACTAGTTAATAAAAGAAACTTTCTAATTAAATTCTTTTTCCATTTTGCCTTCGTCCTAATAAGGACGGTTTGTGGATAACTATGTTGATACAAGACGGGAATCTTTTAAAACAATTCAAACCTTGCAGACGATTGTTTTTACTGCGTACATCCATACGATCTTTCCCCTTTCGCAGCTCACGCCGAATGAGCACACTTTTCATCAAGCTGTTCCTATTTATTGACTTTACAATGCAGATGGAAGGACGTCCTTTTGTTCGATAAATGAAAATATTTTCATCATTCGTTTTGGTGTAGCTTTCGCTTAGTGGCAGAGTTGCCACATTCACTGATATTATTGGAAGGATTTGCAAAAACCTTCGGGTTTGTAAATTAGAAAAACATTTTCTTATGATTCACTGGTAAAAGTACAGAATTACCAAGCGCAAACTTAATACCAGTTAATAAAAGAAACTTTCTAATTAAATTCTTTTTCCATTTTGTATTCGTCCTAATAAGGACGGTTTGTAGATAACTATGTTGATACAAGACGGGAATCTTTTAAAACAATTCAAACCTTGCCGACGATTGTTTTTACTGCGTACATCCATACGATCTTTCCCCTTTCGCAGCTCACACCGAATGAGTACGCTTTGCAGCCTTCGATGTTTTGGTGGCATTTTTAGTGGCAGTTACTACCGCCTTTTCAGTGACTGCGTTTCTTAGCCTTTGGCTTTTTGGACTTCTCACTGCCACCACCTCCACCAACGTTTTTCTTCTTCTCTCCGATGGTAGCTGATTTGATTGGTCGTCCGATGCAGCTTCTCACGACCACGCACGTCTGTTATGCACTGCGTCTTACACACGTCTGGCTTAGAGAAAAGCTGCGACACCCCTATTTATAGGTTTTATCATTAATGTTGATTTCATTTAAAGTAGTTTTCGAACTATTTACACAAATTTTATATAGCAAAGAACGCATCGGTAGCAAGCATTGAACGTTTTCCTTCCGATTTATGAAACAAGATTGGCAATCCGTTTTGTAGAAGAAAAGTTAATAAGGTTCAAAATGTACGTAACGCTTTCGCTAATATGCACTACTATCGCTTTCTCGCTCGTTCTCGTGGCGTGCATGAGCCTTTCCTTTCCGTCCGACTTCTAATGGCTTAACCAAAATTAATATCCCGGCTTTCCCCCACCAACTGCTCTCGTCAAGCAGCCCAATACGAATAATCATAGGAACAAACATGTAGTGGACCTTTATATAAACTTTTCATTATTTTATTGTTCATTTGCTGCACCATTTTGACGGCTCTGTGCGGGATGGGCTGAAAATTTTCACTTTTCCGAGTCGTTTTCGAAAGATTTTTCAAAACACTATTTTTCCGTTGATAATGAATATCCTACATATTCCAAAATTTAATACAACATTGGTACAAATATTTTCGACAAAATGCCGAAGAAATTGATTAAATCCATTCAGTACAACAAAAGATATAAGCGTTCAAAATCTTACATCATTTTTCTTCCGAAATTTTGAAAAGGGGCCCCTATATTGAAAGGTAAGTCGTTAGTCACGACAAAAAAATGTTTAGAAAACAATGCATAAATGTTCAGTTATTAAAATAACAAAAAAATGCAAAATACCAAATCTTGCCATAAAAAAACCGTTTTAACCCGGAAAAAAATCATGGGTTTTTTCTCCAAAATTATAAAAACCCGATTTGGTACATCACATGAGCCTGAACATTTAGAGCAGGAGTCCACAGCATCCAATGATTTTTGAATCCAGTGAATTACGCATCAAAACCAACGCCAATATCAAAGGTACTTTTTAGATCCACCATAATTATCACAAAGAACAGTTTTAAAATTTCCCATTCTAACGTGATTCCGTTGAAAATCAATAGATTTGTATTAACAGACCCAAGTGTAATCACGACACTCCGGTTATGTCAAAGATATTACCTACCCATCTTTTTATTCGTTGAAAACTTTTCTCCACTAAGTATGAAACTATCAGTAGTTAAAAGACAGTATACTATCATTAATGACGAACGAAACAGTGCACTACACAATGCATTAAAATTCAATAATAATATATGCAAAATTATCTACTACTAATACTAGCAAATTACAATTCGCGCCAAATTAACGCGGCACGCCAAAACTGTTAGCACAACAGGCGCCAAAGTCGTGAAATCCGCGCAAGTGTACTATGCCCGTCGGATGTGCAGTGAAATATAAGAATTGCTGTAACCTGTTCGTAGTATCTACCTACTACCCTTGACGCTGGATAATGAACCCGCAAGTCATTGCTGACAATTTACTATACGATCTAGGTTTTCAACACTGCTTATCATTCATTGAAGCAGGCATATTGCAGGTCACAACAAGTAGCACAGTTTGGATAATAGTTGGGAAGTTAGCCGGCTAGCTTATTTTTTGTTCCATACCTGCAATTTTAACACAGCCACGACTGAACGTATGAATTCGATAATTTTTCCGCCATAAACAGCTGATTTAGACGAGGGAAAATGCTATCGTACACTTAACGCTTTCCGTAGCTAATCAAAAGTACACTAAAAATAGAACTCGTGTGACGTATATCTAACAGGTCAGATAACGAATACAATGTATGTTTAGTAGTACTCAACAGTGAAGTTTATAGATATGAAAATTGCCAAAACAACTCGAATTCAAAAACATGCATCTTTCTAATGTACAAAAACGAACGAATAAGAAACATGGAAGTGTATGCGGCACATGCTTTGCTATTGAGATTAGTAGCACCGCCTCACACACGTCGCGTCGTTTTGTGCAAAGTAATTCACATGCGTTGATAGCGGATGTGATTAGAACGACCGATCGTTGGCGTCGAGGTTACCGCTTTGATAGAAGCATGCTCCTTGTTTTAATCGAAACGGCTTTTGAACTTGAAACAGTTGTATTTCTGTAACTAGCGTAACATGCTGATTGCAAAAAAAATTCACTACAAGGGCTCTGTGCGACATTTCACACATCATAAATATGTATTGCAATGGAAATAATTATTGTTGCTTGCATTATTCAAAATATAATTTGCTGGGTCGAACCAATATTGATCAGGTTGCTATTTAGACCTAATGCTTTTGTAGAACCGACGTAGGGGCTGCGATTACTAAACATTTGCACTTATTAGTGCATTGTACCGCCGGCGGCTAACTAAAGCTATGAATAACAAAAACCTTTCGCACTGTTCATACTAGTATCGTGCATATGTTTAAACAAGAACATATGGTGATAGATGTATGTACCTACAATTCAGAGAATCAGTTCAGAAAAAGTTTTGTTTATGCGGTAGATTGGCTCCACCATGCACGTGCTACCGGCACTTGTCCCTGTCCTCTTCTACCGCTCCTGTGTGCAATGCAGTGTGTCATTTGAGTTTATGTTGATAGTACATATTTGCCTTGCTGATGTATTTATAGGTCGATAATACCACATCAGCCAATATTGTATGTAGCTGTTTAATTGAGGGTAGTGTCATTATGCCACATATATCTCATAAATGTCGATACAATATAATCTCATAAGGTTACTGTACCATAATTCATCTTAGCACCTCTAGTCGTCCCAGCCTGTTGAACACATCAATTAGAGCAGTACCCGCTATCTCTATTCAACACATTAGCTCCAATGATAGGTTGCATAAAGGTGCGTTGTACTTGACTTTTCTTTTCACTCAAATGCAGTTTCTAGGCAAGATTTTTACTGTACTAATTCTTAGAAATGAAGCAATGTTGAAACGCAATTTAATTCATGTAAGCCAGATTGTCAACGAAATAAGGTGGCATGCTGATTAATAAGATGGATAAGGGCACGTCTACCCTATATTTTTTCCGCGAATCACTCACTACAATTGCAGCTGTGACGGGAAATGTCCCCCCATTAAAACACTGCTTGAGGCCAATTGCAGCAGGCCGTGATTCCGAATGTGATATTCATTGTACGGTTCTGATATGTGCTGGAGTAGGTACTTCACAGTCGCGAGGGACTTGAGCCTTTGTACGTTAACGTGTACATTCGCGTGTAGGAATTCTATTTTATAACCGTGTGCCGTTCGTGTGTTCTTGGATGATCGCACGCGGACCGTGAATCTGATACTTAATTTTCCGTATACGGTTCAGATGCTAGAAGAAAGTGAGATCTTCCATATCACTAAAGTTCCTAGTCATGAAGTCATGGAAGGTGTTGCCTAAGGGATATTAGCTTTATTTTTCTATGGGTCCAACTGAATGTATGGACCAAGTTGATAGGACGGAGGGTAATGATTTCATGATCAAGCGAATACGGGTGTTTGTAAGTTCGCGTTTGAGACCGCGTTTGAAACTTCGTAAGTACTAAAACGTTCACCTTATTACCGGGGTGTTATCAAGTTTGTTTCGTTTTGATTTCATGGTTCTTAGGAGCGATGCTTTTAGAAGTCACAATTTTAGCTTGCCTTTTTGATGCTAAAAATACTCTTGACCTTCAAGGTTATAAAAAATGTCTAGTCACCTCCAATCAATGTGTAAAACTGTTTGTAATAAAAAAAAAAGTTACGCGGTCTTAAGTTTCGAAGTATACTGAAGTACTGTGAGATATTTTATTGAATTTTGAATTTCTTCTGCCGATTCTTCATATATATTTCGATAGAAATTCGAAAACTTATGTGAGTAAACTCATATTTGACATATGGTATGTGGAGCAAAAGGGTCTGGGTCAATTGGCATAACATCATTTGACATAAGGTCATTTAGCATAACGGACATTTGGCATAACGGTTATTTGGCACAATGGTCATTTGGCATAATTTTGAGAATTGATCACACTTAACCTACCGGCAGCCGCGCTAGTGCACCGAGTGCACGCTGCTCTGAAAATCTAGCGAAATCGTCTTAGGGCACCAGCGCACAGTGGGACCAATCCAAAAAAGGTGGGACAAAACCTATTTGAGGCCTTAGATGTCATTTTAGAGCCAGCAATTCTTCTTAGGATATATTCACAATATTATTCTGCAACTTTTTAAATAGAAATTTTTTTGTTTGGAGTAAAGTAGAGTACCCGAGCAAAAAAAATTTTTTCCAGCGACTGCTCGTTCGGTAGGCCATATTCGCGACTTCCGGAGGGTTAAGGTCATTTAGAATAACGGAAATTTGGCGTAATGGTCATTTGGCATAATTATGAGAAGTGATCACCCTGGAGGTCATTTGCCATTTTTTCAACTACAGGGAAACATAATTTAAGACTTTGCGAGAAATCAGATAATTCGGCATAATTTTGAGCCGTGCTACTGTTGAAGGTCTTTCCGTACAAATATTTTGCAGTAATTTAGCATAACGGTCGTTTGGCATAGGTATATATAAAGATAAATTTCCAGGATGTTTTTGAGTATATTCTTTCTTGTATGTATTATGTATTGTATGTTGACAATAATCGTTCGTGGGAAAGTTAGTTATGCAGTTGTCATGTAGCTCAAATGTTTGAGCATAACAGCAACTACCTACATATCTAAAAGACTTTAAATGAGTTTTATTACCAATAGTACTAAAATTGAACTTGAACCAATATAATTAGATTATTCTTCTTTACCAAATAATAAAAAACATTTACGTCTAATGTGCCACATCACTTCAAGTCGCGTGCTGTCCGACATTACTGTCGTTCCGTCGGACTTCAACTAATTTATTGCCCCTATGTGAATCACAGGTTTGCTTGCGAGGGGTCGCCGCTTCCGACGGCGGGTCGGCGGCCATCTGGCCCGGCGGTCTCAGTTATGCAGCAAAGCCGCATTGCGCTAGTTTCCTGTAATGGTCGATGGTCGAATATATGTAAGTTTATTCAATAAATCGTCGCTTAAAAAACTTGGCGAAATCCACAAATGATAAAGTATATAATTCGAAAGAACAGCTCATGATATAAAGACAGATAGTAAGGATAATTTTAATTGTTGAAACGCTGCACAGTGGGAAAAAAGGAATCAAAAACGCGACTTTACTCAATAGCTTGATAGAAGGCTAAGTGTTGTAATCAAAGATGAATACTTCTTATGTAAAAATGTCTGGGGAGTCGATTACAGGTATTTAAAATGACCGTAAAGTACGCTATCATGCCCGTTTTGCCCCTATTCGCCTTTTCGTTTGAGTTTATTTTCCAAACTGAATATATAACTCGGAAGAAAGTTGGAAACAGCTCACAAAAATTGATATTTCTTATGTAAAAACGCTTTTAATCCACCTAACAGTGTGATGAGACATTTCTTATAACTCTTATCACTCTCTTCGGATATTATATCGTTTGAGAACATTTAGAACTTGATGTTTCGCGATGTTTTTGATAACACATACTACATGGGATAGTGGCAGGACTCAGAGAATCGCTCAAATCAGCATAGGACAACATCAGTGCTAGAAATCTCAAACCAAATCAATGGGAAAGCGAAAAAATGGCCCATAAAATAGACATTCCAACGAATTATTGTTAATACTCTGTTAATAAAATATCTAAATTGTGGTGGGAAAACTGAATTTTCCTAAAGGGGTTATTTATTTATCATTCGCATGTATGAAAAAAGCCTTATGTTTACATTTGTGAGTATCGCCCTTTTCACAAAAAAGCGTTGAAATGAAATCGCAGATCCTGATATCACATTAACTCTGAAGTGCATGCGTGCATAGTTTCAAATTTTACTTCGATATCGACTTTTTCTAAAGGTGACTTCCCAGTAGTATCCTTGATTTGAATTATTATCGCTAATCCTAATGCCAAAGAACAAATAAAAATCTCTCGAAAACTAACCGTTTGGGAAAATCATCATCATTACTGGAATTTTCATTTTCACGAAACTTTTCGATAACCTTCCGTCACTTGCGTTAATGCACCGGGTGCACAGTGCTCCGAAAATCTAGCGAAATCGTCTTAGGGCACCAGCGGGTCTAATTCAGAGCTATCTGCGCGGCGAGTTAAACACTAAAAATTATTTTCTATTCCATAATTTTCAGTTCAGCAATTCGAGAGATCGTACTCACCGCAAGCCATGAAAAATAGACTACGTTGTGAAGCGATGGTCACTATTTATTAAAAAATCGCGGTTAAATAAAAAATTAAACTATTAAAAAATTTCAAATAGTTTATAATTTTCACAAACTTATTAGATAAAATTGTTTAATAAGCTTTCGTAATATTGTGTAGGAAAAAAGCTGAAAATTTCAGAATTTTCTCTATCTGCAACATATAAACCCTTAAGTATACCAATTAATTGGTATACGAATTGGAATAGGTTCGCCAAATTTTGAAAGAAGTCTATAAAATAACCTCTTGAAAGCTACCTAAAAATTGTTGTAGTTCGATGCAATAAAAAATCATATTTGGCAATTCATATTTGGCTGATACAATTGGGGTGTCAATGTATTATAATAGATATTCAGCATTCGAAGAAGTTTCTTGTGAACGAGTGTATAACGACTTTGTTTCTACTTACTTGAAGTCAGCGGCGTAGCCAGAAATTCGGTTTGGTGGGGGTTTGGTGAAAATCGATCATACTGTCCAAACGGCATAATTCCGAAACCATAATTTTTGAAGTTTTAAAATTATGCAGAAATATTTTTTCAGAAAATAGTAACAGAGTTCGTGTCTTTAGCGAATTTGTTGAGACTTTATTGTAGTCATGAATATTAACCTGAGAAAATTCACCATAAATACTTCTTGGACGATATACCGTCAAAATTATTTTATCAAATGATGCGCTGTTTAACGTTTGTAAAAGTCATCGAAGATACTAAACCTCCGAAATTGGCGGTTTCAAAATGATGTTATCTTGACCTTAAATTACTGTTTTTAAACATTTGGCCTATACATACAATTGATCGTACAACAAAAATCAAATGCTCATCAAAATCGATCAGAACCTGCTAGAGTCGAATGGAAATCGTCATTTTTCATAAATTTCTCTCTACATTCGGAAAGTGTTATCCTCGTTATTAATCATATTACGTTTTCGTCTCAACTCGACGCATTCCCAAAATAAAAACCTGTTTTAATCCATCTAGTGGTGCAATTGTGCTTTCTCATTTGTCCAGACTACGATTCCATGGCTGGTTATGTTCAATACAATGGTGGAAATGAATATTACATGTTCAGTACGATTTGCACATACATATAATGGATCGACAGCCACGATCTTGAGATACTATGTGATACTGAAACATCGCTTGAAACCAGCGGAGGATCATGGAGAAAGATCCGGGAGGTCCAGGTCCTGCCGAAAATTTTCAACTTGTTAAGAAATTTTAAATTAGTTTTAATTTTAAAGTAGCAACCCCTCACTGCATATTCCCTCCGGGCCGGTATGATTGACGATTTTTAGAGTGATTGCATAACCTTTCTATATGAGAAAGGCAAAAATGTACCAAAGTCCAAAGAAGTCAATTTTTGTCAAACATCTCAATGTTTCATGCATTTTAAAGTCATTTGGCATCAAAAATACAAATTTGTTTTTGAAAATTTTTCATTTCAGTTTATATGAGAATTTGCTGTGTGATTGCACTCTTCAACTCGTAACTCCGGAACCGGAAGTCCAATCAATAAAAAATTCAATAGCAGCCGATGGGAAGGTTGTACCTTTCATTTGAGACTAACTTTGTGTAAATTGGTCCAGCCATCTCTGAGAAACAGAGGTCACATTTTTTTCCACATACACACATACACACACATACATACACACACAGACATTTTCCGATCTCGACGAACTCAGTCGATTGGCATATGACACTCGGTCCTCCGGGTCGGGATTAGATTGACGAATTTTAGAGTGAATGAGAAAGCCAAAAACATTTTTGGAAAATGTTGAAAGTTATGCATTTTTTGGTGAGCAGTTTTTATGTTTCATAGACATTAAATCAATTTTAACTTCGCTTCCTATTAAATAAAGACCCTTATTACAATACATTTCTACAAAAAAGAGATCAATTTGAAAATGAATCTGAGGATTATGATTGATTACAGCACTCTGGAATTTTCTATTGGAATGTTTTCAGGCAGGAATTTGATATTGATGCAATTAGACAACTGTGAAATCAAGACCAATAGATCAGTTACATATCAGGACCCCATTCCGACAATTTATCAAAAGTCCTAATGATGTTAACAACAACAGGTTATCAATCCACGGATCAGATAATTGTTATTGTAATATTGAATTAAATCAGTCAGCATCCATAAATTTTCAACTTCAATCCAATATTTTTTTTTGGGTATGTTGGGGGGGGGGGGGTTGTATTGTCTTAAACCCCGAAACCTTCTTTTGGCTACGCCGTTGCTTGGAGTTATTAAATTCGCTTTTCATTTTTCGATATGTTTCAGATCGATCCGATGGTTATAAGTTAGAAAAATTGCAGTCAGAAGGTTCGCACAAATGAACATTTTTGTACTGATAAGGTATCAAGTTCCTTCCAGACAACTTGGAAGTGTTCGGTGATTATTTCTAGCGGTTGTAGATAATAAAATGAAATACAAAAGTCGTTTTATCGAAATAATGTTTAGCTTATTTCAATGGATTATTACTATATTGAACAATAAATAGGCGACAAAGAGTAATCAACAAACAACAAGCCATAACTTTTAAAGTATTCAAAATAGATATTTAAAGCCTTTAGTAAAGTTATTCGCAAAAGTAAGAGCTACAAATTTGCTGAAGACATCATTTCGATATAATCACTTCCAAGAAAATTTGTAAAAATATCTCACTCATAGGGGGATTAATCAGCAAAAGCACAATTCCAAAAGAAAGGGCATATTACCTCCATTAAATTCTCCGAAGATACTATTGACCTAAAATAAGCCGTTTTGGCGTTAATAATAGATTACATATTTTTGGTCATATTTCTGGCAATGGGAAATGATAAAAATCTTTCGTCCGCATTTAATGTTAAATATCTCTTTTGGTAATAGTCCGATTTCTACAATCTATAGCTTGTTCGAAAGGTATTCGTTAAAGCTGTCTAAAAACATATGATTTGGTAATCTATATTGTCAATTTTGGCAGATAATTTCAAAAAACTGCAAAAAACGCCCTTTTTACGCATTTAAACATTCATATCTTGGAAACTAAACATCAGAATCAAAAACAAATTAATAGCGTTCATACTGTTTTTTAGTTCTTTCATTTAAAATTGGTTTGGATAAGATCGGTTCAGCCATTGCTGAGAAACACGAATGAGAAATTGTCCGTTACATACACACACAGACACACACAGACACACACACACACACACAGACATTGTCCCAAATCGTCGAGCTGAGTCGATTGGTATATAAGACTCGGCCCTCCGGGCCTCGGAAAAAATCTTGAAAGTTTGAGCGAATTCTATACATTTCTTTTATAAGAAATGTAAAAATGTTTATTAAGCTTTCGTAATATTGTGTAGGAAAAAAGCTGAAAATTTGAAAAGAAATCTGAGGATTATGATTGATTACAGAACTCTAGAATTTTCTATTGGAATGTTTTCAGGCAGGAATTTGATATTGATGCTATTAGACAACTGTGAAATCAAGACCAATAGATCAGTTACATATCAGGACCCCATTCCGACAATTTTTCAAAAGTCCTCATGATGTTTACAATAACAGGTTATCAATCTACGGATCAGATAATGTTATTGTAATATTGAATTAAATCAGTTTGCATCAATAAATTTTCAACTCCAATCCAATATTTTTTTTGGTGTGGTGGGGGGGGGGGGGGCTGTATGGTGTTAAACCCCAAAACCTTCTCTTGGCTACGCCGTTGCTTGGAGTTATTTATTTCGCTTTTCATTTTCCGAAAGGTTTCAGATCGATCCGATGGTCATAAGTTAGAAAAATTGCAGTCAGAAGGTTCGCACAAATGAACATTTTTGCACTGATAAGTTATCAAGTTCCTTCCAGACAACTTGGAAGTGTTCGGTGACTATTTCTATCGGTTGTAGATAGAAAAATGAAATACAAAATTCGATTTATCGAAATAATGTTTGGCTTATTTCAATGGATTATTACTATATTGAACAATAAATAGGCGACGAAGAGTAATCCACAAACAACAAGCCATAACTTTGAAAGTATTCAAAATAGATATTTGAAGTCTTTAGTAAAGTTATTCGCAAAAGTAAGAGCTACAAATTTGCTGAAGACATCATTTCGTTATAATCACTTCCAAGAAAATTTGAGAAAATATCTCACTCATAGGGGGATTAATCAGCAAATGCACAATACCAAAAGAAAGGGCATATTACCTCCATTAAATTCTCCGAAGATACTATTGACCTAAAATAAGCCGTTTTGGCATTAATAATAGATTACATGTTTTTGGTCATATTTCTGGCAATGGGAAATGATAAAAATCTTTCGTCCGCATTTAATGTTAAATATCTCTTTTGATAATAGTCCGATTTCAACAATCTATAGCTTGTTCGAAAGGTATTCGTTAAAGCTGTCTAAAAACATATAATTTGTTAATCTATATTGTCAATTCCGACAGATAATTTAAAAAAACTGTAAAAAACGCCATTTTTACGCATTCAAACATTCATATCTTAAAAACTAAACATCAGAATCAAAAACAAATTAATAGCGTTCATACTGTTTTTTAGTTCTTTCATTTAAAATTGGTTTGGATAAGATCGGTTCAGCCATTGCTGAGAAACACGAATGAGAATTTGTCCGTTACATACACACACACACACAGACACACACACACACACACACAGACATTGTCCCAAATCGTCGAGCTGAGTCGATTGGTATATAAGACTCGGCCCTCCGGGCCTCGGAAAAAATCTTGAAAGTTTGAGCGAATTCTATACATTTCTTTTATAAGAAATGTAAAAAGTCCAGAAGATTGATTGAAGACATTTAGGATCATCTCACGAAACGTATACACCCATTTTACCCTAATTCTCCGCAAATCTAAAGTATGAAGTTATTCCTGGCTTTATATTGCGGTAAAAGGCTATATGCGGCTGATCAAAAGTGATGATTCTTATGTATAAAAATCCAGGTTATCGTTTGAATATAGTTAGACTGGTCGCCCGAAACGTATGTACCCGTTTTACCCCAATTCTCCCCATAACTCAAGTATAAAGTCAAACCAGGCTCTACATTTCAGAAAGAGGCTGAATGCGGTTGATCAAAAGTAGTATTTTTAATGCAAAAAAATCTGGGAAATCGATTGAAGATAGTTAGAATGGCCGCACGAAACATATGTATCCGTTTTACCCCAAATCTTCCCATAGCTCAAGTGTGAGGTTAAACCTGACTGTGCATCTCCAAAAGAAGCTGAATGTGACTGATGAAAAGTAGTAATTCTTATGTAGAAAAATCCGGAGAATCAGTTGAAGATAGTTGGAATGACCGCACGAAACATTTGTATATGTTTTACCCCAATTATTCACATAATGCATGTGTGAAGTAATGTCTTACTCGTTATTTCCGAAACAGGCTGAAACCGGCTGATTAAAAGTAACTTTTTTATGTTAAATAATCCAGGGAATTGATTGAAGATAGTTCGAATGACTGGACAAAATATGTGTATCCGTTTTACCCCAAATTTCTCCCATAGCTCACATGTCAAGTTAAACCTGTCTGTGCCTCTCGGGAAGAGGCTGAATGCGGCTGATGAAAAGTAGTTATTCTTAGGTATAAAATTCCGGGGAATCGATTGGAGATAGCTAGAATGACGGCACGAAACGTGTATACCCGTTTTGCCCCAATTCTTCACGTAATGTATGTGTGAAGTTATTCATGAGTAAGGAAAACAGGCTCAAGCGAATTTTTAGTACATAAGAATTAGTATTTTTATCAGTTGCAGTCAGCCTCTTTCGGAGAAGTACAGCCAGGTTTAACTTCATATTTGAGTTATCAGAGGAACTTAGGGTAAAACGGGTACACATGTTTCGTGCAGATATTCTAGCTACCTTCAATTGATTCCCTGAAGCATTTAAAATAAAAAAAAAATACTTTTTATCAGCCGCTTTCACCCACTTTCTGAAATGTTGGGTAAGTATAATTTCACACAAGTGTAAGGGACAGAATTGGGGTAAAACGGGTCAACACGTTTCGTGCGGTCATTCCAAGTATTTTCAATCGATTCCCTGAACTGATTTACACAAGAGAAACTACTTTGGCGAGCCGCTAACAGCCTCTTGCTGAAATAATGAGTAAGGTATAACTTCACACATACATTATGTGAAGAATTGGGGTAAAACGGGTATACAAGTTTCGTACGGTTATCCTAACTATTTTAATTCGATTTCCCGGAAGTTTTTACATAGGAATTGCTACGTTTCATCAGTCGCATTCAACTTCATTCGGAGAAGCAAAGCTAGGTTTAACCTCACACTTGAGCTATGGGAAGAATTGGAGTAAAACGGATATACACGTTTCGTGCGGTTATTCTAACTAGCTCGAATCGATTGCCCGGAATTTTGTACATAAGAATTACTATTTTTCATCAGCCGAATTCAGCCTCTTTCTGAAATGTAGAGCCTGGTTTGACTTTATACTTGAGTTATGGGAAGAATTGGGGTAAAACGGGTACATACGTTTCGGGCGACCAGTCTAACTATATTCAAACGATAACCTGAATTTTTATACATAAGAATCATTTATACAATGATCAGCCGCATATAGCCTTTTACCGAAATATAAAGCCAGGATTAACTTCAAACTTTAGTTTTGCGGAGAATTGGGGTAAAATGGGTGTATACGTTTCGTGAGATGATTCTAAATGTCTTCAATCGATTTTCTGGACTTTTTTGCATAAGAAATATCAATTTGTGTCAGCCGTTTCCAACTTTCTTTCGAGTTATATATTCAGTTTTGAAAATAAACCAAACGAAAAGGAGAATTGGGGCAAAACGGGCATGATAGCGTACCGTGCGGTCGTTGTAAATACTAATAATCAATTTTTCAGCCCTTTTTACATAAGAGAAAACCTTACCTGGTAAACGACATCCAGCCTTTTCAAAAAAATCGCGTTTTGGGTCCATTTTTTCCCACTGTGCGCTGCATTAAAAACCAAAAATTTACTGGCGATCATAATAATAATGGTCAAAACAAAACCTACATCTGGTGGATCGCAGTTCTACACTATACTATACTAAAACGTAAGTCATAGCCAAGTATCCATAATTGCAAACATGAACAGGCGTAAACATTTCAAAACTCAAAAGAACTGCTCATATTTAAAAGAAAGCAAAATCGGTTATAAAATGTATTCACTCGAAATATAAACAATATCAGTTAATATATGACAACACATTATTATTATTGCTTAGTGCAGCTTAAACCTTATGGGTCATTTAACTGATAAACTACACATTCGTCTGTTATGCCAAATGCAGAGCTTTCACCATTCATTCAAATTCAATCCGAACGAACCACAATACAGTTCAGTAAAACGCTTGCCTTCATCCCAACCGAATGAATTGCCGCTATGGATACCGAAGCAACAACACGAGGAAACAGAAACAGGAACGAATATATCCACACACGCTTGCATAAGCACGTATCATTATAATGATGAACAGTTGTGAGTATCATTGAGAGAGAGGATATCAGTATTCTCTTCTCTCTTGAATAGTGGTTCCTCTTTGCTTGGTTGATTATTTAGTGAAATTGGTTCAAGAACATACAAGCTGTTGAACCATTCAGATTCATTGTGTAATGCTGAATCTGAATATAAAATTCTTCTGGCCATATTAGCGGTTTTCAGCGTCTTTCGCTAAGTCAGTTAAGAACATATGGCTTGTGGAGCGGACATTAGGCAACAGGTACCGCTTATTTGATTCAGCTGAGGTTTGAGGGGAAAAAATTGAACTTGTGTTCACGATGCATTATAAATTTAGGGAAATCGTGGATATTCAAACATCGATATGCATTTATCAGTTTTTTGGATGTTGGTTCCTCAGACGATTCAGCCCAACACATATAGGTTCATTTTTTTTCTAACATTGTATCTCTAGCTTACGAATATTTGAAATTTTATAATCTTGAACCAAAACGAAGTGGTTATAAGCTTGGTTATAAGTTATTCGCATTTAACAAGGACAATATTTGTTTCAAACAATGATGTACTACATTCTTTTCCTAAATGTTGTACAGATAGGTTAAATGTTAACAAATATAATATTAACCACAAATTCGATGAGCAAGATTTATGACTCCTGATTAAATTGGATACCTACTAACGGAGTGTCTAAAATGTACGGCATATTGTGGAATATTTAATAATCAAAAAATTACTTCGAGCTTCGTCAAGAGTTGAGCAGGAATAGCAAAATTACACATGCCTTTTAATCTTTGGGAAGAAATTAGTATCCCGCTTTAATGCTTTAGTGATCTGAACAGATTAGTTCGCTGCAATTATTCCGAGCTTGGCGAATAAAGTTTTATTCGGAATATCCTCCAAATGAATCTTGACAGTTGACTTTAAGGCCTTTATTCTAAGTTACCCGAGATTTTTATTGCAACCAGGCAACCAAAAATGTTTTCAAATTTTGTTTAAATGGAAAAAATCACACTATATTTTTTTCCTATTCCATCAACATTACTATCCTATCATTCAAAATTTGTCAACTAGCTAATAAAAACTTGACACAATTTAACAAATTGCATTCATTGACATTTAAATCAAACATGATTTACAAAATTCATAGTCATGTGAAATTAAAATTAAATCTAAAACATTTTTGATGCTCGTATATGTCAGGAGCAGAACACGTAAATTTTTACGATTTTTCTAGTTCTGTGTAATACTAAAAAAAACCCCTGAGTTCAACTTGAACAACGACTGGCTTATGAATATTTAAAAATATATTGTATTCCATAAGACAAATTGTTTTTGGTTTAATAATTGAATGTCTTCCAAAACTCGTTGAAATGTAATATGCAAAAGTATTCTGCGTATTAACGATTTTTTTCAGTATTGATAATTTACTTTTTCAAAAGTTATAAAAGTTTTTCTGTGATCGTTTTTTCTGGTCAAGTCTACCCACCGCGGGAGCCTTAACCAAGGCTTGGGGAGCTTGACCAAGAGAATTTTAAAATATCAGAACAAAAAACAATGGCATATAACATGCTGTTATCTTTTCTTCCCATATTGTTGAGGTTCTTAGTACTAGTTAAAAATATAAAACGATTGTATTTCATGAGCTTTGATTTTTTTAATGCATTGCTTTTTTGGATTAACTGTACTGATTACATTACAGGTTCACGTGTCACAAAATCAGCCACCAAAATCACTAGTGTATCTATCTGTGGTGTCCTTGAACGATTGATTGAAAAAAATTTCTCTTCTTTTTGGAAACGGGAACGATTTTTCCAAAAAAAAAAACGCCATTTTCACCTGAAAAAAATTATTAACAAATCCATAACATTAATATGAAAATTTTGACGAAAAAATGGAATCGTTCAAGGACACGGCAGTTAAATTACGAACAAGCAAAAATAAAGTTTTGAAATCCGTTGCAAACTCTTTCGGCACTCGTAGTCACCGCAAATATCGTGATAATCGCGTTTAAAGTTTCAAATATAAGCGTAAGGGAGCAAGATGAAAAACGAAATGAAGAAGATGAAAAATTAGCTGATGGGATCGAAACAAATATAAAAATATAAAAAAATTAAGTACCAAATGGAACACGTTATTAATAATTGTTGAATTTCGTGCTTGGTAAAGTCTCCCCATGTTCCCTTAACCCTATTTGTATTTTCACAATTCGACAGATTCAATAGGTTGAAGACAAAACTAACGAATATTGCATATGAAAAGCGCACAGAACATGTACCTATCTCGAATAAAAATAATAAAAGACAACAAAACACATTTCTTGAGCGTTTTTTCAAAACGTCATATCTGCAATGAGTTACTCTCTGTTTATACTTTCTCTTTCGATTTTTACGGCGTCACTATAACACTTTTCACTTATTTTACAGTACAGATCGAAAGACGGTGGTTTTAACTAGCATATTATGCAAAGAGCTGAGGGATAAATGTTAAAGTGACCGAATTATTAACAGAAGAGAAAGTAAACAAAGAGAGTAACTCATTGCAGATATGACGTTTTGAAAAAACGCTCAAGATTTTCGTTATGAGTGCTGCTCTCCGGGGCAGCTGGACGGCATCATTTTTCGTACCTACATTCGCACCCAGCAAGCAAAGAGAATCTGGGTGCCTATGTACAGCTTGCTATGGAGAACGAATGATGCATAGCAGTTGATATCTCTTCGAACGGGAGAGAGAATGAGCAACGGGTAATATTACGCTATGCTCATATACCTACACTATAGAACAGCAATGATTCACCAGCCTCGGTGGTGGTGAACCAAAGCCGTCAACTCCGCAGCTCAGTGGTGAATGGCTCAATAGGGTGTATGTTCGTGAAGCGAAGAACGAATGAAGAGTGTTCGTTCTTTTTCAGCTGATTCGTTTTCCAAGCTCTGGCCAAATGACTTCCAGGGAGACCACTTAGCAAAATTATGCCAATGTCCGTTATGCCGAATGTCCTTCATTGCGACCAATTCTCAAAATTATGCCAAATAACCGTTATGCCAAATGACCTCCAGTGTGATCAATTCTTAACATTATGCCAAATGACCAGTATGCCGGATAACCATAATGCCATATGACGTTAAAATACCATTTGATTTAGCATCAGTGTTCCAAAAAAGTTTAAAATTGTTGCTGGTCTGATACCCGCTCATCTTTTTCGTCATTTTTCTGATCAATGTATATTCGGGACAATGGTTCTCATGAAGAAAAATAATCATGACGCACACTGAGCCATATATGCCATCTAACAAGATAAAATCGATAGCTCATCGAGCTTACGTTCAAGAGATTCGAGATCTTCGACAAAGTTTGCTAAAACATCTTAGCCTTTGAGTTCACGATCTAATATTCAACTATGCTGCATAGATAGCACTCTAATATAGCTGTTAAAGGGTGAGTCCTTGTGGCGTGATGTCTTCGACAAAGTTGTCCATCAAAACATCAAAGAAAGATTGTCAAAAAAACATCAAAATTCCACTGCCGACTGATTTCAAGATGCAGAAGTAGTACATAAATTTGACCTAAGAACACTTTATTTCATTTTTTTAATTTAATTTGTTTGCTCAATGAAGTTCTGCTTTTGAAGTAGGTAGTCAGTAAGTATAGTCAAACTAAACTAGGCAATAGTTTTCAAACTAAATTTTTTTAAAGGTTCCTTTTTGCAAACGTCATAGGTCCAAAGATATACAAACTCAGAAAATGAAATGAGCAAATTTGGTACTGCTGTAAAGTGCTAGTTTCTAATTCAGTTCGATTTTATGCTGTATGAGCATTCCGAAAAAAATACTTCCGTCGTTGTAACTGTAACATTTAGGTTTTCACGAAATCGCAGCATCATGTGCTATGTCCAACTTCATTGAAGAGTATAAATGAGTATCTTTAATTGCAAACATCATCAAAAGTTATATAGGCTTAAAGTTAAGATAGGCCAAAATAACAGTTACTTCAAGCGTCCAACTGTAAACTATCAAAATATAAAGTGATAAAGTGCAACTGTACTAGAGGTATGTTTCCATTGCACAGTGAGCCGGAGATTCTACATGCTGCTGACTTCAAAATGCAGAGCTGCTTAAGGAAATTGACTAAAAAAACAGGCGATATTATTGCTTTGGGAACATATCAAGCAAATTTGAGTAAAATTCAATAAGAAAGATCCAGTACACCAACTAGATGAGAAATATATTCTATTTACTATGAACAGTTTTGGATTTATCAAGAAAATAAAAATTGTGCTTCTTTATAACGTAACTCGATAAAAAGCTTCCAAAAAAAATATTGCATTCTCGTTACTAACCGTAGGCTCAAATTATCGTGAGTTCAGTTAGGTAAACACGATCATGTTTAGGGTCAATCTGGAGTTTTTACTCATAAGAAAGTTTTTGGAGTTTTTATTCATATGAAAAGAGAAATCTCTGCTTTAGTTTTTACGAATAACTTTTTTCTTCTATTTATCTGAGGAAAAAGGTTTGTTCCAGCAGACGGAAGTTGTTCTTTAACTCCGGTTTGCTACCAGAAAAAGAAGAAGAGAATACAGGAGCGTTTTTCAACATGTTTGCTACGGAGTATTTCCAGTGTCTTCTTGTACTGGAACAAACCTCACGATTCTGGTGAAATGCCAATAGAATAAGCTGATGGTGCCAATTTGACATATCGAACATAAGGTGTTTGGCGGATATGCCAAGTTAAAGCTAGTAACACATCATATCTACCATCCAGTTGGTTGTAATATTTTTTTTCCAAGACTATCTTACTAATGAGACTTGCAATTTGCATATTCTTGTCGCAATACAACTAAGTGGTCTCTAGTAAAGGTGACGCTTTCTTCCACAAAATTCCCAACGCGGCTCGGAGCAAAAGAATGCGACTGAAACGCCTTATACCTTCTTTTGTGACCCTGAACCATGGCATCTCCTATGCACAGACAACAATGTGCACATATGAACAACAAACTGCCAAGTGTCAGCTCTGTGCATAATCTGGCCATTATGGAAAACCGTGCCCCCAAAGAAAAAAAAATCAGCTGCAACCAACAAAACCATCCAAATTTCAAAGCTAAGACACAGACATTTGTCCAACCAGCAACGAAGGTTTAACCTAAAAGCAAATATTGAATGAACGACTACATCCAGCGCTTCGTTAGGAACAAACAGCATCGCCAAACAAGATGCAGACAACAAGGAGGAAGAGGCTTCACGACCGTAGTAAGCAAAACGTAAAAGCATAACGTGAACCTCAGGACAATATTAGCGTTGATAGTGCGCGGACGAAAGCGTTGTCAGGCGACGCCGAAAATCCTTCACCGTCTAGGAATACAGTCTCTGCTCGGGAAGGTGTGTTCGAAAAATTCAATGGAAGCTCCTTAAAATGCTTTTTTAATTTGTTTTGCAAATATATGAAAGACCCACGGTTCCTTTAAGCTTAAGCACAAGTCGTGTCAAATAAACGAATTGAAACAAAAATTAAGATATGTCAACTGTTGTCAAAAAATCCAATTGGGAAAACAAGCGTTAAAAACACCCTGACAGTTCTCAACACTGTCGGTAGAAAAGGCTATACACCCGAATGCAGTCAGTGCTGTCAGTTGACTTGCTACAAAATTAGAGAAGAAATTGAATTGAAACAACGTAGGTTTAAATTGTAGTTATATTAGCAATAAAAATTCTCCTTTCTTATTTGAACCGTCGAGAGGAACAGACCGTGAATAAAAGTTTTTCCGCTGTACGAGTCCCGAAAGTTCGAACCACCGGTAATCACGATCCTGCCTCAACACACCCTTTATTTGGAAAACCTTGAGTGCGAGAGTGTAGGGGATTGCCTGCAAAAGAATGTTGTAATATGCGGACATTAAAATAATTCAATGTAGACGTAACGCAACTGCAAACAAATGTTGTTTTCCTACAAATTAACACTGACAATCGAGTGTATGTATTACCCAAAATATCAAATAAGAAATGAAATTTCATATAATCGCCAGAAACAACAACACGGGAAAATTGTATCCAGAGAAGTGCATACGGGTTTATTGATTAATCTACTTGATTTTTAATGGTTCAAAGAAAATTTGTGTCTCAATAATACAAGATAGCTCGACAAACATGTGATTACGGCTTAAAACAAACTGACAAAATACTTTTTGAAAGAAATTACGGATAAATCGTTACTGGCCTGTCACAGTTCACATCCGTTAGCATCTGTGATTAGTAACAGTTAGTCCGGAATTTCCACTTAAATTGAATTTAGACAGTTGGTTTATACGCCCTAATCATATGTTTATCGAGATATGAATTTTTTTTCTTGTTCTTGATCAGCAAAACACTTCCAAAAAATTAGTCAAATTAGCTAAGCTCCTACGCCCACAGCTCAGCAAATTATTTACGAAAAATACTCGATAAACGTATGATTAGGGCGCAAAAATCATCTGTCAAAATACGCGGGGTAATTCAGGACGAACCGTTACTCGTCAATCAAACATGTTGAATTTCCCCCACAGACAAACAGACATAACACACTTAAAAAAATATCGATCCGTCTGAACCACGTATATGGCACCCTATCCTATTTGCATTGAATTGACATAAGTCAACATCTCAGTGGGGACACAAATTGTGGACCCCACTGACAGTTAAAATTGTTCTGCTCGTTTTGCTTGAAGCTCGATCTTCACTATTCAGACACGGTACAGCATGACTCAAGCTTTAGATGTTTCATAAAATAGTAAAATATAGCACCGCTTATTGATGAAAAGTGATGTTTTGGACATGTTTGTGAATTACAAAAGCTTTACACCGCACCTATGCATCAACAAATTAAATGAACTCGTCTATTTTAAAGCGGTGCTGAATGGAAATGATTCTGTTGATTGTATACTATTCCCCCGAAAATCATTCCCCAGAAAGCCATTCCCCAGAATTCCATCCCCCAGAATACCATTCCCCAGAATATACTATTCCCCAGAAAGTCATTTCCCAGAATGTACCATTCCCCAGAATTCCATCCCCCAGAATGCACCATTTCCCAGAAAGTCATTCCCCAGAAAAGTTTTATTTTTTTATTGATTTGATCTTTTTAACGTGGTACAGTCGTGATTCGCTGGTCAGTCCAACTAACGAATCAAATTCTTTAGTTGGACATAGACTGTGGCCCAACCAACGAACCACTACTGTATTTGTTCCCACTTCCATCAAACGACATTCTTCGCTTTCGATTCGTGCACATTTGAAATGATTTGCATTGTGTTGAAACTTGAAGTTAGGACATTATTTGCTAATTCATGTTGTGTTGAATATTGCAATGAAGACAAAATAAAACACTGAAGTGTTTTCCCCAAAAAGAACTATTGTCCCGGAAACATATAGAACAAAGTTCCAGAATCTAATACAAGTTTGTTTTAAGAGACATTTGGCAACAATCATAGTAAGCGGTAGGGCCCCTTCCTAGGATTCAAAGAAATGAAACTTATGTAAGTAAGCTTATATGGTAAAACCAAAACTTGTCGAAGTAATTGAAGTGATGTGGTGTTAGGCTGCTGAGTATGAGCTGTTGAAAGCGGTGCCAGTTATCCATTTGCTTACCCGATTTACTCAAACATAGGAATTGATCCTTCTTTCAAACATGAGCAGTTCGTTGAATTTTCATGCCAAATGACTCTTGCACGCAAACTTGTGATCAACTTTTGAGCAAAGCTATCCTGTTCGGCATAAAGTCTTTTGGCACAACATCGTCTGACATAAGACATTATATAGTAGTTGGCCATTTGACCTAACAGTCGTGTAGCACAGACAAACAGACATAACACTATGATTAATTCCTTAAAAATATCGATCCGCAAAACACTATACACGGTTCCAACCACTCATTTACAAATTAGTTAACCCTCAGACCCCGGAACTTTTTTTTACTAGTGGTCTATTCCGTATATTTGCGCATATATCAGTGGCGCCATATATGGATTATAATCGTAAATGCGATCACTGTCCCAACTAAAAATATATTCAAAATGACCGCTAACATTGGCGAAGAATTGTTTGTCGAGTAATATATCTGTTATTCTGTGGTATAAGTACCATTTGGTATAAGGTACGAAAATATTTTCGAATGTATTTCGGGTAGATCGTACATTTGCATAGGAAACATTTCCAATTCAAAAGAAAAATAAACCTCGACAAACATATGATTGCAACGTTAAAGCCAACTGTCAAAATTCACTTTTAGCGGAAATTCTGGACAAACCGTTACTTTCCAACCAAATATGTTGGCAGTAAACAAAAGAGAAAGGTTTTAAAGCTGTGAACTGTGTGTGGCCTATAACGGTTTGTCAGGAATTTCCTTTCAAAGAGAATTTTGACAGTTGGATTTTACGCCGTAATCGTATATTTGTCGAGAAATGCTCGAAAACACACCAAACTATTTGTCAAAATGAGCATTCATTTCGACTTTAATACAGATTCAAGGAAAGTTCAAAAGAAGGAATCAACGCCTATGATTGAATAAACCGGTCAGAGGAAAATAGCACAAATTTGCGTGCAAGAATTTTTTGGCATGCAAAATCGAAAAACTGCTCATAATTGAAAGAAGGAACTAATCCCTATGATCGAGTAAACCGGTTATACGAGTGGATACCAGGTTTGCTTCCGAGAGGCGGCCACATTCGGCAGAATGTCCTCAGCAGTTTTACCGCATCAGTTCCTTGACTTTGGTAATGCGCAAACCTTAGGCTTCACCACAAAAAAGAAATCATTAAAAACATTAACTTTTCTGGGGAATGGGGCATTCTGAGGTATGACTTTCTGGGGAATGCAGCATTCTGGATAATGGCTTTCTAGAGAATGGTATATTCTGGGCAATGTCTTTCTGGGAAACGGTACATTCTGAGGGATGGAGTTCTGGGGATTGGCTTTCTGGGGAATGGTATACAACCATTCTGTTTATTGTGCATCGACCTTAACGCGACGTCTTAGATCTTGGCTTTGAAATCATGGTGGCGTAGCAGATACCTGGTCACTCATTCGCAACTGGAGTATCCCTCAGTAGCTCCATCATCGCTTATGCAAACATAGTTCCAACTGAAAATATATTTAAAATGACCGTTAAATACGGCAAATAATTGTTTTTGAGTGTTATATCTGTAAGTATGCGATTTTCCCTCAAAATGACGCTTGGATTTTAGGCCGTACGTAATCATAAGTTTGTCCAGGATAATTAGTATCGTCGAATATCTATTACAAACCGAAACAGTTGTGAAGAAATGATTTGAAACGTGCCAGTAGTTACGCTGTATTAATTTGAAAAAATACCTTGAAATTGGACAATCACAACGGTCTTCTAATAAAAGACGCCTATCTCATTTGCCTACACCTCAAACGTGTTATTCCAATATTGGTCAGCCTATCACTTTTTTCAGTACACCGGAGTAGCACCATGTACAATCGAAAATGCTATCAGATAACGCTAAATTGCTTGATTTCGACATACGCGTCAGTCGAACGCGTCAAACAAATTTTCGCCCATATTTAATGGTCTACGTTTAAATATGCCCGGGCTTACCTTGGAATCGAGTAAAGAAAGACTGACTGTGAAGACATCCAACTTGCAGAAAGCTGACGAAAGCACTGCGGTTTTGTGAATGAAAACGAAAAGCTTGTACGAATGTTTGTGTTCTTTTTTGGCATTCCATTATGCTTCATGCAAATGTCGTTTTCATTTTCTATTTGTTTACACATTTCGTAAATGTTACCTTCAGTTTAAAATTGTCCGACAGTACCGTACAGAGTCTGCATATTAATTGTTTTAATTACAACGTTCATTAGCACAATATTTCATACAGTGCAGGACAAATAGAGTACTAGAGGTACTCAATATTAATCCCATAAATAGCTTAAAAGTTAAAAACAGATTTGTTTTAGGATCCTAGAGAAATAGCGGGCTAGATCATATTCAAATACGGGTTCAGGAAAACGAAAATTTATCAGTTTTTTTGCGTGTTGATTTGACTGCAGCCTATGACTAATTAGATCTCGGTCCGTCAAGACAAATTTGAGAAAATTGAAGCGGCAACAGACAGTCGTCTGCAAATTATGTTTTGAAATAATATATGCCAGATAATTTCCATTACAGTCGTGATTTGCTAGTTGGATCACATCCTATGTCCAACTTAATAATTTGATTCGCTAATTGGAACAACGACCCGCAAACCAATTCGTTCACAGGTGTTAAGAACTATCCAAAGCAGACGATAGCAATGTAAATGCATTTGTTGACATCTCTAATTATTATCCGGCAACGGATTGTGGTTCAGGTTATGGTATTCAAGATTCTGTTTCGGCTTGGTTTGCCGTCGATGTGTGGGAAACTTTCAACTTCATTTACACAGGGTTTTTCACTGTGTGTCGTCTGGTTGCAGCACTTGCACGTAGGAATTTGTCCCTCATAGGTGTATAACATGGTTTAAGTGGGAGGGAATAGGTCTTTCGAGCCGCATCCTTGCCATAAGAACACCGTTAGGCATGCTAGGGAAGAATTTTCTCCAAGTGTCAAATGCAACAAAGTCTACTTCTCCGAATTGTTTCATGTATTTTGTTGTTGGTTGGAGAATACGTGGTGACAAGTCATGTAGTCTTACCTCGATATTGTCATTTTCTATATACACGGGCATCTTAATTTCAACGCTGTCACTGTCAAGCACGTGTTTTAAATTGTTCCGTAAAACCGAATTTTTTTGCTTGGTCTAACGTGTTGAATGATATCATTACTGCACTGCGTAGGCGATGATACTGAAGATAGGCGACTTCTGTAAGCTTAAGCTCCATTTTTACTTTCAGAAAATATTCAATTTCACGAAGACTCAGTCGTATGAAACATTTCAAGTCGACGCCCGCTGTGTTGGGTCGAACCAGCGATTTTTCGTCAACTTCACTCATGACGGCAAGAATATTATAATTTGATCTAGACACAATGTACACTAGGATTTATTAGTCGTCGTTCACTTTTCTCGTTTGTTGCTCTAACTTGACAGAACTAAAAACTAGACTTAATGGTTTTTTTGTTCTTAAGGCAATTTGTACAAGATAAAAGCAACTGTTTTTTTTTCTTCGTTCGTTTCTCACTGGATCCGACAAGTATCGTGACCAAGGTCTGAAGTGTCGGAACTGTTTCAAGCTTAAGACAATAATACGCAGGGAGAAACAGTCAATCGACAATGTTGTCGGTGCCACTTCAAATGTGGCATTATTGGCTCGAGTTGATGTCGCTCCAATGGCCTGCATTCCTATCCATCAAGGTATTTCCACTGCTTCTGGTATTGATTTAATTCAAAACTCTTGCAATAGCATTCCTGGAGCAAGTGATAGTATAACAGAGATAGATCGCCAACAAGGTTTTAAAGTAAAGGATGTATAAATATGGTTCGCGTGAAACGGTTTGAGGAGGATAGGTTGAGGAACAAGAAAGTTCAAGAAATGTTACTTAACGAGTTATTTGTAACATTGCCTTTTTATATTAATTCCGGTACGAGAGAGCGTATTCTCCATGAGATGAAATGAAATAGATGAACCATTTGTGGAAAATGCCAGGAAATGAGCAGTCGATTTCCATAGCTAATTGTGATAAAGTGCAAGAAAAGCAAATGGGTAATGCAGTTTCGCGTTTGGCAATGAACGATTTCGAATGATCTTCTACAAGTCGTTTTTTGTTCCTGAGTTTCGCTGTAACCTTATTTCTGTATTTGAGATTGAGAAGACAGGTTAGAAAAAAAATTCTATGTCGAGAAAGTTAGGTGCTTGATGTAGGGATGAAAGAATATTTGAGCAAACAATTAAAATTGCGTGAGTTTGAGTAAATTAATATGCCGTACACCGAGAGGTAAGCACTAAATCTACAATACAGCGCAGTGTCAAAAGTCGTACTTAATTAGATACTTTCAGTACAATTAAATAACGCTAATATTCAAAAAGTTCGTAACAAATTGATTGTAATTTAATTACAGGAAAGATTTTAGCTACAGCTCGTATTTTTAATACGCAAACCTTTTAAGCAACTCCAACATGTACTTTATATATGCTATGTATCGCACAACGGCATTAAGCTTAGCTTAGGTAAACTGCCCGTAGTTGCATTTCGTGACCGAACGAGTGAGTGAAAATGCACAATGAACCAGAAAATTATGCATGGAAGGAGCGAATCATTCGCAACCTGTATCTTTCCTAATTTGACCTAATTGTTCCACAAAATTTTCAATACCGACGTTGGCCACGTCCTATTCTGTTCTACCGGGGAAGGAAATAAATGTTAGCTCGACATTTGCAGTTGAAACCGAGACTACCTCTGGATCTCAACAAGCATCATGGGAAAGGAATTGTGTTAGTAGGAGAGGGAAAAAATCAGGAGATGTCTTGGTAGACAATATAATCTTAACAATATGCATGTTTAGATTAAGTTTGCACGATTGTCCTTACTAGCAAAAGGAAACTAACAATATAATCGAAGGTCGTAAACAAAATGAAACTACGACAGGAAACTGTTGAATTTATTCAAGAAATGAAAATTTTTTGAGCGGCCTGAGATAAGCAAAATTAAATACACTAGCTACTAACACGTGCGTCGTTTGTTCACCTTCCCTATCAACATACATATTTTTTTAAAGGATTTGTTACGTACCAGGATAGGGGTATAACGAAATTTGTGAGTTACATGGGGAGCCAATTTTTGCAATGCGTAATTTATGAAGGTTCCCATATTTGACAACCCAAAGCAGAGGAAATCTAAATTCATCCACCTACCAAAGCATTCATTTGCTATATGTGGATAACTTGAAGACAAAAGGTGTCATATTTTACATTTGCAAGCATAAATGAATTGCGTAATCTATGTTTGGGGCATTTTAGCTCGATAATACCTCTTAGAGCCAGCAAAGAGAAAAAAAATTAGTTTGCTATTGAAACCGAAACTATCTGAATGACTGCGCTGCAAGCGGATGAATGAATGACGTACCACAGAATCAAACAACAAATTATATTCAGCGCGAGGGCATAATTTATATTTCGTTCCTCTTTCAAGCTCACACGGGGATGTCAATTTCCGGCTCGAAAAAAAAACACGCGGTTCTGAGGAAACCTTCTTTGAACCAACCATCGCACCCAAGATGAAATACGCAATTTCCAGAAAACATCGGAAGAAAACTACGATTTCACTAATTACTTCAGATTTTTAAGTTTCTTGTAGATACACATGTACATACAGTTCTATAACATTCACCCGACTGTCATTCGCCCGAAAGTCGCTTACTTGAATGACGTTCGCACGAAACGCCATTAATCAGAATGGACCATTTACCCGAATGCCATAAGCCCGAATAGACCACTTGCCCGAATGCCATAAGCCCGAACAGACCACTTGTCCGAATGTCATTAACTCGAACATTCGGGTTGATTCCTTCTTTCAAACATGAGCAGCACTTTGAAAATCTGTATGCCAAATACAAACAAGTTCGCCAGCAAGCTGTACATCGAATCGTTTTCCCGATTTACTCACCCTACCCCTAGGTTGATTCCATCTTTCAAACATGAGCTGGTCTTTAAATCTACATGTCAAAGGGCCAGTTCATAAATTACGTAACCCTTTTAGTGGGGAGGAGGTACGGCAAATTGTGACATGTGGTGACATATGGGGGAGGGGGAGCAAGCTAGAACGTTATGTAATGTTTTTATTGAAAAAGAAATTAACGAATTTGTTACGTAATAGGGAACGGGGGTTAAATAAATTTGTGACAATTTGTTACATGGGGGAGGGGGGGGACCAGCTTTGGGCAATTTTTGCGTTACGTAATTTATGAATGGTCCCAAATAAGTTGGTTGTAGATCCACTCGTTTGCCTGGTTTACTCAAACATATGATTCTTCTTTCAAACATGAGCAGTTCTTTGAATCTGTACACCAAATTGCCCTCGCAAGTAAATTGGTGAACCGTTTTGCTTTTAGACAATAAAAATGCACATACACATTTCAAATTACCTACTTGGCAAGTACGTGGTGTGACTTTCTAACACACTCTCTTTTTGTCGCTTGCTGAGCAAAAAGGCAAAGCTAAACTACGCGGGGAAGCTTATCTTCTTCAATATGCCTGAAAGTATTTGCACATACTGCTGGATTGTTTTCTATTGGAGAAAGAACCGGTCGCGTAAATTATAAGAAAAGGGAGACAGATTACTGGAAGGCTTCAGACCGTCGGCAACAAGCAGGCAAGCTGCCGCCGATTCGCGTCGAAAGTATTCTCATTGAAATGCGATACTAATTATGGGTACACATTTCTGTCCCAAGCAACTAGGCATACGATATATAACAAGCGCCCATGAAAAAAAAATGTTGAGCAATCGTTCACTTACCGCTCTAACCTGTCGGTTGAACATATAGCAGAGACAGGTCCATATTTTCGATGCCAGCACCAGAAATGCTCGAAAGTTCATTTGAAATTGAGACAACATTGGCATCGTCCACCAGCACAGTTCCCGGGTTTTCCCTCTCGCCCGGCCACGGCTTTCTCCGGGGGGTTTGATGCTTCGCTGATTATCCTTCGGCTAAGGCTGCAAATTCCGCTTCCCAGCGTCTGCCACCTCAAATTTATGCACTCAATTGAACGGAACTAATTTGCTGAGAATTAAAACGATTCGAGGACGAAGACAAATAACAGCTTGCGTCCGAAAGGAAAATCACATCTCGGCTTCGATGATTGCGGCTAAAAATCACACAGCAGGCAAAATTTTTCGCAAAAAATTAAGCACTTTTCTAAGCTGCCAATTTGGGTACAATTTCAAACTGGCGACACTCCCGAACGCAAATGTTTCTACACAAAATTTTCCACGCTGCACAGACACAAACTTGGCATGAGAAAACAGAAAAAAAAACTTTTCTTCATCCAATTTTTTCCGTCGCCGAATAACTGAGCCGTGCTCCTGGTGGGAAATGTGAGACTTACCACCAAAAAAAAACTGCCTTGAAGAAATTACTCTTGGCTGATGGTCGCAGCAAGAGCCAAAGCATCAGACACCAGTAAAGTAACTAGAAAGGTATTTGCGACTGTGTGAGTATGATCCGATACTTTTGCGAGTGCTGCAGGATGACAGTTGTTTGACAGCAGGTGCCGAAAAAGTCAAAAAATGACAAATAAGCCCACGTGGCAAATATGGATCGATGGAACCGAAATCGAAAGGTGGCAACATATTTCTCGAATAATTAATCTCGAGCGTACACTGAAACGAAGGTCATGGCATAAATTACTATATTAGAGGTTTAAATTAAAAAGCGGTGAAAAAGGCAGTACCAGTGAATTTTGGTAGAAAAATCAATGGTTAGAATTGCCATATGCATAGTTGTTTTTAAAATTGCTATCTGGTTGAAATTACTATTGTTTACCATGTTATAGTAATAGTAATATAGTATTTTACTACAGAATTTAATTTTTTTTTGATTAAGGGTTGATTTCTTTACCCTCGCTTGACGCTTAAGCTAGGTTTAAACGTACTGGTGAACCTGGTTTAAAAGTTAAGCGAGGGTGAAGAAATCGGTTCTAACTGAAAAACAACTTTTTTCGATTTTATTATTCGATTCTTCATGCGTCACTATTCACTTTCAAATATTGATTACTAGATTGATTATTTAATTTTTATTTTCTGTAGTCTCCAGACCTTTAAGTTTTAGAGGGAAGATGCAACAATGTGCTTTTAATTTTTCACATACCGATGATAAATTGCGGACAGAAATGTAGTCAACAATTAATTTCACTTCACTTTCATTTGAATAAAAGCTCACTTTGGGAAAACAGTACAACGAAATCCAAAAAGCGTTTTCTTTCACGCAGGCGGATTTTTAACAGTCAATTTCATCACTGCATGAAAACCAGTTTTCAGTTTGCTGGTGACTAGGGTTACCAAATGGACTGAGAGCAAATTAAGGACATCCCTGCCAAATCTATTCGGAATTGGAGCCTGAATCAGTTGTCACTTGAGCCAGAATTCTGAAAAAGTCGGGATTCTGGCTTATGTTCCAGCAGTTGAACTGGGACGTTGAATCTTGATCGAGACAAATTGGAATGGTGTAGTGCCAATATTGAACGAAGATAACATCTTTGGCTATATCGAGTTATCCAACAAATTTTGGTTACTTCTGAGTAAAAGAACTTTTGGTTGGGATGAGTGGCCGAGAGTATGCATTAACAAAAACAATCGCTGGAAGTATTTGAAATTGACAATTGAAATTGATTCTCTTGGAATAAAGTTGATCTGAATAATTTAATACAGGGTGATTCATCATGACGTTTTTTTGATCTCGCAAAAATTTAAAAAAATGGAGTAAATCGCGAAATGTTTATTTGTCAATCGAAAGAACATTTTTTGCCATTTATTGTTTGAAAACAATTTCTTTTAAACGTTGACCATGTTGTCGCTTGAGGTAATCCTTTCGATTGGTCCAATTTTTGGTGATGGATTCGAGTATTTCAAGTGGTATCTGGCTAATTAGTCGAGTAAAATTGGTTTCCAATGGGAATGTCAATGTTTTCTTCAATGCGTGCTGGATGTGGTCGATTTGTTCGCTAACCATCCAATAACGAGAACTGCAACTTTCACTCTTTTATTGTATGGTGAATAGTGGAATCAGTTGGCCGATTATATCGACCATATTATGGACGGAGTGCACGAAACACATTTCTCACAGATCGCTGGTTTTCGAAATATAGTTGAATAATTTGAAAATCGTGAGCATACTGTGGTGGCAAACAATACTAAACTACAATAAAATGACATGCCTTGGTAAAACCATCATGTTGAACCACTCTGTATATGCCAAGGTTTGAGACTAAAAATAAGGACATTTGAAGTAAAATAAGGACGTTTTCCAAAAACCTCGAAAATAAGGACATGTCCTTTAAAATAAGGACGGTTGGTAACCCTACTGGTGACCAATTAGCCGAAAACCGGTTTTCGTTGAAGAAATTGGCTGTAACAGTATAGCGGACTGCATAATCAACTTTTGTCATATATACGATGTTTTATTTCGTAATTTGGAATCAACTCAAAAAAAAAAAAATTATGTCGTGTGAAATACGTATTTAGTATTAAGTATTTAAATAGATCACCACAAAAAACGACTAAAGATAAGCAGATTTGCACGTATTGTTCTATGGATTAAAAGGGTCTTTTGGATTACGTGGTGTAGCTTCATCAAGTAAGGCTTCCGTTAATTGATAACTTGAATGAAGAGTAAGATGTAGAGTACCAGGTATTGTGCCCATTATGCACAAAGTGGTCGAGTCCAACCTTCTCTTTTGGAGAAATATCACATCAAAAGCTAGTCAAGTAGCTACCAAAACGAGAAACCGTTTGTCGGGACCATACTTATTTGTGTTTTTTTTTAATTAAAAGAATTCTTACCTGTTATGAATATTTATCAACCTTTTTTATGTTGCTAAATAATCGATATTATCGATGAATCGATTAATAGTAGCTAATTCATCGAACTAATCGTTTAGCACGAAAAAAAAAATTACTGATCAATTTAAAAAATCAGACATCTCTAACTATTCTCAACGTAAACTCACACAAGCAGTGCACGAACTTACACACCGTGCGTAGACATTGAAAGTTGAACTTAATCCAAACCAACCGAATGTACTGTGTACCATACATGACTTGAGCCCATCGCATTTTGTTTATGTATGCCAATTTTAAACTATCACCACATGGTGACAGGACTATAAACTTTGTGTACAGCAAGTAATTGTAATTCGATAACTATTCAATAGTGTTGTATATCTAGCGCATTATAATTATTATAGGAAACACCATCAGATTTAAATAAGTAATTTATTTGCAAGACCATATCTACAGTGTAGTTAATCATTCGCCAACGCTAGTTGATTTGTAGCGTATATAAAATATGTAGCACATTATGAAGCCATTGAAGTTCGTGGTGCACAACCTCCATGTCAAATGTGCAATCGTTAACCTTGGACGAAACATTCCGCGTCGTTTTGATACATCTATTCATTTATGCCTCCACGGCAACTTTTTTCGCGGACCGTTCAGTATCTGTTAGAGTCAGAGACTTTTAAATTTAATTTCAACATTCAATCGAGAGCTGAAACGTACCTTTTTCTTTTCGCTTCTTTTCACGCACTGGGTCATCTTCCGGGACATTTGGCAGCCGTTGAACTATATCTTCCGGTTCGACGTCCAACCGATCTTCCACGTTTTCTTCGCTCACAAGTTGTTCCAGCTCAGCCAAAACATCGTCCTCATCATCCTCCGTTAGAACTCCGTTGAGCAGCGAATCAATTTCCTGTTGCTTTTCAATACTTTCGCGCGTTTCATCCAGAATTTGTTCCACTTCTTCGATCGACAGCATCTCGTTGACTTTTTTCAGCGCTTCGTTGCCTACCTTAAGGCCGCTAACGACTTGTGCTTCTACCAGTGCAAACTCGATATCGGAGGCAAGCTTTTCTATCGTTTCGATTTGCGCGTCGGCGTTCGTGAGCAGTTTTTCCTGGTACTTTTTCTTACGCAGTAAAGTTTTTGCTCGCCTGAAAAAGCAATTGAAATGTCATCGGATAATTTATGAATATTTTGAGGAGTTGGTAGATAAATCGTAAATGCCGAAAAAATCTTCAGTATCACACTCACTCTTTTCGTCCCGCTGCCAAACATTTTTTTGCCATTTCACGATCCTTTTCCAATTGTAGCTCTATCCGTTTTTGATATTGTTTCAGTTTGTCTCGTTGTTGTTTAAGTTGCTAAGTAATAAATACATTATTTTTTAAAGATTTTTATTCCACAAAAAAGAACAATAATATATTTACCAGAATAGCTTTATCTTGTTCGGTCACTCTGCTCACTTTGGTTTTATTAGTTGATTTTCCAAACAAATTTCCCATGTTCTGCGAGGGATTCAGAAATTTTTTTTCAGTCGATCACAAATCTAAAGAAAGGACCAATTACTAATACAACAGACGAAAATTAGAAACAAAACTTAAAGGTTTAATTGCATGAAAATGATGATTCAAAAGTAATGTTATTGTTGATTGTTTTGATTTTTTTGTGGAGGAGTTATTTTTTTAATATTCCCATGTGGCAAAAGATAAAAAAATTTGTACGTCATTTAGCATTCTGACGCTGGGACCAAAGATGATGATTATATAGAGATGCGCGAAGACTGAAATCTAAAGTTCCAATCGAACATTTTTCGACAAACATATGATTACGGCCTAAAAGCCAACTGTCAAAATCGACTTTGAATGGAAATTTCAGACAAACCGTTACTAGTCGAACACAGTTCACAACAGTTTATGAAAGAGAAAACTTTTCTCTTTCATTTACTACCAACATCTGTGATTGGCGTGTAACGGTTTGTCCGCAATTTCCATTCAAAGTGGATTTTGACAGTTGGCTTTTAGGCCGTAATCATATGTTTGTCGAGATTTTTATCTGTTACACGCAGAAAAATATCAGCATAAATAAACAAATTCTGGTTTTGAATAGCAATTTTCTCGTTTGATATAATGACAAACAAGATTCAGTTTTGATTCAATCAATGCAGTTACTTGAAATTACCAACAAATTCATTTTTGGCTTTTCAATAGTTTCAACAAATATTTCGTTTGAAACAACAAAATCATGATAGGTTTAACCGAACAAACAAGTTCGAAGAAACCAAACCAAATCTTTGGTATTAATCAAAGGAAAAAAAAACAACTCAAATTTAGTTGAAATCAAACAAAGATTCGGTTGGTTTTTAACAGGGATAAGTTAGATCTAACAAATTTTATTTTGATTCAGCAGTGTTTCTGTTTAAAATGCAAACAGAAGTATTTGTTGAATTAAACCAAATACATGATTTCGAGAAACACCCATTTCAGTCATTCGTTACTAGACTGGTTCATTTTTTGACTTTTAGCTTCACCAGGCTCTACTGATTCCTTTTATGGGCCTAAGTAATTGTGCAAATTTTGGCACCGATCGGTTGTGTCTACGGACCCTCCAAAAATTTCAAAGTTTATATGGAAGTTTGTATGGAAAATCGGTTACCATTGAAAATAAACTCTTAAAAAATTACCTCGTCAATCAATCAATCAGAACACTATTTATTTCTAAAGGTATTCTTCTACTATTCTAATAAATAGAATTCTGATCAATTGATTGATGAGGTGATTTTTAAAGAATTTATTTTCAATGTTAACCGATTTTCCATACAAACTTTAAAATTTTGGAGGATCCGTAGACACAACCGATCGGAACCAAAATTTGCACAATTAGGACCACAAAAGGAATCAGTAGAGCCTGGTAGAGCTAAAAGTCAAAAATTGAACCAGTCTATTCGTCACGTTTAAGGTTCAACTAAACGTTTTGTTAATTCTAAAAGGCTTGATTCTTCTGCGTGGATTATATCGAATCAAATTGTTTAGTTGGACAGAGGTTGTGGACCAACCAGAGGGCATGAAGCGTCACTCAAACATTTCGATAAAAGCTTCAATATATTTTATAAAAAAAAAAAACCATGATACATTGTGCAATGTAGCGACAAACAGAACGCAATGCCCAATAAATCTCCCGGATAGAAATTTACAATGACATTTACCCTACAAACAATCATAAAACAATAGATACTATGGTTATTACTGTTTACTGTTTTGTAAATCTACTGCTTATGTCAAACGATGGACGCAAAATCAAAGTGTGAACCACTTCCTTTACGAAGGAAGGCTATAATATTTTATCTTAGAAAATCCCAATGACCTCGACTGGGATTAAACCTGGACACCCTTGGGTAAACACCAGTTAGGTTTATACATTAACCACTAGCGCGGTCTATAAAACCTGACTAGGTATTGCGCACTTCCCACCAACCTGGGCTCCGCACTGTCAAAGTGCGAGTGATGAAACCGCTACTGAAAACTGCCAGCTGTCAAAACACATGTATTTCAAGTGATAGAGATGGTACTTTTATAGACAGACCAGTCGAACTAACCAATCTATGAGAAGAATTTAATAGAAGAATAATAAGTGCGCAGTGCGGTTAGAATCCAGTTTTTAGTGCCACAAGCGATAAATCTATATTATTTTTTTCAAAATCTCTACAAACATATGATTACAGCGTAAAAGCCAACTGTCAAAATTTTCTTTGGAAAGAAATTACGGACGAACCGTTATAGGCCGAACCCCGCTCGGACGTGCCTGGCAGAATTCCCCTCAGATAGCCGGTAGCGAAATAAAAAGTCTGGCAGAATTTCTGGGGGTCTGGCTGGCAGAGTGCTGCCCAGCCGGCCGGCTCAAATGCAACAACCGTTTCTGGCAGAAATTTTCGCCGGTTTTTTCTGCCGGATTTTTGCCAGGCACGCACCGGCAGGACCGGTTTTATACCGCTTCAGGTTTTGCTTGTATTTTTTCTTAATTTTTTTAAATGTTATGTAAATTTATAATAAAAACATGTCTGGAGACATGAAATCCATATTACCTACCATGTTTGAAACCAAAATCTTTGTTTCTCCCTATTTTTCCATCTGCCAAAACTATCCTTCTTGGAAAAATGTAAATATGGCGAAAATGAAACAACGATAAATAAAACAGAACCGGTGAGGCGAATCTGCCTGCCATAACTGGAAGGAGTATAGCTGAATTCTGGCAGCGCCATTTTGATAATTTTTACAGCTGCCGGAATCCTGACGGATTTTTGCTGGCTGCCCGTTTTTCTTCCAAGCGGGACACAGTTAAGGACAGTTAAGGAAAGAAAAAAAACTTCTTTTTTGTTTACTACCAACATCCGTGATTGGCGAGTTCGTTTGTTCAAAATTTCCGCTCAAACTGAATTGGGTTATTAAATGAGAGAAAAAAATCTTTTGTTTTTTACATACATCGATAAAGCTGCTTTTCGTGATAGCAACAATGTTTTTTTCCAACTTAGGAAACGTGAAAATAATTTTAAAATTTAAAATAAAGAAATATGTTGACAGTCTGGATTTGACACTATCAGAAGCATTTGACATATCTAATTTCACGACAAATGATGCCCTGTCAGAAAAAATTAATACATGTTTGCCCGGTTTTCCCGCAGGGTCATTTTTATTTGACATAAACGCCATCCAATGCATATAGTTTTTTTTCCTTTTGGGTGTTGTCTTGATAGGCCAGATGTAAACAACCGCAGTTTTCCTATGTATGATTGCCAAGTTTACATAAGATTTATTTAAAAAAACAAAAAAATCGTTTTTACATATTTCAACGATTTTTTTTTTAAATAATGTTATATTATGTATATTGGACCTAAAATTTATCGAATGGAACGGAAAACTGTATATAGCTTAATGACCCAATTTTGACAGTTGGTTTATACGTCATAATCATATGTTTGTCGAGAAATGTACCATTTTTAGCTCATTTTCTATGTCTTTCCAAGCCGGTCATAATAAACAAGTCCATATTAAATTTGCAAAAGGGCGAATAAGATTTGTAAACAAACTTTTATTTTGATGGTTTCTCTTAATTTACTATGATTTCAAAGTAAAAAACAATTGAAATTACTTCTACGAAGGGTAAAAATTTACATTAACACATATTTTCGTTGAAATTCCACTTTGCAGCGGACTAATGAGCGAGACAAGTTTGTTTACAAAAAACTGTTTCGCCCTTTTGACGAATTAATATTGAAGTGCAAAAACCGTCTATTGAATTCCACAAAACTATCTAAAAACAATCATGCCATAAGGGGAAAAATACAAAGAGCCGTTATTTCTATGCCCACAGCGGCGATGAAACATTAGTGAACCACAAGGCGATTTCATGATTTGGCGAAGTAAAGTGTTCATTGGAAGAGAATTTGTGACTATTTCCGAAGTCGACTCTCTGCAGTTTGATCACATCAGCAATGCTGTGCTGCTCACAATCAAAAAGCTCCAAACAATTCTAAACGGGACAGCGTAACTGCGTACAATAGTAACTCCCGTTGTTCATTAGGTACTGAACTATACTTGATACTGTTTGAATTTTAAGATTTAACGTCTACATCGTGATAAAGGTTCATACCTGGTGCAAAAAAAGTCGACACGCTAAATCCAACTTATAATTTACGGTCAAAAGGGTTACTTAAACGAATTCTTGGTCCATGCATTTCCAGTTTCAGTCAATTCTGTTCGAAGTAAAACATAGCATTTTGGAACACACTCAAATTGGATTTCGCTGTTCGGTAATTTTTCTGACGGAAATTTCGGTAAAGATCGAAAGATAACTGATTTCCCGGTAAACATGGTTTATTTGACAGAATGTATGGTCGGTGTTAAGTCAAACCGGACTAAGTCGCAAAACATAAAAAAATGAGATAATGATAGCACTGGATAAAGAATTTCTTCAGCTACATTCGATTTTTGTCAGATTTGAAATTTGTAACAATAAAATTAATTTTTAACTATAATGTAAAGGATGCTGCGATTCAAACTTTAAACTCATTTTTCTCGAAATCAATATATTGTCACTTAGTCCGGTCTGACTTAACCCTTTCATGCCCAACTTTTTTTCTAGCGTATGTAGGGTTTCAAAACTATTTTTTCTTAACAACGGTGGGGTCAAGAAACACAAAAAGCCCTTTTTCATAAAGATAGGTGCTTCCCTCGCAGTGCTAGAAGATGCCCATTTTTTACCTTGCAATGCTCAATACAATTTTCCTAGAATGTTTACAATAGTCCACTTGCGTGGAAAACGTAGCCGAAGATAGTGCAAATTGATAAGTTTTATCAGTTTTCAATAATATTGCAACATAACGAAAATATATGAAAAATTCATTTTCCGTCGTCAAGGTAAACTGTCCCTGGAAGCACTGCTCCATCGGAATCCTATCAGACTTATTACAATAACTTCAGTTCCAGAGCTGATCTATATAAGTGTTAATACTCAAATGAAAGGCAATAGTCATATTTATTATCCTTACTTGTTTTTGTGAGCCAATCTTACCTCAAACAAAAGTTATAGCTGTTTAAAAACGTTGTTGTCCATAAACAACATGGACATGAATGGGTTAACACCGACCATATGTTAAACTTTACCGAACGTTCTGTTGTGTACAAATGGTTTTACCAAAACTTGTAATTAAAAGTACAATTCTTACAAATTCGATTATCCATGAAAATTTACTGTAAAACCTCCGTCATTTGCAATTTTGAACGTGTTTTGAAGAGCGTTGTTTAGTTTAGGGAAATTTTCGATTAGGATTTATTTGGCTAAGCGCAATGCAGCGGAACGCCTGCTCTAGTGCGCGATTTTATCAGTAAATTTATGCGTTATACATCCGCTACCGCTATCATCACGATACACTGCGGCGCGTAGATCTTTATTGACCGCAGCTAAAAAAAACTTTTTTAATCCAATGAAAGTATCAAAGATCAAAGCCACAATAAGAGCATAAAAGTTATCCATTTGTTTTTGACGTAGGACTACGTCTTTGTTTTCGATATGGGGGTGCACGTAACAAATTCAACAAAAATGGTATGTAACGAAAAGTGGTCCAATTTTAAACGCTTATAATTCAGCCATTTTACGGTAAATTTTCATTTTTTTGCGCATACCGCTCAGAAATACTTTTAAGAATAGATTCCAATAGATAAACCCAAAGATTTTTGATATAATGGCATTAAAATTTTAAATAATGTTCAACATAGTTAAAATACCACGCATTTGTACACAGAAGGCTGCGCTTCCCTAGTCTGGCACGACAGATTTATGTACCTAACGCGCAAAGCTTCTATGAATGACGTCACTATCGACTATTTAAAGAGCAGATTTGGTCGGACAAGCTCAGTTAATTCTTGGACAGCAGGCAGAGCAGAGCACTGCGCTGCATGCTCCCACAGCCAGTGTAGCAGAGGCTAGCGTCGTGGTACTAGTTGTCTCTTTCGCACCCCCCCATCATCACCAGCGTTGACTCATTTTGCTTGGTGCGTATCTTCCATTCGTGTACGGACACGATGTACTGGCGCAGCTTTTTGATTCAAGCACGGTACACCGTTCGCTTGGGTTTATTGTTTGAGGCGAATGTGTAGGTATATTCAAGTGTTGCGTGTATGATAGAAATCTGAGCTTTCGTTGTGCGAAGCGAAAGCTTTCGGTTTTCTTTGCGTTGTCGTCTCCATGGCAGGCTAAGGAGACGAAAACTTTCTTAGCAACAAATTCACGCGAATGGATAGAAGAAAGTGCAACGAAGGTTTATTATTTACGTTTCATCAATTTATTGATTCCACGGGATTCATTTCCACTCAACCTATCCCACTTTGATTCTACCAATACATAGGTACTACAAAGCCTATTTATGAATGGATGCACTGTTACTCAAAAAATCGCTTCAAAAAATGCATCTAAGTCCATCCATAAAACTATTTTCGATTCTTGTATATGTTTTGCTTCGATATATGATTAAGACCACTGCATTCGCTACATTTATGTGTACTTGAGGAAAATTACAATAACAGCAAAATAAAACTATAAAGCTAGTCCTATACAAGAACTGTGACTGTATTGTCTAAAACATGATTTTTTTTAAGCATCGGTCTGGTTGTTTACCGCACACAATAGATTTTTTTTAAATTTTCAAGCAGTTCCAGATATTAGTTCGGTTTTCCATCACAGTTTTCTATCGGCTTTCTTTAATCGGATTCGATCGCCCATTGTAAATAAAATGACCTGATGAGTAAGACGGTTCGATTCATGAAGTGAACTGTAGAAAGAAATGTTTGATTAATTATTATTAATCCAAATGGAATAAGAAATTAAATATTTTACGTATTGCAGTCCTACGTCCACAATTCGTACAACCCCATAGGGCTGTCCCTTGTAGTTTTTATCCGAAATATTTTTATATAGTAAATTTGCATTAAAAAAAACTGAATGTACCGAGAACGTCTGGTAATCTTCAAATGTCTTGTTATCTTTCCAATTGTCATTATAATATGCCTCTTTGTGAAAATCCTTGGATTGAAACACGAATCTTCTCTGTGACAATGCTCTATCATTTTAATTGCCAGGAACTTTACCGGTGGCGTAGCCAGAATTGGGAGGGGGGGGGGGTGGTTTTAGACGAAAATCGTAGATTTTTCGAAAATGCCTAAATTTAATGTAAGTTTAATAAATTAGTGAAAGTTCACAAACAAAATTAGTCTAACGGATGCTTTTTATAATTTCTTTTAAAATATGACAATGAAGCCAAGGAATGCAAATACAAAGTGCACTTTTAAAGTGAAATAAATGTTCAAAAACTTTTCTAACGGTCAAGCTCATAAAATTTCGAAAACTTTGAAGGTTTAACAACCTCGAAGAAGCTTTTCAACACAAACATTTAATTAATTTCCGTTTATAAACAGATGTATTGTTGATACAAATTAATCATAGTTTTATTTAGTAAACACGATATTTGATATAGAATTACTTATAACAATAAACACTGATCAAAAATATTACGCGAATTTCAATAACTTCCACTTATCACTAGCACGTTAAAAAAGTGCATCATTCACATAGAACGAGTCCCATAAATCCATCCTAGTCGCATCCGGGAAATCGATAAAAGCAATTCCATCGTTTGTAATGTTTAGGCACTTGAATGTTGGTTTCGTTTGCTTCACCGGTTCCCAGGAAACCGTTCGCTCGCAGTTAGGGTCCCCCTTGATGGCGAATGCGGTGAAAACATCTACCATCGGTTGAAGTGCCCTGTATTCGAAGGTATCCCGTGCAGGAACTTCTTCGGTGAAGTTGGAGAATAGATAGGAAATCTCGTCGGCGTGCGAAGTTCCACGCAGTTTCGGATCATCGATCATTTTGATTCGGTAGTGGTTGAAGAATTCCGAATCAACACAGAAACGGTAGACGAACGTCCGGGTGGGTAAACCATAGCTAGCCCGTGCTAGAATTGTACGATGCATGCCATGCCAGAACACTTTGTCGGTCATCATCTGGAAAAAATTAAAACCTGTCGAGTGAATTGTTATAAAATGTTTCGTTAGACTTTACATCGATGTATCCGTCTTTGTTGTCATATGAAGGATCACTGTTCGGGTAATATTGCTGCTTCAACTTCGAGGCAAATTCCATTCTCTGTTCCATTGTAATGTTCAAACCAGCAGGAACCATTCCGAGGAACAGCTGAGGATCTTGCAGCACCTTGGGTTGTGGAATGATCTTTTGTAGTGTCAGCAGACCTTCTTCTGAAGTTCCTCCGATCATTATGTCAATATTGTTACCCCAAGCTTCTTTGGCCATTTCCATAGGATTCTTAGCAATAATACATTGTGCTGAAGCATAAGGCTCAATTGTAGGACCAAAAGCGGTGAAAAGTCCGTCTTGAATATCTTGTGGACCAAAAAGCGTTTCCTGGGTGTTAATAATAGCTTCTGGTTCAACGGTGCGCAAAAACGCCAGGGCCTCTGATTCGCTACCCTGCTCATCCCATCCGATAGCTTTGGCCAATTTTTCCGGCCAGTTCCGTTGAGGTGATAATACCCAGTCACTAAAGGTACTACCGGACATAATGATAGCCCGCTGAAACAAATTTTCAGACGCTGGCGAAATCATGTGGTACTGCACTGAACAAGCACCGGCACTGTGACCAAAAAGAGTGATTCTGCCTGGATCACCTCCAAAGGCGGCTATGTTTTCGACCACCCATCTGAGTGCCAAGTTTTGATCCTTGAGGCCGGCATTTCCCGGCACCTGATCCTCGGGGGACTGACAACAGAGGAAACCCAATGCTCCGGTGCGGTAGTTGAAAGACACTAATATTATGTCTTTCTGTAAGAGAAAGTCAGGTCCGTACAACTCGGTTCCACTAGTTCCTTCGGTGAAACCTCCACCGTAAATGTACACCATGACCGGAAGGGGCTTGGAGCGGTCAATCTGTTCGGTAGAAAATAGTTTCAATATACGTTTTCTCTGCTTACTAACAGGGGAATATCGGTCTTACATTTTTCGTGAAAACATTCACTTTCAAACTGCCTTCACTTCCAACTATTTCCTTGACGCGGCGGTCGTAGTGGTAAGTTGGGAGGCATTGCTGCGTGCAATCCAGCGGTTCTGTCCAGTTGACCGGTGGTACGGGTGCCTAGAGGGAGAAATAATTAAATAAATACTATTAACTATTAAGATAACTTTTCGAGAATCAGAATAAAATGGCTAAATTGGCATGTTCTCCACTTAGCTATGCATAGCTCAGTTTTGAATCCAATTTGATAAAGTTTCATAAAATAAAGGGTGGGCGGTATCAAACCGCATCACTTTGAAATTGCTGTAACTTTTTTTCCATTAGGATTTTTGTATTGATTTTTTGGTGAAATTAGTGCAATGTATATTATTATGTATATAATATTTATATTGTGTACGTTTCGCTAATAATAGACCTTTCTCGTCAAAAAATTTTATATGATAGGATGCTTCCTTTTTTATCCCTAATTCGTTACTGCCGATTGCCGCGATGATTTGGTACCTCTAACTATTGAAAAAAACAAAAATAGTGCAAGCTGCTCATTTAACCCCATATTCTGAATACCTATCTTGCCTTGTTTCCCCGTATTTTTACACCATTTGGATGAATTTCCTGTGGGGAATACTAAAAGGATGCCAGATCTGCATATATATTAGTAAATCTGCAGATTTTGCATTTTCACTGCAGATGTTTTGCAGATTACAAATATTTAGCAGAACAAAGCCTATGCCAGCCAATTTATACACAAGCCTTCAACATTTTTGATCATTTAAAATATATACATACTACATTTCTATGTCAAATTTATTGAAGATTTTTGTATCAATCTGCAGACTTTTATATTTTCACTGCAGGCTATTGTTTAAATAGACCTGGCATCACTGATGCTGAAATGATTCATTCATATACCTGTCAAAACATAGAGCATTGCATGAAAATGTATAACCTCACTTTTCTGACAGTTCAGTGTGCTTGTTTACCTAAGACTTGTTTACATGGACTTTTAAAATTTACATTACTTGAATACTTTCGATGCTCTTTGAAAGACTATCAACTCAAGAGGGATAAGGTTTGAAACAATGGGAACCTGGTGCCACATTATGCAACCAATTCTAATCGACCTTTTCACACAAGCTTGAGTACAATAAACCTTTCGTTTCGAGATGCGTAATGTCACCCCTGGTTCATACATTGACCAATCGGCGCTGGATGCAAAACCCGGTGGCATATGCTGAATCGTAAGATCAAGCATTGGACTATAAAACGATTGCTTTCTGGATGATGGATAAGGATTTGTACACATTTCCACATAGATCTTTCATTAGGGCCTAAATCGCAAATGTAAACTACTGGCTGTGGTCCACTAGGAGGTTGATAACTCTATTATCTTTCTCCGGACAAAACCAGCCTAGAGGCCGTGTGGCATCCGGCGGGTTGAAGTATGTCAACCAAGAATTGATCCACTGGGTTCCTGTTCCCATGTCGTAGGAGGCGACTAAAAACAGGAGTCCTCAAGTCAAGGTGTTACTCCGTGCCGAGGACTGAATGGCTGGCAGGACTAAAATATGCCAGTCGCGCACGGAGTGTCGTGGGTCTTACCCTTGCTGTGTTATGCGAATCTCTGACACAGTGGACGTTCGTTTCTTCGCAAATCGTGGGATTCAAATGATGTTCATGTCCCTAATACCCATTTCGGGGTTCGCTATGTGCGATTATAAGCCAACGTGTTTGGTATCTTCTAGTTGCTGTACAACAAGTGCTGATGATGAAATGTGTAGTGCTGTAATCGAATATGGTTAGAGTAGCACAAATTAATCTTCAGCATAAACGTACAGCAACTATGAATCTATCTCGCCTTGTGCAGGAAGGGAAAGCTTCCATAGCTTTGGTTCAAGAACCGTATTTCCATAAAGGAAACTTCTATGTTGGAAAGCTACTTAACCCCGTCTTCGTAGCTTTCAACAAAAATGGCATGACAAATCCACGTGAAATGCCTCGTGCTTGTATACTTGCGAATAGTGCAATTGACGCTTGTCTTATATCGGACCTCACAACTCGTGATATTTGTACTGTCATGGTAAATATGACTGTTGACAACATAAACAAGAAATACGTCTATTGTTCGGCATATTTGCCGCATAATGAACCATCACCTTCTGATGATTTCAAAAGGGTTGTATCATACTGTGGCAGAAATGGGTTTCCTCTCATAATCGGCAGTGATGCAAATTCCCACCACATAATTTGGGGCAGCTCTGATATCAATTTGAGAGGCACCGAATTGATGGAATACTTAAGTAGTACAAATCTGCACATTCTTAATGCAGGAAACCGCCCAACTTTTGCACGAGCTGGCAGAGAAGAGGTGTTAGATATAACTCTCTGCTCTGACAGTATTACGCATGAGTTGACAAACTGGCTCGTACCAAACGAGCTCAAACCGTCGTTATCTGATCATAAGTACATCGTCTTTGATCATTTAAATGTCTCGCTAGATATCGTCACCTATCGTAATCCCAAATCTACGAACTGGGACCTCTACGAAGAGGGCTTGGCGACTAGGTTTCATGGGTATCTTCCGACGATTGAATCTCCAAGTGATTTGGATGAGGTCGTGGATAAAACAAGCTCACTCATAGTAGCAGCATACCAAGAGGCTTGTCCGCTTCGAGTTATGCGTGCTTCTAGAGGAACACCTTGGTGGAATACCGAACTTGTTCGACTCAAAAAGTTATGTAGGAGAGCATGGAATCACAGACGCAGGGACGGGTCGGAGGCATTTAAGTTGGCTCGCAAAGCATACAGAAATGCCCTTCGATCCTCTGAGCGAAGTGGTTGGAAAAGCCTCTGCACAAATGTCTCAAGTCTCAACGAGACTATTAGATTAAATAAGTTACTTTCGAAATCGAAAGATTTTCATGTCAGTTCCATTAGAACTGCTAATGGTGAATACTCATCTGACGAAGATGTAGTACTCAACTGTCTTTTTGACACACACTTTCCAGGTTGTACGGAGCCATCACTGACGACTGCCCCTGAGTTCTTTTCAGGCAGTTCTGATTCTTGGGCATTTGCTCGTAGAATTGTGACAACCGAATCGATCAAATGGGCGATTGAAAGTTTTGCTCCGTATAAGTCTGCGGGAAAGGACGGAATAATTCCAGTTCTACTACAAAAAGGATATGAACACTTCAAGCATATTTTGAAAAAGGTTCTTACTTGCAGTCTTGCAACAGGATACATTCCATTAGCGTGGCGGGAAATAACTGTCAAATTCATTCCCAAAGGTGGCCGCGTCACTTATGAGGAGGCAAAGAGCTTTAGACCGATCAGTCTGACCTCCTTCCTTCTCAAATCAGTGGAACGTTTAATCGACCACAACATTCGGGATGGTAGCTTGGGCGAGCACCCGCTGCATGCAATGCAACATGCATATCAGCGGGGGAAGTCTACTATCACCCTGTTACACAATGTTGTCTACAACATTGAAAAAGCTTTTTCACAAAAGCAATCAAGTTTAGGAGTTTTTCTTGATATTGAAGGTGCTTTTGACAACGTGTCTTTCGAATCCATTTTGGAAGCAGCACGAGATCATGGAGTACCTTCATATATCACGAACTGGATACACGCAATGCTTAGCAACCGACATCTGTGCTCATCGTTAAGACAAGTAGAGATGAGGAAACTGAGTGTCTGCGGATGTCCTCAAGGTGGTGTGCTGTCACCACTTCTATGGAACCTTGTCGCCGATAGCTTGTTGAGAAAACTAAATGAGCTTGGGTTTCCGACGTATGGTTTCGCCGATGATTATCATATAATGATCACCGGTATTTGCATTAACACACTTTTTGATTTGATGCAACAAGCCTTATATGTTGTTGAGCGGTGGTGTCTTCATGTTGGACTATCAGTTAATCCAAATAAAACCTCAATGGTGCTATTCACGCAACGAAGGATTACAACCGGAGCTCGTCCATTGCAGTTTTTTGACTCTGAAATTATTGTCGAAGATCAAGTTAAGTACGTTGGGGTAATTCTCGACTCAAAACTTAATTGGACAGCTCACATCGATTTCAGGATCAAGAAAGCTTGCATGGCCTTTGGCCAATGTAGACGGGCTTTCGGCAAATCTTGGGGACTCAAACCCAAGTACATTCAGTGGATCTACTCAACAATTGTTAGACCAATACTGGCATACGGGTGCCTTGTTTGGTGGCAGAAGGGAGAAGTCATGACAATCCAATCAAAGTTAAACCATCTTCAGAGGATGGTCTTGATGGCGATGACTGGTGCGTTCTCGACAACACCTACTGCTGCTCTCGAGGCACTCTTGAACATAAAACCACTACATGTGTTTCTGAAACAAGAAGCACTTTCTTGTGCATACCGTCTTAAGGTTACTGGGCTCTGGAACAGTAACCCAATATATCGTGTAACTAGCCACACAAGACTGTGGCCCCAAATGGTTACTTGGGATGAATATACACTTGCTCCCAGTGACCTTACACTCACATGTAGTTTTCCTTCTAAAACTTTCAATGTGAGAATTCCTCTTCGTGAGGAATGGCTGTCTGGCTGGATGGAGCGACAACTTGAAGAATACGTAGTTTGTTATACAGACGGTTCTTTGTTGGAGGGCCGAGCCGGTGCTGGTGTCTATTGTCATGAAATGAGATTAAACCAATCTCATTCGCTTGGTAGATACTGTACCGTATTCCAAGCAGAAATCTTTGCGATTCTGTGTGGCGTACAATCCGCACTTCAACAGGAAATTTGCGGTAAAAGAATCTATTTTTGCTCTGACAGTCAGGCTGCCCTGAAAGCACTTAGTTCGGCAGATTCGAGATCGAAATTAGTAATCGCATGTCGAACTCAAATCGAAGAACTTAGCATTTCAAATGCTATCTACCTTCTATGGGTACCCGGTCATTCCAGTATTACTGGAAATGAATGGGCGGACGAATTGGCTAGAGCTGGCGCTGCGACTGATTTCGTTGGTCCAGAACCAGTTCTACCACTGTCAATAAGTTGGATAAAGCACAAGATTCGCTCTTGGGCTGCATTCGAACATGCCAACCATTGGCGTAGCTTGCAAACTTGCGTTCAAACAAAGGCTTTTCTGCCGGATGTGAATCCGAAAATGTCAAGAAATTTGCTGCATTTTTCCAAGCACAACTGCAGTATTCTGGTCAGGGCACTGACTGGACATTGCAAACTCAATTATCACATGGCTACTATTCAGCGCGCTGAGTATTATTCATGTGATCTTTGTGAATCCGATTACGGAACATCATATCATTTGATATGCAATTGCCCTGTATTAATGCAATTGCGCATCCGGATTTTTGGTTCTCCATACATAGATGAACCTATGTACAGAGAGCTGAAATTTAAGGATATGCTTTTGTTCCTAACCCAGTGTGGTAAAGAGCTATAGTTTTTTAGCCGTATTTGAATGACAATATCTCTTCGGGGGTGTTGTCGTTCTGTTATCTCAATATCCCCTCGGGGGTGTTGATATATCCGCTCACTGTTTGAGTAGAGGTTCTAAATCCCTCCGGGGGTTGGAAGTTTTATTCCTGCTGTTGTAGCACCTGCAGATCGTTCAGCATCACTCCGGGTGCAGAATGCTCTGTTTTAATTGTTCTGTGTCGTTGTTATCCTTACTCCTAACCTTACCACTTCCCCAATCCTTCCCATCAGGAAAATGATGAAAAGACGATTCTTGGCAAGGCACAAATCTCCGATCAACATGGGGAACGTGCCATTTGAGCCAGACGCTGATTCCTGATTCCTGATGTCAAATTTATTGAAGATTTTTGTATCAATCTGCAGACTTTTATATTTTCACTGCAGGCTATTGTTTAAATAGACCTGGCATCACTGATGCTGAAATGATTCATTCATATACCTGTCAAAACATAGAGCATTGCATGAAAATGTATAACCTCACTTTTCTGACAGTTCAGTGTGCTTGTTTACCTAAGACTTGTTTACATGGACTTTTAAAATTTACATTACTTGAATACTTTCGATGCTCTTTGAAAGACTATCAACTCAAGAGGGATAAGGTTTGAAACAATGGGAACCTGGTGCCACATTATGCAACCAATTCTAATCGACCTTTTCACACAAGCTTGAGTACAATAAACCTTTCGTTTCGAGATGCGTAATGTCACCCCTGGTTCATACATTGACCAATCGGCGCTGGATGCAAAACCCGGTGGCATATGCTGAATCGTAAGATCAAGCATTGGACTATAAAACGATTGCTTTCTGGATGATGGATAAGGATTTGTACACATTTCCACATAGATCTTTCATTAGGGCCTAAATCGCAAATGTAAACAAACTGCGTTTTCGCTATTATGATATTATGCAACAAAAATACTACAAGATTGAGGTGAAAATTAGTTAAAATGGTTTTTAGTTCGATTTATAATTAAAGAAAACAAAACGGCGAAACATACATTTTCTTCAAGGTTTCTACTTAGACCCTTCTTCTCATATGGAATATAAAGGCTAAACTTACATTTTAGACAGAACCGGTCGTACGGTTATTATACACAAAATTATTCTTTAAACGGCGGTTCTATTATATAAATGATAAGCAATATCTACTATAATCATGTCTACTCGACAGTTTTGCACATAAACATTCGAATATTTTGATATTTTCAAGAAATTTGAAAAAGGATGTACACGCTCTTTCATTTACATTGGGTTTCTATGCGCCCATTTGCTGAGCCCTATTAAAAAGTATACTGTCAAGCTCGCCCATTTACCCAGCCCTACCCAGCAAGACAGAATCAGTTTAGCCCATTTACCGCGCCCTTCTGAAAATTATGTAAACGGTTTAGCCCTTTCGCAAATGGTGGTTGCTGAAGTGCGAAATCACGACTGGAATGCAAATTGGGCGTAAGCATTTTTTTAGTTTCTACCCACTAAAAGCACATAGGAATTAAATTCTTTGTTATATTGTCATAAGTCTAAGTTTCATAACCTTCCCTACCCAGTAATCTCTAGCTAATTGAATGTCGTTAAAACGTAAAAAAAAAAAGAAAAATGTGACTAACATAGTCGAAATAAAAAAGGGAAAAAAGAAAAAGAAACTGATGGGATTCCATCGGCAGCGGTGGGTAGCCGCTGTAGACACAGCCACTGCCTTACACAATGTAGCAAACCCGCCACGACTGTGAGAACAGTGACAATAGTCTAATAAAAATCTATCCCGGCATTCAAAAGGCATACAGAGATGAACAGCAGCAATCATCATTCAGATTGATGCTAATCGTCGACAGGTTTTCAGTGGTGATCTTGCGTGGCTTAATTTTTGCCGGTTGTCACGGTAAAGATAGATACGTCTACCTTTATCAAGGACACATGATAGTGAACTCGAGTGATTCGTAGTTATTCTGCCTAAGCTCGACCCTCATTATCAGAAGGCAAAAATTAAGCCCGCACGATATTAAGCCTGTTCTAATGACCCTGCCACTTCTAGTTTTCCGATCTGTTTACTTCACATCCTTGCTCTCACTTGAGTACTATGGCTCTAAGTTTCATAACCTTCCCTACCCAGTAATCTCTAGCTAATTGAATGTCGTTAAAACGTAAAAAAAAAAGAAAAATGTGACTAACATAGTCGAAATAAAAAAGGGAAAAAAGAAAAAGAAACTGATGGGATTCCATCGGCAGCGGTGGGTAGCCGCTGTAGACACAGCCACTGCCTTACACAATGTAGCAAACCCGCCACGACTGTGAGAACAGTGACAATAGTCTAATAAAAATCTATCCCGGCATTCAAAAGGCATACAGAGATGAACAGCAGCAATCATCATTCAGATTGATGCTAATCGTCGACAGGTTTTCAGTGGTGATCTTGCGTGGCTTAATTTTTGCCGGTTGTCACGGTAAAGATAGATACGTCTACCTTTATCAAGGACACATGATAGTGAACTCGAGTGATTCGTAGTTATTCTGCCTAAGCTCGACCCTCATTATCAGAAGGCAAAAATTAAGCCCGCACGATATTAAGCCTGTTCTAATGACCCTGCCACTTCTAGTTTTCCGATCTGTTTACTTCACATCCTTGCTCTCACTTGAGTACTATGGCTCTAAGTTTCATAACCTTCCCTACCCAGTAATCTCTAGCTAATTGAATGTCGTTAAAACGTAAAAAAAAAAGAAAAATGTGACTAACATAGTCGAAATAAAAAAGGGAAAAAAGAAAAAGAAACTGATGGGATTCCATCGGCAGCGGTGGGTAGCCGCTGTAGACACAGCCACTGCCTCACACAATGTAGCAAACCCGCCACGACTGTGAGAACAGTGACAATAGTCTAATAAAAATCTATCCCGGCATTCAAAAGGCATACAGAGATGAACAGCAGCAATCATCATTCAGATTGATGCTAATCGTCGACAGGTTTTCAGTGGTGATCTTGCGTGGCTTAATTTTTGCCGGTTGTCACGGTAAAGATAGATACGTCTACCTTTATCAAGGACACATGATAGTGAACTCGAGTGATTCGTAGTTATTCTGCCTAAGCTCGACCCTCATTATCAGAAGGCAAAAATTAAGCCCGCACGATATTAAGCCTGTTCTAATGACCCTGCCACTTCTAGTTTTCCGATCTGTTTACTTCACATCCTTGCTCTCACTTGAGTACTATGGCTCTAAGTTTCATAACCTTCCCTACCCAGTAATCTCTAGCTAATTGAATGTCGTTAAAACGTAAAAAAAAAAAGAAAAATGTGACTAACATAGTCGAAATAAAAAAGGGAAAAAAAAATATTGTCATAAGGTTCAACCAAAGATGCTTCCGGAAAAACATGACCATGAAGTAATTTATACCTACAATAAAAACTATTTAGAAAAGCTTGAAACTGAAACTGACTTTTCCTCGCTTTTCTCCATTTGAGTACATTGCGACTTAGGCCCTAATGAAAGATCTGTGTCGATTTGTTTGTTTGTCCACCAGTCACAGGTGGAGGAAAACAAATCGAAAATAGCTTTTCGGTCGAATTTTTTTTATGATGGAACTTAACCAACCGGTATAGACTTATCCAGCTGCGTTGGTACTGTACCGTTTTGACGTTTGGATTGGGAGGAAAACAAACTACTCCTGCCCGGTCAAACCATTCGGAATTTGATTCGGAATCCTGAATGGAGTCAGTATGGATTCCAAATCAAATGCAACAACCGTTTGATGCATTTGATTTGGAATCCATAATGGCTCCATTCAGAAATCCGAACCGGTTCCGGAATGAGTTTAACTGGGTGGGCTTAAGGGGAGGGCGGTAGTATAAAATTGCGAAATCTTGGTGTGCGGTATTTCAAACGTCAGATATCTACACAGTACGTCTCATGAATAAGTTTTACAGCGACACAGAGCATTTCAACACCATTATAAATACTTCAGGCGAGATAATTCGAACGTTTAAATTGGCTGAGTTTTATGTATGTCAGCTGGAGGAAAACAAAACCCAAAAGTGTGTGTAAAAGGAATTGCATAGAACTCTACAGCGACAAGGTCTACCCTAAAAAAAGTTTAGGCAGACTTCAATTGGACAAAAAATGATTAGAACGGGAATTTGAAAAATATTTAATTCTCTTGTATTGTTGGACATACAAAACGGCGATGAACACAGTATGGATCTAGGGGCAGATCACTAAGAATGTATAACAAATTTGCATCAAATTGAAAAAATGCATTTAATTTCCATTTTTGCATCAGCTTTGCACGGCCTCGCAAAAAAGTTTGTTTAACAAACATCCTACGCTGATCCACTTTGTTCGACGTTTTGTTAAATGTAGGGCTAGTTTTTCTGTAGGGTTTTGACGTCTTACACGCAACGCAAACAACATTGCACGCAACGCAAAATACATTATGAATTTCTATGTTGATGGAAATAAATGCATTTAATTTCGCTGATTTTTAAAAATGCATCGCAAGTGATCTGCCCCTATGTATGGATTTTAGTTGCATTTCTCGCTCACTTGTTTATGTACTTTCTCACATTCACAGTTAAGTGGCCACATTCCTCCCACATCTCCGACAGGTGTGGTTTCTGCGCTGGCCTATGTAAAGCATTTCGGCGCGTGCTTGCCGTTACGGAAGAACGAAAGGAACAAATCAGGTGCACCCTGACGATGCCAAATTTCTCCATTGCCTCGCTAGTGCAATCTAACTACATTACATGTTACAAACGCCGCCGAACCCTCATACAGCAGCTAATTATTTCCGAAAGCTGCTTTCAGATTTGACCTAGCGCGGAAGAAGTTGACATCCAAGTGGATCCAGAGATAGTACACGAGGACGCGGACGATGAGCGATCAGATATCGAAAACGCTGTGGAAGACGCTGATGAATTAAACATTTTCCTTTGGAACCAAAAACCGAAATGCGCATCAAGGGAGAGAATGGGAAGATTTACGTTATTAGCGGGATGGGAGAGGAAAAAGTTGAAATGGGTGATTTGCAGAGCGTTTACGTCGATTTATGGATCCGGATCTCAACATGAAACAAAATAGTTCAAAGGGAGAAAAGGAATCTGCTGGTTTGCCGCTAAAGAAGGATCGTTCATTACCCATTCGGAACCGATGTCCATATTGTAATAGAGTTTGCGGACAAGTACCTGATGACGACGCACATTCGATGGCACACGAGTAGGTTAAGGTTTTACTTATTTTCTTTTCTGTAAATTCCAATTATATACTGTTTACTGTTACAGGTAAAAAGCCCTTCAAATGTGTCCCCACTGTTCGAAAACATTCACTCAATCGATAACGCTGAAGATACACGTCAGGTTTCACACCCGGGAAAACACGAGAATTTGCATACCACCGGGAAACTGTTCGATTGTCGCGATTGTGGTAAAAAGTATAACACATATGTGTCCAAAGGCAAGGTTTCTAATACCAACGTAAAGGAAAAGATGTACTCGTGTAAAATATACAGCCAAACATTCAAGCATCAGCAAAGCAGGGTGTACCACATGAGCAACAAAACCAAACACAAACGGTTCGACAGAGGTTTTGAGAGATCTGAAGACGGACGAAGGAGAGGCGATTTGACGAAGCTAAAATAACTTTCTCGTCCCCAAATTGTTAAAGCTACCATGCACAACACCGGACTACTTGAGCAATTTGTCCTGAGCATGTTTTTGGCAAGTGGTGAGGATAGTGTATCCGTTTATTGGGTAGTATTTGGCGCACCAACATTAGTAGCGTAAATATCCAGCGCCAGACGCAGGTTCCGTTTGATGGATTCGCTATCGACAGACTCTTCATCATCTCGACTTCCATGAGCTCATTCAGTACTTTATGATAAAATAACAATAGTCTAGACAGGCTACGGTCCGACCCGGATGTAGAATTCAACTAGATACATTCGACAATAATACCACGCAAGACTGGCAGTATACTCGACTGCTGTATGCTTTTCAAGAGCAGCTGATTTTTGGTGAACTATCGGAAAGGATTCAAACGAAATGGCATTTGCTTACATTTCAGCATGTATCAAACAATTGAATTCAAATAGTTTGTACCTTTCCGATTTATTTGAGGCATGATTTTCCTGGAAAGACAAATACCAACAGTATCAAAATAGCGCCGATTTTTTTTTAACGTGGCGAATGAATTTTTTAAAGTCACGTAAATAAAACAATCAATCAATCAGCCGAATTTCAAACCTTAACATTTTTTCGTTTTGACAACAAATTCTGTCAAAACACATCAGTTTCGCGTACGGCGTATTTTGCTATCCTGAATGAGCAAGGCACGTTTGTCAAACTTCTCCATCAACAAGTTTGACAAATTTCTCTATTAACAAGTTTGACAAACTTCTCTATCAACAAGTTTGACAAACTTTTCTATCGACAAGTTTGACAAACTGCAGCGTTATGCTGTTTGAAGTTTTGACAAACTGGTCAGTACACTGTTTGACAAATAGACAAATAATCGCTTTGACAAACACGACACGCTTTGACACAAGTCGCTGCCGCCGCTAATTTAACTCCTTCTCTAGGACGAACCATCAACCGAATTTGTGTCGATAATGCTGCCATTCTTGCAGCAAATGCCAAACTGAAAGCATCTTGTTCCCCAGGTCCAGATGGTGTTCCCTCGATTTTTGTCAAAAAGTGCATCAGCGGGCTTCTTGAACCACTTCGGCGAGTCTTCGAGCTATCACTCACTACTGGTACATTCCCTTCCTGCTGGAAAGCAGCGCACATGTTTCCAGTTCATAAAAAAGGAAACAAATCGAACATTGACAATTATCGGGGAATCTCGTGTTTAAGTGCTGTATCAAAACTGTTCGAGCTGGTTGTGTTAGATCCTATTTTCTTTCACTGCAAACACTACATTGCAGATGACCAACACGGTTTCATGCCTAAACGATCGACAACGACAAACCTGCTCTCGTTCACAACATATGTAATGGATGGATTCGCTGACGGATTGCAAACCGATGCTATTTATATGGATCTATCTGCGGCCTTCGACAAAATCAACCATGATATCGCAATAGCGAAGCTGGACAAACTCGGCATTCATGGACAACTTCTGCGCTGGTTTCGTTCCTACCTCGATGGAAGGCAACTCCAAATCAGCATTAAGGACTGTCTATCTGCACCATTCTTCGCTACATCCGGCATACCACAAGGAAGCCATCTCGGTCCAGTAATATTCCTCCTCTACTTTAATGACGTCAATTTCACATTACAAGGACCCCGCCTTTCTTTCGCCGACGACATGAAAATTTTTCAACAAATACGGGATAAAACCGACGCCGAGCTTCTTCAGAGGGATCTGGACAGCTTTAGCACGTGGTGTGATCAAAACAGAATGGTTTTAAACCCGAGCAAATGCTCAATCGTTACGTTCACGCGGAAACGCCAACCGACTCAGTTTAACTACCATTTCTTCGGCTCGAGCATTCCAAGACACTCTCACATCAAAGATCTCGGAGTCATCATGGATTCGGCATTAACATTCAAACCACATACGTCATACATCGTGGATAAGGCATCACGACAGCTTGGGTTCATCTTCCGAATAGCGAAAAACTTCAGGGACGTATATTGTCTTAAATCGCTTTACTGCGCGTTGGTCCGCTCAACGTTAGAATATTGTTCAGCTGTTTGGAACCCGTACTACCAGAACGGGATTGACAGAATCGAGGCTGTCCAACGCAGGTTCATACGTTTCGCCCTTCGTCATCTCCCATGGCGAAACAGATTTCAGCTGCCGAGCTATGAAAACCGTTGCCAGCTTATACACCTCGATACACTCAGCATTCGGAGGGACTGCTCTCGAGCCCTGTTCGTCTCGGACTTACTCTCTGCCAGAGTGGATTGCCCTACAATCCTCGGACGTCTGGATCTTCAAGCCCGCGTTCGAGCTCTACGTAATAACTCCCTTCTGCGAGTTCCGTTCAGGAGAACCAACTATGGTTGCCAGAGCGCTGTAACCGGACTCCAACGAATTTTTAACAGTGTGGCGACGGCCTTCGACTTCGACCGGACGCGGAATGCTATAAAAGCGAAAATGTTGTCAATTTTAAAATGTAATTAGTTTAAGCAACCACCATTGGGGCCAAGGGGCTTGTTGGTGAAGGTAATAAACATAAACATAAACATAAACAAGAATGAAATATTTGGCAAACTGTGTTTGATCAAATATTTGAAGAGCCAGTACACAGCAGTTCAAATTTATTTCACGAAAGATGCGAAATATTTGACGTTATTACAAACAGTGTACTGGTAGCTTAACAAGATGATCCGATTTATTACTCATTTTTAGGTGGTGAAGTTTACCTGAACTTTATAGGTAACGAATTCGGTCGATGATAAGTTGTTGAAATGATCGTTCAATGCCCATACCGAAAAACGTTCCCATTGGTCAGAATGCCTACCAGCGTATGATAGCTGCAAACATGAGGACAACAAGGTTATCGCTTTCGAATGGAACAATTATTTATTATTCGTGTTCAAGTTCCATTACAGCAAAAGTTTCGTCGATTGACGATTATCGCACTGTCGTTGATTTAGCCGGCAAATGCAAAACAGTGCTCGGTACTGACGATAAGGAGTAAGAAGGATTTGATAGGAGTGATAAGAATGCAGAGCATTATAAATTCTGGAAGAATATCAGGGAGGAGAAATTATATGTAAATTTATATTATATCCCGAGTTGCCATCATTTTTGCACCGCAATAAAGCTTTCTGCAACTGCTGTCGTGTTCAAATTGGCAGGAAATAACTAGGCAGCAAATGATAAATTGCATAGTCAATTTATTTACTTTTTCGGAAGGATAAGTAATTAGTATGTTGTGAATATATATGTGTCGCCGGTGCCGTGTGTTATGGTGGTACCGGACGGAACTGTTGGTCAGCAGACCGTCCTTGTCGTACTGGTCATAGATGCGACGTTTTTTCTCATCTGATAGCATTTGACATGTTTCGGATATCTGTCTTAATGCTCTCTACTTAGCGCAGGATACGTGAAACCGCTGCTAGCTTTCGAAAGAAAATTCCTAGCTGCTGCTACTCTATCAGTCTCTCTCTCGACTGAGGACTACAATTTCGGTCGACTAAATTGTGCTATGAAAATTGTACTTCCTGGAATTTCACCTAACGAGATCAATTCATTGTGAGGAATTTCGCTGCGTTCCAATATTACTTGCCTCTGTAGGTAATGATGTGTGTGGATTCACTTCGGCAGCCAGGTCTTATGTTTTGGGTAATTTTGCTATCTTATTCTGCTGAATAAATCATCTGGCTAAAGCCTCTACGTTATACTATGGTCACTTTAAAAACGCATTGCTATTTAATCTTGTAGCTCTTGGCAAGTCAGTCCTGGCACTGTTCTCGACTAATCCTGACACTATACCGCTGACGTCGCACTTATTACGGTGATCAAACTTGGCGAGAGCGGCAGTGGTTTCGTCGGAATTGTTCACTCGACAAGCAGGAAGTGCAAGGACTCTGCTACTTATGCCTGAGCCCCTCGTTGAAACCTTCGTCCTGTCGGAGTGTTAGCTTCGTCCGATACCGGAGCGTATTGCTGAACCGAAGCAGTCTGCTACTGGCGCTGCTTCCTTCGAATCGGAATCGCTGAATATTCCCGTTAGCCAAATGTCCAACGTGGCCGAAGGCAAACCGATTGCAGCAACACCACCCACCGTAGCTGAAATTTCGGCCTATAATCCAAGTCCCTTCCATTGACATAGCGACAGACGAGTGCGGCGCAGGTTGGACCATCGGTTGACTCGGTGCCGGACAGGGCGAAACAGCTGCAACAGGACCGGACCTAGTATGGGGTGTAAAGGTCATCAATTGCCATAGATCACCAAAATGCTCAGCGACTAACATTGTGAACAAAACAAACCAAACCAAACGAAATTGATCGCAACAACGATAAAATAATCTAAACTTTACCTAAACACTTGAAAATGAGAAAAAGGCAAAAGAAGTTTTAGTCGAATTCATTATAATTCTATTTAAAAATTGAATACTGTTTTATTTAGTTTGATTGCGCATATTGTTTACATCAGACACACCCCTTAATTCATTGAGTTCGTATTTCACTGCCTTTATAATCCTTTTGGAATCAGTTACAATAATCCTTTATAATCATTTTATAATAAGCGTATTGCTAGTTAGGACTTTCATATCAGCCGGGCTCTTTTATAATTTGTTATAAAATCATTATCAAAATTCTTCATAATCCATTGTTGCGTAATGTTTATGTACATGGCCAGATAGATAGTTTTTAACTGGGACGGAACGTGTGGATACGAAAAAACCTAATGTCAATTGTAGCCAGGGGGAGCTGTCAAATGCAGCCAAAGGGAACCGTCAAATGCAGTCATGGGGGACTGTCAAATGTAGCCAGTCCATTTAAAATATGTGAGGAAAAAATAGTGGCTATGCAAGACAAGAGATAAAATAAACAGAAAAAAAGAAAAAGAAAACATCTATCCACAGGTTCTGTCCCAGGATTTTAATAGAGAACATCAAAATTCGATTTGTTTGCATTTGGCAGTAGACTTTTTTCAAATGTTTGGCTAGAAATTCCTTGCTTCTTCAATGAATCATGTACAAGAAAAGTAAAAATGTTAAATTTAACGGAACAATGTATGATGCCGACATCAATTAAAAAATACAGCTGAGCGACCTTGTTGGGATAGTGTTAACATTTGGCAGCGAACCAAACCAAGTTTCTCATACTATGATCGAATCAACAAAAATTCCAAGATCATGTAAACAATCTCTTTGAACTGTCAAAAAAGTGAGGTTAAACATTACCATGCAACGTTCTCCACCGAGAGGTTCACTTAAGTTTGTTTACATCAAAGAGAATAGGGAAAGAGACGAAGAGTGAAAATCAGTCAAAACGGCAACACGCCCTTTATGATGATTTCAACACTAGAATTTTGGCAACCGCTTCTATAGGCAGCACTTTAAATGACTCCTATTATATTTTGAAAACAAACCGTATGTCGATCGATGGATTTGTTTATCAAACGATGTGCATTTCGAAACAAAGAGATGAAATAATTCTAAAGCTTATTTTTACTCATACATATACTCTAGAATGCACCTTACAATCACGATTGAACTAAATTCTGATGAAAATTCAAATTTCTTTTTTGATAGAAGTACAATACTTATCTCCTCCAACTCAGGCATGAGTAATGTTTATTTACATTGCACGATTGGTCTGCTCAATAAGGTATTTTTGGCTTCACACTATTCGTCTCTTTCCCTATTCTCTTTGGTTTACATAACCAATGAACTTTGTACCGCGACTCACCACTTCATTTTCCGCGTTGCCAGGAAGCCAAGCAAAAATATACAAAACAGTGCTGCCCAAACACATATTTTGAGTCCCACCATTCTTGCAAAGGTGAAAAAAATACTCAACATTCTTGCATTTTTCAAATTTAAAAAAATCATTAAAAAATCACGATAGCTTTAAAAAGTCTCATTTCAGCGGAAATATTCTTAAAAATGTGTAGTCTTTTGAATAAAAATAAGAAAAAAGGGGGTTATGTCGGACGAGAAAGGTCTATTGTGCATCCGTTGAGAAAATGAAGCCGGTAGAACATCTGTGGCGTAAACAAATTTTGCACACGCACCTAAAGCAAACATTTTGTGCAAGATGTAAAAAAATGTTGTGGACTACACACGTACGAAGTTCAAAATCCGCGATGGACGACTGAATACTGTGCGCGGAAACTCTACACTCTGTTGACGAAGAGTTCTGGCAGCTGGATTCATTTTTTCACTGCTCGTCATAATTTCGACGTCTTTGAGGAAATTAGAAAGCAAAAGATGTCTAAGTTTACCAAAACTATTGCATGCAAATGATGTGCATGCAATTTACTCTTTTGGAAAGCGAAGAATCCCGTTCGTGAATTCAATGAATAGGTCCTCTTGAAAGCATGCCTCTAACAGCGTCTACCACCACTACTTTTGAGGTCTAACGATGGCTCCACGTTTTTCTCGCTGAATTTAGCCTCTTGCCATTACTCGGAAAATGTTCTAGAGTAGTAAAACGCTAAGGAGACCAATCTCGTGCCAAATGATCTTAAATCCCCGAACAATCCGGAACTGCGGCCAATTGAAAATTACTTGACCATTTTGAAATAGGCACCGCAGAAGCATTCTAAGAAAGTGAAATTGGAAGCAGAAATGAGGAAAAGTGAATTTTCACAAGTTGGCCCAAACGTTGTACAAGACCATATGAGCAGTGTTAAGAGGAAAATACGTGCATTTGGATATGGCTATGAAAATGAATAAAACAGACATGGAAACAGTTTAATATATTATATTTTATTTCCTGAAAGTTTGAAAATGATTAGTTTAATGGGTGAACTTTGACGAACCATTTCATGTGATCTATTTGATACCGTACACCTTTTTCAAAATATATACATGGGATTGCCTACGGAAAAAACATGGCAGAAAAACCATTACGCAACCTGTACCAAACATTCATATTAAGGCATTTTGAGTACAGCTTCAGTTAGATTCTAGCGTGATAAGAACACCACCTCCGTGACTTAGATGACTGGTAGAAGAGTTGCGATCGCATTGGTATATTGTGTAGGCTCCGAGTTCAATAAATCTTCGCGTAGTCAAGTTTCTGTGAGTATATTAATGTCGTAGTCGCAGGAACTGCCAGATTTTGAGTCAAACTGGCATCACGGAAGATCGTATAAGCATTGGCTTCCCCATATATTCTGGTTGCAGCTGAAAATCGAAATATTGAACTTGCGCCTTTCGCTTTTTTCCCTATTTGCAGAGTGGGCAAGTAATGCGCATCTTGTGTACATGTTAGAGAATCAACTTGCGCATCATCTACACCTGTTGCGCTTTAGTTGCACAAGCTAAAAATAGGAGAAAAACCGAAAGGCGCAAGTTCACTACTTCGATTTTCAACTGCAACCAGAATACTTTCCCTAGCAGAACCAGCAGGCTCTTTTGGCTGCGTTTTTTGATCAAGATTGATTTTCACATTGCAATGTAGCACGAAATGGAACTCGACAGAAAAAAATGTACACTAATCAGTAGTGGCCCTGTGCTGAATTCACCCAAATCAACAGTATGCGGGGTATCTAGTGTTACATGAAGAACCTAAACGTGGAACTGCGTCAACGGTTGCTCAAGAAAATCAGAAATTGAGACCGAAAGGCAAGGAGGAAGGTGCGTTAAATTTAATCCAGGTATTTCCATCCGGGATATGGTAAGAAATAATGATAGGAGCGATTGAATATCCTCGACAACGAAGGCCAATAAACATTGAAACAGGCACTTGAAGAATAATTTGGTGGCCAACACGTGTGCAAGTTTCTTTACGAATGAGTTTTGGTGAAATTCAATGGGTATATTGCAAAGGATGAAGAAACCTACATAAAATTAAAGTTCAAATAACTTCTCGGTAAAATTTGTCACATTGCGACTGATCGAGGTGATGTCCCAAGTAAATATGAATTTGTGTTTGTTGGTAAATTTTACAATCCGTTACGGAGGAACTACTACCCAGATATCCTTAATGGACAGACCTATTCCTTCCTACATTTGTTGCAAGCTCTGGAGTCCACAGGGCAGTCAGCTAGGCGCATTCATAATTTTGCTGTACCTGAATGACCTAAACATATCGATTAAGTGCAGGAAACTATCGTTTGCTCATGACTTTAAACTATTTAATATTATCAAAACTTGCAATCTCAGTTGGATGTCTTTACAAATTGGTGCATGGTTAAGGGGGGCGTCTGGTGTAAAGCGCTCAAACCGAAAGTAATTTGATTTTGAAGGCAAGGCAACAATGAATCTATTGTGTAATGTTAACATTTATTTATACATAAATTTTGCACGAAAAAAATATTTTCAGTCACGCAAAGCCCCATATACGATCGTTCCAAGAGCAGACATCCAACCATTTCCACATCGAGGAACGCCGTAGCGAACACGATAACTCTTGATAAAATTGTCTGACACAGGAAATGCAATAAGATTAGCAGACTTGTAGTTACTCGATGAACCAAAATAGAAAAAAGAGCGAGTTTCGGAGAATGGATACATGAAAACTGAAAAATTTCACATTTTACTGTAAAATTCGCTCAGTTTTCTACAAAATAATAGGGATACAAAATTCGGTTTTCTGTGGTTTATCACATATTGCGCATTCGCATAAAAAATTCAACCAATTCGTTGATTAGTTTTTGAGTTATCGTGTTCGCCAATTTGAAAAAAAACGCGGTATCGAGAAAAAACGCTACTAACCCTTTCATGTCCAACTTTTTTCTAGTGCATGTAGGGTTTCAAAACTATTTTTCCTTTAAAACGGTGGGGTCAAGAAACTCGAAAAACCTTTTTTCATAAAGGTAGGTGCTTTTCTTGCAGTGCTAGAAGCTGCTCAATTTTTACCTTCCAATGCTCACTACAATTCTCCTAGAATATTTACAATAGTCCAACTGCGTGGAAAACGTAGCCAAAAATAGTCTAAATTGAGAAGTTTTATCAGTTTTCTCTAATATTGCAACATAACGAAGTTATATGAAAAATTCATTTTCCGTCGTCAACGTAAACGGTCCCTGGCAGCACTGCTCCATCGGAGTTCAATCAGACTAACTGCAATAACTTCAGTTCTAGAGCTGATCCTTGTAAACGTTAATACTCAAATGAAAGCCAATAGTCACATTTATTAGCCTTACTTGTTTTTATGAGCAAATCAAAAGTTATAGCTGTTTAAAAACGTTGTTGTCCACAAACAATATGGGCATGAATGGGCTAAAGGGTGTCCCACATCAAATTGCATCGCGGAAAACACGCTGTATAAAATAACACATATTTTTTCTTGAAAATTTAAGTAGAAGTAGTTAACAGTGTATTGTTCGAAAAACTGACAGCGATAATAATACAGTACTATCGCTGTCAGTTTTTCGAATATTGCAATATGTTCTCTTTGGATATATAGGAAAAGGTATTGTGATTATGGTCATAATTATCTTACTCTTTTCTTGTGTTATTGAGTGTAGAGAAACGAAAAGAACAAGATTTTTTTTTTGTAACACAAAGAGATATTCGTACAAGTATGAAATCATATCATCAGATCTTCGAATTGGTTTTCCATTCGTACATGTAAAGTTCTTACTCACGACAACATTGAAATCATTAAGCTAGAGCTTGAACATTGGCATGGGTTGCCAGTGTTTTCTTCCTGGAATAAGAGCTGTCAGTTTTCCGGCTTTTGTGTTTACACATTTAAAGGAAAATTGATTACATACCAGTTCGGTGATCAGAAGGCATATCACGGAAATCCATGTTCAGAAACCACCAAGGAAAATTCGTTCGGATCTTAATGACAACTGCAATAGCTGCATCCAGTACTTCAAAATCAGCAGACTGCACCAATAGCAAGTAGCAAGAAATCAAGGCAGTATTAAATTGCATCAAGGCAGCATTAATGATGACGAAATAGATGTGTATGAAAACCTCCCAGAAACAGATCTCCAAACGTAATGGTCTTCAAACGCAACGGAAACTCGCGCGCAAGTGGTTTTGATGGACAGCCATTGATATTCGTTTATTAATTTTCATTTTTTCCATTTATTAAATGCGTAAACGATCCATGACTCTGTTAAGCTAACGCATTGAGATGTGTCAAATAAACAAATTATATAAAAAATGAGTTGATTCAAAAGGCTGAATAACTACAATTGTCCGATATTCGTATGAGAAGTCAATATATGACTTGTTGGGCCCGTCAGTAATTTAAGTCCCGGGGCCCGGTGTGGCTCTCGACGGCCCTGAGCATTAGTTCTTTCGTCCATTGTCGCACTAATTTTATAAATAGCTATTCCAATATTCGTATTAACCTTTTGTGATGCAGTTGGACGTATACGTCTTACCAACTTCTCCTAACTTTTTATTGGATTTATAGTTAAATCTGACATATAAATACGAATTCTTTCTTTTAATCAACTCTTAGGGATATAAGGAGTACAACTAGCACAAAAATTATGTGAATTTGTTAATGACTTTTTAGTCGTAAACAATTAAAATTCGAAAATTTCGTTTTTTACAAAAATTCGGTTGTGTCTGAACTAAAAGTCCTAGAGATCTAAATTTTTTTCGATAGTATCTCAAACATTGAACTAAATAATAGATTTTTGCAGAATTTTTCGAAGGTCAGTTTTTTTCGAAATTTTTTTATCAAAATATGCAAAAATACTCCATTATTATTATGTTGGTCTATAAAAGATTCTGAGGCAGGGATAACTTCTCAACTAGCATAAAAATGAATTATGTGGTTTTTGGGGTCGCTGATTGCGATTCTGATAACAGAATTTGAAATTTCAAAATGGCGGTTACACAATGGCGGACGTTTTAGGCCAATATAAAACAAACATGAAATTTAGCGAAGCACTTTCGTCATATTGGATCCGCCATTTTGAATGTTACATTTTCCACATTAGAATCACAATCAGTGACCCCGCAAACCTATATAAAGCTAAAAATAACATTATTAACAATGAAAAAAAATCGCCTTGCAAAGGGTAAATGTAGACTTCTTTCACTACCTTATAACGAATAACATGGTATGAGTTTTATAAAAAAAATTAGTAGATATGTCCATACAAAGTTTGATAAAAAAAATTGCATCATTTAACGCAAATTCATGAATTATGGAATATTTTCTATGAGTAAAGGATTTTTCACTCTATACTTTTAAAATTACCCGATGCAATCTAAACAAGTATAGAAATATTTTTTAAAAATTTTAAGAACCAAATACAAGGCGTTATTGATAATTGTTAAATCTCGCACTTGGTCAGGTCTCCTCATGTTTCCCTACATTAAATTTAATCATGTTCGAATAATCAACGATTTTCATTAGCCAACCAGCCTTTTGCATTTTGAGAAGTTTACGGAAGTGCCTACAAATAATATAAGTTAAGCTTAAATACACACTACCCAATCTCGGCTAATATGTACGGGTCAATCACTCGACTTCGTACGAAGGGGGTCCACATAGTCCCTGCAAGTCATTCAAGCGGCTTGAGCTTTCACATCAGCTGATAAATGTTGTGATGTTTGAGTCATTTCACAATATTAGCTTATCAATTTATCGCTTCTTGGGAACGATTATTTTTATACGATCAAAGAATTTTAAGTAAATTTGCGACTGACCTTGAATCTGAGTGCCCCGATCGGAGGCCGGGCGTACGGTATTCCCTGGAAGCTCACATATTCCTGCCCCAGTAGGGATTGTTTCTTCGTTCCCCTCACTGGTCCATATTTGGTGTCAATAATCAGACTGTCTAAACTCATTTTAGTACCTTGTTATCTATAGTGGACACTTGGGTGTGACTGCTCTCTCTCTGTTTATTTTTCGCGATGAGATAATATTTATATTCACAGTTTGAAGTCGGACTAACGCCAAGTGGAACTAAATTGATTCGCTGTTCGCATCGCACTGACGGTGCCGACTGGTTGAGCTTGTGTGCCAAAATGTTTCTTGTCGCGCACGATGAAGGTGTGCGTTGCGTAAATACATAGGGTTTGAATTTGTATTTGACGAAATGAGTAGCAAATTCGAATAAAAAAACCTCGCTTTTTTGCACAAGATCTGCTTTCGCACATGCAAAAATGATTTTCATTTTGCACAATAATCGCAAACATTATCTTTCGACAGTTGGGAACCTCGCCGGTATCAGTACTGAGCCTATCCATCATCTTCCATAGCAGAAAAGCCAAGGTGGTGTTTGCTATCTGATATGAAGATTCAGTTATTGGAAAAAATATTTTTGGCTATTCATCCGTGAGATCGTTCACTAGGCAGGTGTTTTGGTCATTCAATCAGGGAAGTATAAGAAAATGGATATTCAAAATCCAATAGTTTCTACAAAGTACGGTCCAGTCAGGGGCATTAGGAAGACGGCTGCTACTGGCGTGGACTACTATAGTTTCCAGCGCATTCCTTATGTGAAAACCCCGATCGGAGAGTTGAGATTCAAGGTGAGATTTGTTCATGCGTGGTGGTTTCGAATTGTAGTTTTTATTACCTATCTTAGGATTCTCAACCACCAACGCCATGGATGGAGCCGTTGGACTGTACGGTTCAAGGACCGGGTTGCTATCAGTACAGCAAATTACTGAATAAAATTATCGGTAGTGAAGATAGCTTACATATGAATGTATTCACCAAAAATGTAAGTTTATTAATAAGCAATGGCGAGCTTTGAGCAATATATTTCGTTTTATTAATTTTAAGCTGGAAAAGGGTAGCAAACTTTTACCGGTACTTTTGTATATCCACGGAGGGGCATTCATGCGTGGTTCTAGTGGTGTTGAAATGTACGGTCCAGACTATCTAATCCAGAAGGACGTTGTATATGTTAGTTTCAATTACCGAATAGGTGCACTTGGTATGGTCTATTGGAATTTATTTATTTTTATTTATTTCTAATTTAATCAACATCTTATGTGATCGATCGGACAGGATTCATTTCATTCAGCTCTCCAGAACTGGAACTGCCAGGCAACGCTGGGTTAAAAGATCAGAATTTAGCCCTCCGTTGGGTGGTTGAGAATATTTCCAATTTTGGGGGTGATCCGAAGAACATCACACTGTTCGGTGAAAGTGCTGGAGGATGTTCCGTGCACTATCACATGGTTTCCGAGCAATCGAAGGGACTTTTTCAACGTGCCATTGTTATGTCGGGATGTGTTTTGAACAACTGGTCTGTGGTGCCGCAGAGGCAGTTCAGTGAACGACTTGCTAAAGCACTTGGATGGAATGGCCAGGGTGGCGAGAAGGCTGCACTGGATGTTCTTATGCAGGCTGATCCAGTGGAAATTGTTAGAGAGCAAGAGATTCTTTTAACGGAAAACGTATGTTTGGCTGATTCTTACTAGAGTTTTGCATTTCACTTGTTTAGTTTTGAAGTTTGTTCTTTCCAGGAACTTGAAAACCGCATACTTTTTGCTTTTGGGCCGGTCATCGAACCGTACGCTAAGGCAAATTGTTTTATTCCAAATGATCCGTTGAAAATGTCCAGAAACGCTTGGAGCAATGACATCGACATCATTATCGGGGGAAACTCTGAAGAAGGACTTTTCTGTTTAAGCGGGATCAAGGAAAACCCATCTATAATGAGTAACTTGAAAAATTTCGAATATCTGGTACCGCTGGATTTGGATCTAGTGAGGACATCTCAGCAATGCAAGGAACTTGGAATGCGGTTGAAAAAGTTCTACTACGGAGATAGCGAGCCATCGTTAGAAAATCGGGACGGTTACCTTACGGTTGGTGGTCTTACTCAGTTACGAGTCTCGAAGTACTTACCGCTTCTGTTTCCGATTTGCAGTTAATGACGGATAAGCTTTTCTGGCATGGAGTACACCGTACGATTTGCTCCAGGATGAATTTGCAGAAGAATGCCAACACCTACGTTTATCGTTTCTCGGTGGATTCAGATACCTACAATCACTATCGGATCAACTTTTGCGACAAGAATGTTCGTGGAACGGCCCACGCTGACGATCTATCCTACATCTTCAAGAATGCTTTCGGCGATGCTCCACCAAAGGATTCATTCGAGTATCGTGTTATGATGAATATGGTAGATTGGTAATTGTATATTGATTTTGTTCATATTAATTATTTCTTTTGTGTAGGTTGATTTGATTTTCACATTTGCCTCGAACAATGGAAACCCTAATGGAGTGGCTACCAATGAATGGGAACCGGTTGGTAGCCAAGTGGGCCCGTACAAGTGTCTCAATATAGCGAACGATGGACTGAAGTTTATTGATTTTCCGGAAATGAAAAGAATGGAATTGTGGGATTCGTTGTATACCAAGGATCAACTTTATTGAATGCGTTTACCAAACACCATAAATAGTAAATAGTTGGAAGAATTACACGCCTAGTGAAGTTTGAAGTGGCTTTGTTTGGTTCCCGTTAGCAGGCAGATTTGTTCTGGTGTCGATGGAGTAACTGAAATATAAAAGAGAAGAGAAAATTATACCATCGTTTGCTCGTAAATTCTATTCTGTTAAACGATGACTTTATTATTGTAGCTCGAATCAGATATTCCTAACGCAAGATTTCTCTGTTGGCTTCCATTGCTGGTTTAAAATTTTGTTACTTTATGGTTTCACTAGTGTCATAAAATATTATTAAAATTTAAAAAGATTAACTATCGTACATAAAATTCACCATCTTGAACGCAAATTAATGGGTCAAAGAAACCGCCAGTTATCGGAAACGAGAGCCCCAACTTCCACAAATCGCAACGACTTAACCCAAAGTAGCAATTTAGGTTTTAAACCACACAACAAATGAAATTCAAGTTTTTAGAGAGGCTTCAAAAGTGCCGTGAAACCTTGATAGATTCTCGGGAAGGTTTATCAATCTCGTTGCTGCTAGAGTAACGGCTACCTGTAGCAATTATTTTGCCCGGATAAATATTCAGTTACTGTCGAAATAATCTCCAAACCCATTTTGTTTTGATAGACGGTCAACGCTCAAACATATCGACGTGCGACAAGTAAAAAACTCTGAATAGGAGCCTATCGTTTGCAGCGGATTCACATTAGAATAGGGAACGATTTTATGAGTAGCCGCGAAAAATCTTTACAGACATAAGAAGCATGGATAGAACAAAAAGTTCCTCGAATAGACAGGAGCGACGTGCGGCAATTTTTCAAGTGGATCAATGAATATGATATGTTGACACGAAAATAACAGAGCTCTTCTGCAGTCATTAAACTAGAATTTTGTTGAAAATGTGCTGTAATGAATCGAACTGACCTTTTCGCAGTATTTAAATTAGAACGACCAAATTTCAATTTCCTTTCCATCTCTTCAGTAACTAGCACCATCTGCATGTCTAGTTAGACGATGTATCTAAACTAGTACCCAAATTAGCACTAGTTAGACACAAAATTTTTTCAAAAGGTTCACACGGCACATACGAACGTCAAAAGCAACTGACTAGTCCCGAGTGATGTGCCTGGTAGCAAATGTTTTATGTCTAACAAGTGCTAATTTGGGTACTAGTTTAGATACATTGTCTAACTAGACACCCAGATGGTGCTAGTTACTGACGAGATGAATTCGAAACACAAAAAACAGTATTTAATTGAAGTTAGATTTTGTGCTCTTAATGGACGAATTGTTTTAATCCCTTTTTCCCCTTTTGGGAATTAATATTGCATAGTTCACAACAGTGGCGTAGCCAGAAATTTGGTTTGGAGGGGGTTTTGATGAAAATCGCAATTTTTTTGAAAAAATGCTAAAATTTTATATGAGTTTGATAAATTATTGAAAACTCAAAAACATAAGTAGTCTAACAGATGTCATTCCAGTCTACAAACAAGAAGGATCAACATGGAACAGTTTTCAAACCTCTATAGATTATTTTCTTGTATAATATGTCAATGAAGTTAAAAATTGCGATCTTTTAAAGTGGGATAAATGATCTAAAAAATTTTCAACGTTCAAGATCACCTAATATAATAATCCTTGACTTTGAAGGTTTGACAACTTTGGGAAGTTATCAACATAAAACAGCGCCTGCTTTGACATAGAAATTTTAGTGATTAACTCTCATAGAGGTAATTATGGTGAATTAATTTTTCAAAAATATTAAGAGACATGGTGCCTTCAGCAAAGTTTTTGATAATTTCATTTCAAACAATTTTGTTGAAAATATGAAGGCTACATGAATTCAACATATAGGGATTTAAATGGACTGGGCCTGCTATATTTCTTCTTAGTGAAGAAAAATTTAGGTGAAAACTATTTTTTTCTGCGCTATAACTAAATTATGGATGGATGGAACTGAAACTTGCGTTTCGACTTCATCTCATCAGAATCCGACACTAACTTGGTGGGCGGACTAAGCTTGCGCCGAATTGATGCTAGCTCCAGAAAATGGAATCACTCTTTGTGTTTTTGAGTCCTTTTAATATCTGGGAATTATTTGTTTTATATCCAGTTCCCTTATTTTTTTTGTAAGCATCAAAAGGCACTTTGAACGCAATGTGAATTTATTATTTAATTACCAAATACAGTAATTTCAGAATAGCTTGTTGTAAAGGTTTTCTACTACTATATTTCGATACTCTGAATATGTGGGATATTTATGTCTTTGACAAAGTTGTTTGAAATAGCACTTTCGAAAACTTTGCTGGAGACATTAAGTTTCGACCCAAATTTGGTTGAAGAGTAAGTCTTGTCTATAATTACTTCTAGGAGGATTAACCGTCAAAATTATTCTATCAGCAGATGAACAGTTTTACGTTTTGAAATTCTTCAATGTTACTTAACATCGAAATTTGGCAGTTTCGAATGAATGTGATCGTGACCGTTAAAAATTTATCGAGCATTAATTTTACTTTTCTTCATTAGTCAGCCTCACAACTTGCAGTACTAGTACGTAGCGCACAAAATTTTAGTACGCCATTCATTGCATCCTGCTAAGAGGCTATTCATATAGTTGATAATACAACAAAAATCCAATGCCCATAAAACCGATCCTGACCTGCTAGAGACAAAATTACATCAGCTTTCAACTAGTTTCTGAAATGTTATTCTTGTTGTTAACCATATTGAATTGTTGTCTAAACTCTACACAATCAAAAAAAATACATTTTCAGCAAATGTTGAAATGTATGTAAGTTTTCGGTAAACAAGCTTATGTTTTATATGCAATCAACCTATTCAAATTTAGATTCCCATTCGAAAAATTGTCTCTAATCCATATTTTGAAGAATCTTTCCAAAAATGAGCTCATAATAATTCAGACAGTTATTTTATTTTTCATTGAAGTAATTTGAAAACTATGGGATTTTGGCTAAAAGATAAGTTACAAGATCCCCTTCCCATAATTTTCCAAAAGTTCTCATGACGCTTTAAACACAGTTCTCAATGTAGTGATCAGAGAATATTTTTCCAAAAATATTTTGTGGAATATTAAATTAAATTCGTCAGCATCAATTTTTTTTTTCAATCCAATTAATTTTGGTTTGGGGGGGGGGGGTTTAACCCCCAAACCCCTCCCCCTGGCTACGCCACCTTCACAATTTTGTGAACACTATTCATAAAACCAAAGGTTGACGCATGATGTTATTCATAGATTCAAGAACATTCACAAAATAACAACATACTGGATATTTTCTCATGAACTAGTTCACGAAAACAGGAATTTTAGTCGTTACTTCATTCAATCGTTTTGAATTATTTCATGATTTCAAATATATAAGTTACGATACAATATCCGTGCTCGTGAAATAGTTTATAAAATCATAAAATATTATTGAAATATTCGTTCATGATTCCTAGTACATGATTAACGATCTATTTTGTGTGCTAATGATATTCAAAAGATATCCTTATTGATTTTCATTTTCATCTGACATAATAAAGAAATTTTCACGTGCGCTGTTTCACTAGATTTGTAGTATTTTTCGTGGAATCATTTTTGTTCCATGCACTTTTTATGAAATGTCTAGCTGCTAGCGGCCAGCAATAGGTACGATCAGTAGACTATTAGGACCACGAACATCTGGGCAGAAAGCAAAAACTTCGCTGAGCACCACAAATCGTGTTCGTGTTATAGTTCACAGAATAAGATACCACGAATCAGTCACACTTTTATGATCCAGTTCATATTGTCACGTTACACCGAGTAACAAAAACCGATTGTAAATAAAAATATACCAGATCGCATTAAGGCGTAGAGGAATTACGAATACTACAATAAAACTGCTGATATCATGAACATGAGTCACATTACTCCAAGTGTCATATTCGAAAGATAGCTCTGGAATAAAATATCACGATAACGTGAACAGAAATTACGAAAATCGTGACTAAGATCCTGATATCATGAACATAAATAAATCTCTACTAGTAACTACACACCAAAAAATAATGAAATTTAAACGACATGTAAATCAACACGAATGTAAGCATACATAGATTGAATAAAAAATTTGATTGAAAATTACGTTAAAATCAATTGGAGCATCAAACAGCATACAATTTTAAACTTATATTCGGGTAATATTACATGTCATTCATTTTACAGCAGTATTTGAGTAAAAATACATTGAAGTGCATTGGTTTTCCGTTTAAAGAAACTGTAACTTTCAATCCACGTGTAAAATTATAATCAAATTCGTTGAAGAAAGCACGACAAGCCGTGTGTGTTTGAGGTGGAACTTAATTTTATATTTATATTCATGCTCCAAATATGTGCATGAAAATAAACTTAAAATTACAAAATGTTTTTTTTTCTGTGTAAAGTATCACGAAAACGTGAATATAAATTATGAAAATCATGACAAAGTTCCTGAAATCATAAACACAAACCATACAACTAGTGACAAAAATTTAAAAAATCGTGCCTGAGATCTTGAAATCATGAACATGATTCACTCTACTCCTGACTAAAATATCACGATAACGTGAACAGAAATTACGAAAATCTCGACTAAGATCCTGAAATTATGAACATAAAACCCGCTAGTCTGTCAGAAAAAATCCGACAATAAGCTAATGAATAAAATGGCACGGTAACGTGATGAGAAACCACATATTACAATAAGCTTCTTAAATCGGCTGTGTATTCCCAAATAATGAACAAGAAACGTAACCAGGGAACAACAACAAAACCCAACCAAGCATTCGAATGTAACGCTATGTAGATATTCGGGGAGAACTAGTTTTTTAAAACACAAATGGTTTCATGAATACAATGTTTATTATTCATAATTCCAGGAACATGGTCACGGTTTTCGTAAATCGCTCAGTCCACGAAATCGTGATCTTTTGTTCATGTATTTATGAACAGATGTTGTCCGTGTATGCAAGCGACCTTAAATTGTACGTGTATGAGTAGGCTTTATTGAGTGAGTTGTGCTGTACATTGTACAGTACTCCCAGTACCGTTTATCTCCGAGGATAAACATATTTACTTTTATAAATACAAATATTATAAGATCTACAGGTCAGTTTGTTGTTTAAAAACAACAAACTTTCTGTCTTTCCTGTTTCCTTTTTAAAAAAGTATGAACTGTAATTTGCGGATTACTACTTCAAAAGTTATAACACTTAAACTTTGTTCGAAGATGTGTGCCAACTTATTTTGTTTTATTTAATATGCATGACAAAATGCCCTCGAGCCGAAACTTCTCGTATTCTGACAAAGATCTTAAAAGTACCGTTCGATTTATGAGACTTTTTCACATTACAAAATTGTAATGTGAAAAGTCTCATAAATCGAACGGTATTTATACAACCTTTGTCAGAATACGAGAAGTTTCGATTCGAGGGCATTTTGTCAGCATATTAAATTTTATCATTTTCTCGTGTATATATTTCTAATATGCTTCAATCGAATTTTATTCAATGCACTTTGTGGAACGCGAAAAATCCAAAGTTCCTAGCTTAACAAAATAGGAAATTCAGATCCATTTTTTGATATTCAGTCTCTATTCCACATTTTATTTTTAAATAGCACACATCAATTCCATTTAACAATAAATATTTATATAATTTACTATTTTCAGTGTAAAAGATTTTCAGGAATCACATGTTTCATTTCATGAGAAATATAGAAAGTTGGGGTATTAGGGTATTTGATGAAAAAATGAGTTTTGTCAAATGTCAAAAATTTAATGTTTCTGAATATTATAGGCAACAAATCAATTTTCATTTTGTTCCTAAAAACTTTCTACGTTCAGCAAGGTGCTTGTAGTAAAAATTGATAGAGTAATAATAAAGAACGCGAGAAAATGATTGAATTTGATATGAATGACAAAGTGCCCTAGAACCTCAACTTCTCGAATTCTGACAAAGGTCGCAAAGGTACCGTTTGAATTCTGAGATTTTTTCACATTAGAAACATTGCAAAAAATGTATGATTTGCAGCGTAGAGCAGGATGGATATTAAGAATTTTTGGACAAAATGCCCCAAAACTCCTGTTTTCCCATTTTTTCATTGAAATGTTCAGAATTTCTTCTTCAAAAAAGCTATAAATGGTAATATTGCGAGCACTACATTACAAGTTATAGCATTTCATATATTTTTTTTCTCATATTTTCCCATAGAACCAATGTTCAAACGAAGTGGGCGGGGGTCTAAAATTGTACAGAAAGATTTGTTTTGGGTGTATAACTAAATTAGTTATGGAGTTCCCGTTGCGACTTCGTCTCGTCAGAATTCGCCAGTAACTTAGTGTCAGGATTAAGCTAGGGTCAACTGAGATAGGAAATCAAGAGGCACTGAATTGATGGTATATTTAAGTAGTACAAAGTCGCATATACTCAGTGTAGGAAATCGCCCAATATTTTCACGACAGGGAAGAGGTGTTGGATGTAACTCTCTGCTCTGACTGCATTACGCAAGAGTTGGAGAACTAGATTGTACCTACCTAAAGAGCTTTAACCGTCAATATCTGATCATTAGTACGTCATCGTTAATCATTTAAACGTCTCGTTTGATATCGTCACCTATCAGAATCCTAAATCTACGTTACAAAGTGGGACCTCTACGAAGATGGCTTGACAACTGGGTTTCGTCGGTATGTTTCAACGATTGGATCTCCAATTTACTTGGATGCGGCCGTGGATAAAACAAACTCACTCATAATAGCAATATACTAAGAGGCTTGCCCGCTTTAAGTTATGCGTGCTTCTAAAGGAACCCCCTGGTAGAATGCCGTACTTGTTAGACTCAAAAAGTTATTTTGTAGAGTTTGGAATCGCCGATGCAGAGACGGGTCGGATAAGTAGGCTCACAAATCTTACCGAAATGCCCTTCGATCCTCTGAGTGAAGTGGTTGAATTCTTTGCTGGTAGTTCTGATTCTTGGAGATTTTCTCGTAGAATTGTAACAACCGCATCAAATGGTTGTTCGAAAGTTTTTTTTCTGCATGAGGAAAAGATGGAATCATTCCAATTCTACTTCAAAGAGAATATGAACACTTGAAGCATATTTTGAAAAACCTATCTTAATCCACCTAGCGGTGCAATTGTGCCTTTCTCAATCATGAATCACGAGAATGTGTGCGTTGTTTGTATTCATTAAAAGCTTTTAAATGCATATATTACATTTTATTATTATACATCACATGACAACTATATACAGGAAAATAAATCATTATTCGAGTTCTAAAATTTTGAAAAAGAAAAAACAGCCACGGTAATATTGAACTGAAAAAAGGTGCGAAATCGGCAAAGTCCCAAAAAGTCGATTTTCATAAACAAATTTTTTTCGAGATAACATAAAATCTCGACGTTTCATGCATTTTAAAGATGTTTGGCATCAAAAATACGAATTCGATTTCTGAAATTTCATGGGGTCCCCCCTTTGAAAAAAAATTTTGAGTTCCGGCTTATATGGGAATTTCATATGTGACCGGACGGTTTAGTCTATATTTCCAGACCCATATAAGCGATCCGTACGAAATTTTATAGACATGTGGGGATATTATAGCTATCATTTGGGACTAAGCTTGTGAAAATGGGCCCAACCATTTCCGGGAAACTGATGTGAGTTCGTCAATTTTGAAAGATGGCCGCTTTTCCCGGGCACTTCCGGAACCGTCTATGGTGGTCAATGTAGTCAACGAAAGTTTGGTTGGCCGTCGGTGACCTAGAACACCAAATTTAAGTTGTTTGAGAGACATTTTAGCGAAATTTTTACCTTTTTTGCTTTCATCGGAGTATCGGTTTGAATAACAATTTGCTATGTGATCGTACGCCACAACCTGTAACTCCGGAACCGGAAGTCGGATCGGGATGAAATTAAATAGCCATTTACGGGGACGCAACACCTTTCATTTGAGACCAAGTTTAGTTGAATCGGTCTAGCCATTTCCGAGAAACCGATGTGACTGTTATTCTGAATTTAGATACTTCTGCCGGGGCTTCCGAAACCGATGATGGTGGCCAATGTGGCCTAAAAGACTTCAAATTGATGTTAGTGACCTAATACTACAAATCGAAGCAGTTGTGGTCATATTTTGGAAAAAATTTCACCTTTATACATTCATTGCAGAATTTATTAAAATCGACATTTTCTGCGTGTTCGTACTCATCACCCTGTAATTCCGGAACCGGAAGTCGGATCTATTAGAAATTCAATAGCAGCCTATGGGAACGTTGCACCTTTCATTTGAGACTAACATTTTTGGCCACATACACACACAGACGCACATACACACACAAACATACACACATACATACACACAGATACATTTGCCGAACTCGAAGAACTGAATCGAATGGTATATGTCACTCGGCCCTCCGGGCCTCCGTTAAGAAGTCGGTTTTCAGAGCAATTGCAATACCTTTCTATTGAGAAAGGCAAAAAGGTCTTTCTTGCAGTCTTTCAACAGTATGCATTCCATTCCGTTAGCGTGGCGGGAAATAATTGTAAAATTCATTCCCAGAGGGGGCCGCGTTATCTATGAGGAAGCAAAGGGTTTTAGACCGATCAGTTTGACCTACTTCCTCCTCAAATCGACGGAACGTTTAATCGACCACTACAGTCGGGATGTTAATTTGGGCGAACAATCGCTGTATGCAATGCAATATACATATCAGCGGGAGAAGTCTATTATCATTTTTTTCGATTATAAAGGTTTTAAACCATAAGGTCATTCGCCTCTCCGGGTTAGAAAAAACTTTAATGAAAAATTTCTAACCCTATGTGCGGGGTCGGGACTCGAACCCAGGTGCGCTGCGTACAAGGCAATCGATTTACCAAAACGCTACGCCTACCCCAAGTCTATTATCATCTTACTACACAATGTTGTCTACAACATTGAAAAAACTTTTTCACAAAAGCAATAAAGTTTAGCAGTTTATCTCGATATTGTAGGTGCCTTTGACAACGTGTCTTTTGAATCCATTTTGCAAGCAGCACAAGGTCATGGAGCACCTTAATGCGTCATGAAATGCATACAAGCAATGCTTACCCGTATAAATAAATACCATTCCAGAAATCTTTGGAACCATTTCCAAACTATTCATATAATACTCACCATATTGGGAATACTAATGATATATTGCACCATTATAATTCAACTATTAAACTACCATACTAATTTTAGTTACCATTTCCAATATCTTCCGCGTATCCTGTATTGGAGATATGTATACTACATTGAACTTTTGAGCCAGAGTTAATATTGCTCTGGTTGTTTTTGTTATTCGTATATCTGTTTACCATAGCCCCAAAAATCTGTACTTTAATATGGTCAAAAATCCTCGTCTTACAATTTTACGGCGCTAGCTCAATTGGATAAAGCGTCAGTCCACTTAATGTCAAGGAAGCTCTCTTCAGAAGATGGCTTATAACAAAATAAAATTTCATCAATCGATAGAATTGAAATGTGATAGGGATTAGGTTTTTTTCTTCACCAATATTTTGTGTTTCGCTAGATCTAAAATGTGCATGCTACCATAATCTGTACAGTTCTTGAATGGTATGTAGTCCAAATGTATATGGAAAATATACTTGTATTTTGGTATGGTGACTGTTCTTAACGACCCGTTGTTTGTATGGTCGAGCATGGAGAAACAACACTGGTTATGTTCGATATTAAACCAGGCAATGGCTAATCTATTGTTGAACGAACCATATTGAAAACGGTTTTTCAACGTTTGATTCAATGGTAAACATTTATGCGGGTAGTAACCGAGACCTGTACACATCGTTAAAACATATAAGATATAAGAAAACTAAGTGCCTGCGGATGCCCTCAAGGTGGTGTGCTGTCACAACTTTTATGGAACCTTGTAGCTAATGGCTTGTTTAGGGAACTTAATGAGCTTTAGCTTTCTGGCATATAGTTTCTTCGATGATTAGCATATAATGATCGCTGGTTTTTGCATTAACATACTTTTTATTTCATTATTAATTGGGAAATGGTGTCTTCATGTCAAATAAAACATCAATGTATTGACATTTCTCCCACTCAATAAATTGGGGATTGCTACTGCAATGATGAGAAGTTTATATAGCTCATTAGAAGGACTAGTAGTCGTGTGTCTTTATGGTTCAGGATGTAAAGAGGCTTTTTGAGTGAGTAGATGTTTGTTGGTTCTAGACCTTTGCTACTTGCTTGCATTATTTTTTCTAGCGAAATTTGGATCGCAACCCATACATACAAACAAGATATTTACAATACTGGGAAAGTGCTACAAAATAAAATGCGAAATGACAGCAGTGGCGAGACACAAGAAATTATAACACTCATGTGGCATGTGATGTAATCTTTTTTACGCTTCAAGGAATATGTGTCATTATAGCATAGGGAGTAAAGAAGTATTTTAGCAAATCAATGTTTGTTGGCTCTAGCCTAGGAATGTTGTCGTGGAAGATTTTTTTTTCTAGAAGTTTCAGGTCATGAGTTATTTAGAGCAGCGGATTAGAGAGAATAGCAGAAATGATATATCGTTGGAAGTGTTGGGCTGGAGGCTGTGTTTGTAAAAGGAAAGGGAATCTTTGTATGTGACCATTACAAGCAGCAGATGGATTTGACATCTAATACAAAGTCTATTTTATATGTGAATGTGATCCGACCGTGTGGAGGAGTTTCACTCATTTAAATTGTGCACGAAACGCTCCATGTTCAAAAAGCATTGCTATTGGGCATGAGCAGGGATGCCAACGGTACCGGTAAACTACATTTTTTTCGGTATATTTACATTTGCACAAGCCGTACAGCCCGCTACAGCGATGCATCACTTCAGCTCTTACCAGAACGGTAGCAAAACCGAGTACATTTTCCCGTACAGTAGTAGAATACATTTTTGTTTTGCTGCTGTACTCCGACTGCTCGGTGAGAGTGTGGCGTAGTCAAGTTTGTTCTCTCGCTTTGTACACTTTTCTCTGCACAGTCAAAGGGAGAGGCCCGCACACGAAAGCGTTAATGCCGGTCGCGGCGTTAACGAACCGCATTCATTGTCGTCGTTTGTGATTAAAAATATTGAATAGATTGAAAATAATAAAAAGTGTAAAATAAGGAAAGAGAAGCTGTACCGCTCGCGTCTGGTGGCTGTACTGAGGGCAGTATTTTTTGTCATGTTACTGCTTTGCTTACAGACTGCCGTACAGCACTGGGCGTCCTGCACTAGCGAACGACAGCAGCGTCGAAAGAGAAATGTGAATGTAGGCAGAAAAATTACAGCCGCAGAAAAGGTAGGCATTTTGCATCCTTGGGCATGAGATTGTGAGCGAAAAAACAGAAAAAGTGAGCGTGCTGTTTTGGGTGTAGTGTTTCATTTTTATTTTAGCATAAATCTAGCGGTAAGTGGAAGTGCTAATGATGAATCGTAGCTGAAATGTAAAGTTTTCAGTTCAACCTGACGAGGATGATATTGACATCATCAGCGTCGATCGCAGAGTAGTGGGAGAGGTTTCACCATTTAAAGCGGAATGTGAGAGAACCGAACTATAAACTCTGTCAAGACAAAGTACTAGATGGTTGTGCAGAGAACGAAGCAGGCTGAACACGGTAGTTTGCGGGCTACAAACAGATGGCGTGATGTGCGAGGGGGTTGAGTCCATATATTTTGGAAAACTTGTGACATGTAATAATAGTGTAAGACGCGTGATAAAAAGATGTTTTTCAACTACTAATAGGGATTCCACGATATGCGTAGTCGGCAAAATTCTCGTAGCCTGTAAATACTCACAGAACTTGCTCTGTTCAATGTATTTATACTTCTTGTTACTCTATACAGGAAACAGCCTATTGTGTGTTTGGTATTTGAAAGAACAATTCTGCGCTTAATGCTTGGCGGCACAATGTAAAATGTGGAATAGCAAAGACGCATAAAAACGAATACTACAAAGTATACAAGCAGCAGTGAGAAACGAATGAGTTGCCTTGAGTTGCAAAGCTTTCAAAATGTTCCAAAAACAGGAATATAAATTTTTTAACCTTTCATTGTACACATCTTTTGAGACGGCGCCGGTGGTTGAGTGGTAAGCGTGACCGCCACTCATTCCAGTTGGCCTGGCTTCAATTCCAGCCGAGGTCGTTGAGATTTTTCTGAGGTGAAAGAATCTGTAGTCACGTCTTCCTTCGGAAGGGAAGTAAAGCCGTTGGTCCCCGGTCCATGAGTTGATGGATCGGTATCTCGTCCAGATAGTGGAATCCACCTCTCTGGCGTCGGTAAAGAAGAATTAGAATCCAACTTCTATACTTACTAACAAATATCCTCCTCCCGTGATACTTGTGGAGCGCGCAGTAGTATATAGGGCCTCTAGCAAAAGCGAGTATCGGACTACCAATTCCTTCCCTTTCCTTCCGCGATCTACGTTCGGGCCTGGCTGGCGCCGATATTGATCAATAAACACTTTAGGATTACCAGGAATTGCACATTGAAAGATGTTTCGCTACTCCCAAGCATATAATTATCTACCGATTCCCTGTGCAACTTCAGCTAGTCCAGATCGATGACGGAGTAGCAGCCAGGGGTGGTCGCACAAACTCAAGCTCAAGCTCATCTTTTGTACTTATCAGTAGGTAGAATGTTCATCAATTTTATGTTGAATTTCAAAGTTTGTACTTCTATAAACAACGCAAAAACTGATTTTCAGTACATCTATTTCGGCTAGAACCATCAATGTAGAGTACCACAAACCAAATAGAACCATACTATTAACGGACCTACCCTACTTAATTTCAACGTCGAGTAGTGAAACTTGTACTTACCCATTGTGTACCAATCTTTCGGCAATCCAGCGTCCTTCCGTGCAGAATTTAACGCCCGTCGCAGTGCAAACAACAATGCCACGGTCAAATTCAGCGCTGGTTCTCCGGTCGTTTTAGACCTTAGCACAAAATTTTCATTGAATGTATTGTGCAGTAATCTCACCCGAAAATCAATCGGAATATCTTTAGCTCCAGGTAAATGATAGTTCCACGTTCTGTTCGTGAGTAGTTGACCATTCGTTCTACTGTAGATCAAATTTTCTGTAAAATACAAACCGATTCCCATGACAAATGCTCCCTCGATTTGACCTATATCGATACCCGGACTGATACTTTCTCCAGTGTCCTCCAGAATGTCTACCCGGGTAATCTGCAAGTTTCCCGTCAACACATCGACTTCTACCTCAGCACAACACAAGCCCCAAACACTGTAGTCCTTGATATCTCCATGCTTGTACTGGGACATTGCGCACAGATCTAAATTTTCTTTGTAACAGCGTTTCGTGATTTGTTCCCAGGACTCATAGGGAAAACTACGCCGAATCGGTTCCATGCGCTTCACCAAAATTTCGCAAGCCTTTTTCACAGCAAAACTCGCTGCATCGCTAGTCATGCTTCCACCGGAAACCGTTGCATTTGGAGATGTAAGATTGTTCATTGCTTTAATACTGATCATTGCTATTGGAATGCCCAAAACATGGGCAGCAACCTGGGTTATTTTAGTGTTGACTCCTTGTCCAAAATCAATTCCTCCTGTCGTGATAGACACCGTCCCATCCGCATGATAAATCGACACTAGCGCGTTCATTTGTCCGAAAAATGCTTGCGGATATTGCATCGGAACTACCGCTATTCCACGTTTCTTCCAACGATTCGCTTCGTTGAACTGGTCGATTTGAAGTTTCCGTTTGCGGTATTCTACACTGTTCAGAAATTCCGGAATCAATTCCCTGATCTTGCAATCTGGACTCATGTTCTCCAGCCGAACTGCTATTGGATCTTTGTCCAATACATGTGCTATATGCTCCATGATATTCTCGATCATCGTGATTCCTTCGTTTGTTCCAGGTCCACGGCACCACGTATTGCTGGCCGAATTCGTAACTGCTGCTTTGCCAACTAGCTTCCAACAGCTTGCATCGTAACAATTCTTGTAAAACTGAGCCGTAACCATTTCGACCGGTTCGTTCAAACTACAGCCATAGTCTTCTACGTAATTATTCAACAGTTTGGTAATTTGACCATTTTCATTGACCTCCACGTCATAATTGCTTACACAGGAAGCACGCTTCCCGATAGCTTCCATGTTCGATTCCAACGACATAACCAATCGTACCGGTCGCTGGCTGAAGTGAGCAGCAATCGCAGAAGCGCAAGCGATTTGCGATGCTCGGGAAATCTTAGCCCCGAACGCTCCTCCCAAGCGACGGATGTAGAAATTCAAACTATTTTCCGGGATGTTTAGTGCTTGAGCGATTGCCACTTGACACAGATCGACCCACTGCGTCGAGCTGTACACATTCATCCCATCTTCTATCGGAACACAGATACAGGTTTGTGGTTCCATCGAAAAGTGGAACTGGCCGGGTAACTCAAAGCGACCGGCAAGTTTCGTGAACGGTTTAACGATTTTGCCGTAGTCTACACCCTCCTTATCGTAAGGTTGATCGTGAAGACGATCGGTGGCATTGGCTGCTAGTACGTCTTTCAAGGTTGGTAATATCGGTTTGCCATCTGTCTCACTATACGAGATGTGTACAAGTTTTGCTGCTTGATGGGCCAGTTCGAATGTTTCCGCTAGAATAATTCCGATCGGTTGTCCATAGTACAGGACTTTGCCGCTGCAGAAGATCTCTTCTGTTTCAGGGTTATCTAGCTCGGTTGGCATAAAATCGTTTCTTCCCGGGATGTCTCCGGCGGAGTAGAAGGCTTGAACACCTGCTAGTTGTAACGCGACGGAAGGATCGATTTTTACGATTTCAGTTCTTGGGCAGGTAGCTAGCACGAGAGCACCGTAGAGCTCGTTGGGTATCACTGGTAGATCCTCTATGTACTTGGCTTCACCGGCTGTTTGGGTCAGTCCTTCGACTTTAGGAATATTCTTAGTCATTGGCCAGTTCTTCTCAATAGTTTGAAACTCTTGCCGCCCAGTGGAGAGTGATCTGTGCAGAGTTGTGGCACCCGATTGATAGCGGGAACTCAGTGCAATTTGTCTGTCATTGGAGATGCTTAGGATTGTGCGGTACAAAAGTGAAACGGCAAGCTGTTGGTGATATTTTGATGGTGGTGATTCTTTTTCCAACTCATGTGTTAGAGTGCTGAGGATGTCTTGCAATACTTCATTTGAAAATATATTTTTCCCGCGCATGAGCTTCTCGGTTTTGACAGCATGTGTAAACTAGAAGGATATACGTTAGAGTCAGGGAGTCTTATTTTGTTTTACGCTTACTTGTGAACCGATACCGCCAAAGCAAACGGAAGCAGTTTCTATTATCCATTTTTGAGCATTGAATTTGAACAGAAAAGCCGCGTTGATGTATGCATGGACGCTCTGTGCTCGAGGCATTATCTTAAAAGATCGAAACTCATGCACTGTTGAATCCAACGGTGGAAGAATGACATTCAATACAATTTTCTTGCTCATATTCAGTGTGCAGATATCAAGAACAGAGATAGTACTAACTCCACCGCCGATTTCAGCTGTAAGAAAAAAAAAAATATTCGAATGGTAGAATTTACGATTTGACGACGAACTAACCTATGGTCAGTTTGGCTCCGACGGCTTCAAAAATAAGATAAAGATCGGATGGGAAGTCTACGTGTTGGTTTTTAATACATAGATTCCCAGCGATTGTTCCGGAACTCCTCACCGGAACATTAGCTATTAGGTCAATATGTTTCGATAAATTTTTGCAATACTTAAACTGAGGATATTTCGAAGCAACCTCATTCAGTATGACAATTAGCTCCGCTAGAGTTACATTCGTGCCGACTGTCAGGTTGCTCCCGACCGAGTGAAATTTCAGTTCTTCAATTGAGTTTATGTCAATGAAAACTTGGATATTTGCATCTCTACGGTAAACACCTAGAACGAAATATGATCTGCGTTATAATTCTAGTATGCGTATACTTAAACCATGATTACCATGCGCCGTATTTCCAGCTACTAACATGTAAGTTCTGTTTCCAACATTTTCCAGTATTGCAAACACATCCTCGACACTGTAAACCTTATGCCACTCTCGTTCGTCATCAAAAACCAAATGAATTCCTTTTTTGGACACCGCACCACACGAACCCATGCAACGCTTCCCAGTATTGTGACAAATTTTCGGCAGCTCTTCAATATCTTGAACGGCCTGAATCAGCTTGGGATCCGCATCTATGGCCATTGATTTGAAAGCATCCAGAATCGGTCGATAGCCCGTACATCGGCAGAGGTTGCCACCGAACGAGTTCTCTACATCCTCCATTGTGAGTTGGCCTTTGGTAGATTCCAGCAGACCATACATATTCATTACCATTCCGGGGGAACAGAATCCGCACTGAGTTCCATTTAAATGAGCCAGACGTCGTTGGACTGCGTGGAATCCGTCTGTCTTGTTGCCGACACTTTCTACCGTTACGATATCCAGACCATGACATGAGTACACCGGGAAAAGACACTAGAATCGATATGGAGTGATAAATTTGTTCGGAAAAGAAAATAAGGGGTTACCTACTGAATTAATGGCTCTGCTTTGCCGTTCCTTTGTCACTGGATGCTCTCCTTTTACGTTGACGATACATGCGCCACATCCACCTTCACGGCAAACCATCTTGGTTCCACTGAGTTGGGCATTTTTTCGTATGAAAGTACCGAGGGATGTGTCTACTGGGACATTGTGCGGATTTACTGTTGATAAGATTTAAAACAAAATGAGATTTATTTGCTTTTTGAACACGTTAGGGTGGACCCTGATCAAATTTAGGGCATATTGAGCTTCCAATGAATAACACTCTCTTGATGGTCTAGTCACGTAAAATTTATAAATTAGGGGGCTTAAGGTTGAACAGAGAAAGGGCAAAAATCGAAAACGAAAAAAGCAGTTTTTTTTTCCCACACCGTGTTTTAGATCTTCATAAAAATCAATCAGCAGTACTGTAACAACATTCTACATAAGCTGATTGATTTTTATGAAGATCTAACACACGGTGTGGGAAAAAACTGCTTTTTTCGTTTTCGATTTTTGCCCATTCTCTGTCACACCTTAAATAAGAGCCTTGTGAGAGACTCAAGCAATTTTTGCGAAAAGTTGCCGTTTTCCCATGAAAAAAGCTCAGGTGCTACAACAAGTTATTCAATTAGTAGATTAAAATTGATGAAAGTTAGTGTTGATAGTTGATGAAGTTTATCCGAGAGAACTGCAATCGATACAGAAATGAAAACAGCTTAAATGTCCAAAATTACTTTCATGAGCATGTGACAGTTGAAATTCATGTTTTTATTTTTATTTTATTTTATTTATTTCGGTTTATTATCGGTTTATTTAAAATGAAAATGAAAAATTTATTTAATTCATTTGACAACAAATAGTCTTCATTCGTTCGGTGACTCTCGGACCGATTAGTCCATCTTTCCAGTTCGTGCAGTGTAACATTACAAAGAATAGGGCTAATCCGGTGCCAATGTTAACTTGCGCGTTCTTCGCCTTGTCGAGATTTCAGTATTTTTCCCTTCTTTTGTGTTTCTGCGTGTTTACCGTTATCCGGTTAATGAGTCGTGAAGTAGTGATTTTCTAGTAAGCCGTCTGAATACCGTTATACATACAAGTTAAGTACGGCTATAATATTTCCATTCTTGTCTATATTCTTATTGTTGTCTATAATACCAGCTTGCACTGGGCAATAATAACTTTCTCTGTAAATGATTGGACTCAAGGTGAGATAGATGTAGAAATTAATTCCCCATGATAAGCTTCGGGTGGTGGTAATTAGTTTGAAGCAGGCAAATAATATTGTTCGCTACGGGGTTTTTTACGAAGGAGTATAAAGTACATGTACCATCAAATCAGGCTGAATGTAACGGAATCGTCTCCGATTCGAGTTTGAATTACGAGAATCTGCTAACACATAGGGTTGGCTTAAAAACAGACCCCATGAACAGTCAGTGAAGATACTGGAGTGCAAACGTTCTTGCATTCAGCATCAGTCGCTGCTGACGAGAAAAGGACATACTCTTATCGGGTGACCATCGTCGGTTCTGCTCTGTCTAACTACCTACTTTTTGACAATGTTCGTCTACTTGGTGACCTTGTCTTGTGCCGCGAATCATGAACTGCACAAATTGAATAAACCTTGAACACACAGCCTCCTATTGTAGCAATAAGGTTCGTTGTGGGAAATGCAGTGGGAACTATGTGGATGAATCCTGTGGAAGGGATGTTGAAAAATGTCTCTACTGTGGCGAAAAACCACATGATCTCCCGACATATTTCGCGCACAAAGAGCGCAAGAAGAAACTTAAGCGTTCCCTTCAGGTACGTTCTAAGCGAAGCGTTGCAGAAATGCTAAAGATAGCTATGTCAGCGGACCCTACGAGCATCTATACTAACTTTTCTATTGACGAAGGCGACTGCGATGCACTCCGAGAGAGAACAACTTCTGCTGTTTCTAGAAGCAATAGAAGAAGGAGGAACATTTCCTCTCCTAAACTTCGTTGTAAAGGCCAAAGGGTGTCTCTTCAAGGTCTTCCAAAAATTACTAATCGAGAAAGTACTGGTGCAAAACCGAAGCAAGTCACGGTTAGATTGCATGTGGAAGGTAATCTCTAACAACCACGGCAGCGACCATCTGCCAATCGTAATTACTATTGCTAAAGGTTCAAGGCTACCGAATATAATCAATGTTTCGTATGATCCCGCGCTCGCGATATCCAGAATTTTGAAGTCGGCTGTCTCAGTCTTTTGAAAAATCAAAACAAGGGTTTCTTATTACCCGACGTTTCGGCCTTTTGGTGATGGCCTTTCTCAAGGGAAACTATAATTTTCCCTTGAGAAAGGCCATCACCAAAAGGTAATAAGGGGTAATAAGAAACCCTTGTTTTGATTTTTCAAAAGACTGAGACAGCCAACTTCAAAATCTCCAACATAACAACCAGTCGTTGATCTACATAACGATATCCAGAATAATTGAATCCATACAAGAGCTTCCTCTATAGCAAGAGTGGGTTCCTGGCTGGCTTGCTTCTCGGCACCGCGATTCAAGCTCAGACTAAACACGCACCTGATGCGAACACTCGCGAACGGCCTCCAAATCCTTGGTAGGAAAACGAGTGCTCAGACGTATACGCGGAGAAGACCGCCGCGTATAGGACTTTCCGGAACTACCGGTTACTCGCTAGTGACAGTACGTGACGGTAGAAAGGCGAATTTAAAGTTTGATGAGAGCCACGGAACGTAGTTACTGGCGCCGGTTTGTTGACGAACTAGCGAGAGAAACATCGATGAGAGGCTACTCATCGATGTTTCTCTCGCTAGGCACTGCACGGCGTATAAAAAGTCGTAACAGAACTAACGAAAGCGTGGAATATTAAAACCGTTGGATATTCGATTTGGCCAATAAGCTTTGTCCGGATTCCGCCTTGGAACAGAAGATCTACCGCGCTGCATCCCCTCACGATAGCGTAAAAAGAACAGCACAAACATTAGGGGTCCAATATAGCTGCCCGGTGGACAGGGCTGGCTTAAGTCCACTCGGAGCCTACGGCAACTATCAAACTAATGAGCCGCTTTCATTGAACAGGTATAAATAGCTGTATAGTAGCAAGCCAAGCCTCCCGAAGATTGTTCCAAATTTGAGCCATATTGGCCATCAATTAAGTTTGGGAAAAACCCTCAAAATATACAGAGAAACTAAATGTTAATGAATTTCATCACCAAGTTGTATTATACACGAATGATGATCTGAGTTGATCTGAAAATTACGCAGGATGTCCAAACCAGCATATCACAGAGAAGATTCGTGTTTCAATTTAGGATTTTCAAAAAGACACACATTGTAAATTGGAAAGGTAACAGGATGTTTGAAGACTAGAAATAAAAGATATTGCGTGTAATAGTTTCATAAAATAGCAGTAATCTGACGGATTTAACATGCAGTAATCTGACCTTCATAGTTGCGTGACGTTGTTTGACAATGAAGAGTGTCTTCATTTAAAATAAATTTAAATAATTTTAAATAATAACAATCTACCTACTCACATTTTATAGACAGCGTCGAATATTAACTAATAAGCCTGACTGAGGTATCTAAGTTTAATCACAGCCGAGGTCAGTGGGATTTTCTAAGATGAAAATCTCAAGCTCATATTTTGACTTTGCGTTCGTCGTTTGACCTTAAACCGAGGTTTTGAATTTAACATATATAAACTATATTGTACAATTTAAATCATTTTATTTCAGGATCACAAGCCTCCTCAATAATCAGGAAAAAATTATCATTAGTAACAAAAAGAATACGGCCGCTGCTTTTTAGCAGTATTAAAGTTCATTTTTAAACATTTTGAAATTTTACGACTTCAAAACTATTTTTGAAGGACCTTTAAAGGGATTTACTTTAATAGATTTTTCCGTTAAAGTACCGAATGTGAAGAAAATCTGAATCATTTTGCCGCCTCCGCAGAACGCTTGTCAGGTACAGATTTGTTCTGATTGTACTACGGTCCGGTCCCTTTCGAACTTTGTATACTTGTAGTTCAAAACATATCAATGTACTTGCTAAACATAAATTAAAACTTGTACCGAAATGTTTGTGCGTCGCTTGAATTGGTTCAAGTCATTCTGACCTTTCTGTGATGTGTTTTGTGCCGCTAGTATCATTCCGCCTGGTTGTCTGATGCTCGTTGAATCATGGTGCGATTTCGAATTGCTTTGCTACCGATTCATCAATATGAGGCATTGGGATATTGATAAAACAGTGCCAGTATAAGCTTTAAACTATAAACGACTTTCAATTCAAATATCTGCCATTTTTAGCAGCGCCTTGAAGATTTACAAATATTCGAGTGTACCGTTTTTTCGAACATGTTAGTATGGATTTGTATCCAACCTCAGTGTCGCGCCGGGTTCTTATCGTTGCCTTTGCGATATCAAATTGTCTAGGCATCGTAGTTTAATTTTATGCAACCGTTTCCCAGGATATCGGAAAGCATTGTAATTGGCCGATACGAATTATGGTCGGGGGATCCCCCATTTTTTTAAATTTTTCTGCTCTGTGGTGCAAACCATACATATTTTGCAGTTTTTCTAATGTGAAAAAATCTCAGAAATCTAACGAAACCTTTCTGACCTTTGTCCAAATACGAGAAGTTAGGGTTATAGGGCTTTTTGTCATTCATATTAAATTTTATCATTTTCTTGTGCATATATCTCTATTATTCTTCATTCAATTTTCATAAATTGTACCTTGTTGGACGTAGAAAATCCTTAGGAACAAAATAACATAGATCCGTTACCGATAAAATTCAGAAACATCAAATTATCTGACATATAGTCTCGATTTCACATTTTTATCATAAAAACTGCATTAACTCCATTTAACAACAAAATTCTTATTTAATTTACTACTTATAGTGAAAAATGCGCTTAGGAATCACATGAGAAAAGTTTCATACCTGGAAAATAGGTGAAAAAATTTAATCATTTAATGAAAAAAATGTGGTTTGCAGAGTTATGTCAAAAAATTTGATGTTTTTTTTTAATTTTCACGCAGACGAATCTATTTTTGTTGTATTCCTAAGAATTTTCCACGTTCAATAAGGTACAACTTATTAAAATTGAATGAAGAATAATAGAGATATATGCACGAGAAAATGATAAAATTTAAAGGCCCTATAACCCCAACTTCTCGTATTCGAACAAAGATCCAAAAGGTTCCTTTCGATTCCTGAGATTTTTTCACATTAGAAAAACAGCAAAATATGTATGGTTTGCACCACGGAGCAGAAAAATTTAAAAAATAGGAAATTTTGGGGGCAAAATGACCTAGTACTCCACTTTCCCGTATTTGTCTAGGAACAAGAATATCTCCATTCCAATATTATTTTCTTTAAAATGAGGTATAAATTGTAATTTTCTGATTGCTATTTCAAAAGTTATAGCATTTAATATATTTTTCCTCCGTATTTTCCCATAGCACCAGTTTCAAAAATTTCAAGAGAAGTGGGCGGGAGTCTAGAATTGTCCAAATGATGTGAAATGTGGCATCTGCGCTTACTTTGATATTTGTCACAATATAAGGGGGGGGGGGGGGGGGCTTGAGAATTTAAAAAAAAAATTGCGATGCCTTAATACACACTTTAAGCTTACTTAGTTATAAAAAAATATCAAAAAAATTGTTGACAATTTGATACGAAGCACAAGCTTATCATATATTCAGCCGTCGTGATAAATTAGCTACAAATTGCAGTTTATTGAATTGCACATTCTCGAATAAGACTTTTATTGATGTGATTTTTCCACAAATCGTGACAATTTCCAAACTTTTATTTATGGTTTGATAATTTCTTATAATGCTAACGAAAGAAAGTTTAATGCTTGGACCAGATAATAGTTGAATGTAACAACCGCATACAGATGTATTTCACGGTATCTCAACTATAGTCAATCGAAAATCGATAGAAAACAGATAAGAATGTTTACCAACCTTTGTAAAGCTTCCCGTTGATTGTAAATATCACTTCCATTTTCTTACATTTGTTTGGAGTACAATCAATTCACAATCAGCGCTTCTTATGTGAATTAGTATATTTCGTTGAAATTCCTGGACGCTACCTATTCACGCGTTGCACTCGCACTTGACTTTCCTAACCGTTCTACTCGCTTGCTGAAACGGTGATAAAATGACACCTCGAATAAAGATCGCCCACAATTAAATACTAATTCGTCCGCCGGCCGATTCGCGAATCTCGCTGCTGGTGTTGAATGGCGCAAACCCGAGTGGTCGCGTGCTTCTAACACATCGGCGTTATTCATATAGATTTTGTATACAAAGTTTGCATCGTTCGCTGGGCGGTGTAGTTGTATGACTACGAAAAAACATCCACGCGTTCGAAAATGGAATCATCGCTTGTAGTTCTATTCTCTAACTTAGACACATGATTTTTCGGGCAGTGGTCCTGGCGTGACGTTCCCTTCGGTTGCTTGATTAAATAATTCTCGCCACACGTATGATTAAGGCGTATAAACGAACTGTTAAAATTCATTTTGAGTGGAAATCTCAGACAAACCGTTACTTTTCGATCGCAGATGTTGGCAGTAAACAAAAGAGAAAAGTTTTCTTTTTCATCAACTGCAGTGAACAGTGTTCGGTCAGTAGCGGTTTGTCCGAAATTCCCCTTCAAAGTGCATTTTGACAGTTGGCTTGTTTGACGAGAATTGTATCGTTTGCACAGAAAAAAAAATTTTGTTATTTTAAGTTTATTTTCATGCACATGGAGCATGAATATAAATGTAAAATTAAGGTCCACCACAAATACACACGGCTTGTAGTACTTTCTTCAACGAATTTTATTATAATTTTACACGTGGATTGAAAATTACAGTTTCTTTAAACGGAAAACCAATGCACATCAATGTATTTTTACTCGAATACTGCTGTAAAATGAATGACATGTAATATTACACGAATGAAAGTGTAAAATTGTATGCTGTTTGATGCTCCAATTAATTTTAACGTAATTTTCAATCAAATTTTTGATTCAATCGTTGTATGTTTACATTCGTATTGATTTACATGTCGTTTAAAGTTCATTATTTTTTGGTGTGTGGTATACGTATCTTCATAAATAGAAAATCCGAATCACCGCTATTTTGAAATGCAAAAGTCTGTAAACCAATGATTAATTAATTAAGTGTTCAGATGTAGTAATGTAGCAAATAGTATAGCCATAAATTTCAGTTAATGAAATTCTACAGGTCTCATTTATACCTAAATTGAAACTATTTCTTCGTGTATGAAAAAACAGAATATTTTAACAAGAGAATAACAATCCAAAACAATTTAGAAGGACGTGATGTTATCAGCCAAGTAAAACTATTGGGTCAAGCGCTCAAAGAAAATTATAACTTCCATACAAAAACCTGTTTTAATCCACCTAATGGTGCGATTATGCCTTTCTCATTTATCATGACACACTTTAACCAAAGAAGTATAATATTTAATTAGCTCAACCAGCATGAAATCAATGTTATCCTCATGTGGTCAAATTTTGGAATGCGGGGGAAAGGGTTTGGAAGGGTAGGGTTAGCACAGGATGTGGAGGGAGAAATTAAGGGGGAGCGTACGCAAAACAAGTTCGGCTTCAAGTAGTCCTTTTTGTCGTCATTTAGCCCGGCAGAGAGCAGTTGTTTGCAGCCAAGTATTTTATTTGGCTAAAACAAGCTTTTATAACGACCTACCTCCATCAGCAGATCCTCGCAAGTGAGACCTTTCTCTGCAACGACGCTATTTATCTCTACGTTATGAGCTGGCAAATATACCAGTTAACCCGACATAAAGCGATCATCGCAAGAAATCGCATTTGCTTGCTTCTAGCCACTAACCTTAATGTGCAAACGGTCAGGAAGTATGTACCTTGCAGATGTCTATCACAGCCGAATAATATTTCGTCAGAACTCGAGGAAATATTTTGAATAATTTGGTTTTCTTTGTGCCGAAAGAACACCATCCATGTTGATTGATCTGGATATCAATTTGAAAACGACGGGACGAGTTTCATTACAATTTTCGCCACCCATGATATAATCAATGAGATCATTTATTTGCATCCCGCCTTGAAGCATCTCTTCACGGATTCAACACCTCGTGCAAACATAAAAAATGAATATAGCAGGGGAAGTAGATGGTTAAATGGAACAACTTGCTGGAAACTAATCTTTTGTATCAGCGAACAAAGAGTTACAATGACTTTAAAGCCTCACACTAGCGGCCACTCGATCTTAAGCGCCAAACAAAAGTATGAAAGCCGTTTCTTTCGTTTGAACGCATTTGTGGGAGCACGGAACATTATACTACGTGTCTCTTTATCTATTTCGGTTTTGACTCACTGAACATTGCATGTGTGTGCCTGTGCTTTTGGGTAAGAAGTTGGCGTTGTTGGTAGGTGAAGTTTGCAGAAAAAAAGCATTCTTGCCATCAACAAAGTTATTTTTAGTACCATTTTCAAAGACTTTACTGAAGATACCAAGTCTCTAAATTACAGTTTTTGGCGAGTTAATTCTCCATAATTACTTTTAGGGAGATTAATCTCTCGAAATATTTCAGCAAAGCATTGACCCACTGGGTTTCTGTTCCCATGTCGTAAATAAGCATATCAAAATGAAATCAAAATATGATGTCATATCTGAAAAAGTTTAAACCGATATCAAAATAAGATTTCAATTTGATGCCTGATATCAAAATATGTTAAATATTTGCTGTAATTTTGATGTTGAACTTTGCTCGGGTACTCAACCCCGTCTTTGTGGTTTTCAACAAAAATGGCATAACAAATTCACGTGAAATGCTTCGTGTATGTAAATTTGTGAATAGTGCTATTGGCGCATGTCTTATATCCGACCTCACAACTCGCGATATTTGTGCCGTCACCGTCAATATGAATGTTGATAGCATAAACAGAGAATCAATCTATTATTCGGCATAGATGCCGCATAATGAATCGTGATCCTCTGAGGATTTCCAAAGTGTTGTATCATATTGTCGCAGACATAAGTTTCCACTCATAATCGCAGGGATGCAAATGCCCGCCAAATAATTTGGGGCAGCTCCGATATCAATAACATTTACACGATCTGGCAGAGTAGAAGTGTTAGGTGTAACCAGGGATGCCAACGGTACCGATAAACTACATTTTTTTCGATATATTTACATTTGCACAAGCCGTACAGCCCGCTACAGCGACGCATCACTACAGCTCTTGCCAGAACAGTAGTCAAACCGAGTACATTTTGCCGTACAGCAGTAGAATACATTTTTGTTTTGCTGCTGTACTCCGACTGCTCGGTGAGAGTGTGGCGTAGTAAAGTTTGTTCTCTCGCTTTGTACATTTTTCTCTGCATAGTCAAAGGGAGAGTCCCGCACACGAAAGCGTTGATGCCGGCCGTGGCGTAAATGAGCCGCATTAATTGTAGTCATTTTTGAATAAAAATATCAAAAAGATTGAAAATATTAAAAAATGTAAAATAAGGAAAGCGAAGCTGTACCGCTCGCGTCTGGTGGCTGTACTGGGGACAGTAGTTTTCTGTCATGTTACTGCTTTACACACAGGCAGCCGTACAGCGCTGGGCGTCCTGCACTAGCGAATGACAGCAGCATCGAGAGAGAAATGAGAATGTAGGCAGAAAAATTACAGCCGTGGAAAAGGTAGGCATTTTGCATCCTTGGGTGTAACTTTCTGCTCTGATGGTATCACGCACGAGTTGGAAAATTAGCTCGTACCCAACGAGCTCGAACCGTCGTTTTCTGATCATAAGAACATCGTCTTTGATCATTTAAATGTCTGGATGTCTCTTGTGGTTCAACTGTGTAATTATTCAATTTTGAATAAGTAGTAGTACTAAATCGGATTTAATTGTGTGAACTTTGGTAGAATATAAAATCTTCACTCTTTTTTTTATCAAAGCGTTGATCCGTGCAGATCATTTCAGACAATTTTTGGATTTTCGCTGAGTCGAAAATTAAATCAGTTCTCATAACATCTGTAGTGAATATCGATAGTTGAGTGCTCCTTCTAATCTCTTAAAAGTGGACAAAAACAAAATATAACAATCAAAGAAATAACACTCGCAGAGGTGCTCTCTGGAACAATGCTTTGGCTCATTGTATAGAGTTTTCGAGTCTAATACTTATCGAGTGCAAGAAAAGTTGGGGAAAGGTCATCTTTCGATTCCGCTGTTGAGGGGAGGTTCTCAAAATTGTCAAAAATTTGATTCTTTTCTTTGCATTTTTTGAAAGGTGTAAGCGTCTAAAAATTTCTACAGGCCATCGTTCGAAGCGGCGTCCTGATCGCCATGTGACGCTAGTGGTTCGAAATGCGTTCCTCAGGTAAAATCCTTTTCTTGGCATTATGTACGTTCCCAGAATACTGTGCGTTGCACTGTACATGTGTACAGGTCTCGAGAACACATTTCACGTCTTGATCTATAGAGGAATAACAGACTAATTGTGAGTTATCAAACAACCACAGAAAACGATAAAAAAAGAAAAATTTCGAGTCAAAATTAATAAAATTACATTTTCGTCCGCCACATTAGAACCACCTTTTTTAAATTTTTTTGCACATTAACTCAAATTTGTGTTTATAAATCACAAAACCTATTTTTTAGATTTTAACTGAAGTGCCACTAATTTTTAGTGGGGGTTCGCCATATTGGATCGGCCATTTTGAATTTCGAAAAACTATCTTCAGATTCCTAATCAGCGATGTCCAAAATCTATAATTCCATGTAGTTGTTACAAACTATTGACAATCTACCACGTGTAATTCATCGAAAATGTTCTCAAAACTAGAAACACGATTGACTCAAAAACGTTTGAAAACGGTTCAATTTAAAAACTTCATCTTTTGGCCTCTCTAAATAAAACCTTTTTCATTGGAGGATTGAACTATAGAATCTACAAATTCTTTCTATTCATTATTTTTAGTGAAGCCTTAAAGTGGAAAAATGGGCTGAAAATCGATCTCAAAGTTTTAGATTGCACCATTTTGACAAATTTGAAGTTTTTCACCCGTTCTTAGGTCATTACTCCAATAAATTTAGTTTACATTAGAGCCTTATTATTAGTTTTGTGTTTCAAATCGATCCCGAGGCAGCAGGCTGTACTCTGTTTTGGAATTCCACGCGCACCTATGCTTAGACAGAACGTCACAACGGGCGCCATTTTGTTTATTTCATGTTGAAAAAATGTAAATAAAGACGAAAATATAAGCTCTTTGAATCCAAAAACTGTTTCGTACTATGTTTTTTTCATTGGCCCACAAAAAATCTCCTATGTTTCCTTACTTTTTAGTCATTTGAATGAGAACCTCCCCTGAAATCAACTAAATGACATCAATGGGATGGGAAGGGAATCATTTTCAGTGATGAGCAAAGAATGTGGCACCTTGCGGTTGAAAAACTGAAAGATGGAGTGGATTGCCAACCTGGAAACCTTCTATTTTCTCCTAAAGGTCTGGAATGAGTGGGACGCTCCTTTCTAACTAACAAACTATCAGGTGAGTTTAAGGTTGAACTGAAAAAGTCCGAAGAAGCGGCCATCTTTTAAAACTGAAAACAGCAGTTTCTCTCCATATCGATAGCAAAATATTTATGGAAATCAATCAGTAGTACTCCACCAATGCCAAAAGTACATTGATTTTGAAAGGGTTGCGAAAACACTGCTCTTTTTGTTTTTTTCAAGATTGCTCATAATTGAGGCATTCTTAGTTGAACCTTAAGCTGGTGTTGCGAAATTCTTTATTATGTGGCCGCGTAAATGTCTCTGTATACGGGTCTGCCTAACCCGTAATACGAATAATATAAAAGTAACCTGATAAACAAATTCAGTCCACGCTAAGTCTATCCGCATGCATTGGTAATGTCTTGAACTGATGGTGGCTTCCTACTACATATATGCATACATAGGGTAAAGTACCTATTTTCATACTAAGCAGGGTGCCTCACTAATTCATTAATTTATTGGCCTACAATCAATGGAATGCGAAACAATTGACACCAACAGCTTTGCTTCGTTGTTAAGAACCAATATAATAACACAAATGCACTGAAAACAGTGAAATTCTCGTGTTTGAGCGCAACGAAAACTCGAATCGAGTACCCCTATTGTTGCGCTACCATTTGACTCAATGCGTTGAACAAAGGTGGCAGACACTGCTCTAACCAACGGCTTCAAATGGGTAGGGTGGTAATAGGAACATGGCGAAAATGGGCTCAACACCCTACATATATCTCATGATAACTCGAAGAGAAATGTCGACAATCATGAGACAGTTGTTAATATCTTGAACCTGAGCTACATTACTCCGCGTGTCAAATTCGTAGTATGCTCAAGAATAAAGAATAAACGATACCGACATGGGAATTACGAAAATCGTGACTGGCTTCTTGAAATCATGAACATCTATTAGTCGATATAATTAATTTGTCTATTTCCAAATAGTTCATAATCATAAACAAAATGAATACAATCAGGACACAACCACGGAAACCCTACGAAAAATACGAGTTTTTTTGCGTAAACTAGTTTTGTGGAAACACAAACAGTTTTATGAACACGAGATTAATTATTCATGGGTCCGGGAACATGGTCGCGATTTTTGTAAACGGTTATTTTTACGAAATCATTTTTCCAAGTCGAATTATTCCATACAAATTTCAAGTCGTTGTTTCGGTAGCGAGGCTTGTGCGATTTGTTTAAAATTTAAGGCAAATATCTTTGTGGAACTATAAATCGACTGAGATAATTTTCATATAGTCTATTGCGCACACTCGTAAGGATAAACAAACAAGTAGGAATACGCGTGCATTTGGTGTGGTTATTACAATATATTTGTATTAGTAATGTATTGCATTAAAAAGAGTTCATAGTTACATTTATCATCTATTTTCAAAGTGCACCATCTAATCAATACTCAAAGTTAGAAACCTAATGAAAATTAATTTTTAAATTATTTAGCCGTTCTCATGAATATATATTGAATTAGGCGAAGTCTACTTTACTCTCTTTATGTAGATATCATTAACCATATTCAATGAGTAGACTGGAAATACTGTGTACTGGTTATATCGCAGCAGAACAAATACATATTTATTTTGATTATATATTTTCAGTAACATTTCTATTCTAGAGTTATAATATGTTGTGGGTTATTCCTATAACTTAATTTGTTTTTATATTTTCCCATAAATATCACCCATAATGCTGTCTGTAATATAATTATCAAAGTACACGTTGACCTAATTATTGCAGTCTAAACTGCTCCAGCGAATTACCTGCCAACAGGTAGATTTGATCTGGCGTTGAAGGTGCTCCCAGTTCTATCCACTCACTCGGCAAACCAGCATCTTTACGGGCGGACAGTAACGCTTGTCTCAGTGCAAATATGATCGAAATAGTCATATTCATGGCCGGTTCACCGGTAGCTTTGGATCGTAGAACGCCAGCCTCGTTGGAGCTGTTCCGTAGGAATCGGATGCGGAAATCAACAGGAATATCCTTCGCACCCGGTGGTTTGTAGGTCCAGGTTCGGTTCGTCAGCAGTGCTCCATTCTTGGGGTCGTATACGAGAGCTTCCGTTAAATAGTATCCGATTCCCATGACAAACGATCCCTCAATTTGGCCGACATCGATGCCGGGACTTAAACTTTCACCAACGTCTTCCAAGATATCCACACGCAGTAACTGTACATTACCGGTTAAAACATCTACCTCGACTTCGGAACAGCTGAGGCCCCAGATTACATACGGGACAAGGTCCGACCCTTTGTACATGTAGGTTGCACATAGGTCGACACTTTGCATGTGGCATTTGTCGATGAGAACCTCCCACGAGTCGTCTTTGTTAGCTTCCCGAATGGGATTTATACGTTCCAAAAGTACTTCGCAAGCTCGCTTGACGGCCTGTGGATAAGATAAGAATTTAGATTGCGAAATGATTCTGAAACACGTGGACGTATCTACTCACAAAACAAACTGCTTCACTGGTCATGCTACCACCAGTGCAAATGGCATTCGGAGCGGTCAAGTTGTTGGTTGGTTTGATGATTATCTTGTTTAGCGGGATTCTCAATACATGGGCGGCTACTTGGGCGACCTTAGTATTCATACCTTGACCCATTTCGATTCCACCATGTGCAATTGAAACTGACCCATCATCGTGATAAATACTAACAATAGCATGCAGTGATCCGAAATAACCCTGTGGGTATCTCATCGGGACGATAGCGATTCCTCGCTTACGCCATCGATTCTCCCCATTGAATTGGTCAATCACTTTCTTTCTAGCATCAAACTCTACGTCCATGCGGAACTGTGGCATTAGTTCCAACATTTTCATGTCTTCCGGCATGTTCGCCATGCGAACCTTCAAAGGATCTAATCCAGTGACAAACGCTATGTGTTCCATAATATTTTCAATCATAGCGACACCTTCGGTTGTTCCCGGAGCTCGACACCACGTGTTGCTGGCACAATCCGTCTTCGCTCCCTTGGCTACCGTTTTGAATACACTCTTATCGTAGCAGTTGGCGAAAAATTGTCCTGCGTGACCCATAGCTTCATTCCAGTTAGATCCGAAATCGTGAACATACTCGTTGAACAATTTTACTATTTTTCCATCCTTGTTAACGTCGACTACGTAGTCGGCTATGACCGGATAGCGTTTACCGATAGCATCCATGTTAGCTTCCAGAGTCATTACGAATCGAACTGGTCTTCTGGTAAGATGAGCGGCAAGAGCACAAGCGCATGCAATCAGAGTGGCGCGAGTTCCCTTTCCACCATATCCTCCGCCGAGTCTACGAACGTAGAGGTTCAAGCTGTTCTGTGGAACCTTCAGCATTCTTGCGATGGCCATCTGTGTTAGATCTACCCATTGAGTCGACGAATACACATCCATACCATCCTCAATAGGTATGCAGACACAGGTTTGGGTCTCCATGTAGTAGTGGTATTGTCCTCCAATCTCGAAATGACCTTTGATTTTTATTTCGCCTTTAGGAGCTGAATCGTAGTTTTCCCCGTGGGTACTGTAGGGCATCTCCTTGATACGATGTTGAGCGTTAGATTTCAGAACTGCTTGAGCCGTTGGTAAAATCACAACAGGATCCGTCTTTTCATAAGTTACCTTCACAGATTTTACGGCACGGTTTGCAAGAGCAAATGTGTTCGCCACGATCAACCCGATCGGTTGTCCATGGTATTCGACTTTTTCGCCGGCGAAGATCTGTTCCACCTCTGAACCCATGAAGTCCGGGAAGTACATGAAGTTATTTGCTCCGGGGATATCTTTTGCGGAGAAGAAGGCTACCACACCGGGTATGTTCTGGGAAATAAAATTTTCAAAGTAATCATTCTAGATTCAAGTGAAGCACTCATACTTACCAACGCTTCAGAAGCGTCCAGCTGTTTAATGGTTGCATGAGGTTTCGTACCGAGGACAAATGCCGCATACAGTTCGTTTGGAAGGGTTGGCATATCGTTTGCGAACTTGGCTTCCCCGGAAGTCTGCGCAAGCCCTTCGATTTTTGGGACGTTCTTCGTAAGCGGCCAATTTTCTTTGTGTGTGTCAAATCTTTGCGATGCGGTTGACAGTGGACGCTCGAGGACAGTACCTCCGGACTTCCACTGCGACTCGATCATCGTGCCATTTACGGGTGCAATGTTCAGAACGAATTTGTAGAACAGTGAAATAGCCAGGTTTTTACGATATTCTGGGGAAGCATCCGGGATCACCCAATCAGGATTGAGTTCATTGGAAAGTGTTCGAAGAGAGGCTTGGAGGACTTTATTTTCGAACAGGTTTTTTCCAGCGATGAATTTCTCCGTTTGGAATGCATGCGTGAACTGGTGAATTTTGAGACTTCGGATTATGCTATTTTTTAAAAAATGTCTAAATTAGACCTACCTTAGGATTGATCCCGCCAAAGCAAACAGTAGCGGATTCCATTGTTTTCTTGCTTGGACCAAACTTCATCAAAAAGGCTCCGTTAACGTATGCGTGAGCGTTTTGAGCTCTCGGCATGATCTTAAACGAACGGAACAAGTACACTTTTGGATCTAACGCAGGCAAAATTACATTCAAAATGAGTTTCTTCTTCATATCCATGTTGATGAACTGCTCAGGAGTAACTAAGCTTGTTCTACTACCAGATTCCGCTGTAATTGAGCGATAATTATAAATGTGAACCATTTTCTTGACCCATACTATTACCAATCGTAAGCTTAGCTCCGGTAGCTTCCAGAATCAGATATAAATCTGACGGAAACTCTTTGTGCTGTTGTTTAATGCTAAGGTTTCCAGCGATAGTTCCAGTGTTGCGAACCGGAACATTAGCAATCAGGTCAATGTGCTTTACCAGCTCCGAACAATAGTTGAAATTTGGATTCGTGGATGCAGCCTCGGACAGAATAGTCATCAATTCTGTCAGAGAAACGTTGGCTCCAATTACTAGTTTACTACCAAATGAGTGCGTTCGTAACTCTTCAACGGAGTTGACATCTATAAAGACTTGAAGATTTTCGCATCTTCGGTAGACACCTGAAATTGTTTATTGAAACGATTATAAGATGAATAAAATCATTATTTTAAAACCCACTTACCATGAGCAGTGTTGCCAGCGACTAGCATGTACGGTTTAGCGCCAATTTTTTCGAAAATCCTAAATATATCGCTCACGTTGTACACTTTGTGCCACTCTTTATTCTCAACGAAGCTCAAATGTATCTCTCGTTTACTGTCATTCTTTGCGATGGCGGAACATTTTCCAGCACACGCCGTTCCCGTTTTCGGGCAGATTTTGGTTAAATCTTCAATATCTTGGCATGCTTCCTTCAGTCGGGGTTCCGCATCGATTGCCAATGATTTGAACGCATCCAGAATTGGTCGATAGCCAGTGCAACGGCAAATGTTACCCCCGAAGGCATTTTCCACCTCAGCCATGGTAACGTTACCCTGCTTGGACTCCAGCAAACTGTACATATTCATGACCATTCCCGGCGAACAGTAACCGCACTGGGTCCCGTTGAAATGAGCCAAAACTTTCTGCGTCTGATGATAGCCATCCTGTTTGTCTCCAATCCCTTCAACCGTAATCACGTCCAATCCGTGACATGAGAAAACGGGGAAAAGACACTAGAATAAAAAAATTCTGTAACACAAAGTTTATGAATATCCGTTTCCATTTACCGAATTAACCGCCCACGATGATTTCTGCTTAGTTGCGGGATGAATCCCATTAACGTTGACAATACAAGCTCCGCAGCCTCCCTCCAAACACATGAACTTGGTACCACTGTGGTGGGCATGGTTCCGTATGAACGAATTCAGTGAAGTATCGATGGGTACGGTTTTTGGATCGACTATAGGTTGTTTACCCACATATTCATATAAAAGTATAACAGATATACGTTAAACGTTAGAAGCAATTAGTTTTTTGTCTAGTCATGCCACAATGGCACGAAACGTGTTGATATAGTCCCATTATCTCGTTGCAACAAACACTTATCTTTACCGGCAATCATCGAATCACATGTTTGTCATTCACATGCTGAAGTTTATATACATACACGAATACGCAAGGTCATTGTTTGATGATTATGATATGCCTTTTTTATAGTCTGATAGCATCAATTGATAAATTTGGAGAAAATTCTCAAAATGACTTAAGCCGTTCATGGCAGTAACAATTTGATGTACTTTCTGTTTCGTTAATAACTTAGCTTCTTAGTCATTTGCATAAAATGTTAATCAAAAACGTTGTTCTACGATCGGTACTGGACAATTAGAGGCAATACTTACGTCCTGTTGAAATTTTTTTTCCAAGAATGTTCAAAACCTACGAAAAATTTCTTTCTATTCCACCATATAACTCAAAATAGTACCTACCTTGGTAGGCCTTTCCATTTATGGTAAAAACAACTTCCATTTCCTTCTCACGATTTGTTGGATGTTTCAAAAAAATCTTAGACAAATTCAACCTGTTGTGAAATAAAAACAATTATATTTGACGAAAACCCTAGAAATTATCAGCTAGTAACGATCTTCTCACTACGACTAGTCGCGAGCGAGTGCGGAGTAGCAGGCTGGTAGCGTGGTTTTAATGGCTTAGGAAAATAACTGTCGCATGCTTCTCACTCACATCACACATGTGTGAAGCTTTGGTTCTAGCGTGTAACACTAGGCATCAATCAGAGAGTCAAACAAAGTTATATACCTAGTAGAAATACTTTGGTAAAAGCAGGCATCGTGTTTTTTATTACTGAATTCTGGATTTTAGTTCGATGAAGTAGCAGGTCTAACGCGTATTTCTAATTTGCCTGGCAAGTTTGCTCTATTTCGTAGCAGAGCAGCCCGCCACCATGGCAATCGATAAATTTGGAGATGATTTGGTTTTGTTATTAAGATTGCTATCTTGCGAAAATTTTGAAAAATTATGTTGATCGCAATATAAGCATTGCATTGAAAGAATGCTAAAAGTTAAACTTTAGATAGTAAGTATGTGCAATTGAATGCAGTAACATGGTAATAATATGTTTTTATTATAAAATCTTTTGTATGTAAAACGGCAAGATGGGGTATAGCAGGTATTAAGATTGCTAATAAAACGTTATTTTAACATTTTTTTCCTACTTTATGACATCTTCAGATGAAGAATAAAATAAACGCTTCCAAATAATAAAATTGTAAGCTGCAATTAAAGTTAGAAAGGGTAAATAAATAAAAAACCCATTATTAGAATATTTGATCATCCTATCAAACCTTTTAGGGTTACCCCATCTTAGCCGACGTACGGAACAAGATAAGTTATGATATGGTGTGATCTAGAAGTTGGGCTGATAATCTATGATAAGGATTCGATTATGCGTTGCGTTGCATTGCGAAGCACGGTGCTATTCGTCGGTTGCATACTAACGATTATCATGTTGCCTATAGGTAGTTTAACTCATCTTGCTTATGAGATGAATTATCGGGAATAAACTGTATCTCTTTTGGGCTTCAGTAAACCAACAGCATGAGAATCTTCCATGCCAGCCACAACCATTTTCACCGATACCGTCGTGCGGGGCTACTTTGGATATGTGGGGCTACTTTGCACACTTTAGTTTTTCAATATTTACTAACAGACGCACTTTTATTAGTTTTATTATACTTTTGACATTTGTTAACCATGTTGCATATGTTTTTTGTCATTTTTACATTTCTTATAAAAGAAATGTATAGAATTCGCTCAAACCTTCAAGATTTTTTCCGAGGCCCGGAGGGCCAAGTCTTATATACCAATCGAGACAGTTCGACGATTTGGGACAATGTCTGTGTGTGTGTTTGTATGTGTATGTAACGGACAAACATTCGTGTTTCTTAGCAATGGCTGAACCGATCTTATCCAAACAAATTTTAAATGAAAGGCCTATCACCCAGACTGAACGCTTTTAATTTGTTTTAGATTCTGATGTTGAGTTTCCAAGATATGTATGTTTGAAAGTGTAAAAATGGTGCTTTGCAGTTTTTTAAAATTATCTGCCGAAATTGACGACACAGATAAACATTTATATTTTATTATTTATACATTTATATATCTTTGGAAAACGTAGCGGAAGACCGTCTAAATTGATAAGATTTATCAGTTTTCAATAATATTGCAACATAACGAAGATATATGAAAAATTTTCCATCATCAACGTAAACTGTCCCTGGCAGCACTGCTCCGTCGGAATCAAATCAGACTAATTGCAATAACTTCAGTTCTAGAGCTGCTCCTTGTAACTGTTAATACTCAAATGAAAGACAATAGTCACAATTATTAGCCTTACTTGTTTTTGTGAGCAAATCTTGCCTCAATCAAAAGTTATAGCTGGTTAAAAACGTTGTTGTTCAGAAACAACATGGGCATGAATATGTTAAATATGGACGAAATTTTTTTTTATCATTTCCCATAGCCACAAATAAGACCAAAAATAGGCAATCTATTTTTAACGCCAAAACGGCTAATTTTAGGTCAATAGCATCTTCGGAAAATATTACGGATATAATATGGCCTTTCTTTTGGTATTATTCTTTTGCTGATTAATCCACCTACAAGTAAGATATTTTCATAAATTTTCTTGGAAGTGATTGTATTGAAAGGATGCCTTCAGCAAATTTGTAGCTCTTACTTTTGCGAATAACTTTACTGAAGACATCAGATATATATTTTGAATACTTTAAAAGTTATAGCTTGTTGCTTGTGGATTACCCTTTGTTGCACATTTATTGTTCAATATAGTAGTAAAGCATTTAAATGAGTCAAATATTATTTCGATAAAACGAATTTTGTATATCCTTCTTCTATCTATAACTGCTAGAAATAACCGCCGAACAATTCCAAGTTGTCTAGATGGAACTTGATCACTTATCGATGCAAACATTTTCATTTGCGCGAACCTGACGACGACTGCAAAGTTTCTATGTTACAAACATCGGATCGATCTGAAACATATATTAGAAAATGAAAAGCTATATAAATAACTTCAAGCAACGGCGTAGCCAAGAGAAGGCTTCAGGATTCAACAACACCCCCTGCCCCCCTCCCCACAAAATATAATTGGATTGATGAGAATAATTCATTGATGCTGACTGACTTCATTCAATATTACAATAATAATTATCAAATCAGTACATAGGTCTCCCAACCTTTGAACGGAACGGATCGTTATATTTCACAGTGGTGTTCGGTGTGTAAATTTTAGTGAGTGAAGGTCATCCTTTGTTCGTTCGTTAGCTGCCATTCTGCTGGTGCCGGCAGTAAATCCAGTACATTGTTTTCGCTGGTGCGGAACAATCGACGTTGTTTACAGATAAGTTTTGCTTTATTTTTTTCCTCGTTTGCTTTCTTTCCTTTTCCCTACTTTTACTCTACCGTGTAATCAAATAATAAGACACATTCCCGTTTATATAACGCTCTGCCCTCGTGCTTAAATGGCCGAGGGCGAAATACCATCTGATGTAATCATGGAAGTCCCTGATCCCCCTAATACTCGCATTGCTCCCCGTATAAAGCAGTACCCAGAAGGTTCCTCTGGGCCATGGGTGGTATATTTTCGGACCGGAGAGAAACCGGTTAATATATTAAAACTTTCTCGAGATCTGACTGCTAATTACCCGGCTGTAACTCAGATAACACGTGTTCGGGCAAACAAGATACGTGTTTTAGTGAATGATCTCGGCCAGGCAAACGCGATTGCTTGCTGTGAGCGCTTTACGCGGGAATTTAAAGCGTACGTGCCTTGTGTGGCCTGTGAAATCGATGGGGTAGTGTCAGAACCGGGCCTGAAATGCGAAGAACTGTTGGAGCACGGGGTTGGCTGCTTTAAGGACCCCTCACTTGAACAGATTAAGATCTTGGAATGCAAACAATTGTATACCGCAAACACCGAGGGAGGTAAGACTACCTACTCTCTATCAGGCTCGCTTCGGGTGACATTCGCCGGGTCCTCTCTTCCCAACTACATCCTCCTTGACAGGGTTCGCCTACCAGTTCGCCTGTTTGTACCGCGGGCCATGAGCTGCAGCAATTGCAAGCAGTTGGGCCACACAGCCACATATTGTGGAAATAAGAAACGATGCGGCAAATGCGAAGGAGAGCATGAGGATGACTCTTGCGACAAAGAAACTGAAAAGTGTATTTGCTGCGGGGGCCCTTCACATGCTCTTAAATCATGCCCTGCGTACAAGCAGCGCGGGGATAAAATTAAGCGCTCCCTTAAGGAACGCTCAAGGCGTTCTTGTGCAGAAATGCTAAAGAATGCTTCGCCATCTGTCCTGTCCGAAAATCCCTATGCTGGTTTGGCTAACGTTGAGCAAGAATCTGACGACCCACGAGAGGGAACATCTGTGGTTAACCCAGGGGAATCCAGGAAGAGGAGAAATCCAGCCTCCCCTTCATTGCCTCGTAAGGGTGCCGAGGTGTCGTCCACTCAGAGTGCGCCAACTACAATCAATAAATCTAACGGAAGTGATGCACAAAAGCCGAAGCAATTTGCTCCAGGACTTGGAAATATTAATTCTAACAAGGAGTACCCACCACTTCCAGGGACACCAAAAACCCCAAGTGTCCCCTTTTTGCCTTTCTCATATAGAAAGGTTATGCAATCACTCTGAAAAACGTCAACCTAATCCCGGTCCGGAGGGCCGAGTGTCATATCCCATTCGACTCAGTTCGTCGAAAAAAGTCTGTATGTGTGTGTGTATGTATGTATGTATGTGTGTGTGTATGTGTGTGTATGTGTGTGTATGTATGTGCGTATGTGTCAAATAATGTCACTCATTTTTCTCAGAGATGGCTGGACCGATTTGCCCAAACTTAGTCTCAAATGAAAGGTGCAACCTTCCCATCGGCTGCTATTGAATTTTGGATCGATCGGAATTCTGGTTCCGGAATTACGGGTTTCAGAGTGCGGCCACACAGAAATTTCTCATATAAACTAAAGGAAAAATTAAAAATAGAATTTTTATTTTTGATGCTAAATGTGTTCAAGGTGCATGAAACGTCGAGATTTGATGCAAACTCGAAAAAAAAATTTGACTACGATTCACTTTTTTGGATTTTGGCACATTTTTGCCTTTCTCATATAGAAAGGTTATGCAATCACTCTGAAAAACGTTAACCTAATCCCGGCCCGGAGGGCCGAGTGTCATATCCCATTCGACTCAGTTCGTCGAGATCGGAAAAAGTCTGTATGTGTGTGTATGTATGTATGTGTGTGTATGTGTGTGTGTATGTGTGTGTGTATGTGTGTGTGTATGTATGTGCGTATGTGTCAAATAATGTCACTCATTTTTCTCAGAGATGGCTGGACCGATTTGCCCAAACTTAGTCTCAAATGAAAGGTGCAACCTTCCCATCGGCTGCTATTGAATTTTGGATCGATCGGAATTCTGGTTCCGGAATTACGGGTTTCAGAGTGCGGCCACACAGAAATTTCTCATATAAACTATAGGAAAAATTAAAAATAGAATTTTTATTTTTGATGCTAAATGTGTTCAAGGTGCATGAAACGTCGAGATTTGATGCAAACTCGAAAAAAAAATTTGACTACGATTCACTTTTTTGGATTTTGGCACATTTTTGCCTTTCTCATATAGAAAGGTTATGCAATCACTCTGAAAAACGTCAACCTAATCCCGGCCAAATTTTTTTTTCGACTCGTTTAGGGTTTCTGGATTTTAACAGGGGCGTAGTTGATGGTTTACGGAGAGGGGTTACACCCCCCTCTACTGTTCGCGCCCCTCCTTTAAAAATCTCCTTAAATCACCCCTCAGACCACCACCCCACAGTGGGACCAATCTAAAAAAGGTGGGACAAAACCTATTTGAGGCCTTAGATGTCATTTTAGAGCCAGCATTTTTTCGTAGGATATGTTCACAATATTATTCTGCAACTTTTTAAGTAGAATATTTTGTTGTTGGACTAAAGCAGAGTACCCGAGCAAAAAAAAAATTTTCAAAAATTTTTTTTAGAGGGTCGATGACTTCGACAAAGTTGTAGAATATTATGTATTGAATAACTTCTTCTAAGATACCACAGACATCAGACCTCAAATTTGAGGCAAAATTGTTGTTTTTTGAAAATATTATCAAAAAATCAGTTTTTCGATATTTCCATGCTAAATACCTTAATTGATTAATTTAATATGTTCTACAAACTTGCAGGTAACACTAAAATACAACTTTTTGTTGAAGGAACTAATAACCTAAAATCAATATTTTGGCTCCTCAAACTATTTTTCATATAAATTTACTCTATCTTCATCAAAGATTTCTGTTTTAAGGTGCACTTTTGTGCAGCCAAACTTTGGCTATTCCGATACTCTATTATTCGTAGAATAAAATTAATACTACATAGAAACAGGATATAGTTGGACGCGTTGTTTGGGTGACCATTCACGTACGACGGTTTATAACATAAAATGAGCTTATATTATTTTTAATTTATATACATTTATAGCTATTAACAAAATCTTTCATTTTGTACGCACTTACAAGCATATATAACGTATTGAGTTGATGAATTAAGATTACAATATGAAAAAGTGAAAAAATAATATAAATTTTGAATTTAAACTGCCAAAGAACAACGATTTCAGATTAAAAAATAAATCTACAGTATGTATAAGGTGTTTTTAATAAAAATGTTCGAAATTGAATATTATACAACTTTGCTGAAGTCCTCAACCATCTAAAAAAATAGAAATGATTCAATTATATTGTGAATATTTTTCCACACACTTAGGTTCTATAATATCTAAGCATTCAAATAGATATTATTCTACTTTTATGAATTTGTAGAACTAATTTTATTGGTTAAACTAAAGTAGAAATCCCGAACTAAATAAATCAAATTTTGTTTAAATGGTTGAGGTCTTCAGCAAAGTTGTCAAATATTGTATTTGGAACAATTCTGTTGAAAATACCATTTACTTATTTTTTGAGCCGAAATCGTTGTTCTTTGGCAGTTTAAATTCAAAATATATATTATTTTTTCACTTTTTCATATTGTAATCTTAATTCATCAACTAAATATGTTATATATGCTTGTAAGTGCGTACAAAATGTAAGATTTTGTTAATAGCTATAAATGTATATAAATTAAAAGTAATATAAGCCCATTTTATGTTATAAACCGTCGTACAAGAATGGTCACCCAAACAACGCGTCCAACTATATTCTGTTTCTATGTAGTATTAATTTTATTCTACGAATAATAGAGTATCGGAATAGCCAAAGTTTGGCTGCACAAAAGTGCACCTAAAAACAGAAATCTTTGATGAAGATAGAGTAAATTTATATGAAAAATAGTTTTAGGAGCCAAAATATTGATTTTAGGTTATTAGTTCCTTCAACAAAAAGTTGTATTTTAGTATTACCTGCAAGTTTGTAGAACATATTAAATTAATCAATTAAGGTTTTTAGCATGGAAATATCGAAAAACTGATTTTTTGATAATATTTTCAAAAAACAACAATTTTGCCTCAAATTTGAGGTCTGATGTCTGTGGTATCTTAGAAGAAGTTATTCAAAACATAATATTCTACAACTTTGTCGAAGACATCGACCCTCTAAAAAATTTTTTTGAAAATTTTTTTTTTGCTCGGGTACTCTACTTTAGTCCAACAACAAAATATTCTACTTAAAAAGTTGCAGAATAATATTGTGAACATATCCTACGAAGAAATGCTGGCTCTAAAATGACATCTAAGGCCTCAAATAGGTTTTGTCCCACCTTTTTTGGATTGGTCCCACTGTGCACCCCATCCAGCCCTCATACCCCGCCTTTTCAACCCCATCATCTTTGAACCACCACTGTATCACATAGCATACCAATTTAAGCTGGGGAGTCGTTCGTTCATGGGACTTTCGCCCTTTTCACATACCCAGCCCCGCATGACAAAATGAGTTAGCAAGCAGATAACATTGATCTAATGCTGATTAGGCTAATGGAGTATGATATTTTTTTGTTTCAAGTGTTTCACCGTCGACACGTAGCTCATCAAGTTCGTGGCTGGCATGCCATTGTGTATAAGTGCAAAGTGTACTAAGAATGTAATGGACATTTCCACGATTATGTTGAACATAAAAAGCCTCCGTGCCATAGTTTAGAGAAATGAGAAAGGCACAATTGCACCGCTAGGTGGATTAAAACAGGTTTTTCAAACAGATACTCAGTCCAGTAGCGGACTAATGAAATTTTCAAAAAGTGCTATTCTTTCAACCGAATTAACCTCCCTTCGACACCAGGCATTGAAATTGTCGCTTGTCAAGTCTTAATCAAAGGTAAAGACCTTTGCATTGCTTCCATCTACATTCCTCCTAGAGCCTCGGTAGGGCACCGAACGCTTTGTAATATCACGGAATCCTTACCGGCACCGCGGCTAGTTCTGGGAGACTTTAATTCGCACAGTACGGTATGGGGCTGTCTTCATGATGATAATAGATCAACATTAATCCAAGATCTTTGCGATAATTTCAACATGACCATCTTAAACACGGGAGAAATGACGCGGATTCCTTCACCACCAGCACGCGCAAGCGCGTTGGATTTGTCGCTTTGCTCGACATCGCTACAGTTAGATTGCATGTGGAAGGTGATCCCTGATCCCCACAGTAGCGATCATTTGCCTATCATGATTTCAATTGCTAACGGTTCAAGACCATCGGAAACAATCAATGTCTCATATGACCTCACACGGAACATTGATTGGAAGAGTTACGCGACCGCGATATCCGTTAAAATTGAATCCACTCAAGAACTTCCTCCGGAGGAAGAGTACAGGTTTTTGGCTGGCTTGATTCTCGACAGTGCGAATCAAGCTCAGACTAAACCAGTACCCAACGCGAATACCCATGGACGGTCTCCCACCCTGTGGTGGAATAAAGAGTGCTCAGAGCTGTACGCGGAAAAGTCCACTGCATATAAGGCCTTCCGGGAAGACGGGTTACCCGCTAGCTATCAACAGTACGCGTCGTTAGAAATGCGAATGAAGAGTCTAATGAAAGCCAAAAAACGCAGTTATTGGCGCCGGTTCGTCGACGGGTTAACGAGAGAAACAGCGATGAGCACTCTTTGGGGTACGGCTCGACGTATGCGTAACCGTAATAGTACCAACGAGAACGTGGAATATTCAAACCGTTGGATATTCGCTTTCGCCAAGAAGATCTGTCCGGACTCTGTCCCGGTACAGAAAACGTGCCGCGCCGCGTCTCCTCACGATACCACGAAAGAAACACAGGAAAACCAGCCTCCGACCACAACTCGTATCGGCCGATTGCAATGCTGTCCTGTATTCGGAAGTTGTTCGAGAAAATGATCTTGTTTCGCCTCGACAATTGGGTTGAAGGAAATGGCTTACTGTCAGATACACAATTTGGCTTCCGCAAAGGCAAAGGGACGAACGATTGCCTTGCGTTGCTTTCTGCAGAAATCCAAATGGCCTATGCTAACAAAGAGCAGATGGCATCAGTCTTCTTGGATATTAAGGGGGCTTTTGACTCAGTTTCTATCAACATTCTGTCAGAGAAGCTGCACCAGCATGGTCTTTCACCAATTTTTAATAACTTTTTGCTAAACCTGTTGTCTGAAAAGGACATGCACTTTTCGCATGGCGATTTAACAACATCGCGATTTAGCTACATGGGTCTTCCCCAAGGCTCATGTCTAAGTCCCCTACTCTACAATTTTTACGTGAATGACATGGACGATTGTCTTGCCAATTCATGCACGCTAAGGCAACTTGCAGACGACGGGGTGGTCTCTGTTACAGGGCCCAAAGCTGCCGACTTGCAAGGACCATTACAAAATACCTTGGACAATTTGTCTGCTTGGGCTCTTCAGCTGGGTATTGAGTTCTCCACGGAGAAAACTGAGTTGGTTGTTTTTTCTAGGAAGCGTGAGCCGGCACAATTCCAGCTTTTATTAATGGGTGCAACGATCAACCAGGTTTTCACATTTAAATATCTCGGGGTCTGGTTCGACTCTAAAGGTACCTGGGGATGTCACATTAGGTATCTGAAACAGAAATGCCAACAAAGGATCAATTTTCTCCGGACAATAACTGGAACATGGTGGGGTGCCCACCCAGGAGACCTGATCAGGTTGTACCAAACAACGATATTGTCGGTGATGGAGTACGGGTGTTTCTGTTTCCGCTCTGCTGCGAACATACACTTCATCAAACTGGAGAGAATCCAGTATCGTTGCTTGCGCATTGCCTTGGGTTGCATGCACTCGACCCATACGATGAGTCTCGAAGTGCTGGCGGGCGTTCTTCCGCTAAAAAATCGATTTTGGGAACTCTCATATCGATTGCTCATCCGATGCGACATTCTGAACCCGTTGGTGATTGAAAACTTCGAGCTTAATTCTCAAACCCGTTTTACGTCCTTGTACTTTGACTACATGGCACAGAGCATCAATCCTTCTTCGTACAATCCCAACCGTGTCCGTTTCCTAGATACTTCTGATTCTACTGTATTCTTCGACACATCCATGAAGGAAGAGATTCGTGGAATCCCGGACCATATACGCCCGCAGGTGATCCCCAATATATTTTATAATAAATTCCGAGAAGTCGACTGCGACAAAATGTTTTACACTGACGGATCAAATCTCGATGGGTCCACTGGCTTCGGTATCTTCAACAATACTATCACCGCTTCATTCAAGCTCAATGATCCCGCTTCAGTTTACGTCGCAGAGTTAGCTGCAATTCAGTACACCCTTGGGATCATCGACACTCTGCCCACAGATCACTACTTCATCGTTTCGGACAGCCTTAGCTCTATCGAGGCTCTTCGTGCGATGAAGCCTAAAAAGCAATTCCCGTATTTTCTGGGGAAGATACAGGAGGCCTTGTGTACGTTATCTGAAAAATCTTATCAAATTACCTTTGTTTGGGTCCCCTCTCATTGTTCTATCCCGGGCAATGAAAAGGCCGACTCATTAGCAAAGGTGGGCGCATTAAATGGTGATATATACGAAAGACCAATCTGCTTCAACGAATTTTTTAGTAATTGTCGTCAGAGGACGCTCAACAGTTGGCAAACCTCGTGGAGCAATGGGGAACTTGGACGATGGCTACATTCGATTATCCCAAAGGTATCAACGAAGCCTTGGTTCGGGGGGATGGATGTGGGTCGGGATTTTATTCGTGTAATGTCCCGACTTATGTCCAATCACTACACCATGGATGCGCATTTGCGGCGTATTGGGCTTGCGGAGAGTAGTCTGTGCGCTTGTGACGAGGGCTATCACGACATCGAACACGTTGTCTGGGTATGCGCCAGGTATTGTGTTGCTAGGTCTCAGTTAAAGGAATCCCTTCGGGCCCGAGGTAGACCACCCAATGTACCAGTCCGAGATATGCTGGCAACTCGTGATTTCCCCTATATGTCCCTTATTTATACCTTCATAAAAACGATAAATATCCCAATTTAGCCCCTCTCTTTTATTTCTCGTTTTTAGAGTTTCCTCCGCCTTGTGGAACCGATCAGCTCCAGAGTGCCACTATGTAACCGCCGTCACCCTTACCGCTACGCCTGCATAGAAGGGAACTGAAGCGAGAGCGACTTGAGGTTCGATGACTTTTGAAGGATTCCCCGCGGGTCCGAAGAATACCATCCGCCAATCCGGTACTCGACGACTTACTAGACTGAGGCGCAAATTTATTTCGCTGATACCCCCCCCCCCCCCCCCCCCCGGTCGAGCGAAAGTTGCAAGTTTTGCTCTTCTTTCCCTGTCTCTCCCCTGTCCTTGATATAATTGCTGCTACACTAATGCGGAAATAAGCCACCCTCTGAATATCTTGACCAAGCATAAGTTTTAGTTAAAAAATTCAAATTAGTATTCTGTATTCCTAGTTTTAAGATAGCTATAATTTTTACTCTTTACTGAAACTCTTGTCCTCCATTTTGTAAATAGAATTGAATTCCTAGTTTTAAGATTTCTGTGAAATTTCTCATAAATATTTGTTCCCCCTTTTGTGTACTAAACTATATTGTTAGTTGTAAGATAACCGTAAAATATTTCGTAAAATACTATTACTCCCTCTCTTGTATATCAAAGTGAATCCCTTGTTTTAAATTTTTCCATAAAAAAATCTTTTGGCCCTCTCTTGTATATTGAATCTTATTTCTAGTCTTAAGATAGCTGTAAACTTTCTTTTTCTTTGTAAAAAAAATATTTCAACATTGTAACCTCCTCGTTTTAAGATATCCAAAATGTAAAAACAAAAGCATTTGGCACCGCCAAGCTAACGCATTTGTGCCTATCAAATAAACGAAATGAATAAAAAAAAATCAGTACATTGATAACCTGTCGTTTTAAGCATCATGAGGACTTTTCAAAAGTTGTGCGAATGGGATCCTGACCTGTAACTGATCTATTGGTATAACAGTTGTCTAATCACATCAATATCAAATATCTGCCTGAAAACATTCCAATAGACACTCATTTCAGAGTACTGAAATCAATCATAATCCTCAGATTTTCTATCATATTGAGCTCACTTTTGAATGGATGTACTGTTGGAAACACAGAAACATGAAACATCCCTAGTAACAATTGAGGTTTTATGGTAGTTTTATAGCCACTCATAAAACTTAGATTGCACTTGTAGCATGCTATACAACTTCAATTGTTACTTGGGATAGAACTGCTCACCGAAAAATTGCACAGCATTCAACATTTGCTGAACATGTCTTTATTTTGGGAATGCGCAGAGTTGAGACGAAAACCTAATACGATTAATAACGAGGGTAACACTTTCCGAAAGTAGAGTAAAACTTATGAAAAATGGCGTTTTCCGTTCGACTCTAACAGGTCCTAATCAATTTTGATGAGCTTTTTGTTTTTGTTGTGTTGCCAATTATATGAATAGATAAAATAAATGTTCGCAAACAGCAATTTAAGGTCAAGATTACATAACTTTGCAACCGCCAATTCCGGAGGTTTAGCATCTTCTATTTTACAAACGTTAAACAGCACATCATCTGATAAAATAACTTTGGCGTTATATCCTCTAAGAAGTATTTATGGAGAATTTACTCTTCAAACAAATCTAGGTCGAGACTTAATGTTTTCAGCAAAATTTTGGGGAGCGCTATTAAAAACCACTTTGTTGAAGACATTAAGGCTCCGTGTGTTCAGGGTATCAACATATTTTAGGCTATTTGTACCTTTAAAATAAATTATTATAATTTTACTGTTTATGATCTTCTACTATTTTTAAATAATAAATTTTACATTTTATCCAAATTTTGAGTTTATGAAGCTCGCAATAGGAAGTTATTTAAGACAAAAAATAGATTAAGGAACATTTCGTAAATATCATTTTAAAACTCGATATACTCGCTATACGTGCATAATGCATAATTCCTGCAATAAAGTTGTTTTAAATGATAGTCTCAAAAATTCGCTAAAGAAACGAACTCTGTTACTATTATTTGAAAAAATTAATTCTCCATGATGTTAAAATTTCAAATAAGACGGTTTCGGATTTATGCCATTTGAATATTAAGTTCGATTTTAACCAAACCGTGAATTTCTAGCTACGCCTCTGACCCAAAGTAAGTAGAAACAAAGTTGTTCTACAGTCGTCCACAAGAAACTTCTTCGAATACTGCCTTTTTATTACAATACAGTGAAGACCATGATTTAGTCTACTTCCGATTTTGTCAGTCTCATATGAAAATATGTTTGATGTGCTCTAGCAGACGAACAAGGCTGAATACGAGTAAATCCTTTCTTGAGCATATTTTTCTTACCTTAAAGATGCAAATATGCAAAAAAAATCATTTTTTTAAAATTTGCGCTAGCAGGCCCATTTAAGAGAAATTTATATTATATAATCAGAAATAGCTATCAGACTAGATCAAGGGAAGGGAAGAATATTTTAACAGCATCAGTTTATTATAAAGAAGGAAAGAAATATGTCCCGATTTAGTCAATGTCAGCTTAAAACACAACAGAAGACTGATAAAAATGGGTCTTTACTGTATTTATTATGCACAGTGTCCCACAAAAATAGTTACATCCCATTTTCTGAGGATATTTTCGTTCCATTGCATCGAATTACACCAATTTTTTGGTAGTTTTCAAGAGGTTATTTTTTCGACTTCTTCCAAAATTTTGATGAATCTATTCCCATTCGTGCGATAGTTTATGTTAAAACGGTTTACTAAATTAATTGGTATACTTAAGGGCTTATATGTTGCGGATTGAGAAAATACAGAAATTTTCAGCTTTTTTTCCTACACAATATTACAAAAGCTTATTAAGCAACTTTCCATAATAAGGTTGTAAAAATTAAAAAGTATTTGAGAATTATTAATAGCTTTAGTAATCGGAGTAGTGACCGTCGCAGTTTATTTTTTATGACTTGCGGTGAGCACGATTTCTCGAATTTCTGAACTGAAAATTATGGAATAGAAGTTATTTTTTAGAATTCTTTACAGATTTAACCTGCCAAAAATTACGCAAATGGCTCGGAATGAGACCCGCTGGTACCCTAAGACGATTTCGTTAGATTTTCAGAGTAGCGTGAACCCAGTGCACTAACACAAGTGACGGAAGGTTATCGAAAAGTTTCGTGGAAACGAAAATTCCAGTGATGATGATTTTCTGTAACGGATTTCGAGAGTTTTTTTGTTCTTTGGCATTAGGATGAGCGTATCTTTCAAATCAGAGATACTACTGGGAAGTCACATTTAGAAAAAGTCGATATCAAAGTAAAGTTTGAACTATGCACGCATGCACTTCAGAGGTAGCGTGATATCAAGAGCTACTGAAAAATGGCGTTTTCCGTTTGTTTCTGATATGTCATAAACGGTGTGTTTTTGTGTCTTTTAAAATGTTGTTTTTAATATTATTATTAGCAACTTTACCGAAGACACCAAGGCTCTAAATAATGTTTCCAGTTTATTCTCCGTAGTTATTTCCAAGAGAATTAATTACCAAAATTGTGTGTTTCAAGAGATGCTCTGTATTATATTGTATAATTTCTTTAAATACTTTGAGCCTCCAAAGTTAGTGGTTGGAAATAATGTGGTCTTGGCCATGAAAAAACTGGATTCGAACCTTTATTTAAGAATTATTGACATAAAAAGTGCATAACTTGAGAACGTGGCCTTGTGTACTAATAATGCCGTCAATTTAGCACTCAAATGTACGTCATAAATAGCCCCTTATTTCACATTTTTTTATTTTGCGAAATTTTCAATCCCCCCGTCTGGCTATTTTCATAATTGATAATACAAAAAATCTGTACGAAAAACAATATGCAGTCTCAACCCACTCAAGTTTTTCTGCCAAATAACCTGGTAAATGTTAAATTAAAATGAATCCTTTATTTTAGAAAATGCGTCAAATGGGTGATGCTTTATTGTTTGAAAAGCCTCTGATATCAGTATAAATTAATGATATTTCAATAAAAGTAAATATAACTGGTTAATTTTTATTTTATATCGAATTCAAAAAGTGTGCAAAGTAGCCCCCAGATAGTCTACATAAAATATTTTTAAACGCTATATGAACAACTTTTCTATGCGTGAACCAATTCTGCTCATATTTGGCATACATAATACATACACGATGACAATAAATCTGATCTGTGCTGATACGATACAAGTCCTTCGATTATTAAAGGAGTTATATTTCGTCAAAATTGAAAAATTGGTAAAAAGTGCGCAAAGCTACTCCGCACGACGGTACTTAGGATAGGTTTTACAGCCGACTCAGTGACGCCACCATAGATATCACGGAGTTGGATTGAAAGACAGGTTTCCCGAGCAAACGAAAAACCCATAAAGACCATAAAAATGGTCCAAATGTACCCCCACTGCGTGGTGTTTTGATAGTGTTTGTAATGGGTTGGACCCATGGAAACACCGTGTCCATGATCCGGAAGATCCCATTTAAAACCCATATTCTGGTGTGTTTATGGGTTTTTGAGACCATTTCATGGTGTAAAATTTGGCGCGGACCATATTCATGGTATTTTTATGAGGTTGTATGGTGTTTGAACCCATTAGAATTTGCTCGGGATAGGTCTAGGATTCGCCACAAGTAGGCAATGCGACCACGAAATGAATATGTTTTTATGCGGTGGAATGGTTAGTCTCCGAGTATACGAATACTCAGAGCAAAAAGATATTTAGTTATGTTGTTCTTGTGTTTAAACTATGGATAGCGGGCTATCGAGCGTGATTTACTTTTTCCCTAAACTACAGAAATTTTAACTTTAACAAACAGCCGGCTATGTCTATTTGTTTATTTGTGGAGCAGGGAGTGAAGCTCATTTTCACCTCTTCTCCAGTAGGCATAAAACCTTCTCATCTTTTCATTGTCAACAGGCAATTTATAAAAAAAATTATAAACGAAAGCAACTAAACAAAACTGACTTCAAAAAACTTTTTTTTTTGATGGTGGCTCGGGACAAAAAAAAGTCGAAGGCATCAGAGAGTTGATTAAACGTACAACTCATACTGGTTATGGGTTCGTTATGACCATAATTAGTTCTAGCAACAGGAAGGCGGAAAAAAGGAGCAGTCGATATTACCTTGAATAATATCGGAGACAAACAAAGCCTTTGCGACATCACGACGACAACTGAGCAGGTCTAGACTGATCAATTTACATCTGTCTTCGCATGCGGGCAAATTTATCGGGTAATTCCAGGGAAGATGGCGCAAGGCAAATCGTAAGAACTTGCGTTGAACGGTCCCGATTCGGCTGATGCTGTTTTGATAGAATGGTGCCCAGACCACTGAAGCATATTCTAATATCGAGCGTAGTAGAGAGCAATAGAGAGAATTTAAACAGTGCACATTTCAGAAATTTTTGGCTGTACGAAAGATAAATCCAAGTGTACTGGAAGCTTTTGATGTTACGTATGAAACATGGTCTCTAAATGTTAACTTTGAGTCAAGAATTACACCTAGATCCTTAACAGAAGTATCTCTCCGAAAATTATTGCCATAAAGTTCACAATTGAAAATAATTAATGAATGCTTACGAGTAAAGGATACTACGGAGCACTTAGATGTATTCAAGACCATCTGATTGTTGCTGCACCAATTAGCGAAGATTTCTAGATTGCATTGAAGAAGTTTTGCATCATCAAGACATTTTACGACGGTGAATAGCTTGAAGCCATCGGCATAGGAAAGCTTGACACATTTTAGTGAAAGGTGGGCATCGTTCATGTATAATAGGAAGATTATGGGTCCCAGGGGGCTGCCCTGTGGAACTCCGGAGGTAGCAGCAAATGGTAGGGAAACAGTATCTCAAATTTTAACGCTTATTTGACGGCCAAATAGGTAACCAACTAAGAAAAGGTCCATTAAAACCCAGCTGTTCGAGTTTGGCAACAGCTATATGGTGGTTGATCTTGTCGAAAGCTGCAGTAAGGTCTGTATAAATCGCGTCAACTTGATGTCTTTGTTTGAGTGCATGAGTTATGTAGGATGTGTATGAAACTAAGTTTGTACTGGTAGATCGCTTAGAAATAAATCTATGTTGTTTTTATTATGTTACGGCAGTTGTGAGTGACAAAGTTTAGATCCTTTTTTAAAAACCAGGAATACAAAGGATCGCTTCCAACAGTCAGGAAAAATCCCTGATCGCAGAGAGTCGTTGAAAAGGCACGATAAAAGTGTAGCGAGACTATCAGAACATTGTTTTAGAACAATTGCTGGGATTCCTATCAGGACCGACGTTGCATGATTTTTTTAGCTTTCTACATGCAGTAATAACTGCATCAGAAGTGATACGAGGATGTTGACCGATGGGGAGCCCACATGGAACTCCAAGAACAGCAGTAGAGATTTGTGAAGAGTTCAGTTTATCGTATGTAAAAACACTGCTGAATTGGGAGTATTGCCAAAACTGTGAGCTAGTCTAATATCTATAATCGTTTGTAAATTGGGTAGTAGGTAAAAGCAGACGCGTTTACATTTGGATTTTTATTTATCTATTTCAGATTTATTTTTATTATTTATCATGATCATATATCTATGTATTCCTAATAACTCATGCTATGTCGTCAGTGATGCATTAAAACTTCGCATTGATTCCGCTTCTGTCTTCTTCCTGATCTCCTCTTGGGTCCTCTAGGTCTCAAGCGGATCAATCGACTATTAAGTAAATCGGAGTCGCTGGTATCCGTAATGTACACGAATATCTGCAACTATTTTGCCAGTTATTATTCCTATTCTAGTGTGTATTAATGATTGTTGCGATGTTGTAACATCACTTTGCTTGTTTAATACATTGGAAATTGTTAGATATTTTTCCTTCACAACGGACTTCCTCTCCTTCTCTTTTCTATTTAACCTAACCTTGTTAGATGCCTTTTCCCTCGGCTATGTTACCCCGTTATCCAACTTAAAATTTTAATATGTTCCGAACTCCCTTCTTAGGCGAGTATTTTGCTTTAAATGATAATCCGCTCCCTGAAAACCTCTTGGTTCATTCGTCGCGTACAACACCTGATTTCTTGGCCGTCTACCGTTCGTGGAATGAGAACAAAAACGCAGGCCTTCTTGCTTGCGCTCACTTCCTGCGACTATGACATTATCGTTCTCACCGAAACCACCGGCGCGGAGGTGGTGTGCTCATAGCGATAAAGAAACATCTAACTGGGACTGTACTAAAAATGCCTGGATGTGAAAGTTTGGAGCAAGTTGTCGTACGTGTTTTTGCCAGGTAGATCGTGATCCTGACTGGTACAACGTCCACTCCTCAGCTGTCCAGAGCATTCTGGACAAAGCTAATAGTACTTGTTGTAGGTGATTACAATCTCCCTCATCTCCGTTGGATATTCGATGACGATTTTAAGTGCTTCCTGAAAATGCAACTTCAGAACAAGAGACGGCCATCACAGAAACGTTGGTCGCTGGTGGCACTCTTAGCAACGTGAATGGACGGACACTCGTTCTAGCTTTCGTTAAGGTTGGACAGAGAAATGGTAAAATTCGCAAACGAAAAAAGCAGTTTTTTCCACACTGTATGTCAGATCTTTATAAAAATCAATCAGCAGTACTGTAACAACATTCTACATACGCTGATTGATTTTTATGAAGATCTGACATACGGTGTGGAAAAAAACTGCTTTTTTCGTTTGCGAATTTCTATCTTCGAGACAAAAATTCACAGTCTGCAGCCGGGTCGGTAGATCATCTCCGAGATGTATTTACCAGCTCTCCTGTCTATTCATCGCAACAGTGCCTTGAAACATTGCAAACGGATTGAAACGGATTGCTTGCCTCCTGTGTTTATTAAACATTCTGCCCCAGCACTTTCTGCACCAGTAAGTATTATTTTCCAGTATTCTATCTCAGAAAATGTGTATGGAAAGAAGCTGCTAAAGTTCCTTTTCAAAAGGCTGGAAACACACACAATATTGAAAACTACAGAGAAATCTTGCTGCTGAACTGCCTGACTAAAGTTAAGAAAAGTTAGTCTACAATGCGATGTACGCTGCTTCTTCCAACATAATTGACGAACGTCAACATGGATTTATTAAAAAAAACGTTCCGTCACTTCCAACTTGATGACGTACACAAGCTTTCTAGTTCCAGCTGTAGAAAAGCGATTTCACGAAAGAATTCGGCAAGGTGCCCCACAATATGGCTGTTTTGAAACTGGCGCGAGCAGGTTTTTCTGGATGGCTGCATTCGTACCTCTCACAACGATCCGCCTTCATTAGAATTGGCACCACACTCTCAAGCGCCGGAGTCAAGGTAGTCGCATCCTGCCTTTAATCTATCTCTTATTCATTAACGACCTCTGCACCCGCAGTCCTTGTGCTGCTTCCAAAATGGATTCGAAAGACACGTTGTCAAAAGCACATTCAATATCGAGAAAAACTCCTAAACTTGATTGCTTTTGTGAAAACGTTTTTTCAAAGTCGTAGACAACATTGCGTAACAGGGGGGGGGGGGGGGGGGGTAGTAGACTTCCCCTTCTGATATCCACCATTAGTAGTTCTAATTGAACTGACATGAACTTTTGATTTCGAAAGTAACTTATTCAATCTACTAGTGTCGTTGAGACTTAAGACATTTGTACAGAGGCTTTTCCAACCACTTCACTCAGAGGATCGAAGGGCATTTCTGTATGCTTTGCGAGCCAACTTAAATGCCTACGACCCGTCCCTGCGTCTGCGATTCCAAGCTCTTTTACATAACTTTTTGAGTCGAACAAGTTCGGTATTCCACCAAGGTGTTCCTCTAGAAGCACGCATAATTCGAAGCGGACAAGCCTCTTGGTATAGTGATGCTATGAGTACGCTTGTTTTATCCACAACCTCTTCCAAGTTACTTGGAGATTCAATCGTCGGAAGATACCCATGAAAAACTAGGTTTGGCTCTTCGTAGAAGTCCCAGTTCGTAGATTTGGGATATGCATCACTGTCTTTTATGAGGGGAAACCCATTTCTGCCATAGTATAATACAACCCTTTACAAATCATCAGAAGGTGATGGTTCATTATGCGGTAAATATGCCGAACAATAGACGTATATCTTGTTTATGTTGTCAACAGTCATATTTACCGTGAGAAATATCGCGAGTTCTGAGGTGGGATATAAGACATGCGTCAATAGCACTATTCACAAGTATACATGCGTGAGGCATTTCACGTGGATTTGTCATGCCAATTTTTGTTGAAAGCTACGAAGACGAGGTTAATAGCTTTCTAATATACAAGTTTCCTTTATGGAAACACGGTTCTTGAACCAGAGCTATGGAAGCCTTTCATTCCTGCACAAGGCGGAATAGATTCATAGTTGCTGTACTTTTATGCTGAATATTAATTTGTGCTACTCTAACCATACTCGATTACAGCACTACACATTTCATCATCAGCACTTATTGTACAGGAACTAGAAGATACCAAACACGTTGGTATATAATCGCCTATAGCCAACCCCGAAATGGGTATTAGGGGCATGGCCATCATTTGAATCCAACGATTTGCGAAGAAACAAACTGTATCAGAGATTCAGACCTCAGCAGGGAGAAGCACCTTGACTTGAGGACTCCTGTTTTCAGTCGCCTCTAACGATATGGCAACAGGAACCCAGTGGATCAATTCTTGGTTGAGATACTTCGACCCGCTGGACGCCAAACAGCCTCTAGGCTGGTTTTGTCCGGAGAAAGATAATTAACTGTTATCAACCTCCTCGTGGACTACAGTCAGTAATAAGCGAGACGTCAATAATAACCGTGGAATTACTTCATTGAGTGCTGTCTCGAAGTTGTTTGAGCTGGTGATTATGGAACCTCTTTAGGTTCACTGCAAGCGGTACCTAAGTGACGATGAACATGGCTTCACGTCTGATCGATCGTCAGCGACTAACCTGCTTTGCCTAACATCCTACATAACAGAGAGTATGGAACGTCGCGCTTAAACTGATGTTATCTATACAGATCTCTCTGCCGCTTTTGACAAAGTGAACCATGACATAACAGTTTGTTGTTGCAGTTGTTCCGATCCTACCTTACAGATCGAGAAATAGTGGTTGTCATTGGAGATTATCAGGCACCCACATTTACTTCTACGCCAGGAATACCCCAGGAAAGCCACTTGGGACCGCTGATGTTTCTAATTTACTTCAACGACGTTCATCTAGTTCTGAGGCCTCCACACATTAACTTCGCAGACGACCTCAAGATATTTCTTCTCATTCGCTCTACTGAAGATTGTGGATTACTCCAACGACAGTTTGAAACCTTCGCTGACTGGTGTAACACGAACCGTATGTGTGTTAATCCAACGAAGTGCTCGGTGATATCGTTCTCACGGATAAAGGACTCGGTTTGTTTAACTACCGTCTACAGGAAATTGAAAAACGTTTAAACAGCACAGTTATACAGTTATACAGTTAGCAAAGCATCTCGAATGTTGAAATGCATCTTCAGGATAGCCAAAAATTTTACAGATATCTATTGTCTCAAATCGCTGTACTGCTCTTTGTCGCGGTCAATCCTAGAGTACTGCTGCGAAGTTTGGAGCCCAAACTATAACAACGGTATTGAGATAATTGAGTTCGCGCAACGAAGCTTTTTACGTTTTGCGCTTCTTAGGTTACCATGGAGAGATCCCGTCCGTCTGCCAAGTAACGAAAGCCGGTGCCAGCTGATTAGTTCGGAACCCCTGCTTGTTCGAAGGAATACAGCAAGGGCTTTATTCGTTGCTGATACTTTACAAGGTTATCTGGATTGCCCAGTCATCTTGGAACAAATTAACATAAATGTCGCACCTTTAACAACGCAAAACAACCTTATGCTCCGATTGCCATTTCGACGCACTAATTATAGCATGCACGGAGCCATTACTGGCCTACAAAGGATCTTCAACCGTCTCGCATCAGTTTTCGACTTTAATTTGTATCGCTCAACTCTACGTCTAGGATTTTTCAGAACCTTCTACGGACTCATTAATTTCGGCTGATTCCTTCATTATCTGTTGTATCGTTGTTTTTATTCACTTTATTGTTATTTTTTTTACCAAACTTTTGTAACGATTTGTCTGTTGGGGGCCATTCATAAACAATGTCTCGCAGAAAAAATAGTCTAAAATACAGTGCCCCTCCAAACATATCGAAAATTGTTGATGGTTTTATTATATCCACTCCACTAGTACGTCTCAAATTCATTTTAAGTTTTAAGATACTCGTATTATAGTTGAGTGGGGCTTGTCGACGGGAAAATAACTTCGGAATGTACCGCTAGGACACTGTCATTCTGAAATGGGTCATTGGAAAATCGGCAGAGCTAACACCTCCTTCATCGCGAAATCAAGTTGTTTGAAAAGGGAAGCCAGACCATATGCAGAAAGCTTTTTCCATAATACCACTGCCGGCCAGTGGGGTTTGGAAGGTTAACACACACACCCGTGCAAGTCATATTAGTAGCATGATATGAAAAATAGAGGTACATTGACGGAGCAATCAAGAATCCTATTCCAATTCACCAGAATGGAATAATAATATATAATATTTTAGATCATTTGGCCGTTCTCATCAATATAGGTATATTGAACGAAGTGAAGTCTACGTTGCTCCCTTTATGTAGATATCATTAATCGTACGTCAATTATTCAATGAGTGGAATCGAAATACTAAGTATGTATCAAATATATCGCAGCAGAAGAAATATTTATTCGGTATATGTATATTTTCTATGATATTTCTATTGTAGGTGTATAATATTTTGTGGGTTATTCTAATAATCAACATAATTTTGATCTTATATTTTCCCATAAATATCACCAATAATGCTCCCCGTAGTATAATTATTAAAGTAGACGTTGATCTGCTTATTGCAGTCTAAACTGCTCCAGCGAATTACCTGCCAACATGTAAATTTCATCCGGCGTCGAAGGTGCTCCCAATTCAATCCACTCACTCGGCAAACCAGCATCTTTACGGGCGGAAAGTAACGCTTGTCTCAGGGCGAATATGATCGAAATAGTCATATTCATGGCCGGTTCACCGGTAGCTTTGGATCGTAGAACGCCAGCTTCGTTAGAGCTGTTCCGCAGGAATCGGATGCGGAAATCAACAGGAATATCCTTCGCACCCGGTGGTTTGTAGGTCCAGGTTCGGTTCGTCAGCAGTGCTCCATTCTCGGGGTCGTACACGAGAGCTTCCGTTAAATAGTATCCGATTCCCATGACAAACGATCCCTCAATTTGGCCGACATCGATGCCGGGACTTAAACTTTCACCAACATCTTCCAAGATATCCACACGCAGGAACTGTACATTACCGGTTAAAACATCTACCTCGACTTCGGAACAGCTGAGGCCCCAGATTACATACGGGACAAGGTCCGACCCTTTGTACATGTAGGTTGCACATAGGTCGACACTTTGCATGTGGCATTTGTCGATGAGAACCTCCCACGAGTCGTCTTTGTTAGCTTCCCGAATAGGATTTATACGTTCCAAAAGTACATCGCAAGCTCGCTTGACGGCCTGTGGATGGGATAAGAATTTTGATTGTGAAATGATTCTGAAACAAGTGGACACATCTACTCACAAAACAAACTGCTTCACTGGTTATGCTACCACCACTACAAATTGCATTCGGAGCGGTCAAGTTATTGGTTGGTTTGATTATTACCTTGTTTAGCGGGATTCTCAATACATGGGCGGCTACTTGGGCGACCTTAGTATTCATACCTTGACCCATTTCGATTCCACCATGAGCAATTGAAACTGACCCATCATCGTGATAAATACTAACAATAGCATGCAGTGATCCGAAATAACCCTGCGGGTATCTCATTGGGACGATAGCGATTCCTCGCTTACGCCAGCGATTCTCCACATTAAACTGATCAACCTTTTTCTTTCTAGCATCAAACTCTACGTCCATGCGGAACTGTGGCATTAGTTCCAACATTTTCATGTCTTCCGGCATGTTCGCCATGCGAACCTTCAAAGGATCTAATCCAGTGGCAAACGCTACGTGTTCCATAATATTTTCAATCATAGCGACACCTTCGGTTGTTCCCGGAGCTCGACACCACGTGTTGCTGGCACAGTCTGTCTTCGCTCCCTTGGCTACCGTTTTGAATACACTCTTATCGTAGCAGTTGGCGAAAAACTGTCCTGCGTGTCCTACAGATTCATTCAAGCTATATCCGAAATCGTGAACATATTCGTTGTATAGTTTTACTATTTTTCCATCCTTGTTTACATCGACTTCGTAGTCGGCTATGACCGGATAGCGTTTACCAATAGCATCCATGTTAGCTTCCAGAGTCATTACGAATCGAACTGGTCTTCTGGTAAGATGAGCGGCCAGAGCACAAGCGCATGCAATTAGAGTAGCACGACTTACCTTACCACCATATCCTCCGCCGAGTCTTCGAACGTAGAGGTTCAAGCTGTTCTGTGGAACCTTCAGCATTCTTGCGATGGCCATCTGTGTCAGATCCACCCATTGAGTCGACGAATACACATCCATACCATCTTCAATAGGTATGCAGACACAGGTTTGGGTCTCCATGTAGTAGTGATATTGTCCTCCAATCTCGAAATGACCTTTGATTTTTATTTCGCCTTCAGGAGCTGAATCGTAGTTTTCTCCGTGGGTACTATAGGGCATCTCCTTGATACGATGTTGAGCGTTAAATTTCAGAACCTCTTGAGCCGTTGGTAAAACCACATCAGGATCCGTCTTTTCATAAGTTACCTTCACAAATTTTACGGCACGGTTTGCAATAGCAAATGTGTTCGCCACGATCAATCCGATCGGTTGTCCATGGTATTCGACCTTTTCGCTGGCGAAGATCTGTTCCACCTCTGAACCCATGAAGTCCGGGAAGTACATGAAGTTATTTGCTCCGGGGATATCTTTTGCGGAGAAGAAGGCTACCACACCGGGTTTGTTCTGGGAAATAAAATTTACAATGTAATAACTCTAGATTCAAGCGAAGTTGTGACTCATTCTTACCAATGCTTCAGAAGCGTCCAGCTGTTTAATGGTTGCATGAGGTTTCGTACCGAGAACAAATGCGGCATACAGCTCATTTGGAAGGGTTGGCATGTCGTTTGCGAACTTGGCTTCCCCGGAAGTCTGCGCAAGTCCTTCAATTTTCGGAACGTTCTTCGTAAGCGGCCAGTTTTCTTTATGTGTGTCAAATCTTTGCGATGCGGTTGATAGTGGGCGCTCGAGGACAGTACCTCCGGACTTCAGCTGCGACTCGATCATAGCACCTTTTACTGGCGCAATGTTCAGAACGAATTTGTAGAACAGCGAAATAGCTAAATTTTTGCGATATTCTGGGGAAGCATCTGGGAGCACCCAATCTGGATTGAGCTCATTGGAAAGCGTTAGAAGAGTGGATTGGAAGATTTCGTTTTCGAACAGGTTTTTTCCAGCTATGAATTTCTCCGTTTGGATTGCATGCGTGAACTGATGAATGTTGAGATTTTGGATTATACTAATTTTTAATATTGTCTAAATTACACCTACCTTAGGATTGATCCCGCCAAAGCAAACAGTAGCGGTTTCAATTGTTTTCTTGCTTGGACCAAACTTCATCAAAAAGGCTCCGTTAACGTATGCGTGAGCGTTTTGAGCTCTCGGCATGATCTTAAATGAACGGAACACGAACACTTTTGGATCTAACGCGGGCAAAATTACATTCAAAATGAGTTTCTTCTTCATATCCATGTTGACGAACTGCTCAGGAGTAACTAAGCTTGTTCTACCACCAGATTCCGCTGTAATTGAACGATAATTATAAATGTGAACCATTTTCTTGATCCATAGTATTACCAATCGTTAGCTTAGCTCCGGTAGCTTCCAGGATCAGGTATAAATCCGACGGAAACTCTTTGTGTTGTTGTTTAATGCTAAGGTTTCCAGCGATAGTTCCAGTGTTGCGAACCGGAACATTTGCAATCAGGTCAATGTGCTTTACCAGCTCCGAACAATAGTTGAAATTTGGATTCGTGGATGCAGCCTCCGACAGAATAGTCATCAATTCTGTCAGCGAAACGTTGGCTCCAATTACTAGCTTACTACCAAATGAGTGCGTTCGTAATTCTTCAACAGAGTTGACATCTATAAAGACTTGAAGATTTTCGCATCTTCGGTAGACACCTGAAATCGTTTATTGAAATGATCATAAGATGAATAAAATCTTGGTTTTAAAACCCACTTACCATGAGCAGTGTTGCCAGCGACTAGCATGTACGATTTCGCGCCAATTTTTTCGAAAATCCCAAATATATCGCTCACGTTGTACACCTTATGCCACTCTTTATTCTCAACGAAACTTAAATGTACTTCTCGTTTGCTGTCATTCTTTCCAACAACAGAACATTTTCCAGCACACGCCGTTCCCGTTTTCGGGCAGATTTTGGTTAAATCTTCAATATCTTGGCATGCTTCCTTCAGTCGGGGTTCCGCATCGAGTGCCAATGATTTGAACGCATCCAGAATTGGTCGATAGCCAGTGCAACGGCAAATGTTACCTCCGAAGGCATTTTCCACCTCAGCCATGGTAACGTTACCCTGCTTGGACTCCAGCAAACTGTACATATTCATGACCATTCCAGGAGAACAGTACCCGCACTGGGTCCCGTTGAAATGAGCCAAAACTTTCTGCGTCTGATGATAGCCATCCTGTTTGTCTCCAATCCCTTCAACCGTAATCACGTCCAATCCGTGACATGAGAAAACGGGGAAAAGACACTAGAATAAAAAACTTCTGTAACACAAAGTTTATGAATATGCGCTTCCATTTACCGAATTAACCGCCCACGATGACTGCTGCTTAGTTGCGGGATGAATCCCATTAACGTTGACAATGCAAGCTCCGCAGCCTCCCTCCAGACACATGAACTTGGTACCACTGAGGTGGGCATGGTTCCTTATGAATGAATTCAGTGAAGTATCGATGGGTACGGTTTTTGGATCGACTACAGGTTGTTTACCCACATTCGTATAAAAATATAACAGATATACTCTCAGCGTTAAAAGCAATTTATTTTTTGTCTAGTCATGCTACGATGGCACAAAATGTGTTGATGTAGTCCCAATATTTCGATGCAACAAACACTTATCTTTACCGGCAATCATCGCATCACATGTTTGACATTCAAATTTGGAAGTTTATATACACACGCGAATACGCAAGGTCATTTTTTGACGATTATGATATGCCTTTTTGTGTTCTGATAATAGTATCAATTGATAAATTTGGAGAAAATTCTCAATAGGACTTAAGTAATTGGCTTGAATTCGCGTCCAAAAGAAAACCGTTTACGGCAATAACAATGAGAGATAAATAACGTTAATAACTTAGCTTCTTAGTCATTTGCACAAAATGTTAATCAAAACCGTTGTTCTACGATTGGTACTGGACAATTAGAGGCAATAATTACATCTTGTTGAAAAGTTTCTCCAGAAATGTTTTATGATCTACGAAAGCTTTCGTTCTATTCCACCATATCACTCAAAATAGTACCCACCTTGGTAGGTCTTTCCATTTATGGTAAAAACAACTTCCATTTTTCTTTCACGATTTGCTGAATGTTTACAAATTTTTAAACAAATTTAACCTGTTGCGAATGCAAAACAATTTTTCTTGACAAAAACTCTTGAAATTAGCAGCTAGCAACGATCTTCTCACTACGACTAGTCGTGAGCGAGTGTGGACTAGCAGGCTGGTAGCGTGGTTTTAACGTCTTTGGGGATTAACTGTTGCATGCCTCTCACTCACATCACACATGTGTGAAGCTCTGGTTCTTGCGTGCAACACCAGCCACCAATCAGAGAGTCAACCAATTTTATACAGTAGAAATATTTTGGTAAAAGCAGGCATTGTGTTTTTTATTGCTGAATTCTGGGGTGTGGTTCGATGAAGTCCTCACTAGGGTACGAAAGACGGGAAAGACGGGATAGCGGGCCTAATGAGTATTTCTAATTAGCCAGTCACGTTTGTTTTATCTCGTAGCAGCTCGGCACCATGACAATCGACAAATTTGGAGGTGGTTTGTTTTTGTTATTAACCCCTTCACTGCCCATTCAAGTATAAGAGTCCCATATGGATTTTTGTCGAAAATGATTTGTCTGTATTGTATTTGTATTATGATTGTATTCTGTAGCATTACTGAATCACTGAATCAATGCACAAATAAGATTATCAGGTTTGTTTAGAAAATATCGAAATATAATAAAACATTATATTGTCCCATCCATAAGGCTCAATAAAATTGTATATCTTGAACAGCGTTTTTCTCCGCTTGCTGTTTTCAACGTTTTTGAACAGGTAGAACTTTTGATTTAGGCAAGATTCGCTCACAAAAACCAGTAGGGCTAACAAATGTGACTACTACCTTTCAATGAAGCACTGACAGTTACACGTATCAGCTCTAGAACTGAAGTTATTGCAATTGGTCTGATTAGATTTCGATGAAGCAGTGCTGCCAAGGATGGTTTACGTTGACAACTGAAAACATCTTAGTTATTTTGCAGGATTACATAAAACCTATCAATTTCGACTGTCTTCGACTACATTTTTCACGTAATTGGACTATTGCATTGAGCCTTGGAAATTGAGCAGCTTCTAGCACTGCGAAGGAAGCATTTATCATTATAAAAAAAAGGTTTTTCGTGTTTCTTGACCCCACCGTTTTCAAGGAAAAATAGTTTTGAAACCCTTCATGCACTAGGAAAAAGTTGGACATGAAAGGGTTAAAAACAGTCTTGCGATTTTTTTTTTAAATTGTGTTGGTCGCAATATAAGCATTGCATTGAAAGAATGTAAAATGTTAAACGGTAGATCGTATGTATGAGGAATGGAATGCAGTAACATGGTATTAACTTGTATCTATTATAAAATATTTTGCATGTGAAATTTCAAGATGGGGTTTGGCTGATATTAAGATAACTATTATAAACTTATTTTCAACATTGCTCTCCTGATTTGCAAAGCAAATTATTCTATTCTCGTACCCCCTACATAAACATCACATACACGCGTTCCAAAAACCATATTATTATGAAACTAACGTGAACCTCAAATTTTCTTTATCAGGATTTAAGTTCAGATTCAACTCGTTTCGAAAATCATAGTTTCAATATATTCTAATCGTGAAAATAAAAAAAATCATCTGTTAATGTTTTATACAATTGGATCAAAATTCGCATATTTTGGGCTGACAATCAGCTTATTAGTCGTGCATTTTGAGCTTTTAACTTGTATAAAGTTATGACTTGTTTCGAAAATATGGCAGTATTATTCAACGTTCATTTTGTCCGAGGAGCGCTCAATGAAATAAAGGGCTTCGTGTTAATAATGAGAGCAAAAACGACTGTATGATTTGAAAATATTTATAGTATGGAGATATACAGGATATAATTTATATTTGGTGCCTTATAGGCATCACGCACGTGGAAATGATTTTTAAAGAGCTTGTAGAAAATAAAATCAACGTTCGTTGATAAAATTTTGTACAACTTCTTCCGATTCGCAAAAAAACGAGTAGGCTTTCGATGGAAGTGGATGCGTTTTCGCAACATGTCGCGTTTTTCACCTGCAAAATTCAGTTCTCGGTACTACTAACATTTTGGAAAATTGATGGAAACAAATTCAAACACCGAGAATTACCAAGTAATTGTCTGGATTAAATTTCGGAGACAAGTTTGTGGTCATCGGTTTGAACACTGCAATACTGACAGGTTGCTGTTCAAAGCGCTCGTTTCTCTAACAGCCTGTGTAACGAGCGCTTTGAACAGCAACCTGTCAGTATGCTGAAATGGACTATTCGAGGCTTCAGTTTTTGTGATCAGTGTCACACAGAGAAGTGTAAGGTTCTTAGTGACGGCCTTTCTCAAAAATCAAGTACCTGGATGGTGCATCAAAGGATGCTGTTTAATTTACAGACATTTCCTGCAACTAAACGATGAGATGAATCCCCGGATGGCGTCTCCGGTGTCGGTAAACAAGGTTGAACCACAGTTATATATTCCATCCCTGTCGCCTGGAGGCATTACGTTAAATATTGAGTGAAGAATTCTGCGACAGGCGGCGCGAGCAAATTGGTGAGATCCTTCCATTTTTAAATATAACCTTTCGCTTTCGTATGTTGTTTAGCGGAACGATTTAACTCATTCGAATGATTCAGACACGTACATCCGCTGTATACACAAACAAAGTAATGAACTTTATTCGTGTATAAAGCGGATATGCGTGTTTCATACACTTCTTGTGTTTGTGTCAGCGTCGTTTCCAGACTAGAGATGACACTGAAGAGGATGAACACAGATGGAGCCTGTTGTAAATATAAGTAAGGTAGTAGAATTTGGAGTTTATCTTGACACCACTTTTAAATTTTATATTTCTATCGTGATATTTTTTTCTTTTTTTCCTTTTTATTTTGAACGTAGAACCCGACTGTCGAAATTCGTTTTGAGGGATATTCCCGACAAACTTTTACTCGCAATAAAGTTGTTGATAGTAAACAGGAACAAAGGTTTTATCTTTCGTTGACTACTGTAAATTGTGTTTGGCCAAAGGTGGTTTTGTACGGAGTTTCCTTCAGGAAGAGTTTCGATGTTCGGTTTTTGCGCCTTAATCCTGGGTCAATCAAAGATTGATTTTATTTTGTGTCCCTCTACAAAATATCAAAAGAAATGTGTTTTATCACAGAGAACAGTCGTCCATTTTGATCTTTTAACTTGTATAAAGTTATGACTTGTTTCCAAAATATGGCAGTATTGTTCAAGGTTCTTTTTGTCCGAGGACGGTCAATAAAATAAAAAGCTTGACTGTATGATTTGAAAATATTTATTGTATGGAGATATATAGGATATGATTTCATAAATTAATTAAATAAGATATTGAATTTATTTATTTATTTATTAACATCGCAGCTCTAATGCCGAGAGATGATTTTCCTTCCTTAAAATTCTTTTTTTCAGTGGTCAGGGCTAGGGAAAGGTGTAAACACCGCTCTCCCATCCCAAAGGACCAACGATTTATTATATTCCCTTCAAACTGAAACGGTCGGTACGGTTGTTCTCGTTTTTTCCTCCTTTAAGATTGAAAACAATTTGGTAATTAAATTATTCATTAAATGGATAATTTAATAGCCGTTTAATTTTGAAACATCTTCAAACCCAACTCTGCACAGTAGGCCTAGCCTTTTTGATATTTGCAACATATGTCAATATGCTTCAAATTGTAATATTGCCAAGGAAAACACTACAGAAAACAGCAGTGTTTTCTAGGATGCTTTTCAATACTGGTTGTGCAAGGGTTAAAATAAAACGAAATAGAATAGAATAGTATAGAATAGTACAATTTTTTCCAACATTTTATTGTTCTATCTCTAATACAATCAGCACAGAACCTCCAAACATGTAGTGATGGCAGTGTTAGTTTATCAAAAGCTCGGTGCTTCCAGAACAAGTGATACAAAAATTTCATATTTCTTAAGAGCAGACTGTTGGCAACATCTCTGATTTTTTTTAAAAGTGTTTGATGCAATTTCTCTTTTTTTAGAGACAAAAATATGTGACGCGGAAAACCCGCCAACTTACCACGGCCCCGGGGTAAGTTGGCGGTATGGTAGGATATGACAAAAACTAAGCAATCAAATGGAGATTCAATTACCTCAAGGGTCCTTTTGGAACGCGCTGAATGTCTTTTCGAGAAAACTGTATATTAACCGACATTCGCTATTATATTTCAGTTTTAATACCCCGGCATTTTGACTTTGACGCTTACTCCCTATTCAAAAGCAAATTTTCGAAATTTTTCGTGCAATTGGCCGGAATAAATGTCTCCTACATTGGCGAGATACACAAGAAAAAGATTTCATTACTTTGGAGTGAATCCCAGAAATAAAATTTTTTGATGACTTTTTTACACTGTTAATAGTACCGCCAACTTGCCCGGCGTGCTATACCGCCAACTTACCCCAACCGCATATTTTATTAAAAACTATTTAAAAAATAACTTTTTTGTGGAAAGCTCACGCGCTATCGAAAAATATAATCATTCGGGAAACAGATTGAAAATCACCCTAAGTATCGCAAAGTATTTAAAATTTAGAAAATGTACTTGGTATGCTCGAAAACACAATATCGCGCGCAATTTCAGCAAAACAAAATGTTTTGCAACAAAAACACATCGGATAATGTGTTTCACATTACTTGAGATACACAACGAGAGGCAACGCTTTATGTCTAAGAAACGGAGAAAAGGGGCTTCCTCCAACTTACCCCAACCGCCAACTAGCCCCGGGCTCCCTTATCAGTGGCGCCAAAATCTCAAATGCGGCCACAGTCCAACTTAAAATATATTTAAAAAGACCGTTAAAGCGGGCGAAGAATTGATTTCGAGTGTTTTGTCTGTTAGTCTGTGATTATATCACCAGACGATCAAGTTAGCTCAGTCAGTGCTGCGAAATTTCAAAATCAGTTACCTATTTCTGCTTGTATTTACCGCAACCAACATTCAGATTCATCGCCTCCCTCCCAACTTTCCATCTGACTGAAATTTCATGCAGAATCCAATGCTTGAGTCCAGAGGATATATGAATTCCTTCACCAACCTAAGCATTCATTTGTTATTATGTGGACAGTTGGAAGACAGAAATTGGCATCTTCTACATTTTCGAGCATAAGTGAACATAAGTGCGTAATCTATATCTGGAGCACTTTTGCTCAATAATCTCTCTCAGAGCTAGCATTGCTTTTGAAACCGAACACATGCGAGCCTGAATGCGTTGTGTCGGGAGAACGAATGACGAAGGAAACATTTACCTTATCGTGGCGGGCACGAATTGAATTTCGTTGCTCTTTCAAGTCCACGCGGGGATGTCAATTTTTTTAAGCTCTTTGCGCACATGAAAAATGCAATCAACTAGTCCTGACGGAGCGGTGACGTAACGTTGACGTTCTTTTTCGTTCTGGGAAGCTGATGCGTCGTGTTAACCGTACTTTAAAGGGAAAATCTTACTGGGTAAACTTTAAATTAACATGTGATTACATTTTTGATACCCATGTCAGTAGCGCTCGGTTCATAAGTCAATTGGAAACTTCTGTTTCTGTTTTTAGCAGCTTTCCTATTCCAGCGTACAGATAGCCATATTAAATGGGAATTTTCTTTTAAAAAATCAAACAAATCGTATTTAAAGACACCTGAATAAGAATCATCTATATTTTATTGCGTATCTGAGTACAATTAGTTCATTAGAAATAGTACCTAGCACCATCAAAAATTCAAACTGATTTAACACACTCGTCATAACACTTTACTTTAATAGATACTGTTGGATGTTGTTACCGGCAAGCAGATACACCTGATCCGGTGTAGTTGGCGTGCCCAACGGTATCCATTCGTCTGGTAGACCAGCGTCTTTTCTAGCTGACCGTAGAGCGTTGCGCAAGGCAAACAGAACAACAATTGCCATGTTCATGGCCGGCTCACCTGTCGCCTTCGAACGTAGCACACCCCCCGAATTAGAACTTTTCCGTAGAAAATTGATGCGAAAGTCTATTGGTATATCCTTGGCTCCCGGTGGTTTGTACGTCCATGTTCGATCCGTTAGTAAAGCACCACTTTCGTTATCATAGACTAGTGCCTCCGTCAAATAGTAACCAATACCCATCACAAAAGCTCCCTCGATCTGCCCAACATCGATTCCAGGGCTCATACTTTCACCGGTGTCCTCCAGAATATCAACTCGTATGACTTGTACATTCCCAGTCAGGATGTCCGTTTCGATTTCGGCACAGCTTAGTCCCCAGATGTAGTATGGTTTCAGGTCTTCCGCCTTGTATTGACCTTCAGCGCAGAGGTCAATGTTCCTCGCATTGGACTGTTTCACGATCATTTCCCATGAAACATTTTGATTGACATCGCGAACGGGCTTCATCCGATCCAGTAGTATATCGCATGCTTTTTTTACTGCCTAGAATCATGTGAATCAAGTCATTTAGTTATCAGTATAGAAGATTTTGCAAATTGATTCATAATCAGATATTAGTTGATCATAGGGTTACTTACATAGCAAACAGCATCACTGGCCATACTCCGTCCCGTAACAGCGGCGTTCGGTGAGGTTAAAACGGCAGACGGTTTTACGCTGACCTTCTCTAGGGCAACACCCAAAGCGTAGGCGGTCACCTGTGCGACTTTAGTGTTTATTCCCTGTCCCATTTCGATTCCACCGTGTGTGACCGATACGGTACCATCTCCGGCGTAAATGGATACGATGGCATTAAGCTGCCCTATATAATCCAACCAATATTGCATAGGAACAATAGCGATGCCACGCTTCTTCCAACGATTATTAGCGTTGAATTCGTCGATGACACGTTTACGTTCGTCGAACTGTACATCTCGCCGAAATTGGGGCATCAACTGTTGCATCTTGTTATCCTTTGTCATGTTTACCATGCGAACCTCAAGCGGGTCAATTCCCGTTTCATGGGCAATGTGCTCCATAATAGTTTCTATCATTGCCACTCCCTCGGTTGTACCCGGGGCTCGGCATCTGGTATTCTTTGGTGTGTCAGTTAGAACAGCTTTTCCAACAATTTTCCACGCCTTTGCGTCGTAGCAGTTTTTAAAGGCTTCGGCAGCATCACTTTGTACCGGCTCGTTGAATGAAATCCCAGAATCTAGAGCAAAATGATTATTCAGTTCAATAATTTTTCCAGTTGCTTCGACGTCGACATTATAATTGCTAATGCAGCCATGACGTTTTCCCATGGCTCGCATATTCTCTTCAATTTTCATTACAAAGCGGACAGGGCGATGCGTCAGGTGTGCTGCCAAAGCACAGGCACACGCTACTTGTGTTGCCCTTGAAACCTTTGCTCCGTATCCACCGCCCAGTCTTCGAACGTGTAGATTGAAGCTATTTTGAGGAAGCTTCAATGATTGGGCAATCGCTACGTGTGTAAGATCCATCCACTGAGTGGACGAATAGACGTCCATCCCGTCCTCGATTGGCACACAAACGCAGGTTTGTGTTTCCATGGTGAAGTGATACTGACCGGAAATTTCGAAGCGTCCCTTTATGATTCTGCCATTCTTGCTTCCTTGGTTGATTAAAACATCGGAAAATAGATTTTGACAGTCGGAGTCCAAGATAGATTTTATGGTAGGGAAAATTGTTGTACTACATGTTTTTTCGTACGTAATGTTGACGCTCTTGGCTGCTTTCTGAGCAAGATTGAATGTTTCGGCTACGATTACACCGACGGGCTGTCCGTGAAATTTGACCTGTCCGCTGCAAAGGATCTCCTCGACATCCTGATTATCTAACTCAGGTGGCATAAAGTTGTTTATTCCTGGTATATCTTTGGCAGAGAAAAAATCAACTACTCCTGGCATTTTCTGAAAGTGTTATTATTAATATAGGGCCCTAATTTCAGTAAATCTCTAAACAAACCAATGCATTCGAAGGATCTATTTTAGCGATCATGGATTTAGCCTGAGTTGCCAACACGAACGCGGCATACAATTCCCCGAGTTGTGGCGGAAGATCGTTAGAATATTTTGCTTCACCGGCAGTTTGAACCATTGCTTCAATTTTGGGAACGTTCTTCGTCAGTGGCCAGTTATTTGGGTACGTATCGAATGATTGCTTCCCGGATGACACCGGTCTTTCCATAACGGAACTACCGGATTTGTATATTGGGTTGAGATTGACCTGTCCTTCTGGTGCAATGCTTAGAATGAATTTATAGAACAATGAAACGGCTAGGTTTTTGCGATACTCCGGAGAAGCATCAGGCAGGATCCAATCCGGATGTAACTCAGAGGCTAGAGTACTGCAAGCGAACTGGAGAGTACTGTTGTCGAAAGGATTTTTGCCAACCAGCAGTTTCTCGGTGTTTATAGCGTGGGTGAACTGGAAGAGAGGAAAACATGCTATACTAGCAATTATATTAAACTAAATCATTTGATATTACAGTTGATGTAAAGAATATCGCATCGCATTTTTTTGACTGGTCATATTTTTTTTGCTTTAATCTATAAAATTTTAGCCACAATAACAATAATCAGCAATAACTTTCACATTTTGTATCGGAATGCCCTCATTCTGATTTCGATCAATGAGTCAATAGAGACATTCGGGGAATAGCGATCACTCTTTTCCATTATTTTCTGTTTTGGTTTACCACGGGTCAGTATCCAGTGGCCAATTTTACGGATTTTCCCGTAGATCGACGATTTTTTATTCTTTTTACGGATCTACGGATTAACTCGTGGAATCAACAGAATTTTCAAAATTGCTTTTGAAGTCTACGGAAATTTAATAAAAATAATATTTATTTGCTTTCACCTATCGAACTTCTATCATTTACGCCCAATAGTTGTGGGGACCCGTTTTGAGCCAATATTGTCTTTTGGTTGCATCACTAATTTTTTTTTCAGATCTCATCGATCCTTATAACTGAATTGCATTGAATTTCTGAACGGTAGTATGGCCGACTGTCGGATTCCTCATTTTTATTTATTTATTAACAGATTAAGGCCGAAGTGGCCTGTGCCGTATACAAAAGATTCCTCCGTTCCACTCGGTCCATGGCCGCGCGTCGCCAGCCACGCAGTCTGCGAAGGGTCCGCAAATCGTCTTCCACCTGGTCGATCCATCGTGCTCGCTGCGCGCCACGTCTTCTTGTACCGGTCGGATTGCAATTGAGAACCGTTTTCACCGGGCTATTGTCCGACATTCTGGCTACGTGCCCGGCCCACCGTAGTCGTCCGATTTTCGCGGTATGACAGATGGGCGGCTCCCCCAACAGCTGATGCAACTCATGGTTCATTCGCCGTCTCCATGTGCCGTCTTCCATCTGCACTCCACCGTAGATGGTACGCAGCACTTTCCGTTCGAAGACACCAAGTGCGCGTTGGTCCTCCACGAGCATGGTCCAGGTCTCGTGCCCGTAGAGAACTACCGGTCTAATCAGCGTCTTGTAGATGGTCAACTTCGTACGACGGTGAACTCTGTTCGACCGAAGTGTCTTGCGGAGGCCAAAGTAAGCACGATTTCCTGCCACGATGCGTCTACGAATCTCTCTGCTGGTATCATTGTCGGCGGTCACCAGTGAGCCCAAGTACACGAACTCTTCAACCACCTCGATTTCGTCGCCACCGATGCAAACTCGAAGCGGGCGGTTCTCATTTTCTTCTCGTGAACCTCTTCCTATCATGTACTTTGTCTTCGACGTGTTGATGGCAAGTCCGACGCGCTTGGCTTCTCTTTTCAGTCTGATGTAGGCTTCCTCCATCTTCTCAAAGTTTCGTGCAATAATATCAACGTCATCGGCGAAGCCAAGTAGCTGAACGGACTTTGTGAAAATCGTACCACTCGTGTCGATCCCTGCTCTTCTTATTACACCTTCCAGCGCGATGTTGAATAACAGACATGAGAGACCATCACCTTGCCGTAACCCTCTGCGTGATTCGAAGGGACTCGAGAGCGTCCCTGAGACACGTACTACGCACATCACCCGATCCATCGTCGCCTTCACTAATCGCGTCAGTTTGTCCGGGAATCCGTACTCGTGCATAATCTGCCATAGCTGATCTCGATCGATAGTGTCGTATGCGGCTTTGAAGTCGATGAACAAATGATGTGTGGGCACATTGTACTCGCGGCAATTCTGCAGTACTTGACGAAGAGCGAACACCTGGTCCGTGGTAGATCGTTCGCTCATGAAACCCGCCTGGTACTGCCCCACGAACTCTCTTGCAATTGGTGATAGTCGACGGCATAGTATTTGGGAGAGTACCTTGTAGGCGGCGTTCAGCAGGGTGATTGCTCGGTAATTACAGCAATCCAGCTTGTCGCCCTTTTTGTGTGAGGTGATCCAGAGGTGGCGGCAGCATTACGAAGAACACCTGAACGGCGATGTAGCAGACGACGAGGATGGCACGGTAACGCACCTGGGAGCACGCGCGGAGGACATTACACTACCGGCTCCGGATCTCCAAGAAATCCAGGAGGAGATTAGCCGGCTCAAAAATAATAAAGCCGCTGGGGTTGACCAAATACCAAGCTAGCTACTAAAACACGGTGGCGAGCCACTGGCTAAAGCGCTGCACTGGGAGATTACCAAGATTTGGGAGGAGGAGATTTTACCGGAGGAGTGGATGGAAGGTGTCGTGTATCCTATCTAGGTAGGATCCTTCCTGGGCGTTCATGTCGCCGATGACAATTTTCACGTCTCGCAGAGGGCAACCGTCATATGTCTGCTCCAGCTGCATGTAGAACGCTTCTTTCTCGTCGTCGGGTCTCCCTTCGTGTGGGCAGTGCACGTTGATGATGCTGTAGTTGAAGAAACGGCCTTTGATCCTCAACTTGCACATCCTTGCGTTGATCGGCTGCCACCCGATCACACGTTGGCGCATCTTGCCCAGCACTATGAAGCCTGTTCCCAGCTCGTTGGTTGTACCACAGCTCTGGTAGAAGGTAGCCGCTCGATGCCCGCTTTTCCACACCTTCTGTCCCGTCCAGCAAAGTTCCTGCAGCGCCACGATATCGAAATTGCGGGGGTGTAGCTCGTCGTAGATTATCCTGTCACATCCTGCGAAGCCGAGCGATCTGCAGTTCCATGTTCCGAGTTTCCAATCGTGATCCTTTATTCGTCGCCTGGGTCGTTGCCGATTGTTCTGGGTCGTATTCTCTTCTGTATTGTTCGTTATGTGGGTTTTTTAAGGGGCGGCTTATAGGGCCTACGCCAACCACCTGTCTCGCCGGTGGGCCATCGTGCCAGGACTGCTTAAGGTCCCACCTGGGCACCAGGACAGGTTTACACCTTCCGAAGAAGGGTAACCCCCCCTTCCCTGCCAGCATACGACCAAAGTTCCCACCGGGGTTGGTTACACGATCTTCACTAAGGTTACTCGTATCCCAGTCGACGCCACGAGGAGGCCAGGGCTAGGAGTTACTGGGCAGGAAGCTAAGGACCGCAAGTGGGGTCTATTTTATGCCTTCAGGTACAAGAGGCTTACGCACTGCCCAGTCATTGCGGATTCCTCAACAGATTATTAAAATCGAAAAAGTCCAAAATAGTATTACAGAACAATACACTGTACAAGAAGGTGAAAACATATTGGAATATTTTATGAAACCAGGAAATCCATAGTATATTTTATAGTATGTTACTGAATGCGATTTCGAAAACTTTAAAAGAATCCGAAGAAATTGTAGCGATATTTATATTCAGTTATCCATGCAAACTAAAGCGAGATTTTCATTCTGGAATCAGGTATTTGGAACTTTGACAAAATGAAGCACAAGGTTACAGTCATCGACGAGTTTATATCTCTTGGAACATTAGTGAAATAGAATAGCCGTGAGAAAAAAGCCGTTTGCGACTATAGATGGGATCTTCTAGGGTTTGCGTATTCACCAAAGTCTCCTAGTCTACGAACACGCACAAGACTTTCTCCATACATATCGCCAGGGCCGTCGAGAGCGGCGGCGGGCCCCAAGGCTAGTGTTACTGACGGGCCCTTCTCAACTTACTTATTTGAATCTTGATTAGAGGACTTGTATATATTCATTCATATATCAAACTATGTTGCTGTTGCTAAAATTGCTATGGTTACGTTTTTTAATGTAGAATACATTTAAGGTTTCAATATAGGGGTCCCGTTTCAAAATATCGGCTGCGGTGCCGCGTCAGATTTTGAACGTTAATAACTTTTATCATACTTAACAGAATGATTTGATTTTTAGGCCAATTTGTTGCAAATATGTTCCTCTATGCTGTATTAAAATTTGAAGTATGTATAACATGTACTAATAACAAAAAAAATGTGTTTTGAAAAATCTTTCGAAAACGACTCGGAAAAGTGAAAATTTTCAGCCCATCCCGCACAGAGCCGTCGTTATGGTAGACCAACCGAACAATAAAATAATGAAAAGTTTATATATAGGTCCACTACATGTTTGTTCGTATGGTTATTCGCATTGGGTTGCTTGACGAGAGCACTTGGTGGGGGAAAGACGGCATATTCCTTTGGTTAGGCCATTAGAAGCCGGACGGAAAGGAAAGGCTCATGCACGGCACGAGAACGAGCGAGAAAGCGATAGTAGTGCATATTAGCGCGATTCTGTCGGTCGGTTTTTCTCATCATTCATATTCGTTCAAGCACTAGCAAGCAGCCAGTCCAGCGAAGGAAAGCAGTTGGCAATAGCGACGGACGGAAAAAGTGCCCCAGCTACTGGTGACTCATTGGAACTGTCGCCCTGCAAGAATTTCGCCCCAACTAAAGGGCAACAGAGTAGGCTATCGTTCCAGCGTCTGGGTCGTGAGATTGTGCAGGACTGCAAAGTCGAGCTACGCTTACAAAGCTCAGTCGTAATGATGCCCCGAGAAGACAACGATGCCTGCTTGGTCGGTTTGTTCGAGAATGCAAAATAGTGCTTTCTAGCTCACCGTGTCCGCGGGGAGTGCGTCTGAATTATGCTCCCGCAATAAAACAATAAACGGTTCTTTACAGGACCAATTAATTGTGTTCTAATAAGAGTTAAACTGAAATTTACATTTTATGGTGCATAACAAATAATTTTCAGAAAGCAATATAAGCAATACGATGTGTGGAAAGAAAGAAAGAGAATTTAAATTATCCTCTCTCGCTCGTTTTCGTGCACTGCTTTTCTATTCCTTTCTGCTGCTACTACCATCATAACTAAAACGAATGTGCGTGTTCACCCACCATCCTATGGCCAGTGTTGCCACAATTGCATGTTGCTATTACACTTTGAATTATTTTATCGATTCTCTCTAGTGTTGATAAAATATAGAACGTGCAAAGTACACTAGTCGCATGCTTTTATTCGAACTTTTTGGCAGCCTCCGTTGATTAACTGCATAAATCGATTTGTTTGTGCAGCTCCTTGCTAGTAGCAAACTAAATAGCCTTTATCAGCGCTAACAAATAACACGAAAGAATTTAAATTTGTGAAAATCTTTTCCTTCCTTCTTTTCAAATCTGCAACATTCTTTGAAAATATTGTTTGAATGTTGCTATTGAAAAACTGAACATGCAAGTTTGCTAGCACTGGCCACTAGATTGAAGGCGATGGAAAGACAGAATATTCGTTTTGGTTATGCTAGTATTGGTAGCCGAACGGAAAGGAAAGGCGCAGGAATGGCACAAAAACGAGCGATAGTAGTGCTTTCTCGTGTGTTCATATATGAATATTGGTCGTTCGGTTTTTCTCATCATTCGTATTCGTTCAAGCACTAGCAAGCAGCCAGTCCAGCGAAGGAAAGCAGTTGGCAATAGCGACGGACGGAAAAAGTGCCCCAGCTACTGGTGACTCATCGGAACTGTCGCCCTGCAAGAATTTCGCCCCAACTAAAGGGCAACAGAGTAGGCTATCGTTCCAGCGTCTGGGTCGTGAGATTGTGCAGGACTGCAAAGTCGAGCTACGCTTACAAAGCTCAGTCGTAATGATGCCCCGAGAAGACAACGATGCCTACTTGGTCGGTTTGTTCGAGAATGCAAAATAGTGCTTTCTAGCTCACCGTGTCCGCGGGGAGTGCGTCTGAATTATGCTCCCGCAATAAAACAATAAACGGTTCTTTACAGGACCAATTAATTGTGTTCTAATAAGAGTTAAACTGAAATTTACATTTTATGGTGTATAACAATTTTCAGCAAGTAGGTTAGAAATACGATGTGTGGAAAGAAAGAAAGAGAATTTAAATTATCCTCTCTCGCTCGTTTTCGTGCACTGCTTTTCCATTCCTTTCTGCTGCTACTACCATCATAACTAAAACGAATGTGCGTGTTCACCCACCATCTCATGACCAGTGTTGCCACAATTGCATGTCGCTATTACAATTTGAATTATTTTATTGATCCTCTCTAGTATTGATAAAATGTAGAACGTGCAAAGTACACTAGTCGCATGCTTTTATTCGAACTTGGCAGCCTCCGTTGATTAACTGCATAAATCGATTTGTTTGTGCAGCTCCTTGCTAGTAGCAAACTAAATAGCCTTTATCAGCGCTAACAAATAACACGAAAGAATTTAAATTTGTGAAAATCTTTTCCTTCCTTCTTTTCAAATCTGCAACATTCTTTGAAAATATTGTTTGAATGTTGTTATTGAAAAACTGAACATGCAAGTTTGCTAGCACTGGCCACTAGATTGAAGGCGATGGAAAGACAGAATATTCGTTTTGGTTATGCTAGTATTGGTAGCCGAACGGAAAGGAAAGGCGCAGGAATGGCACAAAAACGAGCGATGGTAGTGCTTTCTCGTGTGTTCATATATGAATATTGGTCGTTCGGTTTTTCTCATCATTCGTATTCGTTCAAGCACTAGCAAGCAGCCAGTCCAGCGAAGGAAAGCAGTTGGCAATAGCGACGGACGGAAAAAGTGCCCCAGCTACTGGTGACTCATCGGAACTGTCGCCCTGCAAGAATTTCGCCCCAACTAAAGGGCAACAGAGTAGGCTATCGTTCCAGCGTCTGGGTCGTGAGATTGTGCAGGACTGCAAAGTTGAGCTACGCTTACAAAGCTCAGTCGTAATGATGCCCCGAGAAGACAACGATGCCTACTTGGTCGGTTTGTTCGAGAATGCAAAATAGTGCTTTCTAGCTCACCGTGTCCGCGGGGAGTGCGTCTGAATTATGCTCCCGCAATAAAACAATAAACGGTTCTTTACAGGACCAATTAATTGTGTTCTAATAAGAGTTAAACTGAAATTTACATTTTATGGTGTATAACAATTTTCAGCAAGTAGGTTAGAAATACGATATGTGGATAGAAAGAGAATTTAAATTATCCTCTCGCTCGTTTTCGCGCACTGCTTTTCCATTCCTTTCTGCTGCTAATACATCATAACTAAAACGAATGTGCGTGTTCACCCACCATCCTATGGCCAGTGTTGCCACAATTGCATGTTGCTATTACACTTTGAATTATTTTATCGATTCTCTCTAGTGTTGATAAAATATAGAACGTGCAAAGTACACTAGTCGCTTGCTTTTATTCGAACTTTTTGGCAGCCTCCTTTGATTAACTGCATAAATCATTAGATTTAAATTAACATCTCGAAGTGAAGTCACGATGCTCCGGTTATGTCACAGACATTACCCACCCATCTTTTTTTTTAGTTTAGAAGAGCGATAGTAGTTCGTATTCGACTACTATCGCTCTCTCGCTTGCTCGTTTTCGGGCCATTTGTCTTTTCATTCTTTTCTGCTACTAATACTAGCATAATCAAAACGAATGTGCGTCTTCCCACCATCCATTTAGTGAGCAGTGTTGCCAAACGCATTTTCAGTTTTTCATCAATAACATTTCAACAATATTTTCAAAGAATGCTGTAGATTCGAAAAAAAGAAAAATAGTTGGTGATGGAAAAGAATTCCCAATTAGAATTTTTAACCATAATTATAACGAATCATTTGAAAATGTCACATGCAAACGTAATTTCGTTGCATATCATTAGATTTGGATTAACGTCACAAGTGTAGTTACGACACTCCGGTTATGTCGCAGACATTACCCACCCATATTTTAATGTAGAATATTTAATCTAGAAATCAGAATGTTCCAATGGTCGTTTCAGGCGACTTCAACATAGATGTTTCAAAACAAGAGAATTTGAAATTTGTGCATTTTATGAATGAATGTCTCAAGCTTCGTTTGATCTCTGATCCATCACAAGCAACTACACTTGCAGGCACATGCATTGATCTTGTATTTGTCAAAAACGGCAATGCAGAAACCCGACGATATATTTCGTACTTTTCATATCACAGACCAATACTTTCTTTAATTGATCCAGTGGTTTAATTTCAAATGTAAACAACGCTTGAAAAATTATAACCGGTTGACGACCTACACCTACACCAATCATGTCAGAATCGCCTCCTGGACAACAGCTAAGCCCGGAAATAGTAAGAAGTTAGAAGCATCCAACGAGAATCGAAGCCAGCGCATCTCCCCCACCAAGGCCAACAACGCCAACAAAAACGGTCCTTTTCAGGACTACCATCATTTTTGTAAAGAATAATTTGAAATATTCCTCGCCCAAATCACCTTTTGTCCGAAAATTCCAATGAATATCAACATATTTGAAGAACGTGTTCCTTATGTATTCTACATCTCTCCGGTTATGTCGCAGACATTACCCACCCATCTTTTTCAATTAGCGGGTTCCCGGGTACTCTTTTGCCCTGTTAAAAATGTACACAATGGTTAACAACCTTATTAGAGGTATATGGAGATAATCCGTGTATTCGCACCACGTTTGTGTCATCGCCTTTATATATACAGAGGTACTGACTTCATGTTGCCACATTCATTGATATATTTAATTTTGCGCAATAAACGCTTCTACTTGATCATCTTTACCTCCATTTGCAAATTTGATATTTTTAACTTCTCCAACAGGTGATTTTAAGGGACACCTCGAAAAGTAAACAGGAATACAGTTTGACCACAGTACGGCCATTTTCCGCTTTGATCGTCATTCATTTTTATTCACGTTCGACACAGTAGGTTGAAGTAGGGGAGACTGGGGCTAGTTAGCGGGGTTTTTTGGTTTCAATTTTTATCGCCGATTTTTTTAAAGTGTTTGATGCATTGTCTCCATTTTTAGAGACAAAAATATGTGACGCGGAAAACCCGCTAACTTACCCCGGCCCCGGGGTAATTTTGCGGTATAAGAGTACTGAGTATACGCCAAAAACTAAGCAATCAAATGGAGATTCAATTACTTCAAGGGTCCCTTTGAAACGTGCTGAATGTCTTTTCGAGAAAACTGTATATTAACCGACATTTGCTATTATATTTCAGTTTCAATACCCCGGAGTTTTGACTTTGACGCGTAATCCCTATACAAAAGAAAATTTTCGAAATTTTTTATGCAATTGGCCGGAATAAATGTCTCCTACATTGGCGAGATACACAAGAAAGAGATTTTCTTACTTTGGAGTGAATTCCAGAAATAAAAATATTTCATGATTTTATTGCACTGTAAATAGTACCGCCAACTTATCCCACGTGCAGCACCGTCAACTTGCCTCAACCGCATATTTTATTAAAAATTATTTAAAAAATTACTTTTGTTTGTGGATAGTTGTAATATCTATACGGATGCTCTTTTCACGCGCTGTCGAAAAATATAATCATTCGGGAAATAGATTTAAAATCACTCTAAATAACGCAAAGCATTTAAAATTTAGAACATTTACGTGGTATACTCGAAAACACAATATCACCCACAACTTCCACCAAACAAATCGTTTTGCAACAAAAACACATTGGATAACGGGTTTTACCTAACTTGAGGTACACAAGAAGAGCCAGCGCTATATGTCTAATTGAAACAGAGAAAAAGGGATTCCGCCAACTTACCTCAACCGCCAACTAGCCCCGGGCTCCCCTACGATATTTTGCTTCTGTGGTTTAGACAAAATGATACACGGGTAGATTTATCTGTTGGTAGCGGTGGAGCAGTTTTTAGCTTTTGTTGTTAGCAAGAATAAGGTAGCAAATTCAGCTCGTAATTCTCGTTTAACCCTACAACGGTTTCGTAACTTTTTCTATACGTAAACGGTTTTGTGGGGTACATTCGTACCCCAGAATTAAAACCGCTCTAATATGCCTAGTTTTTATTGAATTTATAATTAAATTAGATAGTTTTATTCAAAAATAAGCCAATCAAAGCAGCCTTTTCAAAAATAATCGTGCTTTGCAAATTTTTTATGCACATTTTCATTTTTATACAATTTGTCCTAAAAATACGTCAACATCCCTTTTTAACCTTAATATTGCTATAACTTCGGAAGCTTCTAACCGATTTTTACTATCTATACGGCGTTGTAAATATTATTAAATTGCCTTTTGAACAAATAGTAAATAATTCAAAAACCGACCAAAAAGTGCATTTATTCCGATGCTTGTTTGAACACCAAATACAAATACAATACAAATAGTAAATATACAGCAATATGCAGTAACGAAGTTAAAATAGGCGATGAAGGAACAGACCAGTGCATTGTACGTTCCAGAACTTGGGCTACAGAAGATGAGGAATTGAGTGGTGCGTAGTACATATTATATACAAATCATATTTTGACATCAAAACCAAAAAATACGATTACGATCCAAGCGCCTTTTCTAGTTACTTTGCTATAGTAGCATTATTAAATCAAATAACAGATTTAATTGTTCAGCAGTGTTGAAGCCTATACAATTTCACGCAAGTTACTATGTATCGATATTTTGCTTATAAAAAAGATATAATAAATTTTCCGAATTATATACACATGATAAAACACTAACGTAAACGGTTTTGTGGGGTATATTTGTATCCCAGACAAATTTTAAGCAGACACTGTTAGGTTATTTAAGTGAAACAAATAGGTTGCACCAGCTTTAATGGAAGTTTAATAATCAAATTGATTTATGATAAAGTTTGCTTGCAGTTAAAATAAACCGTAACGGAATAACAGGGATTGCAAATAGCTCTGGGGTACAAATGTACCCCACAAAACCGTTGTAGGATTAAAAATATAGAACAACCGAGAAAATTTTCTAATCATAGCTTTTATGAAGGTTTTTTTGGAAAGGAATGTGAAGTTTTAATGTAGAAGTCGGTTTTAATACGCTGTTGGAATATGCAGTAATAGACAAAAAATGACACAGAGCGCAGTAATAAGGAATTAAACGCAAATAAAACAACTGCGAGTACAGCGGGCAAACGACTGCTAGTACTGGTGACTGAATTGAACTGATTTGATTTCCTTATTTGGCACATAGCAATTGGCTTCTTATGGATATCACAAACATCTCTAGCGACGCCCAAAATTAGTGTTCCATCTTAACACAAAGCATTTTTGGCGAAAAATTATTTTAAAGTGCTATAAAAATACAAATATACAAATAAAAATTTATTTCAATTACCGGTTAATTAAGGTCAGTCTACCTACTCATCCCTCCCGGAGTCCAAGCTAAAATCGTTCCGCCATAGATCCCCGGCAAAAACTAGCCCCACTGTGGATAAATTGTGTTGCTATTGTTTTTTTTGGAAATGTTCTTTGAGACCAGCTATTCGAGAAGTGAAACAATTACTAAAAGTGAAAAAGGTGCTCAATGTGGCAGGAGCTAATATCCTACAATTGCACCATATAAAACATTAATCACAGTCATTCGTTACGCGAAACAACATACAACACGCCAACGAATGCGCAAACGTTAACTAAAGCATCCCCGTATATATAGACAACGGCTCTAAACAGGTGCGCTTACACGGTTTATCTCTGCCCACTCCTGACATGGCGATAAAAAAAAGTTTATATCAAGGTACGGAGAAATGGATTTAATAACATTGAGGAACATTTTCCAGGGTAATTCTAATCCTTTTCCTGTGGTGAGAATGCTTGTGAACAAACTAATTCCTTTATACAAAACCATTTTATGCATATTAACCGAACATGGAACATCTCATCAGACAACACCGGTTATGCACCCAGGGCAGATTCCTATGCGCAAATTCTCCAAAAAACACTGCACCACCTAAAACATTGTACAGAAGTAGCTAAGAAAAGTCCGCCTACTATAACCGCTAACAGCACATCGTTATCTTATGCCAAACCACAAAAAGCTTCAAAACCAAGATTTGTGGATCTTACAGAAACAAATATTCACTCAATAAAATACTCCCAGTGTCTGCAATCCAACAACCGGTACCACCAGTAAAGAAACGAACGCAGAAGAGGACGGATACGTCCGTGTGCTTGCATTTCTGTTTGGCGCTGTTCTCTTCGAAAATACATTGAATTGGCTTCTGAACGTTTTGTAAAGTATTCTGCCAATTCAAACAAAAAACTCGGTTTTGTTGACCTAGTACATAAAGTAGACATCTCCTCTAAGAACGTTTGTTTTAACAAATGTTAAATATATCATCGGTTGTCACGGTAAAGATGGACACGTCTATCGATACCAGGACACATGTTAATGAACTCGGGTAATTCGTAGTTATACTGCCTAAGCTCGACCCTCATTAACAGAAGACAAAGATTAAGCCCGTACGATATTAAGCCTGTTCTAATGACCCTGCCACTTCTAGTTTTTCGATCTGTTTACTTCACATCCTTGCTCTCACTATGGCTCTAATTTTCATAAATTTCCCTACCCAGTAATCTCTAGCTAATTGAATGTCGTTAAAATGTAAAAAGAAAATGTGACTAACATAGTCGAAATAAAAAAAGTTAAATATAAAATAAAGCTCTGGTATCCACAATTTCGAATTCTCAAGTTATTAGATTAAAATGTCTTTCAAATTTTTCTCCGCTTTCATCATATGACAATTTAATAGGGTGAATAATTACAAAGAAATTACAATTCTTATTTTTCTTGCTCTTCTATGAATACCAGACGTTTTCACCCATCTTCCGGATAAAAATTCGGGCCCCCAAACGCAACCCGGGCCCCAGGGCAATTGCCCCGGCTGACCCCCCCTCTCATCGGGCCTGCATATCGCTGATATTCCTTGTTGCTCTGTACTCTGTCTGGCGTTAATTTCGTTAATTGGAACAAAATCTTAGGCAGAAATCGTCATGTAAAAGAAACGATGATTGGATTTTTTCGAACTGAATATTTTCGAACTAACGAGGAATATTAGTCACTATGATTTAAAGTTCTATATACCTCTGCAAGAAAGGTATGTCGGTATTCCATTTCTGTGCAGAAAATTGTGCGCGTCGTGTCTTGGGCCAGACGAAAACGAACTCATTTCGTCGAAGAATTTGCCTGAGCCAGCAAAAAATGGAAAATTAAATCCATACAATAGGTTTCTGCAGCAGAGCATTGGTTCACGTAGCTGAAGACAAGTATTCGGCCATAATTCGTATCGGCCGATTGCAATGATATTCTACTACGCCTAGCAAATTTTGTTAAGGCATCAGGATTGTTATCAGAAACTCAAATTGCCTTTCGCAAAAGGAAAGGAAAGAACGATTGTGTTGCGCTGCTTTCAACAGAAATTCAACTGGCATACACTCTAATGACCAAATGGCTTCTATATTCCTGGCCAATAAAAGAGTTTGAGATTCTGTAGCACGTAAAGTTTTCTCGGAAAAGTTTCACCGTAACGTGTTTTGATCAATTGTAAACAACTATTTGTATAATTTCTTCTCAGAAAAGCACATTACTATTTCTCATAGCGATACGGCAACTTCTCGAATTGGCTACATGGAGTTTCCACAAGGCTCTTGTGTTAGCCCTTTTCATAAAAATTTCTACGCGAGCGGTAACTCATGCACGGCAATACAGATTGCTGGTTTCCGCCACAGTGCTATAGTTTATATCTTATATTATAAAAAATATTGCAAGGTAAATTTGAAAAAATGTTCGCACTTGGTTGTAAATTTGGGTATCGATGCTGTGTGCAAAGTTTATGGTGCGCGACAAATAGTGAAATGCTATGGCTTGTGAGTGCGTTGAAGGCTATGGCTTTTGAGTGCGTTTTTATTAAAGGCATCTGACAGCATGTTTCTGTAGGTATTTCTTAAGCACGGTCGGGCTCAACTGGGTTTGTGCTTACTTAAAGGCGGGGGTTAGTTAGAGCTTTAAAAAGTAGTAGCTTGTTGCTACGTCTCACAACTACCAACCCCCTCCCCCTTATCATCCTCTGTCACAAAATCGATATATCCCACTACCTGCCAAAATTCTACGTCATTTATGCATGGCCCCCTATGAAATACACTATTTTTGACACAAATATAAGCGATTTCGCGAATTTCTTTTCAATAAATATCGAAAATGACTACATCTAGAAAGTTGCTTACTATGAGCATATTTTGATTGTAAATAACTTTAAGAATCACAACAAATTTTTAAGTTTTTTTTTGTGTTTCGAATTCATCTCGTCAGTAACTAGCACCATCTGGGTGTTTAGTTAGACGAGGTATCTTAACTAGTACCCAAATTAGCACTAGTTACACAAAAATTCGAAACAGTTCACACGCCATATATGACTTGTCCCGGGAATTTTTTGCACAATAAATTTATTTATTTACATGAAAAAACCAAAATTCGCTGATACCAGAAAGGTTTTCATCAGGATTTTATTTCCTATGTTACTCCATCTTTATCGAACCATTATTTGTTGTCTTACTGTTCTAACATAAATTAGTTATGGAATTAGCGTTTCGACTTTGCCTCATTAGAATCCGACACTAATTTAATGGTAGGATGCTAACTTAGGATTGACGCTAGCTTCATAGATGGAGACACGATTTGCGTTCCTGAGCAAACATCTAGTTCAGCATGATGTCCAGCAAGAGAAGTTGTTCTGTTTAAGCTGGTGTAGTGTTGAACGCGATACCTACTTGGTTTGTCTTAGCAACCACTCTAATATTCTTCTGAATTTTATAAATGTAGGGGAGAGTGGGTACGCTTGATCCCACTTTTGTTTTTTCTAATAACTTTTCAACGAAATAAAAATTTTAATTGCAAAATTCGCCATCTAATAGTCAATTCGAATTGGAAGAGCTAGGAATAACGTGTAAATCCGAATACTATGTCCTGTCAGTAATATGAACAGATTTGAAAATCATGTCAAACGAGGTTTTTGTGAAAACGTGTGGTAATTTGATCCCCCGCCTACTAGGGCTAAATAAACAAAGCACACTATGACCTATAGACACGAAAGTTCAGCTAACCACCTGTCCTGACAAATTAATTAATGATACTACCTTTTTAGATGTACGACATACTTTAATCACAGTAGAAAGTCAAGACAGGTATTTACGGTAAATCAGTGCTGTTCAACTGGCTTTTCCAACTTTCAATAATTTATACCATGATTTGTTCACGGAAAAAACATTTTAGATCAATTGATAGTGCCCGGTACTTTATGAAAATGATGTTTTTCTATTTCTATGCATTTCAAAAGTGTTTGAGAGAAGTAATGATAGGGATTAAGAATACCCAGTGTTACAGGGATCAAAGATACCTGTTGTATAAGGTGAATAAAATTTAAATTTTTTTGTATGTGTTGTGAAATTTTTTATTCAAAAAACCTGTTTTATAGACAAAAGCCCTTAGAAAGTAATCTCATACATACTCATCTCATACTATCACAAAATTTGTAAAAAAGATCTTCGAGTTGGATTTAAACACATATTTTATAAAATATATCACAACTTTTCCAAACCAAATGTAATACATCAGAATTGTTTTTTAAATATCATAAACGAGCAAGTACTTCATTTTCTTTTTATATTGTGATAACTTTATTCGTATATATTATGAGGGGAATCAAATATCCCCAAGGATCAAGTGTCCTCACTCTCCCCTACAGTAATTTTACATTTGATTTTTCGAAAAATGTGCAATTTTTTAAGCGAATATTTTTTATGATGTTTCATCATATCTTTACAATTTATATTCAGGCATAAATTTAATATAAGCCACCGATTTCGAGCCGCAATGAAAAACAATATATGTCAAAATACATGCGCCCTTTTTGAAAGCTAGTCTTAGTACAACAATGTCTCTAGACCAATGACATCTACATCATGTTTCATATCCAAAATATGTGCCAAATTTCATTAAAATCGAAAAGGGTCATGCCTAAGTTTTGCTATCTCTGTCAGATTTTTCTTGGATGTGTACAGATTTATACTCAAATATAATTTATCCCCTAGGATGGACCAATTTGCCCCCGGGGGTGAAATGACCCCATGTTGAAAACCACTGAATCTGGGCGGAATGCGATTGAAATGACGTAATAATGACAGATAAAGTTTACTCACGTTTGGATTGATTCCTCCGAAGCAAATAAAAGCATTTTTAACCTTTCTTTTACTGCTTTTAAGTTTCAAGAGAAAAGCACCATTTACATACGCGTGAGCATTTTGCGCTCTTGGCATAACATTGAACGATCTGAAAAAGTTTACCGATGGGTTCAGCGGAGGTAAAATTACGCTTTTGATAACTTTCTTATTCATGTTCATTTGGACGAAAGTCATCGGACTGATGGTAGATATTTTGCCCCCTGATTCAGCTGGAATGCATTAATTTGAAGTAGCATTTTTGAAACATTGTCAAACATTTACAAACCGATTGTCAATGTTGCTCCGACTGCCTCCAGAATCAGATAATTGTCGGACGGAAACTCGTGATGTTGGTTTTTGATGCTCAAATTTCCGGCAATAGTTCCTGTGTTACGAACGGGGACATTTGCGATCAAATCGATATGCTTGGCCAGTTCCTTGCAGTAGCTGAAGTTGATATTTTTGTTGGCTGCATCCAAGAGAATCGCCATGAACTCGGTCAGCGAAACATTGCCACCCACAATCAGTTCGTCTCCCAGCGAGTAGGAGTGTAATTCATCGACCGAATTGATGTCAATAAATACTTGAAGTTTTTCGCTTCGGCGGTAAACTCCTGAAAATGAAATATATTTGAATTATTCTGTCAATTCTCTGTTGCAAACCTCTAACCGTGAGCTGTGTTTCCTGCTACCAGCATGTAGGGCTTGTCTCCAATTTGATTGAATATGGCGAAAATGTCGTTGTAGTTATAGACTTTGTACCACTCGGAATTGTTTTCGAAGACTATTCGAATCGGTTGTTTTGTGTTCGTTTTCTGAACAGCAGAACATTTTCCGGCACATGGTGTTTTTGTTTTCGGACACACCTTTGCCAGGTCTTCAATATCTCTGCACGCTTCTATCAGCCCCTTGTCAGCATCAACAGCCAGCGACTTGAAGGCATCAAGAATTGGCCGATAGCCGGTACAGCGACAAATGTTCCCACCGAATGAGTTTTCAATCTCTTCCATCGACACCCGCCCTTTGTTGGCAGCGAGCAGACTGTACATGTTCATAACCATTCCCGGCGAACAATATCCACACTGAGATCCGTTAAAATGAGCTAGGCGTCGCTGAATTTCATGGTAACCTTCCTTCTTATTGCCGATGCCTTCGACCGTCAGTACATCCAATCCATGGCATGCCAAGACCGGTAGCAGACACTAGAACGAAACGGTCATTATTATCGGCACTACTGCATCGGTGTGTATTTGTGTGCAATCAGAACGTACGGAGTTCACAGCCCATGAAGTTTTCTCCATGGTAACCGGGTGGATGCCATTCATGTTGACGATACACGCTCCACAGCCACCTTCGAGGCACATGAACTTTGTCCCGGTGAGGTGCGCATGGTTGCGGATGAAGTTGTTGAGTGAGGCGTCAATCGGCACGGTTTTGGAGTTTACTGGTGTGTATTATTTGTTGTTGAAAATAATCGTAAATCGTAAATCGTAAAATCGCGTAATCGTAATTGAGTAGTTAAGTGTAGGAACGAAATCTACACGGTTTTAAGAAAATGATACTTCATGCTCTCAGGTTACAGTGGGCGTTTAACTTGCGATCATGTTGCACTAGCGGGTTTGATATTCATTCTGCCTACTCACCTATGTATACCTTGCCATTGATAGTAAACTTTATTTCCTCTAGTGAACTAGAACGATATCATTTGTTATTACCATTGATTATTCTTATTTATGCTGGAAGCGGTAGATTTTTTAAAATTCTTTTTAAGGTTACCTGAATTTTATCTTATTCTTTTTGTCACTGCATCCTTTGGATCGGCTGTAAAAATGAAATCATATGTAACGTAACTTGTAGAATATTTTTCTGACGCCGTTACTCATGTTATAGGATGTGTTTTGTACGTTTATGTATATTTAAGAATTGTATTCATAGGCAGTTTGAGGCCGCCGATAGAGGGCGTGGGGCAGGGTTCGTCAACATATTTCTTATTAGCGTTTGAGCAATGTCGATTTTTTAGAATTAGTTTTTGACTTATGCACGTGCATATTATCTGTTGTTCTATGATTCGGTTAACAGACTCTATCGATATTTTGAGCCTCTATACTGTCTATGAATGCACTTATCATAATAAAAAAAAACAAAAACTGAGACAAACGCTGTTCAAGATTTACTTTTCCATTGAATCTTATGTCGTTTTCAATGAAACACGTCGAGGCAATGGATTGCACTTTCAAGCCGAAATGGAAATTAAGCATAGCCTACTCTTCTGCTGAAAAATCAAATTACATTTAGATAAAAATTCGAATGCCTTTGTAATGCTTTTACGGGTAGTAAAACGAAAAATCAACATAGTCACCTTAGAAAATTGGACAGCATTCTGAAAATAGGATGGAATAACGGAAAAAGCAAATATGTACTGCTGCTATTTGGTTCCTATTTCTGGTTGAACTTTCTCATGGTATAACCACAAAATATAATTCAAACAACTTTGGAATATTTCCTATTTAGGCACATTTTCAGATTGACTGATACTTTCACTTATCTAGCAAACACAAATCATTTATTTGATTTAATAAAATATAATAAGATAAACCACACCGACAAGTGCATTTGTTCGCTTTTCAAAGTAGACTGTTTGTACACCTTGCAATGAACAACTGCCTTAGTCGCCCATTTAAGTAACTTCGACTACGTGCTTCTTTCGTCGAGCATGTTGCTGCGTTTGTTGTATACCTACCTACTGTTTAAGCAAAACTAATTCCGGCAATGAACCGAAACAATCAATTGTAGCATGTATGAAGATATCTAGCTCATTAGGGGAGAGAAATCGAAAATTTTTGAAATTGCTGTTTGGTTAACTTGTTTGATTAGAACAGCGTTTGAGTTCGACTGCTAACTCCCGCCGAATGGTTCGGACTATCTTATTCCGAAGAGGTGAAAAAATTCTAAGGCTTCACGTCTCATTAACTGACATGTGTCCAACAAAAAAAACTATTTGGAAATGATAACTCATAACTAAGCTGACCAACCGTACGGAATTTGGGCGGACTGCACGGATTTTCACGGAGGCATGCAAGGAAAAAGGAGCTGTACGGATTTGTCCGGAATTTGCGCGGAATTTTCGAACTCAGTAGAAGTAGAAGTACTCACGGGACAATGCAAATTCTTCCACAAATGAAAACAGACCAAATAACGTTGTGAACTAGATTCTCAGGATCTAAAAATATTATTTTGATGATAAAAAGAAAGCAGTAAACGAAAATGATTTACATCGATTTTGGTACATAATTTTCTGAGTTTTGGGAATAGGTAAATTTTAAGAACTTTTCCTAACCCTTGTAAATAAAAAATGAACAGCTATCTGTCTTGACTAGTAATTTACACCATACGCATAGGTAGGGTTATATTTTTTGGATCCAGTGTTCAACTGGCGCAAAGTTGGGGGTTCCTAGTATCGATCTTTTTTGTGTGAAGCGATATGGTACTACCCGGAAAATACCTGTTGTTTGTTCAAAGAAAACGAGAAAACCTTTCTTACTTTTAAGCGGCGCGATACAATTCAGCGAAACTCACCGCTCAGATGTCTAACGCAACAGTACGGGTTGCCTGCTACTTCTATTTGCAGTCCATGACTCTTTAATTATATATAAATCGGTCTACGTTCTTTTATTTGCACACGAAACGGGAACTATCGCTCGCTAAAATACTGCTTAAGGCCAATTGCAAAATTCCGTGATTCTGATTGCGATATCGAGTGAACGGTTGAGATGTGGGGCGTTGAGAATTCATGATCGCGTGGAAGAGAGCGTTGATATGTTCGCGCTTGAGACCGCGTTTTTTAAATTTATAAGTGTTATAACGTTGTTTTAATCACCGGCGCATTTTCATGATTGCGAGATTGCGAGCGTAGCTGTGCGTGCATGATCGCGAAGGAATCGAGTGTTTGTATGTTAATGTTTTTAATCGCCTAGACAATTGTCGCGTGTGCTAGTGTGTATAAATTAGGTTGTATAACGGTGTAGTCAGGTCATTTGGATATTCGCGAGAGGTCTTGAATGTTACCGCATTCCGAAAATTTGATGTTTAATTTTGTGTGTACGGTACAGATACTAGAAGAGATGGAGTTTTCCCATATCACTAGCGTTTTCGGCAATGAAACTTGTTGTCTAGTGTACATGATCCTCATTCATTTTTTGAGAATAGTCCAACTGAAGGTATATACGTAAGCTGTTAGGACCGAGGGTAGAGGTTTCCGAACGAGACCGATTCATGATCGCGCGGAAACGTGCGTTTGTATTGCACATGAGACCGTGTATCAATTCGTAAGTGTTAAAACGTTTACTTAATCGCAGGGGCGTTTTTTTGTTGGCGGGATTCCGGACGTAGGTTTATGTGGATGTGATTGGGGTTGTATTATCGCGCATGACTCAAGCATTTGCATTTTAATGGGTCTGACGCGTAATCATCTGTGTATTGCGTGAATAAATTCGTTTACATAGCTGTGTAATCGTTTGCATATTCGCGAAAGCTTTTAAATGTTTGCGCGAACCGTGATTTTTAATGTGCGCTTCATATCTATAAGAGAGTGAGTTCTCCCCACTATCACGGTGCCCTGAGACTTTTAGTGTGTATGTGTTGTTTTTTTAAACAAAGACTGAAGGCATGAACCTAGGGCGCTAGGACCAAATGGGCTTTCGAATGAAATTGATTCATGATCGCGTCGATATAGTCGCTTTTGAAACCGCGGATATTAATTTGTAAGTGTAACATATTTACTTGATAACCGGAGTGTTTTATGTATGATAGATCGCCGGCGTGGGTCTGAGTGAATCACCGCGATTGCCGCGAACGGCACAAGCGTTTCTATGTGAACATGATTGATCGCGTGGGCGTTTTTATCTCGCTAGCGTGTGCATTACTTCGGGTGTTTGAATTCGTTTATACATCCATGTAGCCGTTTGCATATTCGCGTTAGTATTCGAGTGTTTGCGCGGGCAGTCATACTGATGTTTAATTTTGAATGTAATAGTGTATACAAGTTCCGTATTTTAGAGTGGGAGCTTCCGGACGAGTACGATTCATGAACGCGCGAGAGTGGGCGTTTGTGTGTTGCCGTTTGAGACAGCGTTTTAAATTTGCACGTTTTTATGGTTGCGAGATCGTAGAAATATGTGACTGCTCGTGTTCGTGGATTTGTTTTATAGCGAAAGGGGAAATTTTTCATTAGAGATTAATATGAAGATCTACAATGCGACTATACGATCAGGCGCTTCCTACTTGCGATATAGCCTTTAAAAGTATCATGTCGCAATACAGAAAAGTGGCATCAATTACGAAGAATACAAGGACAAGTATTCCTAGATACTCTAATAGTGATTACGCGGTAAAAATGCGGCCTTCCTACCTGATAATATAGCACACAAGACACTATCATTCCTCAGACAACGCTTTGAACGTATCAATGACAGATTCCTACCTACCCATGCTATGTTGAAACGGTTCACTACTATGTTCAGGTAATAATGGCAACTGCAAAACCTTAAAAACTGTCCCAGCTCCAATAACTCCAAATCAAACACATCAGTGAGGAAGCAAACGATCAAAAAGACGAATTCACACTCGTAGCGTGGAATGGCCAGAAGTAAGAAAGAAGAGCTAACCGCGATCAAGTATTGTACGATCAGTCTATTTTCAACCATCAAAGGCATCGGTCACGATAATCAGTGTGCTTCTGCTTCTGCCCAAGCCAGTGCAAAGCGAACGAAAAAAAAAAGTTACTTGTGCGCATTGTCTGAAGAACAAAGGATACAATTATTTTTATTCTTGCGTTGCGACTGAGTCTCATCAACAAAACGTAATTATTCGGCTCAACACAGTGGCCATTGATTTCAGGTCTTTTCGCATAACACCAAGTATTCGTGATGTGGAACATCTGCTGAAGGTGAAAATGTAGCTTCGTTTTTCGGAAGTCACCTGCATGCAGCTTGAGCACGACAGGCATGCGGTGCTGATAACCTTCAACAAATTGACCCAGGCGAAAAGATTCATTTCGCAGAACAATTTAAAACACGTGCTTGTTTGTGACAACGCTGAAATCAAGATCCCTATATACATGGATAATGGGAATATTGAAGTTAAATTTCTTTATTTATGACCGCTTATTTGCAAAGTGGCAATTAAAAGATTCATGTCGCATTTCGGAGCAGTGGAATCTTTTACGGAGGACACATGAAGAAACTGCTTCCCAGGTATTTCAAATGGTGTCTTTGTGGTGAGAATGCGAGTAGACCAACCCATTCCCTCCCACCTTACCCTGCAGTACAGCACAGAAGGGGGTGATACCATTACATAGCGAACTCTTTGTACATATCATGGACAAATTAATACGTGCCAGTTTTGTGAACAAACGGCACATTACGGACAACCCTGCCCAGAAACAGCTGAGGAAATATCATCTCCAGAAAGATATGCCAACACACAGGCTCCAATATCTTTACCTGAACCACAAACGGTTGCCAAATTTGTGGCTGCAGTTAAGGAAATAATGACAGCTATAAAAGTTTCAAACTTAACAACTAATACCACCAGTGAAGAAGCTACCACCAAGGATGGAGCGTTCACATTCGTGACCCGCAAGAAGCCAGGAAGAAATCTTATAGCGAGTATCATGGCAGTAATCATGATGATGATACGGACGCAAACAACAACGAGACAGACATGGATAACCCCGAAGTTGGTGCGAGAAGGAACATCTGTACGACGCGAAAAAAGATCTCCGCTCGCAATAGCAAGCTGCGCGCACAGGATATAACAGGCTCAAAATAAAATTTATTGTTATTTTCATTTTTTACTTCTTGTAAATATATAAAAGACCAATGGCTCCTCCAAGCTAACCCATTGAGCCGTGTCAAATAAACGAATAAAAAAAAGTATTGTATGATCCTGAGGACAGGAAGCAAATATTTTACTGCTACGAAAAAGAATCTAGGCGTCATAACAAGTTGCGGGAACTTGCCCTTCTTCTGTGCTTATACTGATGAGATAAATTCGAAAAACGAAACCTCCGCTGTTTTGCATTTTACTTATATTTCGTCGATTTGTATAGCACCCTGTTTATACCTATAGCTATTTTTGTGATTTACAGAACTCGGAAACATTATCTTTATTTCAGTATTCATATTTCAACATTTTGCAAATAAACGTTTCAGGCTACTGGTTTCTGCATTCGGATCTTAGCTAAAATTCGCAATTTCAAGATTCCTGGTTTTGTATATTTGAAATCTTATTGTATCCAGTTTCCCATGCCTTTGAATCTAAATGTCAACATCCAAACTTACCGACCCCAAAGCTAAGATATTTGATATCTACTTCAATTTAAGTGTAACACTTTGCAATAATTTCTAAAAATCTTCTTGCACAACAAGAACTATTAGTTCATTCTGAACTTGACATGGAAAATTTCAAACAGAAAACATTTTTTTCTGAATATTTTAAAAGCATCATGTGATGAACAAAACGATGTCTCACAATGATCCAGCTAAGCTTCGATGCTAAACTAGTTTTAGTTTGATTTCATGAATGCGCATTGTTATTTAAATAATAATGCTCAGAATATTAACACACGAACTCTTACATCTTGGTATACTTCACCACACACACTGATTACAAAAAGTACAAAATTGTGAAAAAATCTCATCGTCTGTGGTAAAATATAGTAAACGTGAGAAATACAACACCGCTTAATAAATAAACTTTATGTTTACAATTTTGAATTGAAAGGTGTACGGATTTTGCCTAGCCCACAGTTGGTCAACTTACTCATAACCATGCTAATTTTGAACCGATTTGGACACTAAAAGAAACAATTTGCCTTGTTCTCGGATATCGGGATTTCAATGGGCATGTCTTAGTAGGGGAGACTGAGGAGACTTGATCCCCGGGGAGACTTGATCCCATCATTGTAACTCAAAGGCGGATCAGAATACATTAATCGAATATACTATAAAGTTGCGTAGTTTTATCTAAACATAAATTTCATTAACACAGAAAAAAGAAATTGGACTTTTGTGTAACCGAATTTTTACCGATTTAAAAAAAAGTCTTAGAAGAACTGAAGATTTATTTTTCAAATTTTCAAACTTTTATAAAATTGATAAAATCACCCACTACATACTCTACTTTTGCATACAGAATTACAGGAGAATGTCAATTATATGAATACGTTATGATTGAGCTGATTCTTTTGTTCAATTATATTTTTACTAAAGTTTGCTGAAATAGATGCTATGGGTTCACTTGATCCCTTCAAATTCGTGGAGATTTGATCCCCTTCGCCATACTTCATACACACCACTGAAAATAACCAAATTCACACCAGAACAATTGAAGTCATTGTTGTCATAAAAAAATGCCAAAATGAACGCTTCATCGTAAAGAAACATAACTGTAATTGTTTACTACAGTATACGTAGCAACTAAAGGCCCTAGTATAAAGGTACGCAAAGAGCGTGCAGAAAGTGAAGCCGAAAAAAGTCTACCTTTCGAGCAAAATTAAAATCCAACTTTGCTGCAGAGGTATCAGAGATGGATTCCAATTGTGCTCGATAGGTAGGCTTTTTTTGACTTCACTCTTTGCGCAACTGTTCTCTATAGACTGTGGTAGCAACCATTCATCCCACATTTGACGTTCCTCAACCATAATAAAGACAGCTTTCAAATAATTGCACGGAGATTTGGGGAATTCGTAAAAAAATCAGGTGAGAGATGCGTAATATGTAGTAACAAAAATATCAATATCTAATCATAACAATTTAATCAATACTACAATCCATTTATAAAATTGAATGGGGAAATGTACCCGTTTTTGCCCTATTAAGAAGGGTACCACATTATTACTACAATAATTTTATTATTTCAGCTTCTTTGATTTGTTATTAAGGTCCATTTTTTTATTTCGATTATAGAGGTTTTAATTAGAGCTTCCATCCCGGGAATTTATTTCCCGGGAATCCCGGGATTTTTGGATTTCCCGGGATTCCCGATTCCCGGGAAATTGTGTTTCGTCATTCCCGGGATTCGGGAATCCCGGGAAAAACATTTTTAATTTATTCCAAAAGGTTCTGCGAATCAAATTCTGTAGGAAATATCTTTACCGGCAAACAATTGGAATGAGTAGTGAATGCAGACTGTGCTTTTCCAACTGATTTGCAGATCAATGTACTATATATCTTTAGGCTCGCTGATTTGTTTTCGTGATTTTTTAGCTATATAGTCCCAGCCATACACAAAACACTGCTAAAGATTGTTGATATTTTCAAATTTCTTTAGTCGGCCGTTGTACCGAAGCATTTCCTTATGGTAGCGTTAGTGATGCGCACGATATCTCTGCAACAGATGAGCCGATTGATCACATTTTTTAATAGTTTTTTTATACTTTAGTGTAATACCTAGTTAGATCTTGAACGAAAGTGCTTGTAATCAAATTAGTAATGGAAATGGCGGTACTTTCTTAAAAAATCGATGAGTGTTTTTTTTTCAAAACTTGGGATGGTTTGTAGTGATATCATGCTTAACGCAAACGCTATTTAAAATAAGGAATATTTCTAGAACGTGTGTAGAAATATTTGGTCGGTTCATCGAATGCATATTTCGTCTAATTTGTTATACCGTAACTGTAATATCTGTAAATTTTTGGATGTATGAAAAGAAATACATAACGTTGTATCTGTCCAATATCATGCGCATCCCAACTCTTTAGATGTCACTTGCAAGCATGCAGGCAGGATTTTTTGAAGGGATACGATCAAGCAATCCAGATACTTGCCCGTAACAGGAAATCGATGGTAGGCTTCATCCATCGCTGCACAGTTCGTCCATTATCTGCTTGATTTTTATTCACGCCTAATTCGAAATGATGCTGATCCTACTGTGACGGATTCAATATATAACATTTTCTCATTTGATCGGAAGTAACTACACACTACCCTGAAGCAGCTCAATCTTTTCATTCAAGATTACCAAAGAAGGTGCTTTGCATTAAATTGATCACATTCTATCGTATCAGAACAACGAATTCTAAGTTTGGACAGTAACTCCAGCGGCTACGTTTAGTATATCATCCCAATCGTAATCGTAATTACCAAAATTTAGGTTATACATATAGCCAAGAAAAATCATCAAAAGAAGTTGATGCTGTGTAAACCTATTGACGAGTTATCAAATGGTTGAACGATGTGTAGGCCACCAAATCACCATCTTCTGACAACTGCTTTTAGGACAGATATACATGCAATCAAACGGGTTTAAAAACTTTTCAATTTATTCTTTTATTTTCAAGAAAATTATTCACCTTTTAATGTAGAATACATTTAAGGTTTCAATATAGGGGTCCCGTTTCAAAATATCGGCTGCGGTGCCGCGTCAGATTTTGAACGTTAATAACTTTTATCATACTTAACAGAATGATTTGATTTTTAGGCCAATTTGTTGCAAATATGTTCCTCTATGCTGTATTAAAATTTGAAGTATGTATAACATGTACTAATAACAAAAAAAATGTGTTTTGAAAAATCTTTCGAAAACGACTCGGAAAAGTGAAAATTTTCAGCCCATCCCGCACAGAGCCGTCGTTATGGTAGACCAACCGAACAATAAAATAATGAAAAGTTTATATATAGGTCCACTACATGTTTGTTCGTATGGTTATTCGCATTGGGTTGCTTGACGAGAGCACTTGGTGGGGGAAAGACGGCATATTCCTTTGGTTAGGCCATTAGAAGCCGGACGGAAAGGAAAGGCTCATGCACGGCACGAGAACGAGCGAGAAAGCGATAGTAGTGCATATTAGCGCGATTCTGTCGGTCGGTTTTTCTCATCATTCATATTCGTTCAAGCACTAGCAAGCAGCCAGTCCAGCGAAGGAAAGCAGTTGGCAATAGCGACGGACGGAAAAAGTGCCCCAGCTACTGGTGACTCATTGGAACTGTCGCCCTGCAAGAATTTCGCCCCAACTAAAGGGCAACAGAGTAGGCTATCGTTCCAGCGTCTGGGTCGTGAGATTGTGCAGGACTGCAAAGTCGAGCTACGCTTACAAAGCTCAGTCGTAATGATGCCCCGAGAAGACAACGATGCCTGCTTGGTCGGTTTGTTCGAGAATGCAAAATAGTGCTTTCTAGCTCACCGTGTCCGCGGGGAGTGCGTCTGAATTATGCTCCCGCAATAAAACAATAAACGGTTCTTTACAGGACCAATTAATTGTGTTCTAATAAGAGTTAAACTGAAATTTACATTTTATGGTGCATAACAAATAATTTTCAGAAAGCAATATAAGCAATACGATGTGTGGAAAGAAAGAAAGAGAATTTAAATTATCCTCTCTCGCTCGTTTTCGTGCACTGCTTTTCTATTCCTTTCTGCTGCTACTACCATCATAACTAAAACGAATGTGCGTGTTCACCCACCATCCTATGGCCAGTGTTGCCACAATTGCATGTTGCTATTACACTTTGAATTATTTTATCGATTCTCTCTAGTGTTGATAAAATATAGAACGTGCAAAGTACACTAGTCGCATGCTTTTATTCGAACTTTTTGGCAGCCTCCGTTGATTAACTGCATAAATCGATTTGTTTGTGCAGCTCCTTGCTAGTAGCAAACTAAATAGCCTTTATCAGCGCTAACAAATAACACGAAAGAATTTAAATTTGTGAAAATCTTTTCCTTCCTTCTTTTCAAATCTGCAACATTCTTTGAAAATATTGTTTGAATGTTGCTATTGAAAAACTGAACATGCAAGTTTGCTAGCACTGGCCACTAGATTGAAGGCGATGGAAAGACAGAATATTCGTTTTGGTTATGCTAGTATTGGTAGCCGAACGGAAAGGAAAGGCGCAGGAATGGCACAAAAACGAGCGATAGTAGTGCTTTCTCGTGTGTTCATATATGAATATTGGTCGTTCGGTTTTTCTCATCATTCGTATTCGTTCAAGCACTAGCAAGCAGCCAGTCCAGCGAAGGAAAGCAGTTGGCAATAGCGACGGACGGAAAAAGTGCCCCAGCTACTGGTGACTCATCGGAACTGTCGCCCTGCAAGAATTTCGCCCCAACTAAAGGGCAACAGAGTAGGCTATCGTTCCAGCGTCTGGGTCGTGAGATTGTGCAGGACTGCAAAGTCGAGCTACGCTTACAAAGCTCAGTCGTAATGATGCCCCGAGAAGACAACGATGCCTACTTGGTCGGTTTGTTCGAGAATGCAAAATAGTGCTTTCTAGCTCACCGTGTCCGCGGGGAGTGCGTCTGAATTATGCTCCCGCAATAAAACAATAAACGGTTCTTTACAGGACCAATTAATTGTGTTCTAATAAGAGTTAAACTGAAATTTACATTTTATGGTGTATAACAATTTTCAGCAAGTAGGTTAGAAATACGATGTGTGGAAAGAAAGAAAGAGAATTTAAATTATCCTCTCTCGCTCGTTTTCGTGCACTGCTTTTCCATTCCTTTCTGCTGCTACTACCATCATAACTAAAACGAATGTGCGTGTTCACCCACCATCTCATGACCAGTGTTGCCACAATTGCATGTCGCTATTACAATTTGAATTATTTTATTGATCCTCTCTAGTATTGATAAAATGTAGAACGTGCAAAGTACACTAGTCGCATGCTTTTATTCGAACTTGGCAGCCTCCGTTGATTAACTGCATAAATCGATTTGTTTGTGCAGCTCCTTGCTAGTAGCAAACTAAATAGCCTTTATCAGCGCTAACAAATAACACGAAAGAATTTAAATTTGTGAAAATCTTTTCCTTCCTTCTTTTCAAATCTGCAACATTCTTTGAAAATATTGTTTGAATGTTGTTATTGAAAAACTGAACATGCAAGTTTGCTAGCACTGGCCACTAGATTGAAGGCGATGGAAAGACAGAATATTCGTTTTGGTTATGCTAGTATTGGTAGCCGAACGGAAAGGAAAGGCGCAGGAATGGCACAAAAACGAGCGATGGTAGTGCTTTCTCGTGTGTTCATATATGAATATTGGTCGTTCGGTTTTTCTCATCATTCGTATTCGTTCAAGCACTAGCAAGCAGCCAGTCCAGCGAAGGAAAGCAGTTGGCAATAGCGACGGACGGAAAAAGTGCCCCAGCTACTGGTGACTCATCGGAACTGTCGCCCTGCAAGAATTTCGCCCCAACTAAAGGGCAACAGAGTAGGCTATCGTTCCAGCGTCTGGGTCGTGAGATTGTGCAGGACTGCAAAGTTGAGCTACGCTTACAAAGCTCAGTCGTAATGATGCCCCGAGAAGACAACGATGCCTACTTGGTCGGTTTGTTCGAGAATGCAAAATAGTGCTTTCTAGCTCACCGTGTCCGCGGGGAGTGCGTCTGAATTATGCTCCCGCAATAAAACAATAAACGGTTCTTTACAGGACCAATTAATTGTGTTCTAATAAGAGTTAAACTGAAATTTACATTTTATGGTGTATAACAATTTTCAGCAAGTAGGTTAGAAATACGATATGTGGATAGAAAGAGAATTTAAATTATCCTCTCGCTCGTTTTCGCGCACTGCTTTTCCATTCCTTTCTGCTGCTAATACATCATAACTAAAACGAATGTGCGTGTTCACCCACCATCCTATGGCCAGTGTTGCCACAATTGCATGTTGCTATTACACTTTGAATTATTTTATCGATTCTCTCTAGTGTTGATAAAATATAGAACGTGCAAAGTACACTAGTCGCTTGCTTTTATTCGAACTTTTTGGCAGCCTCCTTTGATTAACTGCATAAATCATTAGATTTAAATTAACATCTCGAAGTGAAGTCACGATGCTCCGGTTATGTCACAGACATTACCCACCCATCTTTTTTTTTAGTTTAGAAGAGCGATAGTAGTTCGTATTCGACTACTATCGCTCTCTCGCTTGCTCGTTTTCGGGCCATTTGTCTTTTCATTCTTTTCTGCTACTAATACTAGCATAATCAAAACGAATGTGCGTCTTCCCACCATCCATTTAGTGAGCAGTGTTGCCAAACGCATTTTCAGTTTTTCATCAATAACATTTCAACAATATTTTCAAAGAATGCTGTAGATTCGAAAAAAAGAAAAATAGTTGGTGATGGAAAAGAATTCCCAATTAGAATTTTTAACCATAATTATAACGAATCATTTGAAAATGTCACATGCAAACGTAATTTCGTTGCATATCATTAGATTTGGATTAACGTCACAAGTGTAGTTACGACACTCCGGTTATGTCGCAGACATTACCCACCCATCTTTTAATGTAGAATATTTAATCTAGAAATCAGAATGTTCCAATGGTCGTTTCAGGCGACTTCAACATAGATGTTTCAAAACAAGAGAATTTGAAATTTGTGCATTTTATGAATGAATGTCTCAAGCTTCGTTTGATCTCTGATCCATCACAAGCAACTACACTTGCAGGCACATGCATTGATCTTGTATTTGTCAAAAACGGCAATGCAGAAACCCGACGATATATTTCGTACTTTTCATATCACAGACCAATACTTTCTTTAATTGATCCAGTGGTTTAATTTCAAATGTAAACAACGCTTGAAAAATTATAACCGGTTGACGACCTACACCTACACCAATCATGTCAGAATCGCCTCCTGGACAACAGCTAAGCCCGGAAATAGTAAGAAGTTAGAAGCATCCAACGAGAATCGAAGCCAGCGCATCTCCCCCACCAAGGCCAACAACGCCAACAAAAACGGTCCTTTTCAGGACTACCATCATTTTTGTAAAGAATAATTTGAAATATTCCTCGCCCAAATCACCTTTTGTCCGAAAATTCCAATGAATATCAACATATTTGAAGAACGTGTTCCTTATGTATTCTACATCTCTCCGGTTATGTCGCAGACATTACCCACCCATCTTTTTATTTTTCTTCTGTATTCCCGGGATCCCGGGATTTCCCGGGAAATTTATTATTTATTTCCCGAATCCCGGGAAGCTGAAAACCGTCGGGAAATGGAAGCTCTAGTTTTAATGTTAAGGTCATTCGCCTCTTATTAAGAGCCAATATAATAACAAAATTGTCTTGAGAATGGTGAAAATCTTCTGTTTGAGCGCAGCAAAATCTCTAATCGAGAACCTCCATTATCGCAATATCATTTGAGTCAATGCGTTGAGCAAAGATGGCAGACGCTGCTCTAACCAAAGGCTTCAGTTGGGTAGGATGATAGTAGAAAAAGGGGAAAAATAGGCTTATTACCCTACATGCTCTTTTAAACACATTTTCATAAAGGAATCATGTGTCCCCAAATTAGGGATCGAGTCTCCACTAATCTAAGAATTTTCCATTTTTTGTTGTTTTCCAGAAATGCTCATAGCTCATGTCCAGTATAATATTTCCATGTAATTTTTTTATGATTATTAGTCATCCCTAGAAACAATATAAAACTACAAAAAAATACATAGTTTTTTATCATTCCACGAAGTTGGACTGAAAAATAAAAAAAGGGAATCAAGTCTCCTCAGTCTCCCCTACTGTCAAGCAGCATGTAATTACCAACAGAGTTCTTGCAATATATGATTCAATATTCTTGGAACTATTACAGAATTTCGTTTCTTAACATGACTTCCTTTCATAACTGTAAGATGCAATCATCTGAGACAATTCCAAGATATTTTACACCCTTATTGCTACGATGAAATTCACAAATTATTCAATATTGGAACACACTGACGGAAATCCGGATTCGTGGTAGCCAGTTATCAAATCTTTTGGAATTCCCAAAGTTGAGAAATTTCAGTTTCGGGTAGACGGGTATCCTTTCAGTCGCTTTTAAGGGTAAAAAATCCATAAGCCCTCAAGTGGTTCCCAGGTAAGCTCTAAGTTGTTTTATACTGACCTATCAAACCTCGAAGGGTTCACTGGCTTCGGTATTTTCAATCAAAGGTTCACCGCTTTTTACAAGCTCTGTGACCTTGCTTAAGTATACCCTTGGAGTCATTGACACATTACCCGAAGACCATTACTTCATTTTTTTGGATATCCTCAGTCCCATTGACGCTATTCGCTCGATGAAACATGGAAAGCACACCTCGTACTTTTTTGGTGAAAATACGGGAGCTTTTGAGTGCTTTATCTGACAAATCATTCCAGATGACCTTGGTTTGGGTCCCTTCTCATTGCGCCAATCCGGCCAATGAGAAGGAGGACTCATTTGTTAAGGTGACATTTATGAAAGACTGATAAGCTTCAACGAATTTTCCAGTATTACTCATCAGAGAACCCTCGAAAGTTGGCAAAATTTGTAGAGCAATGGAAAACTAGGAAAGTGGCTACATTCGATAGTTCCGAAGGTATCGACCAAAACTGTGCAGCGTACAAAATGAAGATGATTCAAAATTATACCGCAATCAAACTATTCATTTAATGAAGAATTTAATCAACGAGTTATTTTGAACCTTGAATAAGGAAGAAACGTCGACAACCGTACACAACTGCTTCAATTTGATGGGGGTTTGATAAATCGTTGGAAGTGACTTTGCTAAGAGGGTTGATGTTCCTAATTCCGTTGGTTCCTGGGATGGGACAGAGGTATTTAGCCCGGTCCTGACTAATTGAGCCTAGGTTATAGCGCCTTTACTCGCTCGAATTGTTATGTGGTTGGAATCAAGTAAGATCTGCGTTTTGGTAGGTATCTAACCAACCTTATAGGCACGATGAGGGTTAAATAATAAAATAATAATGAAAACATGTTGTAAAAAAAGATGGGTGGGTAATGTCTGCGACATAACCGGAGAGATGTAGAATACATAAGGAACACGTTCTTCAAATATGTTGATACTCATTGGAATTTTCGGACAAAAGGTGATTTGGGCGAGGAATATTTCAAATTATTCTTTACAAAAATGATGGTGGTCCTGAAAAGGACCGGTTTTGTTGGCGTTGTTGGCCTTGGTGAGGGAGATGGCTAACGATGAAATTAATTGTTAGCATGAGGAAGTCGCGTAGTACTGGCCAATGGAAGAACAGATAATAATTGATTCCTGAAAATCAATTTTTCTTTATTCATGTAAATTATACATACTTACAAATCTAACAGAAGATTCCTGATCATATTTCTGAATCATTAGTGCGAACATTGTGTAATTTGGTTAAGTACAATGAAAGTTACAAACTTTCCAAACTCGACCTTCTGTTCATTCAGAAATATTGAAATGGGGTGTCGTGGTCAAAGATGGGTGGGTAATGTCTGTCACATAACCGGAGCGTCGTTATTTCAATTCGAGACGTTAATTTAAATCTAATAATATTCAACAGAATCACGTTTGAATGGGAAATTTTCAAATAATTCTCTATGGTAATAATGGTGGTTCTGAAAAGAACCTTTGGTATCGGCGTTGGTGTTGATGGTGATGCGCTGGATCGTTGGATATTTTTGGCATGATAGTTACGTGCCTGGCGAACTGTTTTGTAGCCTCGAACAAAACGACAAGACTGGCTTCTTCGGGTACCATTACGGCTGAACTTTATAAGCTTAGCTCGACTTTGAAATCCTGCACAATCTCACGAATCAGACACTGGTAGGGCCATTTTGTTTGCTACTAGCACGGAGCTGCACAAAAAATCATTTAATGCAGTTAGTTCACGGGGGCTGCCAAAAAGCTTGAATAGAAGCATGCGACTTCAACGTTTCTCTTAAACACATGCAACAACACATTCGTTTTGGTAATACTGATAATAACAGTAGAAAGGAATGGAAAAGCAGTGCACGAAACGAGCGAGAGGATAATTTAAATTTTTGTTCCGTGTGCAAGCTACTTCTTTCCACCCAACGTATTATGTTGCTTGTTGAAAATTTGCTACACACCTTAAAATAAAAGTTTCAGTTTAACTCTCACTAGAACACAATTGATTGGTCCTGAAAAGAACCGTTGCTTTTATTGTAATTTACGCCCACTCCCACAAACCGACCAAGTAGGCATCAGTGGCTTCATTATGGCTGAGTTTTGTAAGCGTAGCTCGATCTTGAAGTAATACACAACCTTACGAACCAGACGCTGGAATGTTAGCCAGCGGATTAGTTGCTCCGTTGCCCTTTAGTTGGGGCGAAATACTAGCATGGCGACAGTTCCTGATCGGTAGTTGGTTGCGATGGGCCACCAGTAGCTGGGGCACTTTTGCGGACCGTCATCATCGCCAACTGCTTTCCTCCGGTGGACTGGCTGCTTGCTAGTGCTTGAACGAATACGAATGATGAGAAAAACCGACCGACCAATATTCATATATGAAAACACAAGAAAGCACTACTATCGCTCTCCCGCTCGTTTTCGTGCCATTCCTGTGCCTTTCCTTTCCGTTCGGCTACCAATACTAGCATAACCAAAACGAATATTCTGTCTTTCCATCGCCTTCAATCTAGTGGCCAGTGCTAGCAAACTTGCATGTTCAGTTTTTCAATAACAACATTCCAACAATATTTTCAAAGAATGTTGCAGATTTGAAAAGAAGGAAAGAGAAGATTTTCACAAATTTAAATTCTTTTGTTTTATTTGTTAGCGCTGATAAAGGCTATTTAGTTTGCTACTAGCAAGGAGCTGCACAAACAAATCGATTTATGCAGTTAATCAACGGAGGCTGCCAAAAAGTTCGAATAAAAGCATGCGACTAGTGTACTTTGCACGTTCTATATTTTATCAATACTAGAGAGGATCAATAAAATAATTCAAATTGTAATAGCGACATGCAATTGTGGCAACACTGGTCATGAGATGGTGGGGGAACACGCACATTCGTTTTAGTTATGATGGTAGTAGCAGCAGAAAGGAATGGAAAAGCAGTGCACGACAACGAGCGAGAGGATAATTTAAATTCTCTTTCTTTCTTTCCACACATCGTATTTCTTATATTGCTTTCTGAAAATTATTTGTTATACACCATAAAATGTAAATTTCAGTTTAACTCTTATTAGAACACAATTAATTGGTCCTGTAAAGAACCGTTTATTGTTTTATTGCGGGAGCATAATTCAGACGCACTCCCCGCGGACACGGTGAGCTAGAAAGCACTATTTTGCATTCTCGAACAAACCGACCAAGTAGGCATCGTCGGCTTCTCGGGGCATCATTACGACTGAGCTTTGTAAGCGTAGCTCGACTTTGCAGTCCTGCACAATCTCACGACCCAGACGCTGGAACGATAGCCTACTCTGTTGCCCTTTAGTTGGGGCGAAATTCTTGCAGGGCGACAGTTCCGATGAGTCACCAGTAGCTGGGGCACTTTTTCCGTCCGTCGCTATTGTCAACTGCTTTCCTTCGGTGGACTGGCTGCTTGCTAGTGCTTGAACGAATACGAATGATGAGAAAAACCGAACGACCAATATTCATATACGAGAAAGCACTACTATCGCTCTCTCGCTCGTTTTCGTGCCATTCCTGCGCCTTTCCTTTCCGTTCGGCTACCAATACTAGCATAACCAAAACGAATATTCTGTCTTTCCATCGCCATCTAGTGGCCAATGCTAGCAAACTTGCATGTTCAGTTTTTCAATAACAACATTCAAACAATATTTTCAAAGAATGTTGCAGATTTGAAAAGAAGGAAGGAAAAGATTTTCACAAATTTAAATTCTTTCGTGTTATTTGTTAGCGCTGATAAAGGCTATTTAGTTTGCTACTAGCAAGGAGCTGCACAAACAAATCGATTTATGCAGTTAATCAACGGAGGCTGCCAAAAAGTTCGAATAAAAGCATGCGACTAGTGTACTTTGCACGTTCTATATTTTATCAATACTAGAGAGGATCAATAAAATAATTCAAATTGTAATAGCGACATGCAATTGTGGCAACACTGGTCATGAGATGGTGGGGGAACACGCACATTCGTTTTAGTTATGATGGTAGTAGCAGCAGAAAGGAATGGAAAAGCAGTGCACGACAACGAGCGAGAGGATAATTTAAATTCTCTTTCTTTCTTTCCACACATCGTATTTCTTATATTGCTTTCTGAAAATTATTTGTTATACACCATAAAATGTAAATTTCAGTTTAACTCTTATTAGAACACAATTAATTGGTCCTGTAAAGAACCGTTTATTGTTTTATTGCGGGAGCATAATTCAGACGCACTCCCCGCGGACACGGTGAGCTAGAAAGCACTATTTTGCATTCTCGAACAAACCGACCAAGTAGGCATCGTTGGCTTCTCGGGGCATCATTACGACTGAGCTTTGTAAGCGTAGCTCGACTTTGCAGTCCTGCACAATCTCACGACCCAGACGCTGGAACGATAGCCTACTCTGTTGCCCTTTAGTTGGGGCGAAATTCTTGCAGGGCGACAGTTCCTGATCGGGTTGCGATGAGTCACCAGTAGCTGGGGCACTTTTTCCGCCGTCGTCATCGCCGACTGCTTTTCTTCGGTGGACTGGCTGCTTGCTAGTGCTTGAACGAATACGAATGATGAGAAAAACCGACCGACAGATATTTATATAATCGCGCTAATATGCACTACTATCGCTTTCTCGCTCGTTCTCGTGCCGTGCATGAGCCTTTCCTTTCCGTCCGGCTTCTAATGGCCTAACCAAAGGAATATGCCGTCTTTCCCCCACCAAGTGCTCTCGTCAAGCAACCCAATGCGAATAACCATACGAACAAACATGTAATGGACCTATATATAAACTTTTCATTATTTTATTGTTCGGTTGGTCTACCATAACGACGGCTCTGTGCGGGATGGGCTGAAAATTTTCACTTTTCCGAGTCGTTTTCGAAAGATTTTTCAAATCACATTTTTTTTGTTATTAGTACATGTTATACATACTTCAAATTTTAATACAGCATAGAGGAACATATTTGCAACAAATTGGTCTAAAAATCAAATCATTCTGTTAAGTATGATAAAAGTTATTAACGTTCAAAATCTGACGCGGCGCCGCAGCCGATATTTTGAAACGGGACCCCTATATTGAAACCTTAAATGTATTCTACATTAAAAAGAAAGATCTCACTAAATTGTCAGCTTCGTTGAATCCTGATCCAATCACGAACGTCGACTCTCTCTGGCGTCAATGATGCTGTATGGTACTATGGTTCTCCGTTCGTTCCAGACAACGGAGTTGGTGTTCAAGGATTTACATTTAATTGCTAGACACAGTACCATTCACCATTCGTTCATTGACGATAATCATTTTCCGTGGCATGCAGTGATCCTGACTCTTGGTATCTTTATTCTTGGGGAGGAACGCATCTGACACCAAAAACCTTCCGCAACTAGTCCGACTGATCCAGGAAGCTGATATCCCTAAACAAACCGTCCCAGAATGGCTACAAAGTGGCTACTGTCACCCCTGCCGGCTTCCGTCAACCATAGCTACAAACTCAATTCAAACAATGATTTGGAAATTCTCGGCCTTCACACAATGAATAAATACTTGTCCAAACTGCAAGGACTGAATTTTATAAATTTCAAAGGAACTTATAATATTTTTTGCAAAAACCGTGTTAATTGCGAAATACGTACAAAAAATACTGCCAAAATTCTTCTAAATTCTTGGCATTTGAAAGGACTTAAAATATTTTTGCAAAAACCGCGTTAATTGTAAAATCCGCGTAAAAACGCGTTAATTGGTAAATCCTCGTAAAAAACCGCGTGATTCGAAAATCCGCGTGAAAAAAACTCGTAAAAACCGCGTACAAAAACCTCAGTGTATAATAAATAATATAAACTACATAAATTCCACTAAATTCATGTACCGAGCATTCGTTTGTTTCGTTTGACGATGCATTATATTAGGGCTTATATAACACTATGATAGTCTACGAAAACCAAGTAACAATATGCCAATAAAACTCAACTCTTAAAATTATGCGTTGCATTGTTACGATTTCAACTCGAATATGTCTTTAAACGAGTCTATCAATTTTTGTTGATATCTATTTTTAAACTACGGGGCTTAAAAAGAGTTATTCTTAACATATTGAACCAGAGTAGTACCACGTTCCTTATGTGATGAAACTGGATATAATGTGGTTTGAGAAAAGTAATATTTTGTTTTTCAATAAACATTCCTTTTCGCGAACAGAAGGCTTTAAAATCAATCGATACTGTGTCGGCGAATCACATTAAAAAGATTAAGAATCAGGATGATTATTTTTCAAGCCTCGCGTTTCTTGCAGCAGGATGAGGAATAAAGATACGTTGGTATGTCACCGTGACCCATAGTTTATCTTTGCATTTGACATTAGTCTGGTTTAACCGAAACTGAAATCAGCAGCTGAAGAATATTGTACTTGTGATAGGTATATTTATACAAGCATGCTCATCGATATATTTTTCGAAACAATGGCGTTTTCATGGCGCTAGTAGTACAGACAGTCAGTATGATTTTATGCGCCAATCCTCATCGCTGGGCCCCTAAAATACCGAGGCCCCTGACCCAGTGTGCCCATGCGTAAAGAAAGCGTTAAATGCGATATTCTAATTCAACTTTGAGTAATTCCAAAACATTCACAAATTGATGGATTCACCAACTGGGACATTTCTTTCAACAATCATTTGTGCACAATTGCATTGAACAAAACGTTGTTTATTGCATATTAGCAGTTATCCAGCACCATAATGGAAAATTAAAATTATGACGATATATGCATTATATCACATCAGTTTAACAGATACTGTTCGATTTTATTACCTGCCAGCAGATAAACCTGATCAGGAGTTGTGGGCGTACCCAGCGGTATCCATTCATCTGGTAGACCGGCGTCTTTTCTAGCTGACCGTAGGGCGTCACGCAGGGCAAACAAAACTACAATGGCCATGTTCAAAGCCGGCTCGCCTGTAGCCTTTGAGCGTAGCACACCCGCTGGATTAGCACTTTTCTGAAGAAAATTTATGCGAAAATCGATTGGTATGTCTTTTGCTCCCGGGGGTTTATACGTCCAGGTACGGTCGGTTAGTAAAGCACCACTTTCGTTATCATACACCAGTGCTTCTGTCAAATAGTATCCAATACCCATCACAAAAGCTCCCTCGATCTGCCCAACATCGATTCCAGGGCTCATACTTTCACCGGTGTCCTCCAGAATATCAACCCGTTTGACTTGTACATTCCCAGTCAGGATGTCAGTTTCGACTTCGGCACAGCTGAGACCCCAGATGTAGTATGATTTCAGGTCTTCCGCCTTATATTGAGCTTCAGCGCAGAGATCAATGTTTTTCACGTAGGACAGTTTCACGATCATCTCCCATGGAGCGTCATGATTGGCTTCGCGAACGGGCTTCATCCGGTCCAGTAACATATCGCATGCCTTTTTCACTGCCTAGAATTAGTACGTCAAATATATCATCAAATCATGTTATCAAATTGGATTCGTTCCTTGCTCATGAAATCGAGCAATACTTACATAGCAAACAGCTTCACTGGTCATACTCCCTCCCGTAACGATGGCATTAGGTGAGGTCAAACTGGTTGACGGTTTCACGCTGACCTTCTCCAAGCCAATACCCAAAGCAAACGCCGTCACCTGTGCCACTTTAGTGTTCATACCTTGTCCCATTTCGATTCCCCCGTGTGTGACCGATACGGTACCGTCTCCAGCGTAAATTGAAACGATTGCGTTAAGTTGTCCAAAGTAATCCAACAAGTATTGCATTGGAACTATTGCGATGCCACGCTTCTTCCAACGATTGCTAGCATTGAATTCGTCGATAACGCGTTTGCGCTCGTCGAACTGTACATCTTTCCGAAATTGGGGCATCAACTGTTGCATCTTATTATCGCTCGTCATGTTAGCCATGCGAACTTCAAGCGGATCAAGCCCCATTTCATGGGCGATGTGTTCCATAATGTTTTCGATCATCGCTACCCCCTCCGTTGTCCCGGGTGCTCGGCACCAAGTGTTACTAGGTGCGTCCGTTCGAACCGCTTTTCCAACAGTTTTCCACGTTTTGGCGTCGTAGCAGTTTTTGAAAAACTCCGTTGTAGCACCTTGTACTGATTCGTTCAATGAAACTCCGTAATCCTGAGCATAATGATTGTTCATTTTTGTTATTTTACCAGTTTTTTCGACGTCGACTTCATAATCGCTAATACAGCCGTAACGCTTTCCGATGGCTCTCATATTCTCTTCTATTTTCAAAACGAACCGGACAGGGCGATGCGTCAGGTGTGCTGCCAAAGCACAGGCGCACGCCACTTGTGTAGCCCTAGAAATTTTCGCTCCGTATCCACCGCCCAGTCTTCGAACGTGGAGATTTAAACTATTCTGAGGAAGTTTCAACGATTCGGCAATAGCTACTTGGGTGAGATCCATCCATTGAGTGGATGAATAGACGTCCATCCCATCCTCGATCGGCACACAAACGCAGGTTTGTGTTTCCATAGTGAAGTGATACTGACCGGCAATTTCGAAGCGTCCCTTAATGGTCTTGATTGCAGTTGCTGTCGGAGCGACTCTGTAACTCTTGCCTCTCTTGTCGAATGAAACATCGAAAAAGCGATCGTGGGCATCGACGTTCATAATCGATTTTAAGGTAGGGTAAATCGATTTATCAGACGTTTTTTCATACGTGATGTTGACCTCATTTGCTGCCTTCTGAGCAAGGTTAAACGTTTCGGCAACGATCACACCGGCGGGTTGCCCGTGAAATCGGACCTGTCCGCTGCACAGGATTTCCTCTACATCCTGGTTACCCAAGCCAGCTGACATAAAGTTGTTTACTCCTGGTATGTCCTTCGCGGAGAACAAACCAACTACGCCTGGCATTTTCTGAAAGATAGTTGAATAAACATATAGATTTGCATAATTTTTTGTTAATCGACAAACAAACCAATGCATTCGAAGGATCTATTTTGGCGATTCTTGAGTTAGCCTGTGTCGCCAGCACGAACGCTGCATACAACTCTCCGGGCTGTGGCGGAAGATCGTTGGAGAATTTTGCTTCGCCGGTTGTCTGGGCCAATGCCTCAATTTTGGGAATGTTCTTCGTCAATGGCCAATTATTTTGGTGGGTGTCGAAGGTTTGCTTCCCGGATGACAGGGGTCTTTCCATAACTGTACCGCCAGATTTGTACTCTGGTTTAAGATTAACTTGTCCTTGCGGAGCAATGCAAAGAATGAATTTGTAGAATAATGAAACGGCCAGGTTTTTACGGTACTCGCTAGAAGCATCAGGCAGGATCCAATCTGGATCTAACTCAGCGGATAGAGTATTGCAGGCGGATTGAAGAATGCTGTTTTCAAAGGGATTTTTATCAACCAGTAACTTTTCTGTGTTTTTGGCATGGGTAAACTGAAAAAGAAATATTTCAATTAGTTTGATAACCACAGCCATTCAACAATTTTTGATTACTAAAACTAACGTCATTGAAAATATTTAACCTTCCGGAAGTCGCGCTAGTGCACTGAGTGCACGCTGATCTGAAAATCGAGCGAAATCTTCTTAGCACACCAGCAGCTGCTCACTCAGTAGGCCATTTTCGCGGGGTTAAATGGCATTTTTTCATTGATATAATTCCTGTAATAGGTGTTTTAATAGGCTTGAAATACTTTTAGAATGATTTTTAATTAAACTGCACTCAATTACCCCAAGCTACTTTATTTCTGCCTCTGGATGGAGCTTGTTTGAAATTTTTTCCACTCTGCAAAAATGGATTTTGTATAACTTATGTCATCCCTAATGATGCATAAATTTATCTATATATGAGCGACGTCGCAGGTATAGAATATGTTTAATAAAACCCATTTTAGTTAAATATATTATATCGGGAATAAAGACGGCGCCGGTGGTTGAGTGGTAAGCGTGCCACTCATTCCAGTTGGTCTGGTTTCAATCCCAAACCGAGGTCGTTGAGATTTTTCTGAGGTGAAAAAATCTGAGGTCACGTGTGGTCGGTAAAGTAGATGTAAAATCCAACTTCTATGCTTACTAACAAATATTTCCTCCTCCCGTGACACTTGTGGAGTGCGCAGTAGTATATACTGAAATGTGGCTCGCGGTTGTATGGGAAAACTTCAAAATGATTTAAACTAGCGGGCACAGCACTTTTTGAGTTCCTTTTGTGGTCCCAAATGCCTGTGCAAAATTTGGTAATAGTTGGTTGCTTCCAGGGTTTGCGCATAGCGTTCAAAGTTTGCATGGGGTTTTATATGAGGGAAGCAATTATTTTGCATTAACGTAAATGTTAATAAAGATCGCTATTTCATTCAATATGAAAAACCAGCCTTATAAAACTATAATTCAAACCTTGGTTAACAACTTTGTCGAAGACCGTAACTAGATACGAGTTTTCAAAAAATAGTTATAACGATTTTAAAACCTATGGTAAAATCCAAATGCAGAAATTCATTAGGGGAGCCCTGGGCTAGTTGGCAGTTGGGGTAAGTTGGCGGAATCCCTTTTTCTCCGTTTCTATTAGACATATAGCGCTGCCTCACGTTATGTACCACAAGTTATGTGAAACCCATTATCCAATGTGTTTTGGTTGCAAAACATTTTGTTTTGTGGAAGTTGTGGGCGATATTGTGTTTTTGAGCATACCAAGTAAATTAGTAAATTTCCTAAATTTTAAACACTTTGTGTTATTTAGGGTGATTTTCAATCTCTTTCCCGAATGATTATATTTTTCGATAGTGCGTGAATTGAGCTTTCAGTATCCGTATAGATATTACATCTATCCACAAACAAAAGTTATTTTTCAAATAGTTTTTATAAAATATGCGGTTGGGGTAAGTTGGCGGTGCTGCTCGCGGGTCAAGTTGGCGATACTATTTACGGTGGAAAAATAGTCATCAAAAAATTTTATTTCTGGAATTCACTCCAAAGTAAGAAATTTTTTTTCTTGTGTATCTCGTCAATGCAGGAAACATTTACTTCGGCTAATCGCCTGAATATTTTCGAAAATTTGCATTTAAATCTCGAGTACGCGTCAAAGTTAATATTCCGGGGTATTGAGAATGAAATATAATAGCAAATGTCGGTTAATATACAGTTTTCTTGAAAAGACATTCAGCACGGCCCAACAGGACCCCTGAAGTATTTGATTCTCCATTTGATTGCTTATTTTTTGGCGTATCTATACATACTGTCAACTTACCCCGGGATCGGGGTAAGTTGGTGGGTTTTCCGCGTCACATATTTTTATCTCTAAATATGTAGGCAATGCATCAAACATTTTAATAAAATTCAGAGATGTTGTCAACAGTTGGCCCTTCCACGCCACGTATTCTATTTTTCAAAATCTAGCTTCATCAAAGCGGAAAAAAATGAAAACTAAAAACACCGCCAACTAGCCCCGATCTCCCCTAATTTTTCCAACACTGCCGGTGCACCCCCGACTTCGACATTAAAAACTTAAATAAATGAGAATATATTCATCGCAGAGACTTGGTACATTTGAATGAAATGTTCAGAATGAATTGCTGAATACTATAGACGTAGTCAGAAAATGAAAAGAAGAGGGGGGGGGGGGTATGTATACTCCCCAGTCCCTTTTTTAGATTGTTTTGTGTAAGACAGAATCATTACGTCCTTTTAAATGTCAACGACTGAACTTTCTTAATATTTTGATAGACCCAAATATGAATCATACTACAATCTTTGTTGCGGGAAATAACATTTGCAATATTTTGGATTTACACTTACAAATTTATGTGTTGTTTTTGCTTGATGCAAAAACTAACTCAGGTCTAGAAAGAAATAATGAATTTTTGTATTTGGATTGAACCATAAGTTTTAAAATCGTTATAACTATTTTTTGAAAACTGGTAGCTAGTTACGGTCTTCGACAAAGTTGTTAACCAAAGTTTGAACTATAGTTTTATAAAGCTGATTTTTCATATTGAATGAAATAGTGCTCTTTATTAACGTATATGCAAAATAATTGATTTCTCTATATCCATAAATCCCATACAAACTTTGAACGCAATGCGCAAATCCGGGAAGCAACCGACCGCTCCCAAACTTTGCACAGGCGTTTGGAACCACCCTTTCCTTCCGCGATCTACGTTCGGGCCTGGCTGGCGCCAGTATTGATCAATAAAACAGTTTAGGATTACCAGGAGTAGCACATTGAAAGATGTTTCACTACTCCCAAGCATAGTTATCTACTGATTCCCTGTGCAACTTCAGCTAGATCGATAACGGAGTTGCAGCTAGGAATGGTCGCATAAGCTCAAGCTCTAGAATGTAAAAATCGGAATAAACTCCAAGCATAAAAATCAACCTGAGCTCTTCAGCATAAAAATAACTTAAAAAGATTAACCTTAAATATAAGAATTGGGTAACAATAAATATTTCTTACACAGGAGCTTCCATATAGCACGGTTTTTAGGGTTTCGGATGCTTCTCGTCAGTAACTAACACCAACTTAATGCTAGTTAGATAAGTCCAATCCAGCACCAAATTGGCGCAAGTTAGACACTAAAATCCAAAAAATGAAAAAAAGCCTGGTACTTATGTCAAAAAACGGTTCACATTCCTCGTCGGAAACAGAACTTCTGTGCTTTCTATCGGGACATCACTCGGTACCAGCGAGTTGTTTAGCGTTCACGCAAGACGTGTGACTTTTTGAATTGCAGTGTCTAACTAGTGCCAATTTGGTTTAGACATATCCAACTAGCATTAAGTTGGTGTTAGTTACTGACTAGGAGAATCCGAAACACTACGTCATGGTTTATGTTTGGTCTTGTGTTCTCATGTACAAAATTTGGCTTTTCCAAATGTCGTCTTACGGCACCAGAGACTGCTCGTTTAGTGAACTATTGACGCGACTTTCGGAGGGATAAAGATCCATCATTGCGGGAGCCTGAACTTTAATATTAATATTTATGTTACATATCGATGGCTATTAATGTGAAAAACGTGTTTTATGATAAATAAGTTAGCACGAAAAAAGTTTAAATAAATAATACTCAATACCTTGTTATTTTGCGATATTTTTCAGTGACTTGTGCGAGTGGTTCCGGTTGAAATTGAAATGAAGGAAACAGCTTCAATTTCTTATTTTGCCTTTAATTTCAAAATCCGGTTGGGGCATCATCGTACGAAACCAGTTTTTGGACCATTCTAATGGTCATCGTAATGAGTCGATGCGATTGCCAGGCTAATTCACGTCGCCCAGAAAGGAGGTATGCAGCAATGTAAATTGCATATCCCATACGAAGTTACCAAAGCAGGTCCTCTTGTGGCTGGCAATCAGTGAGGTCAAAACCGGTCTTTTCGTCGTGACTAACGACTTACCTTTCAATATAGGGCCCCCTTTTCAAATTTTTTAAAGAAAAGTCGGGTAAGGTTTGGAACGCTTAGTGTAAAGTTCCTATTTTCACCATACTAAGCAGCGTGCCTCACAAATTCATTAATTTCTCGGCCTACAATCAATGGAATGCGTAAAAATTGACATCAACAGCTTTGATTCGTTATTAAGAACCAATAGAATAACACAAATGCGCTGAAAACAGTGAAATTCTCGTGTTTTAGCGCAACGAAAACTTGAATCGAGTGCTATCATTTGACTCAATGCGTTGAACAAAGATGGCAGACACTGCTCTATCCAACGGCTTCAAATGGGTAGGGTGACAATAGAAACATGGCAAAAATGGGCTCATCACCCTATATATTTTGTTGTAGTGCATGGATTTAATCAATTTCTTTACCAAATATGTTCAGCAAAGTTATATGAAATTTTGGAGTATGTACGGCATGCATTGATAACGAAAAACTGTTTTGCAATATCTTTCGAAAACTACTCGGAAATGGTAAAAAATCAGCTCATCTCGGTCAGAGCCATCAATATCTTGCACCAACAGAATGATGTAAAGTTTTGCATATATATCCGCAGGTTCTTTTAATTAGCATTCGTATTAAGCTGTTTTGAGCGAACGGAGCATCTCCTCAAAGGGCTGTACAATACCGAGGAGGGAATATTTATAAACTGTACATGACTGGTGGATGAATCAGTTTGTGTCATTACCTACTACAAGCAGAGGCAAATATTTTTATTTCTGATGGTTATACCGACCGAAGCCAGATCGTTATTCGTTACCGCTAATTTCATGCACCGAGGTTCAAATATTGTACAGAAATAATTGTGATTTTAGTCGGTTTCGACTACTCAACCTTGTTGGATGGCCGGACACTACATTTCAACATCGGGAGACAAGGTGATTATTTGGATTCAGCCGGGTCCATGGACTGCTTGTAATAATTAGTGTGTAAAGCTCCATGCTAGTAACGGGAGTCAATCAGAACAAAAATCTCCCACCTAGAGCACATTTTCTTTGGAACACAAATTAGCCCTTATCGGCGCTATCAAACCATTAACCAAGAATTAAATTTGAAAATCTTTCCCTTCGCCAACTATTATTTCTATCGCCGACGGGTCGAAATTTGCATACACACATGTGAAAATCCGATTTTAAATCATCTGATTGAAACTCATTCGTTCTGGCTACAGTAAACATTCTCTCGATATGTCTGGATTCGGTAAAGAAGGAAAGGTGAACGTAAAACCAAAAGCGCGCTGGTTTTCTGTCGGTCTCCAGTTTCCTGTTGTCCGAATCCACCGTCTGCTGAGAAAGGGCTACTTCGCCGAGTATGCCGGTGCCAGAACATCAGTCTAGTTGTCGGCTGTAATGAGATATCAGCCGCTAAAATATTGGAGCTGGAGGGAAACGCGGCCCGTGTATCAAGATTGAAAATAATCTAGGTCGGCAGAAAAGAAGGGCAGGTGGGGTTTGTTTAGAAATTCCCTTTAAAATGAAAATTTCAGTTAAATTATTACTACGATATAATTTCTTGGTGCTGAACACGACCATTGGTTTGTTTTATTGTGAGAGACACAATAGGTCCGTTAATGGCAGAGCCAGCAAGCTGGTTTAATGTCTTTCGCCATGATGATTACTAGCTTGGCGAGGATGGCAAACTATTTCATATACCCGAACAAACCCACCAGGTAGGCTTTGCTGGCTTCTTGGAGGCTATTACGATTGAGCTCTGGAAGCATAGAAGAACACTGGCGGTCTAATAAATATTGAGAAAAACCGGCCGAACTTTGCATAGTTGAGCGAATACAAACTACTATCTCTCTCTCTCTCTCTTTCGTTTTCGTGCCATGTTTCTTTCCGTTCCTTTCTGATTCTAATACTAGTAGGGTGATGTGCCTATTATGGCAGTAGAGCCTATTGTGACCCTATTTCGTACCCCTTGGTTTCGAACCAAGCATATGAGATAATGACACTATCGATTTGGCTAAAACAGGTGAGAAAAAATAAGCTCAAGTTATATTCTTTATTTGTTGTGCACATATGTATTTAGAACTATCCTCTAAATCCAACTTTTAATTAAAACAAAATCACCTTATTGAAATATCTACTAATCCGCCTCACTCACGTAGTGAACCGAAACTGGATGCAACGGCGCTTAGCAAAATAAACACTTACGAGCCAGCATTTACCACCTCATATCTCGTTATTCCAGCACAAATATACTAAACATTGCACTGATACATACCTTTATTATTTTAGCTGGAGAACCTTTTTACGATAATTTCACTTTAAAATCACTCGTCAAACACTAGAATAGGCCTAGTGTTACAATAGGATAAAACTAAATACGGGGGTTCCTATTATTGGCATGTTTTGCTGATACACTACTACAATCAAAACCAACTTTTTGTATCCATCATACAGAAAAGAATCACCAGTGCGGCCAAACCAAAACATGAACTTGTAAATATAATGTAATGCAATTTCAGGTATAAGTAATCAATTACTTCAAGTAATTCAACTAATTGTTGATTGCAGATATTTTATTTTCATCTGCACATACAATTCGGATCGGGAGAAAGCAATGTGTGATGTGAAACTCGTCATTCCAGTTGCTAACCTTCGAATGGTTTTTTTCTGCGTGCGCAATTCTGGGCGCTCTTCTACTAACAGCTGATGAGTTTCATTGATGTGCGTGATGTTTAAGTTTGTTTTGATCGGCTGAAAAAAGCAGAATGATTCGTTTTACAAATCACACGTTGGCGTCCATGATCTGGATAACTAGTTAGAATCGACGCAAATGGAATATGAGGCATTGCGTTTCAATTAGATTGTTTTTCGATGAGGTGGAAATTGGCACACCCATTGAGGCGATAATTGGATCGTTAAGGTGGGAATAGATGCACAGAATGGAACATTTATTTTCATTTATTTATATGGATGTTTAAGAAACAGTACACTGATACTTTATTCTGAGAAAGGTTATAGATAATATGGCTTCTTTTAAAGTTGTTCAAAAAATAGTGCAACCCTCTCCCTAATGGTGCCAAAATAGGCTCATCACCCTATAACCAAAACGAATATGTGTCTTCACGATTATTCATCCAGTGACCAGTGTTGCAACACTTGCATTTTTCGCCTTTTATCAATGATATTCCAACAATATTTTCAACGAAAGTTGCCGATTGGAAAAGTAAGAAATATACTCGAAAATTTCCAACTGCAAAAGACGGCAAAATCGCATAGATATTGTTTTTTTTTATAGAATTGAATAAAATTCCAATGCACAACATAAGGCAAAATTATAAATGATTGACGACCTACACCTTCACTAATTATGTCATGACGACAGAAGTCAGCTGCATCAAATTATTTTTGAATTCAGCGCATCACCGATCAACACCAACGCAAACATCAAAGGTTCTTTTCCGAATCATTTTCTTTTTTTGATCCAAATTAGTATTGGTTTAGGTATTGTATTACTTCTATTTAATTGGATACCTTTACTCATGCATTCCATCCATTCCTCAACGTATACTTATTTTATCGCACTCTTTTGGAAATTATAATATGAAATAAATAACCCGATGAATGGGAAGTTGTTTTCCAAAATAGAACTGACAATTTCAATTAAAATTCTTACGGCTTTGTGGTTCAAACCTTTTATTATGTATATTTCTACAGCTCGCCATTTTCTTGTCAGTAACAATGTGGCTTCTTAAAACATCTCGTGGCGGACGCAATTTTGAGGGCAGGTTTCGTTGGCCACTGCAAGAGGGGAGCATACCTGCTAAGTGCTAACGAAGCAGGTTACCAGCGACAAATGCTTGTGGCTTCTACGACGATGAAACGCAAACTGGATTTTTTCTCATAGACAACTGGTTTTACCTGTCTCAGATGTGATTTAACATCAAAGAGGCGGGGGAGGGGTGCTAACAAGTATACCCCTTACCAAATCACAGCTAACAGCTGCTTTTACAAAATCATTTTTATCGAGGATCAACCATAAATATCTCAGGACACACTATTGTTGTCGATTATAAATTATCGCGCGTTTTAGGTCAAGAAAAACACTCTTCATCGTAATGGGCACGTTTGAATGGGACGGGCATAGCGTAGTTGGTAATTCGATTGCCTTGTACGCAGCTCACCTGGGTTCGAGTCCCAACCCTGCACATAGGATTAAGAGATTTTTCCAAAAGAGATTTCTCTAACCCGAAAAGAGGCGAATTACCCTAAGGTTAAAACCACTATAATAAAAAGGAGCACGTATGAAAACGAACTTCAAATTGAATATTTGAAGATAAAACAAGACCTACCTGTTCTATGTTCGATTTCCATCATCGGAACACCAAGATTTCGCCCTGTATATATCAATGTTGTTGTCAAGTAATATAAGAAGCAGTATATGTCCTGTTGAAGCTTCGAATGGAACGGCTTGCCTTTTAAGTAATGGTACCTTTCATGCGTGCGTGACGTCATTCCATCATCAAAGATTCGTCGCTTCATCACATTCGTGTAATCTTCAAGCATGAAGCGTTACTCCGTTAGGTAACGTTAGAAGCAGTAGATTTCTTCCAGTACACGGAAGATGCTGCGGAGCAGACAGAAACAAAAAATACTTGCTTCTTTTTACTCTGGTTTGCTAGCAGACGAAGAAAAAAGATAAGAAGAGACTACAGGAATGATTTTCTCCATGTTTGCTCCAGAGTTCTTCCAGAGTCTCCTGGTACTGGAACTAACCTAGTGCATGTCTTGTTGAATATTCGAATTTTACTGCTTGTCTCTCAAATAATGACAACTTCCAGACTTACGGGTTGTCACACGACTGACTAAACTGACGATTTATTACCCGAACGTACGAGGCCTGCGCACAAAAAACGAATGCGTTTCCCTAGTAATCTATTCTTCCTATTACGAATTAACCCTTAAAGGCGCAAAGCAATTTTTTTCAAATTTTCTGAAAATTGTCTAACAGTTTTAATACGTTACTATGATAATTTTGAGATGGTTTTCGCAATGTTGTTTTAAAACAACATTGCGCATTTAAGGGTTAATTGTTCTCTGCTGCTTATAGAAACGATCGCAGTTTGATAAGCAGCCGTAAATCACGCGAAGGGGGTGTACTCATCGCCGTAGCTACTGCATTGAATAGTTTCGTCGGTTGAACAGCTGCTCTTTAAACTGAAGCTACCAGCCGCGGTGTAATACAACACTAGTTTACAAGAAAAATGAAGCTTCAAGAAAAAGTATTTTTTAGCTTAATTTTGAGTCGCTGAACACGAAAACAATGCTCATTTTTTTGTTCAAAGAAGCGATTTTGTGATTTTCTCAAAAAACTCGTTTTTGAGCACTTTTTGTAGTTTTTAGTCAACATTTCGTGTCAAAATCATTCAATTAATTTAGTCAATATGCAGGTTGAAAAGTGTCGAGATGCCCTTTCCAAAAACTTATAATATGTGTCGCTCATATGTAAAAATTTCAGTGCTGCAAGCGACCAAAGTTTAAAAAAGTTCATTTTTGACCATTTTTAAAAGTTACTCATTTTTAAATGATTTTTTACCAAGGAACAATTTATTTTTTCGTACCTTTTAGAATCTAAGATGACAAATAATATGTTTACGTTAATTTTAAACCCAATATCACTAACATCGGATGGAAAATGTTGATGCTATGGCACATTGAGCGAAATGGAATTTTTTTGATTTTAGCGGACCCTGCCCTGATGCGGCGGTTTAGAGGGTGTAGCACTGGTCTCATAAGCCAGTCGTCAAATAGTTGAGTCCCTATCGGGAAGGAATCTTAGTGGGATCGTAGCACTAGCCACGTAATATTCTGTGAACTGAGAATCTGCTGTGAAGCCTGTTGAAGCAGAAGGCTAAAATTCTTTTAATTCGTAAAATATGTACTCACCACAGACAAAACAAAACTGTTCCAACGATATTTCCTCATTTTAAAAAGAGCACTTAGTTGTACAATGAAATATCCAAAACCATTCAAATGCCGCAGGATGGATGGATGCAAGCTCGAGAAGACAGTACCCAACACAAACAATCAAGTATAGAAGATTATTTCAGCCGAAAGCATGATTGCGCGAAAAATAAAAAGTTACAATTTTCATTCAGTGCTTCATACCATCTACATTTTTCATCCGACTTTTGTGACCATTGGATTAAAATCCATGCAAAAAGATTATTTATCTCATTAGATTCTAAAAGAATTTTCTTCTGTCCTTGATTTATCATTAAAAATTTACTAGAAATATGCATTTTTTAAAAAAAGGTCGAACATTAGACTTTTTTTACTTTGGTCGATTGTAATCATAATAAATGTACATTTCTCGACAACCATACGATTACGGCTTAAAAGCCAACTGTCAAAATTCTCTTTGAAAGGAAATTCCGGAAAAACCGTTACTGGCTAAACGCAGTTCATAGCAGTTAATGAAAGAGAAAACTTTTTTCTTTTGTTTACTATAAACATCTGTGATTGATGGGTAACAGTTTGTCTGAAATTTCCTTTCAAAGAGAATTTTGACAGTTGGCTTTTAAGCCGTAATCATATGTTTGTCGAGATTTGATCTACGCATAATATACATTTACGGAAAGGGCACATCAATACCTTTCGAACTGTTTCGATCGGATCCTATTTGAACATGATATTGACAAATAACTAAAATAGTGCCCAAAAACACCTTTTTCAAAGAAATCTTGAAAATGCTTCTTTGAAGAAAAAATGGACTTGGTTTTCGTATTCAGAGATCCAAAATTAACTGAGGAAACACCTTTCTTCTTAGCTTATCGCGATTACCTTAAAATTGTTAAAATCTGTCACATTAGATTCTGAAAATATGAAAAATTATTTTTCTGTAATAAAAAATAAAGCAAAAACAAAAAAGCGGAAGCAAAAGAAAAACTTTTTTTTTAATTCGAACTTCTTTGAAAGAGAAATAGAGTATTATTTTCGTATTCAGCGACCCAAAATTAATCTAGAAAACACTTTTTCTCGTAACTTCATTTTTCTTGTAAACTAGTGTAGTCTTATTTAAGACCAAAAGAGATATGTGAAAAACAGAGCAATTTTCACTCGGTGCTTAATAACATCACCAGTTTTTGTCGATTTTTTGTGATTTTAGGCTTAAAATTCACGTAAGAAGTTTGTCTGTTACATAAAATTTTCAAATTTTTTTTTGATGATTTATTTTTTTATGAAAAATCAACTAAATATTAGCAATTTTACCAAACAATACTTTTTTGACTTTGGTTGCTCTTAACCCTTAATTTTTGATATTTTTTCCTAATATGTTATACATTTTTGAAATGAGCACATCAATACCTTTCGAATGGTGTCATTTGTGTTAATCGGAAGATTTGTTCTTGAGATATTGACCAAAAACTGCAAAAAGTGCTCAAAAACGCCTTTTTCAAAAAATCACAAAAACGGTTCTTTGAAAAAGAAAATGGATGTGATTTTCGTGCTCAGCGACCCAAAATTGACTTAGAAAACACCTTTTTTCTTAACTTAACTTTGTAAACTAGTGCAATCAGTCTGGCCTCATTTGGGAGATACCTTGTCTTGTCGCAGCTGTAGTCAACATGTTCCGCTCTTACATTTCTATCGCTTGCGCATGCGCTATTGGATGGATTCAGCTTTAACTGTCTCCACAAATTAATAGCATTGAAAATCGTTACGATCGTATCCTGGACTTTGTTTTATGGAATGAGACAGTACTAGCCAAAACATCTACGACATCTTAAACGACTCGGATCTAAGGCACTTCGATTGCATTGCGTACACGCTGTCGTTTCGCCAAATATTGTTTTGCGCTAGCGAGTAATAATTATCGATGCTATAACATTTTCATGTACAAACGCTACTCCATTCGAACACAAGCAAACCTGCGCAACAATCCCTGACAGTTTTGGAAATTCATGAACTCCACAGAGAAGGATAACGGATTACTTACTGATATGTTTTTGAAGGAGCAGACTGCTACTCTGGCTTCGGAGAAGTGTGACTTATATTCGCCACTCACTTTAAAAGCGTATACAATGAAACTATTTCATCTGATGTTCAAATTGCGCACGCTTGTAGAGATACTCCATTAAAAATCTGTCCTTTGAGATGGTTGCAGATCGGCAGGTTATAGTAGCCATCAGCAAGCCAAAATATTCAGTCTCTTCTGGTCTTGCTGGACTATCGTCATGTGCATTTAAGAAAGGCGCGAATGCTTTAATTGTACCGTTGACAACTCTATTCAACAGTTCCTTCATGCATCGTCGTTATCCTTCCAGCTGGAAAAGGTCAATTATGTTTCCTGTGTTCATAAAAGAGATCAGCGAAATGTTAAAATTATAAACGGATTACATCGTTGTATGTCTGCTCCAAGATGTTTGAGATCATAATGAACGATGTGCTCTCTGCATCCTGCCAAAGATACATTTTCCCTGATCAACATGGATTCATCCCAAAAAGATCAACCTCCACAAATCTCGCTGAGTTGGTTTCATTCTGCTTACGTAACATGGACGCTGGTACTCAAATCGACAAGGTATATCGTCGCTGTTGTGCTATCTTATGACAAACGCCATTTTGTGGTAAACTGAGTTATATGCCACTTTACTTGTCTAAAAAATCTCTACAAAGTGGCGTTTATAGAATTTTTAAATTTTTTGCTTCAAACGGCTGTGTCTGGGGTTTGGCTCAAATTATCTTGATGTATAAGATGATTTTATATGTAAAACTATCTGAGAAACACGATGGCATAATTATTTTCAAAACAAAAATGCAAGAATTGTAAGAAAAATGCGTTTTAAGTTTTAAACTGGGAATATAGCATATTTGGCAACACTGTAACCACAAATAACTATTTTTCTAGATTCCCTGACTCATTTCCTTCAAAATGCAACCCGTTGTTTATAGACCAAATAAAGCCAAAGATATGAATTAATGGTAATAATTGATGATTTTTTTCTATGGAAAATTTTCCATGCACGATTATGACAAGCTATACAAATTTTGTCATCAATACACAATACAATCTTTGAATTGTTTATACCATTTATAAGTTTCAAGATTTTCAATCTCAAACTTTAAAAATCGTTTTTCTCGAAATGTGCAAAATAGCGCTTGTCATAGCACAACAGCGACGATATACCGGCTTGAAATCAATATTTGATAGAGCTTACCACGCAATACTTCTGCAACGGTTGTAGTTTGGAGTGTCTTGTAATCTGTTTCGTTGGCTCGAATCTTATCTGAGAGATCGCCAACTTGAAGAAAACGTTGGAGGCGTATTCTCTGCCCCATCTTCGACAACTCGGGTGTTCCTCAAGGAAGTAATTTGGGCCAACTTTTATTCACACTCTTCATCAATGATCCAGCCAGCCAGTATTACTATCGTATATTCTACGCTGATGACGTTAAATTATACATGATCGTTAAGTACATGAGGGATTACGTATCATCGCAAGCCATTTTCATATGACAGTTGTACTGGAGATCAGTATCTTGAGCATGTACTAAGTGTGTATTTTTTTGCTGCTTTTCTTTTATATTTTTACTTTTTGTTTATTTTATTGTGTTTGTTTTTTGTATTTGTTTTATTGTGTGTTTTGTTATATTATTTTTTCTATTAATTGTTCAGTTTTGTATTGTGCATGCAATTAAAACACATATGGAGTTTTTATGCTAAATTGAGAAGAGTTGATGTTTCACTCAAATTGACTTTTCCCCAACCCCTTACCATTTCATTAAGACTAACTAGGTCAGACGATAAATAAATCAATAAATAAAATAAAATGATGTACAAGATTACTCACGTTTGGATTGATTCCGCCGAGACAAATTCGGGCCCTTTCCACGCAATTTTTGCTGCTGTTTAGTGTTAAGAGGAACGCACCATTCACATACGCGTGGGCATTTTGAGCTCTAGGCATGATTTTGTACGATCTGAAAAAGTTCACCGACGGGTCCAGCGCTGGTAAAGTTACGCTTTTGATAATTTTTTTGTTCATATTCATTTGGACGAACATCAACAGTCTGCAAGTGGATATTTTTCCTCCAGATTCAGCTAAAATGATGGTAAAAAAATTGAAACGTTATGTTACATTCCACACAAAAAAACTCAAAACTGAACAAACCAATGGTTAATGTTGCCCCAGCTGCCTCCAGAATCAGGTAAATGTCGGACGGAAACTCGTGATGTTGATTTTTGATGCTTAAATTTCCGGCAATAGTTCCCGCGTTACGAACGGGAACATTTGCGATCAAATCGATATGCTTGACCAGTTCCTTACAGTAGCTGAATTTGTCATTTTTGTTGGATGCGTCCGTCAGAATATCCATGAACTCGGTTAACGTAACATTTCCACCCACAATCAGCTCATTTCCCAGCGAATGGGAGTGTAATTCGCCAACGGAGCTGATGTCGATGAAAACTTGGAGGTTTTCGCTTCGGCGGTAGACTCCTAAAAATGTTATATCTTTTAGTTAAATGTTCTGTCCATTTTTGTTGCAATTCTTCAACCGTGTGCTGTGTTTCCTGCTACCAACATGTAGGGTTTAGCTCCAATTTTATCAAAAATGGCGAAAATGTCGTTTGAATTGTATACTTTATACCACTCGGAGTCGTTTTCGAAGACCATCCGAATTGGTTGTTGTGTGTTTGTTTTCTCGATAGCAGAACATTTTCCAGCACATGGTGATCCTGTTTTTGGACACGTCTTTGTTAGGTCTTCAATATCTCTGCACGCTTCCAGCAGGTCCTTATCAGCATCAACAGCCAACGACTTGAAAGCATCCAGGATAGGCCGATAGCCAGTACAGCGACAAATGTTACCTCCAAAGGAATTTTCAATCTCTTCCATCGATACCTGACCTTTCTTGGATTCGAGCAAACTGTACATGTTCATAACTATTCCCGGTGAACAATATCCACACTGAGTACCGTTAAAGTGAGCCAGTCGTTGCTGAGCTGGATGGTAACCTTCTTTCTTATTCCCGATGCCTTCGATGGTGAGCACATCCAGTCCATGACAGGCGAACACCGGTAGCAAACACTAGAACGAAACGCTCATTATTGTCGCCCGAACTATTCGTGTTTAATCAGAACGTACAGAATTAACAGCCCATGAAGTTTTCTCCTTGGTCACCGGGTGGACGCCATTCATGTTGACGATGCATGCTCCACAGCCACCTTCGAGACACATGAACTTTGTCCCGGTGAGGTGCGCATGGTTGCGGATAAACGTGTTCAGTGAGGTGTCAATCGGCACGGTTTTGGAATTTGCTGAAGAACATAGTCAGGATGGAGTGCAGTTGCATGAAGCAGAAATTGTTAAAATATTGAACATCAACAGATTGTGTGAGCAAGCAGATTACAAAAAGTTGGAACTCATTCCCACAATGTGCTATTCAGGTATTCATATTATACTTGCGTGTTTGGCACGTGCTTTGTGTACTCACCTTTGTATACCTTGCCATTGATAGTAAAATTTATCTCCTCCAAGGGACTAGAACAAGAAAATTTGTTATTACCATAGATTGCTGATAACATAATTAACATAACTGTTTAGTAGTTTATATTGTTTGATTAGTTTAACGACATTTGCACCGAATGGGACCTTGGCTTGGCTCTCACCATTAATTTAATGGGGAACTCCGTTAGTACCTTGAATAGGTCTTGCGAATAGACTTTTCGTGTGTTTTTTATCTTTCGCTTTGCAAAGCGTTGGATTCAAATGATGGTCATTAGGGTGGGGCATTGTTATATGGAAAAACGTAATCATAGCCGCATCAACCGAGCACAGCACTTTTTTGGTATTTTTTGGGGTCCCAAACAACTGTGCAAAATTTGGGGTCGATTGGTGTTGACCCGGCGTGGCGCATTGCGTTTGAAATTTGTATGGAGGTTAGTATGGGAAAACCTACATTTTTGCATTTTTAATTCTACAGAATACAATTCTTCTTGTAGTATGCCAACAAATAGATAGAAGTATAGTCCAGGATATACTGAACAACTTTGACGAAGGATGTATGGTGTTAGAATGTCTCTAAGTCAAGTTATAGCTGTTCAAACTTCGATAGATCGAATTAAATGCCAAAAATCATTTTTACTACCAACACTGCAGGTGTACCAATGGTATTTCATATAGAATTCCAAAATAACATTATATATTTTAGATTTACCACATTGGTATGTTTGGATGAATTATTCAAAAGCCTTAGCTCAATTTCATGAGCGTAGGTAGTTGAGCAATAGGGCGTAGTGAGGGGTGAGGGGGGGGGACTATAATATGTAGAAATTCGAACTGAAATGTTGTCGAGTTGGAATGTTCATACGAATTATTTCAAAACATTTACACAATATCCTACGCATAATAGTAACGTTGAAATAAAACATACTGTATCCTTTTGCCTTGACTTTTATCAATAGAAGTTACGTTACAGACTGAATCAATTGATGTCGAGTTGATATGTCAGATAATTGCATTGATTATATTTCAGTTTAATAGGCACTATGATTTGATGGGATGCTCATTTCGATGCTGCTCGATCACCTCAAGCGAAAATTGATGTAGGGATCTGGTAGATTTTATGTTGAAATCCAGAAATTAGCTTCACGCCTCGTGATCGAAAAGCATAGGAATGAGCATGCTATCAAATCATGCGTATTATACCGAAATATAAACCTCTGACATATCAACTCGACATCATTTGATTCAGTTTGTAACATAACTTCTATTGATACAAGTCAAGGCAAATGAATACAGTATGTTTTATTTCATCGTTACTATTATGCGTAGGACAATGTGTAAATGTTTTGAAACAATTCATCTGAACATTCCAACTCGACAACACTTCAGTTCGAATTGCTACATATTAAAGTCCCCCCCCCCCCATCACCCCTCATTACGCCCTATTGCTCAACTACCTCATGAAATTGAGCTAAGGCTTTTGAATAATTCATCCAAACATACCAATGTGGTAAATCTAAAATAAATAATGTTATTTTGGAATGCTATATGAAATACCATTGGTACACCCACAGTGTTGGCAATAAAAATGATTTTTGGCATTTAATTCGATGTATTGAACTTTGAACAGCTATAACTCGGCTTATAGACATTCTAACACCATACATACTTCGGCAAAGTTGTTCAGCATATCCTGGACTACACTTCCATCTATTTCTTTGCATACTAAAGGAAGAATTGTAGTCTGTAGAATTAAAAATGCAAAAATGTAAGTTTTCCCATACTAATCTCCATACAAATTTCAAACGCAATGCGCTACGCCGGGTCAACACCAATCGACCCCAAATTTTTCACAGTTGTTTGGGACCCCAAAAGGAACCAAAAAAGTGCTGTGCTGAAAAAACGATCATTTTGCCCCACCCTAATGGTCATGTCCCTAATACCTATTTCTTTCGCTATAGGTGATGCTAAGTCAACGTGTTTGGTATCTTCTAGCTGCTGTATAACAAGTGCTGATGATGAAATGTGTAGTGCTGTGATCGAGTATGGTTAGAGCAGCACAAACTAATCTTCAGCATAAACGTACAGCAACTATGAATCTATCCCGCTTTGTGCAGGAAGGAAAAGCCTCTATAGCTTTGGATCAAGAACCATATTTCCATAAAAGAAACTTCTATATTTGAAAGCTACTTAACCCCGTCTTCGTAACTTTTAACAAAAATGGCATGACCAATTCACGTGAAACGCTTCGTGCATGTATACTTGCGAATAGTGCTATTGACGCATGCCTTATATGCGACCTTACAAATTGCAATATTTGTGCTGTCACAGTCAATATGACTGTTGATAACATAAACAAGAAATACGTCTATTCTTCGGTATATTTACCGTATAATAAACCATCACCTTCTGATGATTTCAGAAGGGTTGTATCATACTGTGGCAGAAATGGGTTTCCCCTTATAATCGGCGGTGATGCAAATACCCACCATATAATTTGGGGCAGCTTAGATATCAATTTGAGAGGCACCGAATTGATGGAATACTTAAGCAGTACAAACCCGCACGAGCTGGCAGAGAAAAGGTGTTAGATGTAACTCTCTGCTCTGACAGTATTACGCATAAGTTGACAAACCGGCACGTACCAAACGAGCTCGAACCGTCGTTATCTGATCATAAGTACATCGTCTTTGATCATTTAAACGTCTCACTAGATATCGTCACATATCGTAATCCCAAATCTACGAACTGGGATCTCTACGAAGAGGGCTTGGCGACTAGGTTTCATGGGTTCCGACGATTGAATCTCCAAGTCACTTGGATGAGGCACTCATAGTAACAGCATACCAAGAGACTTGTCCGCTTCGAGTTATGCGTCTTTCGAGAGGAACACCCTGGTGGAATACTGAAACTGTTCGACTCAAAAAGTTGTGTAGAACAGCCTGGAATCGCAGACGCAGGGCTCAACGAGACTAGCAGATTAAATGACTTACTTTCGAAATCGAAAGATTTTCATGTCAGTTCGGTTAGAACTGCTAATGGTGAATACTCGTCTGACGAAGATGTAGTACTCAACTGTCTTTTTGACACACACTTTCCAGGCTGTACGGAGTCATCACTGACGACTGCCCTTGAGTTCTTTTCAGGTAGTGCTGATTCTTGGGCATTTGCTCGTAGAATTGTGACAACCGAATCGATCAAATGGACAATTAAAGGTTTTGCTCCGTATAAGTCTTCGGAGAAGGATGAAACCATTTCCAGTCCAGTACAAAGAGGATATGAACGCTTCAAGCATATTTTCAAAAAGGTTCTTACTTGTAGTCTTGTAACAGGATACATTACATTAGCGTGGCAGAAAATAACTGTAAAATTCATTCCCAAAGGTGGTCGCATCACTTCTGAGAAGCCAAAGAGCTTTAGACCGATCAGTCTGACCTCCTTCCTTCTCAAATCAGTGGAACGTTTAATCGACCACTACATTCGGGATATTAGCTTGGGCGAGCACCCGCTGCATGCAATGCAACATGCATATCAGCGGGGGAAGTCTACTAGCACCCCGTTACATAATGTTGTCTACAACATTGAAAAAGCTATTTCACAAAAGCAATCAAGTTTAGAAGTTTTTCTCGAAATTGAAGGTGTCTTGGACAATGTGTCCTTCGAATTCATTTTGGAAGCAGCACGCAGTCATGGAGTACCTTCATATATCACGAACTGGATACACACAATGCTTAGCAACCGATATCTGTGCTTATCGTTACGATAAGTAGAGACAAGGAAACTGAGTGTCTGCGGAATCTTGTCGCCGAAGGCTTGTTGTGGAAACTTAATGCGCTTGGGTTTCCGACGTATGACTATCATATAATGATTTATATTTATAATGATTTGTTTTTGAATTAATACACTTTTTGATATGATGTAATAAGCCTTATGTGTTTTTGAGCAATGGTGTCTTCATGTTGGACTATCAGTTAATCCAAATAAAACACCAATGGTAAGTTTCACGCGACGAAGGATTACAACCGAGTTCGTCCGTTGCAGTTCTTTGACTCGGAAATTATTGTCACAGGTCAGTAAGTTGGGGTAATTCTTGACTCAAAGCCTAATTGAACAGCTCACATCGATTTCAGGATCAAGAGAGCTTGCATTGCCTTTGGTCAATGTACACAAGCTTTCGCCAAATCTTAGAGACTCAAACCCAAGTACAAGTGGATCTACACAACAATTGTTAGATCAATACTGGCATACGGGTGCCTTGTTTGGTGGCAGAAGGGAGAAGTTGTGACAATTCAGTCAAAGTTAAACCATCTTCAGAGGATAGTCTTGATGGCGATGACTGCTGCGTTCTCGGCAACACCTACTGCTACTCTATGGCACTCCTGAACATAAAATCACTATTTGTGTGTTTGAACCAAGAAGCACTGTCTTGCGCACTCCGTTTTAAAGTTACTGGGGTTTGAAATAGTAACCCAATAGATCGTGCGACTCGCCACACAAGACTGTGGCCCCAAATGGTTACTTGGTATACACTTGCTTCCAGTGAACTTACACTCACATAATAAAACTTTCAATATGAGAATTCCTCCTCGCGAGGAATGGCTGTCTGTCTGGATGGAGCGACAATTTAAAGAATATGTAGTTTGTTATACTGACGGTCACACATACCACCCAAAATTTTAGCCCTGGTGAGAAATTTTGGTGTTTACTCAATTTTTTCTTCTTAGGAAGAAATACAACATAGTATACTTTGTTGGAGGGCCGAGCCGGTGCTGGAGTCTGTTGTTGTGAAATGAGATGAAACCAGTTTCATTCGCTTGGTAGATACTGTACCGTATTCCAAGCAGAAATCTTCGCGGTTCTGTGTGGCGTACAATCGGCACTTTCACAGGGAATTGGCGGTAAAAGAATCTATTTTTTGCTCTAACAGTTAGGCTGCCTTGAAAGCACTTAGGTCGACAGATTCGAGATCGAAGTTAGTAATCGCATGTTGAACTCAAGTCGAAGTACTTAGCATTTCGGAAATGCTATCTACCTTCTATGGGTACTCGGTCATTCTGGTATTACTGGAAATGAATAGGCAGACGAATTGTCTCGAGCGGGCACTGCGACCGACTGCCTTGGTCCAGAACCAGTTTTACCACTATCGATAAGTCGGATAAAGCGCAAGATTCGCTCTTGGGCTGCATCCGAACATACCAACCATTGGCGTAGCTTGCAAACTTGCGTTCAAACAAAGACTTTTCTGCCGGATGTGAGTCCGAAAATGTCAAAGAATTTGCTGCATTTTTCCGAGAACAATTGCGGTATTCTAGTCAGGGCACTCACCAGATTTTTGGTTCTCCATACATAGATGAACCTATGTACAGAGAGATGAAGCTCAAGGGTATGCTATTGTTCCTAACCCAGTGTGGTGAAGAACCATAGTTTAAGCTGTATTTGAATGACAATATCTCTTCGGTGGTGTTGTCGTTCTGTTATCTCGATATCACCTCGGGGGTGTTGATATATCTGTTCACTGTTTAAATAAAAATTGCTGCACCTGCAGATCGTTCAGCACCATTCCGGGGGTGCAAAATGCTCTGTTTTAATTGTTCTGTGTCGTCATTTTTCCCACCCCTAACCTTAGTTCCCCAATTCTCCTCATCAGGGAAATGATGAAAAAGCAAATAATGACATGAAACAAATCTCCGATTAACATGGGGAACGTGCCATTTGAACCAGTTGCTACTGATTCCTAATCTTTGAGTTATCCCAGCAAAATAATAGAGTGAAGGTGGTTGAATGAATGGTTTTTATAAAGTTTTATTTATCATTTTACGCATAAAGGTCGAAAAATAGTTCTTTAACGTCAGTCTCAGCGAAAAAGACCAAAAGCAGAATATGTCTTAATGACCCAATTGGAAATGATTGAAATGTATAGTATTTCATTTAGGAATATCTTAACAGAATCCTTATCGTCTATATTCCAAAAAATCTGAATGTTATCGTTGGTGTATTTTCAAACTTGACATAATTTACCAAACCGTAGTCCACGAAATAACAAGCTATAACCGTGTTCTGTTTAAGTTTACATGAAAGATGTGCAGTGCGATTAAATTACATTTATCAGCATTTAAAACAAAAACCACATGTGAAGTAAAAAGTCGCGATTTTTAAAATTCAGTGTCAGTTTTGGTACTTTTGGTTGGTATACGCCAGGGAAGGAGATGGAAATTTCAACGATTTTTTCTAGGTGTGTAGAAACGAATAACATGGTAAGACGTTTTTGTCCCGATTCTTGGCACCTTATATGCCATTGTGTTATAGTCGGCTACAGATTGCAGATCGGAACATGTTGCAAAAAAGGCATACATTAACTGGAGGTTTGGCACAGTAAATGGTTCCAGAAAAAGCAAAATTTGAAACGTTAAGGTTAAATGAATGTCAACAGCACGACAGCATCACTTTATGCGAAGTGTAATATGTGATGATAATTGATTTTATCATTTTTTTTTCCAATCTCCGATCTTAGCACACCGGTGGTTTATAACAACCGCCGTAGGTTATAATTATTTCGTCATGCCGCTGTTCACGGCGGCATTCCCATGGCACGGCTCGTTCCAGATCTTCTCTCTATTTTAGAAAAAATATCGATGCAGTGGCGGAACTAGATACAGCTATGTAATTTATAAAACTCTTCATAACCACATATTCGATAGTGTTTCGAAATTGTTCGACAGATGGTTAAATTTGACAGTTTCAAAAAACCTTGTTGGATTTTCGGGCTTTGGTTACTGTGTCTTACCTTCCACTCTCCGGAGTGCTCCATATGTATGAACTCAAGGATGAAAACATCTTCTACCACGCGCTGAACAAAAAAAAAACAAAACAAAAATCGGCAATGTTTCACTTGCGGTGCACGATTACTGCGGTAAAAATCCACGGTCAGATCTGTGATCAAACAAACGGCAAAACACAATAAAACGAACCAGTATGGAACGTGATGTGATTGTCTGTCCCCTTTCACTACGACTGATCGCGAGCGAGTGGCAAAAAGTTCAGCTGCTTCTCAGCGATGTCCGTTTATAGCGTGTTTGAGATGCAGAGACGTTGGAAGGTAAAATAAAGTATAGGGCTCGTCATTGAATCGCTTAGCAGGGTGGTATATTTTTGTCAGTATATATTAAACCTGAATTTGGTCTTTCAATAAAGAATGAGATTTTTTTTTGACAACCTTTAAACTTCAGTGCGGTTAAAAATTTTAAATTGATTTCTACGAAAATGCAAATGTTTGACATTGTCGAGCTGACTTATCACAAGGTTTAGCATTTCAACCCAATAAAAAGATAGGGATCATGGTACATTCGTAACCGCATTCTCCACTCTCATTATACATAATCCGCAATGGTAATTGTCCACACATGTAAGCAACACTAATCTGAACCAAATTTGAAATTCAGATCGCTACAAACATACAAACAAACAATCCGTCAAACCGTCATGATTACTAGTTAGGTGTAAGTGCTTTATCACCATCCGTATCTTAGAGTGAAAATAAACAGAAAGTTGTAGTGGTGAAATTTTTTAAATACTTTATCTGCACTTTAAAAAAAGAAAGTGAATAAAATTAAAATAAACTATCATCGGCGATTTTTTAATAAAATTAAGTCCGCCGTCTTTATTTTATTGCAATACTTATCCCTGCGAAGGTAAAATACTATTGACTTGGAAGTTTGAATATTGCTTTAGCATGCTATGTTTGTGTTAAACTTATTACATTCGCGTATTTCTGAAATGCGAAAAGTTTGTTCGTCTCAAAAAAAATCTGCGCGAAATGCATTGTATTGATTTTCTTATAGAAATACAATTTAGGAAAATTTAATACAAATTCGGCTGACAAAAACTTGATTTGATTATGAAGCAAACCATTTTTTTATCAATATAATGTTCAATTAATGTTGGGCATTAATGCGGTTAGCGTATATGCAACTTAAGTAGTGTTCTCTTTTGAAGAATTCTTTGCATTAACCAATGAGAGCGCTTTTTTAAATTCATTACACCTACGAAAAGCTTTATTTACAAGGAAATGTACAATACTTTTCGCAAAATAATTTCTTCAGCGTTGCGACCGGATCAACTGATTGCATATTAATGTACGCAACAATCTGCTGGCGAGAGGCGTGTTTCCAGACGGTACAACGTTTAGTATGATGAGTGTAGTTACGCGGGAAAGAAATGATACCTTTTAGAAGGAACCGACTAGGGTTATACTTGTAATGAAGAAGCTCCGCCGTACTTCAATATTGTTTATCATTTGTTTTAACTAATCGATTTAGCGATTTGTGTCAGTTATATTGGTATATCATAAGCAACGATAGCTGGAATTAGTTATGGTCATTTCGACATGACTCTGTGTATCGAAAAGTTCAAGATTATTGCCTAGCGTTTAGAGTTACTTTTGTGATATGTACGAATATTTTATTTTACCCGATTTTTGAACGTGAATAACAGCTGTTGCACTGAATGAAAGAAAAAATCGATTAAGGCGAAATTTAATAGGAAATATGCACAACATTGTTGTAACTAATTCTGTTTAATTAGTGCAAATAACGAAAATACTGGATATTGTGAAAGTAGTAATTATCTGCGCTATGATTGGTCCGTAATATTCGACCGCGCGAGCGAGCGTTTACTAGCACGGCCCCTTTGTCAACAAATTAACTGCGACACATGTATAAGACTGCCACAACCCACGGCTTACATATACGGTGAAGTCACGCGCTTTTGCCAGTTTTTTTTACGTGAATTTGTCAGCCTCATGAAAATTCATTTAATGGGCTCTAGCAGGCGGACCAAGTCAATTAATAAATCATTTCTTGAATGCATTTTTCTTATCTTATATATTCCGAAATGGGCAAAATTTCATTTTTCTCTATTAAGACCCTCTTAAGTGAAATTTATACCACATAATCAGGAAGGGTTATGGTCTAGGGACTCAAGAAGATTATTTTAACAAGTTTGGTTTGTTAAAAAGGAATAAAAAAATATGTCCCGATTTTGTCAATGTCAATTTTATAGGCCTATTGAAAAACCTATTGCTTTTGATAATAAAAAAATATAATTAAGTTGTTAAAACAAAATTAAAACTATCTCAAGAAGGACTACATTTTAGAACAAAAATCATGAGCATTTTGATTTAAAATAGCGGTTATATTCTGAAAGAAAATTGCGTTTTTGACTGCAAATAGTATGAATTATAAAAATATGTCTAGTTGTTGTTAGGAAAGCTTTTTCATTGAAAGTTTCTCCATGATACACTTAAAAGTTTCAGCGCGAAAAAAACACTCTTTTTGCGAATTTTTTTAGAACTTTGCGTGAAGCAAATTTATCAAAACTTTTGTACAGTATAGTGCATCATTTCAACAACACGCTGTAATTTTTCTAGGCAAAAATAAAAAAAACTTTTTTTAGAACGTCGCTGGAAAAGACATGATTTGCGGTGTTACCTGCCATTCAAAAACTACTTAGCCGATTTTTTTCAATTTTTTTCAATTCGCTTCAAGCAAAGTTCTAAAAAAATCGCAAAAAAGTGCTTTTTCAGGCTGAAACCCTTATTTATCAATGTTTATTGCAACAGTATTTCGACAGAATTTGCTACTTCTTCTCTACGATATAATTATTGGCTTGAAAACTACCGTATGATAATACATTGTACAGGCAAAAATAGCACGAGTTGTTATAAATCAAGAAAAGTATTTCTTATTTTCCATATCGGATTGTTTGTGGAATACAAGTATAACTGAAGAGAAATATAAAGGATTGTTAACCTAATGCACGGGCACAGACGCGGCAAATTTTCAATACGTATTGACCCGTAATCATAGATACTAATCAGATTAGTCGTATTGGGGCTAATTTCTGATTTTTACGGCAATGTTTTCTCGACTAGATCTGTTCGCACCCTTTCATTCTGCTACTATCCGCAAAAGGCTGATAGCACCCAGTCGTCGCCGGTCTAAGGACCAAATGTCATCAATAGACTTAGACTCGCGTGGAGGCATGAGATAGGAAACTTGTGAGAATTTTGTTATCCCACCGTTTGACGATCACCCTTTTGAAAAATTGTTCTTGTATCAAAAAGTTGCAATTGCCAGATATATCATGGAGATCATAAACCGAACACAACTGCAATGTTTCGTTCGAATCGTCGCACAGAGGAGTAACTAGAACAAATTCTTGGCCAAAAACCAAAACTTTTTTTTCGATTTTTTTGCTTCGTTATATTTTTTCATACCAAAGAACCTACTGTATAACGTGGCAAAATTAGGAGTATATCAAAAATTGTTAAAGAATTTTTGCACGTATGCCCAATGGTGATATTTTAATGGGATATGTCAATCGTTTTCGTTATATATTCAGCAAAATCGCTTTCTAGTGATGAAGACTGTATTAAATAAGACAATATTATTACAAACGTAGTTCAACACAACCGTTTGTTTAACTTCAGCTTAAAACTAACTAAAAAAGTAGACTTGCTGTGCATTGCATCAACATTAAAAAATACCTTTTTTAAACATTTTATTCCAAATTTTAATGATAAAAAAGTTACATTAAACAGTGTTTTAAAACGTCGTTTTCGTGCTCAAAATTAATAGCGTCTAAACCGTTAACTTTAGAAGTATAGTTTGTTCGGAGAAGTTGTTGTTCTTATGATTGAGCATCCACAGGAGTATACCGTTCAGTGATTAATTCCCCTATAAGTGATATACAAAAATTTATGTCTTCAGTAAAATTGTAGCAAATGTTACTATAAAAGAAATTGCTGAAAGCACCATATGTCTAGCTTTAAAAATTTACAAGTTTTAAAACACTGTGCATTATACGGCTAGATCCGGCAAAGTTGCTGAAGCAGTATTACAAAACAAGATTTCAGCTATACAAAAAATATTCGAACTCTTCCGATCTTGTCCGATCCACCAATCCTAAGCGATTTGAAAATTTTGAAATTTTTACTAATTTGAGGTACACCGAAATGCTGTAGGGCCAAATATTATGTTTACCAAAATGTATCTCTATGAAAATATGCATAGGCGTCCCTTTTCTCCTCCCTTTCCCACTGATCAAGTGTTTATGCAACTGGAAAAACAAATGTATTCACAAAGATCGCCTACTAGAAATTACTAGTATTCGAAAGGATATAGAAAATTGGCCTCTGCACTGGTAGGTGGGTAGATGCCAAATTGTTCCAAAAACTAGCAATTGTCTATTTTTAGTTCATATTAAGGCATAATAACAACAATTGCAGCAGCAAATAATTTTGACCAGGATTCGACCCCAATTACTCCTCTGTGCGTCGATGGTCATATTTTGCGGTTGGCCGGTTTCTCATGGAAACACTCGTTTTCTTATATTCTTAATTATATAATCGATTATCATGTGTCCTGGCAATCAACCGTCCATAGACGTTTCAAAACTGCCAAACGCGCTGTGTTTAAAAAATTCTCGAATCATAAGACTCTTGCATTACGAAACCATGGCATTGTAAGGGAACACGTATCCGCCGGTTGATGCCAATGGAGCTGACATTTCTTTGGATTGAGCAAACTAATTTCTTTGTTTGTTTAGTGTTTATTTGACCAACTGGGAAACTAATCCACTGGGTATCTAAAGCAATATGAAATATGAAGTATGAAGGTTGAGAATTAACAATTCACAAGAAGAATTAAATCATCAAGAAAATTACAGTAATGTTTCGATTAAATTACGCTTATATATCCATATATGTATGCATGGAACTGTATATATACATATGAATATTTACGTATCTTACTATGCATATATAAATCAGTATGTATATATTTAAATGAATATATATACAAGTACTTATATATTGTTTTAACATATATAAATCCTTCCCTATATATAACTAGGCGTGATATAATCGAAACATTACTGTATATTAATTGTTTTTATTGCATTGAGTACTTGCACATGCTTTGGAGTAGTTCATGCACTATATTACTGTCACGTTCACCATATTTCTTCATGAGTATAAAAATATTGTAGCTTGATTATTGACGCAAAAGGTGACAAGTTAGTTTCTTTTCGTTCGTATTGTTTTCAATTTTTTTCTAGATATTAGCGTAATAAACGCGCATATGTAATCGGTTGTACATCTGACATATAAAGTTAGTCGTTTCAGGTAGTTCGGTAGGGTTTTTTTATACCGTTCAAAATGTGTCTTATATAGCATAACTGTGGGTCAAGGCGGACAGGTTCAACGGTGGATCTACGTCGGCTGCGAGGAATAAAACCGGAACGGACACGAAAAACTATCCGCGAAAAGAATAGACACGCGTTTACAAGCAAACGTTTTATTAAGGTATATCGAACATACATAGGTAGGATAAGATTACTCTTCCGGTGCGCGCCAGGCTTGCCGGTAGTACTGAGAAACATGTATAGTTAGCAAGATGTTATATAACAAAACCCTTGTGCTTCACATTCCCCAAAGGTTTGGTGAAAACATCTGCTCGCATCACATCGGTCGTACAGTACTGAAGCTTTATTACTTCTCGTTCGCAAAGGTCACGTATGAAGCATTCTTTCGTGTTGATGTGCTTGGACCGTCTGGTGGTCTTTTCAGATTGTACGAAGACTAGACAACCTTGATTGTCTTCGTGTATAACGGTGGCCTGTTCCTGCTTCTCGCCTAAATCCTGTAGCAAATGCCGTATCCACAGCACTTCTTGACACGTCTCCCCTAGTGCCACGTATTCTGCCTCCATGGACGAGAGGCTCACACAGTCCTGGCGCCTGCTTGCTCACGAGACAGCTCCTCCTGCGAAGAAGACAACAAACCCAGTAGTCGACTTTCGCGTTCCTGGATCTCCTGCCCAGTCCGAGTCAGCAAATGCTTCCAGATTGCCTTTATTTGATCCGCCTAGTCTTAATTTCCAATCAGCTGTACATTTCAAATAACGGAGCACCCGCTTCGCTGCTGTCCAGTCTTTCTCCGTTGGGCCACTAAACTTAGGGCACCGACGAGACTACGATACATAGTGATGTCATTCATCGCTTCACTCTTGCTCGCGTCCTTAAGATAGCATTGATCCATTGGTGTTCGTGCTCCTTTGGCATCTTTCATGTCAAATGCCACAATCAAACTCTTGATATACGATTGTTCACTCAAGCTGTAGACTCCTTCTGAATCTTTCGAAATATCCAAATCCAAAAAATGTTTCGGTTCACCAAGACAATTAATATCGAAGTATTCCTTAAGCTGACTGTAAACTCGAGTTAGCTCCTCCTCATTTGCGCAACCGATTAACATGTCATCTACGTAAACAATAAGATATACGATGAGCCCATTTCTTACAGCTGTATACAGACAAGGATCGGCGGAACTTGTCACAAAACCAATTCCTTGTAGAACGTCGGACAGCTTTTTATTCCAACATCGAGCTGATTGGTGAATACCGTAAATACTGCGACGTAAAAGGCATAGTTTCTCCTCCTCCCCGGGGATCACATAGCCAGGGGGTTGGCGCATATAAATCTCTTCGCTAATATCACCATACAAATAGGCTGTACGGACGTCTAAATGTTTGAGAAACATCTTGTTTCTTCCAGCTAGAGCAAAAAATGTCCTCAATGTGACGTGGCGTATCACTGGAGAAAACACTTCATTAAAGTCCACTCCAAATCGCTGCGTATTCTCTTGAGCCACAACGTGCACCTTGAGCCGCACGACTTGTCTAGATTCATTCATCTTTGCCTTATACACCCAGCGACTTCCGATCACCTTCTTTCTTGGCGGTAGTTGTACTAACTCCCAGGTACCGTTTTCCTTGTGTGATAAAATTTCATCATCCATTGCTTCTTTCCATGAATCACGCTCGGGACACTTCATCGCCTCGTTGTATGATGCTGGCGCAGTCATCGCATGCGTAGCAACTCCTACGGTAAAATTTAGTCAAATTTAGCAGGCAATTTGTTGCGGGTTTTACGGGCTCGTCGTGGTTTTCCTTGAGCTCTTGCTCAATATCAAGGGGATCAACCAGAAAGGGAGTGGAACTCAACTCGAAGAATTCCTCGCACTCACTTCGATCACCATCGCCTAGATTTGTGGGATCATCGGATGCTTCATCCTCTCCCTCTGTGTCACAATCGTCTAGCAATCCAACCACCGGCTTACTTATCGGTTGTTGATCACTTTCATTACCCTGTGCAGCAAACCACTCAATTCCGTCACTTGTCGACCCAGCTTCCTTCTCTGCTGGAGACGGACTATCAAACTCTTAGAACTTAGCATCGCGACTGATAATTACTTTTTCCGTCTCTAAATCAACGAAGCGATACCCTTTATGTTGTTCTGAGTAGCCTATGAATGTCAGTTTACGAGCTTTTTTATCAAATTGCCTCGCTTCACAACTGGGATGTGAACCCATGCCTGTGACCCGTCAACCCTCAAATGCTTAACATCAGGTTTTCTTCCGTACCACTTCTCAAATGGCGTTGTGTTCACTGAGCGCGAGGGTAACCTATTCTGCATTTAAGTAGCAGCTAATACCGCCTCACCCCAATATTTTGTATCAAGCTTCGCATCAAGCAACATTGTAGTAGCCATCTCCTGCAGGTACCTTTTGCGCCTCTCTGCTACACCATTTTGCTGTGGCGTATATGGTGTGGTAAACTGGACCTTAATCCTTTCCTCCGCAAAAAAATGTTTGAAGCCTTTTATTATCGTACTCGCCGCCTCCATCAGAGCGAACGACACGCGGCTTTCTACCAAACAAATTGTGTACGTACCTGACATATTCGCAATTCGTTTACAAGCAAATGTTTTATTAAGGTATATCGAACAAACATAGGTAGGATAACATTACTCTTCCTATCAATAACAACGAATAATTATAGCATAAGAATCAATCGTCCGAGGAGAAAGAAGCCATTACATAATTGTCATTAATAATAATACCAAAATTTATACACGATAAAAAATGTGTGTATTACGAAACCTTTATTTACACTGATATATCGACAAATGTTTCGAGACACTGAAAGTATCCGCTTTTCATCATATTGTTTTGTTTTTGGAATGTCGTGTTTCGCCGGAATGAAGGAGCAAGAAATAATAAAATCGTTCACCAGCCGTTTGATTCAAATAAACATATGCAACACTCCCCGCTGTCAGCTATCCGGAGCCTAAGTTGCTTTTTTACAAACCGAGCAATTTCAAAATAGGGGTGGGCATAGCGTAGCTGTTAAATCGATTGCCTTGAACGCAGTTCATCTGGGTTCAAGTCCCAAACCCGCACAAAGAGTTAGAGATTTTTCTTAAGAGATTTCTTAAGGTTAAAACCTCTTTAATCAAAATAAAAAGTGCATTTCAAAATTTATTCAATAAACGACAAATCTCATAAATTCTCGGAAGCCGGCTGCTCAGAGCAATAAACAGACGATAACAATTCTGAAAGTTACATAGATCGTATCACTCATCAAGGTGAATCCAGATTTGTGTAACTCTTTACTTCACCCTGCTAACAAAAACTCCTTCCCGTAGGAAATGTGGAGATGCAGAGGTATATATGGTCTTTATAACAGCGTTTGCTATACTAACATTTCTTCCCTTCCCCGATTATCAGGGCTATGGAGAGAAATTACGGGCCCGGGAGTCCAACATAAGCGCCCCCTCCATAATCGTGGATTTTTCGAACACGCAACTATTAAGCTCAAAATCTATTGGAAAAAAATAGTTATCTGTTATTATGTATACTGCATAGAAGCTTTTGTGGAGAACTATTGGAGAATAAACTTAGTGCTGTTAATTCCAATGATTTTTTCATATCAAAAGTTGTTATGGTCAATTTATGTTTTTCGTTTATTTTCCGTTCGGTTCTGTCCGCACTGAGAGGTGACTCCACAACCAGATATCGGTTCATCTACTGATGCCAACTCTACTTCCCTTGCGAAGAAAGACGTGACACAGAGTTTTCACCTCAGAATATCTCAACGAGTGTAAAATACAGAAATACATTCAGCTAAGCTTTCGGTTGATCGTCTTTTAATTACTGCCATCACATTCTGTACAGCCACCTCGTCCACTTTGTTCGTCACAGCCAATTTACTTTAAAACAGTTTTGGGTTTTCTTCAGATTTTGCTTAAACGATTGACCAACATTCCTCGATTGAGCCGAGCTCTAGTGTTTTGGGAGAATTCTTGTCTTTGGGCGACACCCGAACCTTGTAGGCATGGCAGGATTCACAATCTGGCAAAAAAATTGCGTGAAACAAGCGTGGTGCTTCATTCAGGGTAAATTTCTTTGTTGACCATCTCGGTCGCAATGAAAATGTCGCTTTTTAAACCACAGGTACAGAACACTTGCCAAACCAGATATTTCTGTGTGAACTTCGACAGCTCCATATGCTTGAAAATATCGACCAGTGTTCCTCACGGTTGCCATTGCGCTTGTGATAGTTGCTTTGGCCACTTTTAACGATTACCCTAACGTGGGGTGCTAGTAGTTCGAATTATTACTTGGACGACACTTTTATAATTGAAAAGCAAATATTAGAATTAAAAAGGCAGCTTCCTGCACGCAGGCAAATGAAGTTTTTTTTGTTGAATATCGTGTTAAGAAATGATAAGTTTAAGTCGACTAAATTTTGATCGCAAAACCTTTTATGAATATCTTTTTAGTGGCTTTGAAAGTAGCTGATTTATCAATATTTGCATATTTATGCAGGTGTCGATATTGCATGGATTTATTCAGATCTTTGTCTGGTTGCACCTACAATTCGTTAAAGAAACAACACATTCGGTCAAGTCGGTACGCCACAACATTGCCAGCCTCGAAAAATACAACATCTCATTTGTTCGAGTGTGGCTAACTCTTTTTGGTTTCGGGGAAAACTGGTTCAGGTGATTTTTGCGAGTCTTTCTTTTATATATTTAGTACAATATTATTGAAGAATCCATAATTAAAACCTTGTACAAATTGCGGAAATAGTAGCAAAATGGAAACGTAAAAAAACTAAAGAAAGAACTAATAAATAGTGAAATTTAAAATAATATAAACAAATTAATAATATGCAAATAATCAAAAACCTACCAATACTAATAAAAAAGAAAAAAATCCAAAGCGGAGAAAACACAGAAATGGACAAAATTAAGACAATGGAAAAGTGAAAATTGGAAAGTATATAAACAATTTGATGAAATAGCAAAATAAAACAAATTGAATAAATTAAAACAACGAAATGAAAAATAAAATATAATGAACATGGAAAACGTGAAAAACGGCAAAAGGAAGAAAAATGGATACAACAAAAAATATAAAACAAGACTACAACAAATGTAGAAATTAACGATCCACTGAGTTAGATATTAAAATGACAATGAATGTTTGAAATATAGAAAATAGTGCAATAGTATCTGCTTATAGGAGACATTGAGGGTCGATGGGTCTATTAGGAGGAATTGGAGGCTGCCGCGGTAATCACGATACTATTGGGAATTTGTGATGACATCATCACAGTTCCTCGATGGCGGAGTGGTTTACGCACCCAACTAGAGACTGGGAGATCGCATGTTCGATTCCTGCTTGAGGACATATCTTTTCTCGGTGTTTCCAATAAAAAGGTGAATTTTCACCGTTTCTTCATTCTCACCGTTCGAACGGTCATGCTTTCTCTGTCTGTTTTTCAATGGATACGTTCATAAAATATCCTTAGGAAAGGAAAAAACAAAGACACACATCTAAACAAAGGAATGTAGCAAATAGTAACAAAATAAAAGTAAAAAGCATGAAAACAAGAAAATGGGAAATTGTTAAAAATGTTTCAAAACAATAAAAACGAAAAAGAACAAGAATGTAATAAATAGATAGAAATAAAATAACTATAACAAATTAAAAAAGTGGACAAGTATTTTTTTAAAGAACTAATAGAAATAGAAATGAATGGGACAATACGACGGAATACATTTAAAAAAAATGGAAAACAAGAGCAAGTGGAAATAGGCCCAAAACAGACAAAAGTAAAATCATAGAAAACATGTAAAATCAAAATAGAAAAATCCTAGAAGAAATGGGAAAAAGCAAAAATATTTCATTAAAGAATAAAAAATACGAGAAAATTTTAAAAATAAAGTGGTTAAATAATAATTAAATCTATGTAAAGTAAAAGTGGAAAAAAATAAAAAAACAACACATTCACAAAACGCAAAAAGATCACATTAAAATAATAGGAAAAATGTTTAAATGAAAAAAGTAACAAAATAAAAATTATTTAATTCAAAAAAATTTACCCATTTAAAATTAAAAAAATTAAAAGGAAAATGCTAAAGGTAATGGAACATAATGGAGCGGAACCTATAATGGAAAATATGGGAAAAGGTTGGATAGAGAAATACTAAAATAGGTTTATTGGGAAATATGAAAAATTCAAAAAAATAGTAGAAACTAAAAGTTTAGTTAAACAATTTAAAAAAAATTGAAGAAATCAGTTAAAAAAATGAAAAAATGAAACGAATTGAAAAAATGAGACAGATACAAAAAATGGCGCAATTAAAAAAAAAGCATGAAAAGGAAAAAATAGAAAAAGAAAAATATGGGGCAAAATATACAAAAAAGTAAAATAAAATGAAATGAAGAAAATAGAAAGAGTAAAACCTGGATGAAACGGAAAAAGAAACAAAAGTAGCAAATATAAAACAATGGAAACAGAGCGAAAATGGAAAAAAATTATTTAAATTGAGAAAATTAGTAAATGGGTAAGGATTTCAGCAAGAAAAAAAAACACTTTTCCACGAATTTTGTTTTAGAACTTTGGGTGAAAAGAATTGATTAAAATTTTTGTAGATTATAATGTATCATTTCAATAACATTCTGTAATTTTTCCATACAAAAATATCGACAAGCGACTCAGTGATGAAGTTTTTTGAAGAACGTCTCTGGAAAAAACACGATTTGCGCTGTTGACTGCCATTGAAAAACTACTTAACCGATTTACTTAAAATTTTGCATACAAATTATATATAAAAAATACCTAACCCCTGTGTCGAGTTTTTGAGAAATCTTTTCAATTAAGGGTGCTTTGTTCCTTCTTGATTTGTGGAGTTATTCAGAATTCGTTTCTCAAGTCCTATTTGACTAAATTGAGCACTCTAAAAGAAGGTTGCTGAGTTTTCTTCTTCTAATAGATTGTTTTATGATTCATTTAGCAGTTATGACGGATTGAAATAAGTAGAAAGAGAGGTCACATACCGTCCAGAAAATATAAAAATCGCAAATAGACTAATGATTCTGTTTAAACCGTATAACTAAAGCAAAAAACCCAACCCTATTTTGCAACGTTTCGAAATAATTAGTAAAATACGAATCAAAATAAATTCCGAGAGCCCGGAACTCAAAAACACTAAGGATTTTTTTAATAGTTAGTCAAAATCTATGAGATAATTATAGTAAAGTATGAAATAGTCTTTTAATACACAATTTATACAAAAAGGATCTTACCGTAAAACGGGGTAAGTTTGATCAAATGAGACTTTTTTCAGTAACGTACGATAAGATGATTCTTCCAACAAAATCATCGAAACAAAAAACAAACCATATTCTAAATATCTTCAGCATCTACCGGCAACGATTATTTTGTCATTTAATGTACGTTTTATGAACAAAATTCAAATTGAAAATAATACAACTTTCATTCATCGTTCCAATCTGTTCAAACAATATATACAAGGGTATATTAATGAAATCAACCAACTTCAACCGAACTGATCACTTTTTTAGAAACCGTAAATATTTTTGTCCAATTATTTTTATTGCTAACTATTTTATTTCAGCTATTTTCCCGAAAAAGATCGATAAAAGTCGGCCGCTTCGAAAACAAAATTCCCTGTGCTTTCTTACGAGACGACATAATATTATGCCATAAAATCGCCTGCAGATATGCAATTTACACAACATTTGGAGCGTTATTTCTTTTTTCAATAGATATAGGGTAATTTGGGGAGAGATGCCGCACATTACCTAAAATCGATCCTGCATCGAAGTAAACCATTCAATATTTGATAAAATTATTTTTATAAATTGCGACAAGTTTTGAAAAGACTGCGAAATGGTTTTTTTCATGAAAAAAAATCATCAAATTTCCATGAACATTTTTAAAAAATAGGTCATTGCGGGAGAGATGCCGCACCATGGTCACAAACTGAAAAATGGTGGTGGTTTTAGCTATCATTGATGTTTTTGTGATTAGGGGTCTTCAGCTGAGTTTCATGAAGTTTGATTACACCTATAAATCGGTCAGCACCTTCATTTTTCTTAAGGGGGTAATACCATTTCGAGAAACATTGTTTTATTCAACATTTTAAAAATATTTTATTTTTGCAACCTTGTGTAACGGTTAAGTTGGAGTAACTTAATTAAGGGTACTGTTTATTTATATATTTGTACGAGCGATATATTGGTAGGGGTTTCTTAAAAGCAGTTTTTGGTTGTTTCTTCCAACAATGTATTTATATAACTTTGGTTTGTTCTTGAAAGATTCGTTTTAAAAAGCACCAATTCGTCGAAATTTTCATTTTTATCTCAAGATTAACATCACTAAAAATCAATGCTGTTACTAAAATTAGTGCCTGAAACTTTAGAGAATAAACCGAAGTATCTAATACTTAGATACATATCGCCCGTTCAAATATATAGATAAATAGACTCATATTCCTATATGCCACTGTGTTAGGTCCGTTAGTTTGTGGATATAGCTTATTAATAATCTATACCTGACGCAAATGATCATTTAATGACAATTATAGGTGAAAAAATACGTTTTAGCTACGTATCCTCCGCCATCGAGAGCGGCATCTCATCCGCAATTTTAATGCGGCATCTGTCCCAATTGTATAGGAGAGATGCCGCACGACGATATTTTCCTCTGAAATTATGGATGATAGTGCTCATGATCAGAATTCCTTCTAAAAGGTCCCAGCTACTCAACCGATACATGATTTACAAAAAAAAAAAAGAAAAAATTTAAAAAACGAAATTTTAATGTGGTACTGAAAAGCTTTTGGCACTCCGTGATGCAACTGGACGCACATAATCATTAATAAAATTTTTGTAAGATAATAATTATTATTATTTTACATCTCCAATGTTGTAATTCTTCAAAAGACAAACTTACAATATCATATTACCGTATAAAAGTGACCCTATATACGAGATATAGAAAGATCGACATCTCTCCCGAAATTACCCTATTTTGCTGATCAAAGTTACCCCGAAAACAACGAATGAAAATTTATAACAAATTTATTTTATTTTTATAGTAAAACGAAATAAATTGCTAAACAATTTGCACGTTTTCAATCTATTGGTACCAGTACTTGTTTTAAAAATGCAAACAGTTGCATCTACCTGCTTTGAAGAAAGTTTTTCGAAAAAATGTAGAAAAATTGATCAATGTTCCCCCGTTTTACGGTATGTCTTTTTGTTCACTGCGCGTTAAAATCTTTTTAGAGTTCTAAGTTTTTAAATTTTCTTTTGATTAGTCTATCATGCAGTATAAACTTTAGAATATAAATAACGATTAACTTTATGATATAAATTGGAGGAAATTAAATCATACCAATACTGAAACGCTAACTGAATTTTTAAGTAAATCGTAATCGAAATATTTAACAGAGTCATTCCTTCTGTTCAAAGTCCGGTCTCGGGGGGAAACACCCCGTTTCCCCTCTCCTCTCGGTAGCCCTGCCGATTACTGTAAGGACGTGGCCGGCGCCGTTATTGACATTTCAAAGTATAGAACTCTCGAAACGAGCACATTGAGGATAGATAGCTACTCCTAGCCTCCATTCATCAATTCTTTGTGCAATTTTGCTTGTTCTAGTCAATCACGGAGTGACAACAACGAATTGTACGGTCATCATGCTCATGCTAGTGCAGAAGAATCATTAACGTAACTAGAACATTAATTCTATATTTTATCATTACAGATTCTTGAGAGAAAATAAATTGAAATAGCGATTCATCCTTCATATTATTTAATTCTGGAAATCCGTTTTGGTAAACAATTATTCATTTAAAACTAAATTCGGTGAAACGAATTTAACGAAATGAACTTCGACGAAATGACAACCTCCAACAACATATTGAAGTTTTATTTTAGATTTAAAATAAATATTGTGACATTACTTGATAAAACATAAAATGAACTGTACCCAAAATCATCGAATCACGATTTTTGACAGATCTAGTTAATAAAATCAAGAAACTGTTTCAGCTCTCGTCGGTCTCCCCTACCTATTTTAACTGTGGTTCATCGAACATACTTCGTGAACAACACAATCACGATGCTCATGACGTCATATATGAGCTATGTTATAGCGATCTGCAACGAGGTATGACCGTCAAAAACTTATCAAAATCTCTAGAGCTTGCTAGTGGCATTGGAAACAGAGATAAAAATACAAATCATTCCTTTAGTCTAGAGATAGCAGCCAATTGAACTAGTGCTCGCGGACAAGTTCAATGCAATGTTTAGTATAGTATATAGAGTTCTGCTGCTCTCTGTTTTCAACTGGAATGCATTGGAAGCAGCTAAAATATTGGGAGTTTTTCCAACACCTTCGAAATCCCACTGGATATTGGGTTCATCGCTACTAAAAGAATTAGCTCTGGAAGGACATGAGGTACAATAATTTCCGCACTAATAATTGCATAACATCCAATTATTTCAGGTTACTGATATGAGTCCATTCAAACTTTCGGAACCACCGGCAAATTATCATCATGTTGAAATTAAAGTACAGATGGAGTTTTTCAACGGTGAATAATCAATTTCATTTTTATGACTTAGTAAATCATCCTTTTATATCATCCCAACAGATTTGCTTGATAATCTCTTCAAAAACCATGATAAAAATCCCGTTCAAAAGATGATTGAAATGTACAGAGCCATCAACAATGTGTCCAACAGCACACTCCGGTCTCCGGAAGTACAAGCATTGCTACGATCTAACCAGCAGTTCGACTTGGTGATTTTGGAAATTTTTCTTGATCACGCTTTGCTTGGATTCGCGGAGCACTTCAAATGTCCCATTATCGGAACGACCACTCATGGTGTACTGGACTGGATCAACTTACTGGTAGGAACACCTCAGCCCCTGTCCTACGTACCACATGTGCATCTTCATTTCACCGATCGTATGAACTATTGGCAACGGCTAGCGAACGTGCTTTTCAACCTTCTTGACAAGACTTTACTATCCATACTGGTCGATCCGGTGCAGGATCAGTTGTATCAAGAAGCATTCCCGAATGCTAAGAGGTCTCTAGATGAGCTGAGGAAGCATGCAGTGTCGTTGGTTTTGGTGAACAGTCACTTCAGTCTTAGTTTCCCGCGTCCATATGTTCCGAATATGATCGAAATCGGAGGGTTCCACGTGAACCGTAAAGCTAATCCTCTGCCATCGGTAGGATTTGATGAAAAGTGGATAGCGGCTAGCTTAATTCAAGATTTTCTTTTGTTTAGAATATCCGCAACTTTATTGATAACTCAACACATGGTGTGGTCTACTTCTCCTTAGGCACCAATCTCAAACCATCGAAAATAGAACAGGAGAAGCGGGATGCCATACTGAAGGCACTATCAAAACTAAAGCAAACCGTAATATGGAAGTGGGATGACGAATCTCTAGTGTTGGATAAAAATAAGTTCCTTCTGGCGAAATGGCTTCCCCAGGATGACATTTTGGCTCATCCGAACGTGAAACTATTCATAACCCACGGGGGACTGCTGAGTTGCACCGAATCAATTCACCATGGGAAGCCGGTAGTGGGAATTCCTATTTTCGCAGATCAACTTTTAAACATGGCCCGCGCGGAACTGGCCGGTTGGGGTGTTGGAGTTAGTTTTGGGAATCTCACCGAAGAATCTCTCAGTCTTGCACTGAACGAGGTGCTCAATAATGAAAAGTTAGAATACCTGAAGCGAGAATTCAATCATTGTTTCGAATTATTAACATCGTACTGCTTTCAGATACGCGAATAATGTGCAAACTATTTCCAAACGATTGCGTGATCAACCCTTGCTGCCAATGGATCTGGCCAAGTATTGGGTGAACTATGTCCTCCGACATGATGGTGCCGAGCACATTAAATCCTCTGCGCAATACCTCAACTTTATCGAATATAACAACCTTGACGTGTACTTCTCCATTGCGGCTTTGTGTGGACTGGTTCTAACTCTGACATTGAAGTTGATTTGCGTAGTTTTCATGTGTTTGAAAAGGAATCCGTCGCAGCTACGAAAGAAGAAAATGGACTAGGGTGGACGTTCCCTAATTTATTTTAGTTCCTTTATTTGTTTTATTTGTTGGTGAACTTGGTTCATGTCAACGTCACAATTCCAATCATCTCGACACGCAATGTTTCCCCTAATTATAGCATCATTTGCTATATGTATAATCATATATTTTTCTCCGGAGAACATTAATCACTCATTTTAAAAGATATCATAGAAATTTGAAAAACAAATTAATTAGTTTGTTTTAGGAAAAGACGTTTTTCTAAATATCGATTGGGTTATTTTGACATTGATTGAAAATTAAAAATATTAGAATAGTTATAGATTTGGCGTTTCGACTACGTCTCATCAGAATCAGCAACAAGCACTAGCGGATTGACGATAGTTACAAAAAATGAGACACAATTTCTGATCCTAAGCAAACCCCTAGTCAAGTGTGATATCCCGCAAGAAAAGAAGTTCTGATTAAACTTCTCAGAACTAAAGGGTGTTCCGAAGAATTTCTTAAACAAGAATGTGTGTAAATCAGTCAAACTTTCAATCAAATTATGTTTCTTTCGCATGTTCAATTGGGTCATTAAATGAGAAAAAATAATGTTTTTTTATTACATCATACATCGATAAAGCTAATTTTCGTGATCACAACAAAAAAAATTTCCAACTCAGGAAATGTGAAAATAAAATTTAAATTTAAAATAAAGAAATATGTTGACAGTCTTGATTTGACACTATCAGAAGCATTTGACATATTGAATTTCACGACAAATGATGCCCTGTCAGAAAAAATGAATACATGTTTTCCCGCAGGGTTATTTTAATTTGACATAAACTTCATTCAATGTATCTATGACAAGACGTGACAATAGGGGGGGCCGATTTTGTTCCAATTTTACGTCAGAGTGGTCCAGCTCCTGATTGGATGATTCTGATTTTTTGCACTCAGCGCAATGTTACTGCAGGGATAGCGAAATGATGTTTGGCAGTGTTGCTATATTTATAGGAAAAGATTGTCATTACTTTTGCCAAATAAAATTATTATCGTTTAAAAAATGACTAAATTGAACAGAAATTGTGCGGCAAAGTGAAACAAGTATTTATCATGCATTCACCGTACCCGTAGTATCTTAATATTTAAAAAAAATAAGACAGAAATCACATCATAATCTAAAATTTTTCAGAAAATGGTTTTATCAAACCTTACTAAGCACCTATGACATGTAAAAAACGATGCCCTTCATCGATATAGTGGATTCAAGATACAAAATATTGCCGGCAAAAAATAAATTAACTAGACTCAATTTTCATTAATAAAAATAGCAACACTGTTCGGAAGATTTCGGGAGGGTGAACATGTGCGAACAGAAGAAGGGAAATGCCAGAGTGAACGCGATTCGCGACGCGATGCGAAGCGATTTTTGACACATCGCGCGACGACGCGCGGACGAGCTCCGTTCATTTGATTCCTGCAAAATAATACAGTAGGGTGATGTGCCTATTATGGCAGTAGAGCCTATTGTTACCCTATTTCGTACCCCTTGGTTTCGAACCAAGCATATGAGATAATGACACTATCGATTTGGCTAAAGCAGGTGAGAAAAAATAAGCTCAAGTTATGTTCTTTATTTGTTGTGCACATATGTATTTAGAACTATCCTCTAAATCCAACTCTTAATTAAAACAAAATCACCTAATAGAAATATCTACTAATCCGCCTCACTCACGTAGTGAACCGCAACTGGATGCAACGGCGCTTAGCAAAATAAACACTTACGAGCCAGCATTTACCGCCTCATATCTCGTTATTCCAGCATAAATATACTAAACATTGCACTGATACATACCTTTATTTTAGCTGGAGAATCTTTTTACGATAATTTCACTTTAAAATCACTCGTCAAACACTAGAATAGGCCTAGTGTCATAATAGGATAAAACTAAATACGGGGGTTCCTATTATTGGCATGTTTTGCTGATACACTACCACAATCAAAACCAACTTTTTGTATCCATCATACAGAAAAGAATCACCAGTGCGGCCAAACCAAAACATGAACTTATAAATATAATGTAATGCAATTTCAGGTATAAGTAATCAATTACTTCAAGTTATTCAACTAATTGTTGATTGCAGATATTTTATTTTCATCTGCACATACAATTCGGATCGTGAGAAAGCAATGTGTGATGTGAAACTTGTCATTCCAGTTGCTAACCTTCGAATGGTTTTTTCTGCGTGCGCAATTCTGGGCGCTCTTCTACTAACAGCTGATGAGTTTCATTGATGTGCGTGATGTTTACGTTTGTTTTGATCGGCTGAAAAAAGCAGAATGATTCGTTTTACAAATCACACGTTGGCGTCCATGATCTGGATAGCTAGTTAGAATCGACGCAAATGGAATATGAGGCATTGCGTTTCAACTAAATTGTTTTTCGATGAGGTGGAAATTGGCACACCCATGAGGCGATAATTGGATCGTTGAGGTGGGAATAGATGCACAGAATGGAACATTTATTTTCATTTATGCTGAAAATTGAGGCAATTCTGCTAAATAAGCATTATATAGATGTTTAAGAAACAGTACACTGATACTTTATGCTGAGAAAGGTTATAGATAATATGGCTTCTTTTAAAGTTGTACAAAAAATAGTGCGACCCTCTCCCTAATGGTGCCAAAATAGGCTCATCACCCTATATGCCAGAGTGGAAGCGTCGCACAGTGGCGGATTTGCCTAAAAAAGTCGAAAATTGCATGGTAGTATTTTGGGTTCTAGTAAATACATTGTCCTTCAGATGGTGCTGCCGCATGCTATTTTAAGTGAAGCACTCCAAAATTTCCATATTTGAGGTGTTGACACATCCAAACAGTTTAAACCATCGCGTTTTGCTCATATTTTTTATCAAGCGCCCGAAATATTAGTATTTTTAAAGTGTAGCTAGATTTGGATAAAAGTGCCTGTTTCAAATGTGTAATAATGGAAAGTTATGCTGACAGTATGTACTTTATTTATATGTATTGATGTCAAAATATATTATTTTGTTTGTTTATAGAAAATGTCAATAACTTTCACGCATTTGTAGCAGACGATTTCAACAGACATTTTTGCTAAATTATTGAAATACTTTTTTTGTTCACATATGTCCTCTATGTTTCAAGGCAATTTGTGTTCCTTGAACGATTCTCCATTTGGAACATAATAGAATTCTTGCCCGAATTTGCCCATTTATGAGTAATCTTTGATTAAGTGGAGACGGAAATGGATTATAAGATTTTAAATTTGAAATTTGGACTCGTACTTTTAATTACTGCTGCACCTCCGATTGTCATAGCGAGTCGCACAATACTGCATTTTGACCAGGAAGAATTTTGTATTTAGTAACAATAATTTCATCGAGATTCATAAACATGTTCAAAAGTTATCAAAAGTGGAACGCAAAAGACGTAAATAATTTTGGTCGTTCATATTGAAATCCAACGAGGTCAACAGAAGTGATCGCCAAAGGTTCCAAATATCAAAAATTGATTAAACGTTACCGGGGATCTATGACCTTTGATCATGCAAAGCAAAACAAACCTGGAGGTGGAAAATATGACTGGATACTACAATACTGTGATTTTGCCAAAGAACTCACTTTGGCGTAAACAGTTGACAGTCATAGCATGTCAGCAAGCATTACAACAAAACGTGGTTGCTCAAAACTGTACCAGTAAGCAGTACTAGCATGTTCTGACCACAGTTTATAGAGAACAGTTGGTCGGTGTTTAGTCAGACCGGACTAAGTGACAAAATATTGATTTCGAGAAAAACGGGTTTAAAGTTTGAATCGTAGCACCCTCTACGTTATAATTGAAAATAATTGTTTGCAATAATTTTTGTTTATGGTTACATATTTCAAATCTGGCAAAAGTCGAATGTAGCTGAAAAAATTCTTTATCCGGTGTTATCGTTATCTCATTTTTTGATGTTTTGCGACTTAGTCCGGTCTGACTTAACACCGACCAGTTGCGCAAAGAGTTAAGTCAAAAAAAGTCTACCTATCGAGCATAATTGGAATCCATCTCTAATATCTCTGCAGCAAAGTTGGATTCTAATTTTGCTCAATAGGTAGACTCTTTTTGACTTCACTCTCTGGACACTCTTTGTATACCTTTCTACTAAGGTCTTTGGTTCTGACCAAGTATAACGCATGAATTTAAATGGAAATTTCATCGTAATAATGGACTTTGGACAAATCATCGGTCAAATTTAATTTAATTAAATAATGAATCTTAGTGAATTTCACTTATTTTCGTATTTTTTTCATATTCATTTTTAGTTACTGTAATTTGCATGCAAACTTGTTGTCAATTTTCGCTCCATGCATTTCGTCACAGAATCGGCTTATTTTCTGTAATTTCAAAAAAATACTATTTTTCGTTTTTTGAGAAATATGTGCATCCGACAGCAATTGAACAATAATCGTACAGAGAGTTTAAAAGTTTTGTAACTATGTTGCATAATATTTCAAAATACATAGTTTAAAATGACTAATAACATCAATTCTCATAACAGCTACATTATCTAGACACCCAAACATCTTAATGCGTGCAAATCAACAAATTCTATCATTTAACTACACACTATTTAAAATTCGATATATTATAAACGTCATTGGCATACACTGGAACCATTAAATCTTCATTCCTGAAAATTATCTTATATTTAGATTAAAATGTCGGCCATTTTGCATCCGCCATTTTGAATTTTGAAAATCTGACATCAAAATCGTAATCTGCGCCCCAGAAAATCGTGGTATGCACCTTTGCAGGTCAATCAAAACCATTTTCGACTTTTGGCCAGGTTTTTAGGGAAATCCGCCACTGTGCGTCGCGATGCGATGCGCCAAGCATTTTTTTGCGCGACCAACCGGTACGTGCACAGGTTTTTCGCGCGAAATGAGGCGATCAATTTCAAAATTTGATTTCACTATGACGGATGAGGATGTTTTTGTTTTTTAAATCGTTTCCTCTAGCTGACCGCATTTCAAAAGTCTACCCTTTGCGTCAACAAATGAAGCCTCGGCAAACAAGTGGCAATCTCAAGCCTCAAAACAAAGTGTTTGAGGACGTCGAGGTATTGGAAATCCCACCGTCGAGGTATTGGAAATCCCACCTAGTCAACGAGAAGCATTGCCGCTTCCCACCAAACGATATAAAAAGAACAACGAAAAAAACGCTCAAGCAGAACATCTTTTAGAGCTTGAGCAGATGAAGCTAGAACTGCTCGAAGAAAGCTTCATCTCGCGACAGGGATAAACATGAAGCATTCTTTGATAGCCTGCTACCCCATGTAAAGAAATTATATACCCCAGAGAACCTTCGGCTTTGAATTGTGCTACAATAGACAGGATTATATGTAGGCATTTGAATGTTTTGTAAGAAATCTTCCCCCTCGCTAATAACATCTCTATATCATTCCCTATCAATGATAACATTGTCCAACATACAGCTAGCTTTGGTAATATCTTTCATTTCTTTCAATTGGTTTCCATAGCAGTCTCCATTTAGCATTTATTGTCCCGAAAGCAGACTCGATGGATTTCTTTGCTTTTGAAAGTCTCGAGTTAAATTATTCTTCTGAAACAGTGATATCTCGTCGAGCAAATTGTCGCAAAACTTGTTTTAACAGCGGGTAAGCTTCATCAGTTAGGAAAACATATGGCATGAATATGTTTGTTCCGGGGAGATTACTATCTGGTGGAATACCTAGTTGTGCCGATTCCGTCAAGTACTACAAAAAAAACTTTTTGTAGTTGTGGAACATTGTCCCAGAGTGTGGTGGACATTGCACTCGATTATGCTTGCCACAACAATGGGGGAAGTTCCACAAAATCCAGAAATCTTGCGCTCTTTGGTTAAATAAATTTTGGGTTGTCTATGACATATGAATTGGCTAAAGCTTTATCCATAATGCAAGACATGTCTCCTTAACGATTTCAGCGGCCGTAGATCTTCCAGTGCGAAACGTGTAGGATAGTGCGTTGAACGAGAAACCTAGAAATATTACACTGTATTGATATTTAAATAAAAATATTTAATAATTCAATCCAAAAACAGTTTATGACATTTTGCTAATATGTTGCCACGATAGATCGTAGGGATTGTAGAATTTATTTGTGGTATTCAGATCGTTCCGAAATTCGTGGAGATATACTACGACGGGGAAGGTAGGGGTATAGCATTACCTTAGCGTGATTATAAGCTTATCTTGTGGTTCTTTTGGAGTTGTAATAACGTTGGTCCACTCTTTAGTAAGAACAACTTCAATATGGTTTAAATTGTGACGGCGACGGTGGTTGAGTGGTAAGCGTGACCGTAACTCATTCCAGTTGGCCTGGGTTCAATTCCAGCCGAGGTCGTTGAGATTTTTCTGAGGTGAAAAAATCTGTGGTCACGTCTTCCTTCGGAAGAGAAGTAAAGCCGTTGGTCCCCGGTCTATGACTTTGGTGGATCGATATCTAGTCCAGATAGTCAAGTCACCTCTCTGGCGTCGGTAAAGAAGAAGTGATCCAAATTCTATACTCTTACTAACAAAAATATCCCCCTCCTGTGATTTTTGTGGAGTGCGCTGTAGTATATACGGCCTCTAGCAAAAGCAAGTATATCGGACTAACCATTCCTTCCCTTTCCTTACGCGATCTACGTTCGGGCCTGGCCGGCGCCGGTATTGATCATACACACTTTAGGATTACCAGAAGTTGCACATTGAAAGATGTTTCGCTACTCCCCAGCATAATCATCTACTTATTCTCTGTGCAACTTCAGCTAGTCCAGATCAATAACGGAGTAGCAGCCAGGGGTGGTCGCACAAGCTCAAGCTTCAATATGGTTTAAATTGTAATCGATCGTTTCGATGCTCGTACAGGTATAGTTGCGACATTTGTTTGGATCATTTAGCACATATTGGTACAGGGTGATACTCCCCGTATCCTCCTCTTTTCCTATTGATCGGATGAATTTGAAAATCTTTATGGTTTCTGAAAAAGAAATCGCGTACGCCTTCGGATATGAAATATTTTTCGTCTGAGCCTATTTTCACAGAAACTTTTCAACTCGCAATCCGTTCGACCTCCGTTCGCGTATATATAATGTATATAGTTTTTTCATTTTGGGTGTTGTCTTGATAGGCCAGATGTAAACAATCGAAGTTTTCCTACACCCAAAATCCGACGGGCATGTTTCTATTACTTTTGGGTAAGATTCTATTGTCTTTTCGGTAACAGACCACGCAATTGCGCATTGCGGTATTAAACTCATATTCCCGCAAAGGTAGTAAACGGTGGAATGACGAATTTCGGTTGCTGTTCATGTATGCGTATCACACAATCAAACACTTTTTTAGTATGTGTCAACCTCGGCTCTGTTCGGATGTAGGATAATTCGGTCGTATGCTATGATAGTATTAGTACCGAGCTAAACCAACCGGAATCCTGGTGGATCTCTGACCAAATTCAGGCTGGAATCTGGCCCAATATTGGCAGAAACCAGCCAGAATTACGGATTTTTTACTGGGTAGGTTGGATAGTGGACTAAAAAGTTTAGTCGGTTTCCGGATCCGGCCTAGCTGCCAGATCCGGACCAGAGCCCAAATCCGGACCTCCCGGATCCAGACCAGTGCACAGATCCGAAATTCCGATCCAGTGCCCGGATCTGGACCAGTACCTGGAACCGGACCAGTACCCGGATCTAGCCCATCCCCTTTTCCCATTACCAAGTTCGGACCTGAAACAGACCCAGACCTGGTGCCTAAATTCAGACAAGTGTCTGGATCTGGACCCTCGGTTCAGATACGTGGATCCAAACCATAGGTCTTGCTTCCCATACATGACGGGAGGACTATTCATGTTTTGTGCAGTCGCTACCTTGCTGTTAACGTCCGTGATAGAAAAGAAATTTCAATTTAACACCGGCCGAAGTACCTCACCACTACAGGGTTACCAAAAATACAGAATAATCTGTATTTATACAGATTTGCCAGCCATTTTCAGACCAAGAATCTGTATATGCAGATATACAGATTTTTGCGTGTATGTGCAGATATATAGATTTTTGAGAAGTGATGTTACAAAACCTATTTTTAGAAAAAAAATTCAGTTTCAATAATACTACCTCTGTGTTTCTCTCAGCTCAGCCCTCTATCTTAGGCTGTGCACGCTGGCGAAGTCGACTTAAAAATGACTTTCACTGTGAGTCGTGTTTACAAACACCGCTTCACAGTTTAATGGCAGTGTTGGTAAACACGGTTCACAGTAAAAGTCATTATTTATGTCGACTTCGTCTGCGTGCACAGCCTAATTAAAATATATCCTTACTTTTGAGAGTGGTTGCTCATTCTGAAAGGTAAAGGTTTGTAATACACTCAGGTTAGCACCCAGCAAACGCCTGGCTGAAGTCTACTTCCAGAAATGTTAATTGTAATGCTCTGTGAGTTTGTAAATTCTCAATTTTTTGTCCGAAAATTCGACAGATACATTGGTTGACTTAATGTATATAACATTATATATCAACAAAAGTCATTAAATTATTTTTCCATTGTGCAAATCGGTAAAGTTGAAGTTTCTGGATGTAAAATATCAGAACGATTTGGAGTGTCTTTTACGAAAATGTAAACAGGTCCTTGCTTGACTGATTCAAGCCACAGAAATTAATATCTTCGATAGATTATCCAGCAAAAGGTTAAACGACTCAACTGATTCGATACAGATATCGACACAGATTTTTCGAAGAGTAAATACAGATGAAAAGATTTTTTAGGACAAAAATACAGATTTAACTTTGGCAACCCTGCACCACTATTCCGAGTCGTTTTTTCTGACTGTGCTTTGAAGCTAGCCGAGTGTGAGCCGATCTTCAAATACACCGAGGAAAAAGAACTTAAGAATTTCATAAGTTTCGACTTATGACCATGTACAATTTTGATTCCATTAGATGCTTATGCATTACATACACTGAAAAAAATCCAAACGTTAATTCTATTTGCTTCAAACCGCTTAAAATTCATATGAAGAAGAAATGCTATTGTTATCTCGCGCACACATATCTTCTATGTGTCAACTGTATAAACTATGTATGAACACACATAAGTTATATGTGCATATTGTTATAGAATGGGGTTTTATGTGCCCAATAGTTATGAAATGTGAATGTAAGATTAATATTTCTTGTAAATACACACATTAGGTTTATGTGCCAGCAAATAGTGTCTATATGCCTCCGTTAATTGCAAAAATCTATGTGTAAAATCAATAGGCATAACGTTTACTTTTTTTTGAGTGTAAGCATGTATATGAATTTCATAAGTTCGCCTTATAAAATTCATACATGTGTCCTAAGATTATTATAAAAATATTATTGTGAAAATGTCATAAGTCAAAAAAACATTGTTAGATTTAGTTTTGATATGGTGCTCTGCTTTAAAAAATGTAAGTATTTTTTTGTTAAATGATTATTGCCTCATTTTTTGTTAATATTGTACAGTATCTCTTCAATGTTGTGCAATAACAGAAGTTTCTATCGTAGGTTATTGGCCAATTCTGAGCCCACCTGGAACCATCTAGCTTCCTAATACGTAATCTTTTTCCAATTGGAGACTTTTGAATATAAGGGTAATTATAGTTATTTTTAAAAATTAAAAAAAGACATGAAAAAATGAATAAAAAATGTTTTCTTATTTATTATATCAGCCGCATAACATTCATGAAATTCACAAGAAATCTCTTTTATAATTTATATTTGAACACGATGATTAATATAAGCATACTTGTATGAAGATCATAAGAACGTCCTAGGAATTTCATAAGCATATCTTATGAAATCCGTAAGTGGCTAGATGGCTATTTTCTTCGCCAAATCATAAGACAAACTTATGATTTTCATATGAGATACTTGTGGCGCAAAGTCATTAGCGATTCTTATGGATTTCAATAGTTATTTTACGCCGGTGTACGGAATGTGTCGCGTAGAAAAAATCGAAACTCGTCTCTATCATCATTATGTTCGCTTTGCTCGATGCGCAATACAATGACAAGCGAAGTGCTACACACTTCCAGACAATTCGACGCGTTAATATTTATTGAATAAGAATTGATGAAACATGAGTGCGATGCAGTAGAGATTTGAATGTGTTGGTATTGCCGTTTGGGGAATTTTTTGTTGGGACCGTTTTAGCATGAAAAGTCTTGCTATTAGAGCATTTTTTTATTATTACCGTAAAGGTATTACGGCCGAGTTTTGGGTGTACTAGTAAACAAAGGTAGCAGTAATATGCCTGGGTCCGTGTCGTGTGAACATGCAATGTAAGCAGTACAAGTAATACTTAAAAGGAAATGCATTAAAAGCAGTCGAAATTTATGAAATGGAATCCCTTTTATATTTTTTCCTGCTACTTAACCCTCCGGCACTCGCCCCAAATTTTGTAATACTAGCACTCGCGCGTTGTACTTTGTACAACACAGAGCGTCTTTAGAATACTTCGTGATCCGTATCATTTGGAGCACTACTTTCTTCTGCAAACTTGGGCAGTAGATAATGGCCTTTCGGATGGGCGAATTAACATGATGGAATTTTACCGCCAGGTGGCGCTAGCGAGCTTTATTTTTTTCGATCTACTATATCTAAAGTGTCTGATTTTTCAGCAGATATGTGTCTGCAGCAATGTTGTTCTGGTGATCAAAGCCTACGAGGTGGTATGCGAAATAGTTTGATATTCTGCTACTACGTGGCGCTAGTGGCTATGCCATTTTTGGCCTACTGTATCTCGACTTCCTGATTTGTTAGCAGGAGGCTATCTTCGATATAGTTGCACAAGAGATAAATACCTACGAAGCGAAACACTGAATAGTTTGGGATTCTGCCACTAGGTAGCGCGAGTGAGCATGCATATTCATGATTTCTGAATCTCAAGTTTGCGACTATTTAGAAGTATGATTCATGTCATAAGTGAGCTATATTTTTTTTTTTTTTTTTTTTTATTTCGATTATAGAGGTTTTAACCTTAAGGTCATTCGCCTCTTCGGGTTTGAAAAATCTCTTGTGAAAAATTTCGAACCCTATGTGCGGGGTCGGGACTCGAACCCAGGTGCGCTGCGTACAAGGCAATCGATTTACCAACTACGCCACGCCCACCCCCAAGTGAGCTATACTATTTTCGAATCAAATCAGTACTTTGAAGAAATTGAAGAACAATTGTGCTTGTTTAGCATTTTTCAGTACTTAGGAAGGTTGTGCCATTATTTCTGTGCATGTTATAAGCAGCCCCTTTTACAGGTTACCACAATGAGTGGTTGATTGGTGTTACAGAAATGGTACACATGAGTTTCACGACTTCCAAATCTTAATTTCTTTGCGAACATATTCCAAAATTATAAATGAATAAATTTGTTTAGTTGAGTTAGAGGAACGTCATCTAACAATTTAGTGAACTTATTTTCGGAATATCATCGATTTATTCTTTCCCTTGGTGATATTCACCATTTTTGGTTTTAGTTCGAAGAAAAAATAGAACAACGACCTTCCAAAGAGACAGGAAACTGAGATACAGTGGATAGAAAAAAATTACATGCTCAAGTTCATTAGCGCCTCCTAGTGGAAGAATCCCATATTATTCGTTGTACAACCTTGAAGGTTTTAATCTCGTGAGCAACTTTGCCGAATGCACTTACTTGCTAGAAAATTGAGATACATTAGGTTGAACAACTGACAAGTTCACTAGGACCGCCTAACGGTAGTTTTCTAAAGCAGCCGTTTTACCACCTCATAAGTTATGATCTGCTTAGCAACTTCGTCGAAGATACTGACTATCTAAAAAATCTAGATCTTGAGATATAGTAAGCTGAAAAAATAACATGCTCACTGGCGTCACCTAGCGGCAGAATTTTATATTAAACTATTTTATCTTTCACTGACTAGCTCTTGATCTTCTGAACAAGGTTGCCGAAGGAAGTTACCCTCCACATGATCGAGATCACGAGATATATTGAACAGAATATTGTTTCATCAAACAATTTCAGATTGTATTGTTGCACTGGATGTATATCAGTGCACAAAAATGAGCGTATCTTGTCTAAAACATGATTTCTGAGGAATACATAGTGGTTTGGCATTGATAAATGTCCTTGCAACTAAATGATAACGAAAAATCCCAAAGTGTTGTACAAAGTACAACAGCGCGAGTGCTCGAGGGTCAAAGCAATGCGAATTGAACTGATATCAAATGCGTCAGACATAGTACATGAAAGTAAGAGGTTACACCTCCCACCGACTATATCGATCGATGGCGATCATATCAGTGGTTGGTGAGTTCGTGTATTTGGGCTCACTAATGTCCGCCAAATACCAACAGAGAAATTTGGAAACGTATTCTAGCAGGTGGACGTTGTTACTTTGGGCTTCGAAAAACCCTTCGATCGAAGAATGTGCGACACCGCATAAAGTCAACCTTCTACAAATCGCTCATTGGATCGGTTGTCCTCTGCGGTCAAGCAACCTGGAGTATACAGGTGGGAGACCAACGCGGTCTGAGTTTTTTCGAATGGACCGTGTTGAGAACGATCATATGCATGCATATGAAAATTGTTCGTTCAGCGAAATTTGGGCGGCTGCGGTGGACTGGGCTTGTCGTCAGAATGCTGAACAGCTCGGTAAAATGGTTCTAGAAACTAAACCGACAGCTACACGGAGAAGAGATCGGCCAAGATGAAGGAGGCCTGAGCAGTCTTTTTGCCCTGCGAGGCGACAAACAACCATGGACAGAGTGAACTGGAGACGACTTCTTGATACAGCAAAAGGCCTTAGACTGATTGGTATGTTAGGTATTTCAGTGAAAGTTTAGCAGCAAGTTTCCCAACATAAAAAACATCATTTTAGTGATAAATCATCGTAGAAATAATCATGGAAAATCAACTCTTCAAAAAAGTAGTAAGAGACTTGGTGTCTTCAGAAAAGTTGTTGGGAATTTCATTAAAACATCTTTATTGAAGATATAAAAGCTACATAGAGCTTGTAGTATATCGAGATATAAAATGATATTTACGAATTTATTCTTAAATCCATTTTTTTTCAATATTACATTAAGCTTCAGAGCACATAGATTGGATAATATGTTTATTTTATTGTTGATTCACAGAAGAAGAAATTGATTATATATAGTGATATCAGAGTAACTTGTTTTGAAGGTTCACTTTCGCAAATAGCCTAATATATCTCGATACCCTCAATATATGGAGTATTCATGTTGTTGTTGTTGTTTATTGAGGCTTTAATCTTGGAGGTCATTCGCCTGCAGGAGTATTCATGTCTTCAGCCACGTTATTTGTAATAAAACTCTCGAATACTTTTCTGAAGACACCAAGTTTTTCGAGACTAAATTTGTTTGAAGAATTAATGCAACCATCTTCACCAAATTATGTTATCAGATCATGTTTTACGTAGCAAATTTTTTCGAAAATTCTTAACCTTCAAAGCTGATGGTTTCGAAGCAATGTGATATTGACCATAAAAACTGTTTTCGAGCATTCTTTTTTTACCTTTCGCTTATATTAAAGTTCATAACTTAAGAACGATAAACCGGTTTAATGAAACGATTATATCGTGAAAAAACCGGGATAATCGTTTCATTAAACCGGTATATCGTAATAGGAATTTTATTATCGAGTTATTATGCGAAACTGTGCGAAAAAGTCGTGCAAAAACCGAATCTGGTGACACATATCTTTTAAACGTTTGCACTTTTCCGCTCATAAGTCAACCTACCTCATATGTATCATGGCATTTAAGACTTACATTATCGAAATAAAGGCAAAAATCCGAGAAAAGTTTGTTTTTCCCCAATAAACCTTAAAATCAGTTATTTGAAAATTACATCCGCATGAAGATGTACTACTGATTATCAAAGTTTGCTTAAATTGTATATGTTTACTAGTATTCAAGGCCTACTGACTGTTTCATAATTTAAGGTTATAGATGGTCGGTGTTAAGTCAGACCGGACTAAGTCGCAAAACATCAAAAAATGAGATAATGATAGCACTGGATAAAGAATATCGTCAGCTACCCAAATAACCACATGCATTATATTGAGCATTATTTTAACATCGATAATGTTCATTTGCTCTAAAACTACTTTCTTAAAACAGTGCTGCCATAACACAACATCCCAAATGTTTCAAGACATTGCCTCTTATGAGCAATGTAACAGGCATTATACATACCTTTAGAGCAACGGTTTAGTGTTTGGTCGCATTGCATTTACAAATGCTTTGACGCTCTACTACGCTACACTTGAAAAGCTATAATGCTTGAACTAAAAGTTATGAAACATTCTAATCAAAAAATATCAACCTGAAACAACATGGAGAGTAGTGTGGCAAACGGGCAATTTTCTACGAATGGGGCAAAAATATCGGAGCACTGTACCGCCTATAGCTTTTGACCAATTCTATTTCCGTTGAGGAATACATGAAATTAAACAACACGAGTATGCATTCCTATAATTTGCAACTCAGATGAAGCATATCATAGAGAAACCACTAAATGCTCATAATTTCATCTGCACAATTTGATGTCAATATTAACCATGTTTCGGAATCTCTACTAAAAACTGATCTCTGCTTCGTTTGTTGATGTTTATATTTCGCGATCCGAGAGCCGCACGATTAATACTAATCTACTCAAAAAATGACAAATGTTTGCACCTCTCCTTCTATACCGACGTGTCATCACTGAAAAAAATCCAAACGTTAATTCTATTTGCTTCAAACCGCTTAAAATTCATATGAAGAAGAAATGCTATTGTTATCACGCGCACACATACCTTCTATGTGTCAACTGTATAAACTATGTATGCACACACATAAGTTATATGTGCATATTGTTATAGAATGGGGTTTTATGTGGCTAATAGTTATGAAATGTGAATGTAAGATTAATATTTCTTGTAAATACACACATTAGGTTTATGTGCCAGCAAATAGTGTCTATATGCCTCCGTTAATTGCAAAAATCTATGTGTAAAATCAATAGGCATTACGTTTACTTTTTTTTGAGTGATTGCATTAACAAAGGCTATATAATGTAAAACGTTATTCATGTATTGCAAATATCATTCCGTCGGCAACTATCCTCCACAGATAAGAGTGCTAACGGCCTACCTCGTATGAAGCTGATGTCAGATGATCATGGTTCGGATCCCATAAAATTAATTTAAAAAATCTGAAGGAATTGGAATTTTGTGGTGATGTTAATGTTGTATCTGACTAATAAGAAGACGTGGAAAATGGGAAAACGTTCATTTTTCCATTTTCATTATTTTCATTTTGGCATTATATCAGCTTTTTGTTGTGTTATATAACATCGATCTGTCAAAACGAAACAAACATTATTGCAGCATCTAGTAATGCTTTTAATAGACTAAAGCTTTATAAGAGCGTTACTAATGTAAGATAAATGCTTTCTTTGACAGCTCTTACATCAGTCGCTTAATCGCCCTTTTCCACTTTATGAAAGCATTGGTGTTGCATTTACAGCAATGAAGCATTTTATCGCATTCTGCGAACGACTCATTTAAGACTGTTAACTTTACATCATTTGAAGCGTCGTGGTTACTTGGGTACCTTCGAATTTGGCAGATTTGAAATATGTAACAAGAAACAAGAATTAAAGCAAAAAATTAATTTCCAATCATAATGTAAAGGATGCTGCGAATCAAACTTTAAACTCGTTTTTCTCAAAATCAATATTTTGTCACTTAGTCCGGTCTGACTTACCACCGACCAGATAATGTTGGGGTTAACAAACAATTCATTTGAATTACCAATGTTATATGCCAAAAATGTGTCCGTCTTACCCACCCTGTCCCTATCCATAGTTCAGTTACAATAATCGGAGAGGAATGAAAACCTGCATTGGAATGGAAGTGCAATTGGCTCGTTTGACGTTTTCGGTAGTGTCACTGGATATTGAGCTCTTGGCAATCAGTCTCACGAACACTAATGCAGTTTCTTGGTTGAAAACAATCGCATTTGCTTATGCCTTCTTTGTTTATTATTTTCCACCAACTTTTGAAGTAATGTTTGGGGCATGTGCCGTGTACGTACATGGACCGTAGAAAAGCCTATTGAAGACGAATGCGGCTGAATATGATTTCATTCAATGAATTTGAATATTTTGCGACAAACATATGATTAGGGCTTAAAAGCCGACTGATAAAATTTATTTTGAGGGGAAATTCCGGACGAACCGTTTATCGTCCAGTACAGTCGTTGATAGCCAATAATAGAGAAAAGTTTCCTCTTTTATTGACTGCTATGCCCGTGCTTTGGTAATCAGAGAAACCTCTCTAGAATTTCTCCTCAAAGTGAATTTTGACATTTAGCTTTCGAGCTTTGTAACTCTGATGTCAGCTTTAATTTTGTAGAATTTGGTAGTTGTCTTGTAAGGGGATTGAAATAAGTTTTGAATTTCTTTGAAGAGTTTGTTAAATTCAAACTACTGATTTTCTGATATTGATTTTGTAATGGGCTCGTATGCTTCTTTTTGATTATCATTTTTTAGTTGTCAATTACTGCTTCTAGTTTCATTATCGTATCATGCCCTTTAATGGCATCAATATACCTTAGTTCCTCCAAATAAATTAATTTCACCAAGATATCTGAGAAAGGTTTCAAAAGTTTTTGATTTTTATATCCCCAAGACACTAAATATGGTTGTTGTATATTACGCGAAATAGTATAATTAGGTTTTATAAAATTCCAATAACTTGTGCGCTAATGACAATGGTTCGTATATAAATTTGATAACAATTTTTTGGAATCTAAACTTGAATGGAATAACTATGGCAAAAGTCATGAAAATAATCCAAAGTAGTTTAATATCTAATATTTTACCGAATACCTCACCTGAGCGTAATTCCCAATCCCCCTTTAATCGCCTATAGGCATTGGTACCATTCCCACTATTTTTTGCATGGTTAAAGCTGTACGTCTGTTTATTGGTTATGTTTACTGTTCGGATATAAAATCTCACGTGTTTGGACTAAGATAAAAATCAACTGGTCATGTAATACTTAAATTTATTTCACCAGACAGCAAGTTCGTCTTTCTTTGAGATTATATTATAAAGTATGAGAATATTTCTGAGATGGATGTCTTCACGCTTCTGTCAAAGTATATTATTTACCAGAAGGAGGTATTTAAAATAAAACTGACTTGTACTATACTTTGCAAATCATGTTACGAGTCTATAATATTACAGAAATACAACATAAATAAATAAGCCAGCATTTAATAAAAATTTCAAGTCTGGTAATACGTCAATTATTAAAATAAGAGCTATTTTCCGTACTATTTCACGTTTTCGAATCGGAGATCATTTCTACGCATCAAGTCAATGTTTTGACTACTCTGAGGACATCCTGCTCTAAAGCCTGTCCACGGAATACGTCTTTATACTAGACCTAGTACTGTTTCGCTTAACTAAATAACCCTAACCGCCCACGGTCTCATTCTCTTTCTAACTTACTATGATAAATGCATGCAGTATAATATTCCAAATAAATACTAAAACAAAAAAAAACGGCATTTGATTTTTACCCTTCGTGGTACGAGCTTTGCATCAAAGGCAACCCCCCCGTTACTGATCCGGCGGTACCAGTCGCACTGTCCCCGGAGGGAGTAACCGCCTGGTTGTTGGTGCTGTTGTTGTTGCTGTTGCTGTTGTAGTTCCCATTGCTGAAGGAACTATTAGACTCACTAGCCACGCTAAGGATACTTCCGCTGCTGCTCTGTTTCCGGCTTATCGGTGGCTGGGCAAGCGATTGAGTGCTATTCTTTGGTAAGATTTGATTTTGCTGATTAAGGTCAGCTTCACTAGTCAGCGATGATACCGAGATGGTTCCGGCTGAATGATCCATTCTCCGACTTCGTCCCGAACCGTGATGATGATGGTGATGATGATGCCGATGCGGGTCCTTGGGAGGACGTTTGGATTCACGGCTAGAGTATCCGGTGCCGGGACTGCTGGCAGCAGTGGTGTTCCCGTCTCCGAACTCCAGGTTACTTTCTATGCTTTTTCGCGGTAAACTAAAGTTTTTGTAGGACTGAGGATTAGATTGATGGTGATGCTGATGCGATTGGGATTGTGGGTTTTCTTGCATGGAGTGTATGCTCTTATTGCTGCGGCTTGTTCCAACATTGTGGTAAAAGCTTCGATTGCTTTGAGTTTCGAACTGCTCGCCTTCCTCGAGTTTGCTGCTATTGGAACGATCCAACGAGTTGTGATGTTGATGGTGGGGACGGGAGTAATGCTGCTGGGGAGTTTGTTGGGAAGTTTGCTGTTGACTCGTTCGTAGAATTTTTTCTCGTTCGAGAGAGTGATGGTGCTTGCGAGGTTGGTGGGACTGAGTCGGTTGGGTCGGTAGTTGTTCCCGTGGATCGATTTGATGGTGACGACTAAGCGAATTATGACTGGATGACGACGAAGGCGTAACGGCGTTTAGTGTGCCTTGAGAGGACATTCGTTGATTATTAACACTTAAGACGGATCCTTTTCGATTAAAACATGGATCGGATTGTTCATCTGAAAAAAAACGAAACTCATCAGTAGTTCTGCAACTCAAGACTGGCTCGTCAGATAACGTACTTCTTTTTTGTGCTTGGTACCAAATTTTCAGTCGATGCCCAATTTCTGGGAATGTTGGACGACGTACGGCTTGCTCGTGCCAACATTCCACCATCAGTGAATACACTGCACTTGGACAAGCCTCCGGACAAGGAAGCAATTGCCTGGCTCGAACCATATTGATCACCTCCTGATTACTGTAACCATAGTACGGCTGCAGTCCATAGCTGTAGATCTCCCACAGAACCACTCCGTAAGACCAAACATCACTCTCGGTTGTAAACTTACCGTATAGAATGGATTCGGATGGCATCCAGCGTACGGGTAGCAGCGACTTGGATTGAACACTGAAATACAAGAAGTTAAAGTTAGTAGCGCCTTACAAATTTTTGGGTAGCCCTACCGATAGTAATCTGAACTGTAAATGTCACGGGACAGACCGAAATCGGATATCTTCACGGTTAGATGATCACCAACTAAACAGTTTCTAGCAGCTAAATCTCTATGAACGTAATGATGGCTAGCCAAATATTCCATGCCATCGCAGATTTGCTGAGAAATCAGCAAAAATTGAAGCTGCGTCAACTGTTTACCTTCGTTGGGTGAGTTCGCAATTAGAAATTCATGCAGATCACCTTGAGCCATGTATTCAAAAAGCATACAGAGAGGTTCCTCTTTGAGCACCACCCCCAAGATACACACAATATTGTCATGTTTGAGATCGGAGATCAGTTCGATTTCTCGCTTGAAATCAGCTTGCGTCTTTGCGCTCGCATTCTCTTTCAGCGCCTTGACGGCAACGAAAATCTTGCCCCCATCCTTCTGTGTCAGTTCGCCTTTGTAAACCTTTCCGAAGGCACCTTCTCCAAGTTCTTCCACGAATCGCACGTCCTGTAGGGTATGGTGCGGAACCCGCGCGATCCCATTATTACGGGATTGAGAAGACCCTTGCTGTCCTGGTTGACCGCTAATTAACCCTTGAATGCCGCCATTTTCTGAATTTCTATGAATAGTACCGGCTGCGTTCTGATTCGCTATCAGGGACGTCATTTCAATTGGTGAGTTGTGACGGGAGTTTCCGTAAATGTTTTTATCCACGTTCGGCAGATTAATCTGAAATTATTCAAATATGTTTCAAACTTTTACGGACATACACTCATATCACACTTACATTCTGTATATTTGATACACCGTGCTTTTTGAACTTCTTACAGCAGACGACTGAGATAGATATGATAATTGTTGCAACAAAGACCACAAAACCAACGATTAGGTAAATCCACATTCGGTCCGAACACTTTTGAATTTGGCAGAATTCAATTGTTTTTTTGAGATCCACATAGCACCACGGTGCCACCTGATCGCCGCCAGGGTTCCTGAAAATCACAATAGGTATCAAATCAAAAATCATCTCAGAATATAATAATCCTACCGGCAGTAGTTATGACCAGCAAGTTCGGGATAGTTTGAAATCTCCCTCATCAGCTTGGACCAACGCATACAAGGTTTCCCAAGGTTCGATCTATCCAATATTCCTCTGTAGGTAGTGCCAGATTCCCAATAACAATCGTCATCTCGAACGATGTCCATTTCGATTCCTAATCTCATACATTCCCTATCACCGGAACTTCCAAGACCACCAATGCCGTTCAGAATAGTCCCATCGATCGAGTACTGTGTCGGCAGATCGTCACACTCTTCCAGTGGTAGCTTCTGTCCAATCGTCGGATGTCTCTTCGCAATGGCATACTCCTTCTGACATAATTCATTCTCCAGCAGCTCACAATCATTTCGGCAAATTCGTCTCAAGTTCTCCGTATTCCTCGTAGGAGGGTAATTCTTCTTACTATTAACATTGGCCGAGTAGGAAGAGTAATATCCATCATCGCTTCCGTAGGTATTTTGCTGCAGAAAACGCCCAGTCTTCTCTTTGATTTGATCTGTCGACCTTCGTCGCCTTGAGCCTTCTTCCAAAGCATTCTCCGTAACGATTTCTCCTCTGAAATCATCACTGCTAAAAGTAGGCGTAACTCCACCGCTGAAATACACCTTTAGTTTCTCGGTTGTAGTCATCACAGTGGAACTAGTAACCGTCTTCTGACCCGCCTTCCGGTTATTCTTTTTCTCGTGCGATTTGAACTTGGACCTTCCGTAAGCATTGCCACGTCGAGCGGTTTCCGCTGCTGCCTTATTAGCAAAATACTGATGATTCGTCATTTCCGGTGTACGACACACCGGCAGGATACTGTAGCACAAACTTGGCAAAGCATAACCACGACAGTTGGCGTTCATATCTTTAGACTCCTTGATGACGCCATAGGCAGCTTTGAGGCGTTCCTCGAGCACCTCCATCGTAATGTCCGGCGTGATAAAGACGGTCTGATTTTTGAGATACTCCTCACAGGTAGTCCCTGTGTACACCTGGCACACGCCCAGTTCGATCCGTTCATCGTCATCACGGTACAGCAGCTTTTCATTCTTTTTTCGGCGGTGAAACTTGGCCGCTGCCAGCGATGATTGAGTTAGCCTGGAATTGTAAAGTGATCTCATTGGAGTTATCTATGACCTGTGGGTATTACATATGGGGTTACGATTAAATGCATGCTTCTAGCGGTAGTGATATGACAGCATTATTTTGAATAAGTTTCAAGATGCTCGATTTGTGCACAAGACATTTTCACAAATATATCAAAAAAGATAATGGAAACAATGTGGAACATTGTATCAAAAGTCTTTCGCTGTACGCACTAGAGGCTCTACAGAGAGCCACGCGAGGGAATCTGCCCCCATTCAGCCAAAAGGTGACTCACCAGATGGATACATTTTGACAAGAAGGCGTGCTCGCCCTTTACCATCCAACTGGAGCCGCCCATGTCTGCACGGGGCTTACATATATAATGTTTTATTTAATGGTTTAAAGTCTGCTTCACTTAGAAGTTGGTCGGTTTATTTAATCTGTTTCCGTGATTTTAGTGGTTGATTTTGGAATGATTTGACAACGATTTGTTTGGAACATAACCTGTTTCAGTGGTTAAAGGGTACACCTCGGGAATTTGATCACGGAATTCGGACCGGACCAGTTTTTGACTATGGACATTTTTTGTCGCTATCTCATCGTACAGTCAAAATAATACTTCTTGCTTCCAAAAATACAAGCCACTAAAAATACAAGAGAAACGCCAACGCAGATTGGACTGGATACATGGAAAAAACACTGTTCCCAAAATTGTTAATAGGGTGCCATACATTCTGAAACAATCATGTTTTACGTTACGATAACAGGACCATAAACAAATATCATATGTTTTATAATTATGTTCAATTTACCTGCGTAACGCATTTATAAGAAGAAATATTTGTTTTCATTTTGTGATCTTTGGTCTCGGTTTCCGCCATGTCATTACCAGATCGATTTTCTCTACGTGAACTAGTACACAACTTTAAGAACATTATTCATAAAACCAAAGATTGACTCATGATGTTATCCATAGATTTAGGAACATTAGTTCGCAAAATCTAAACAATATGAATAATTTCTGGTGAACTATTTCGCAAAACTCGGAGTTTTATTCATTCATTCTTCGTGAACTAATTTATTATTCCTAATATATTAGTCATGATACAACATCCGTGCTCGAGAAATAGCTCGCAAAATCATCAAATATTGTTCATGTATTCGACTGGCCATTCGCGCACGTTAAATAGCTCATAAAATCATGATACATTCATAGATTCGTAAACTTGTTCATGATTCCTAGTACATGTGATATTTAGAAGATATTACTAATCATTTTCAATTCTTGCAACATGGTCATGAAATTTTCACGTGAACTAGTCACAAAATTTGAAGTATTATTCGTAGAATCATTTTTGTCAGTTTCATTTCTGCTCTCAGCACCAAAAATATAAGATATAGATGGACTTAAGAGTTCGGCAAGTTTTCAGGGGGTATCAAGAATCGAGAGATATTGGTATTCATCCACAGAGAACAGACATATAATCTGGGACAAACTTTTCCGAAAACCTATGTAAACATTTAAATGAAAATACACTCAGGTTTTTTATGCGGGGGATACAGGCCGCATAAATGAAAACCGCGTAAATGAAAGCCGCGTAAATTTCAAAATCCGCGTAAATGAAAACCGCGTAAATTTCAAAATCCGCGTAAAAAATCGAGTAAAAAAATACCGCGCCAAAAAAAACCGCGTGAAAAACCTGAGTGTACGTTGAAAATCACCATCGCACACAGGTTTGCATGCATGTATCGCCATTGTATTCAAGTTTGCATGCAAGACCCGTATGCTGCCGTTATACGCATAACTGTCCCATCTGAATAGAAAACCCCACACAACATGGGACAGTTATGTTTATAGCGGCAGTAGGTTTGCTAGTAGCAAGTTGCTATTTGCCGGTGGCATTATAAAAACAACAGCTTTAGGTTTGTTCCAGTACACGGAAGTCACTCCGGAGTAAATAGGAGCAAAAAGTTCTTGCTCCTTTTTACTCCGGTTTGTTACCAGAAGAAGAAAAAAGAGAAGAAGAGAGTACAGGAACGATTTTCTCCGGAGTACTTCCAGTTTCTCTTGGTACTGGAACTAGGGTGACCATACGTCCTGGTTTCCCAGGATATGTCCTGGTTTTGCATTGACTGTCCTGGTGTCCTGGGAAGTCGAGGAAAATGCTTGATTTGTCCTGGTTTTTCTCCTGTAAGCCTAATATATTTCTATTTATTCAGTCTACGCTTTTCACTATGCTCCAGATCGCAGTTACGACCGACCGCAACCATAACTGCAACTTATACTCATCCTCCATCGGAATGCGATAAACAAAACTTAATAAGTCGAATCTCCCAATTGTACCTTCCGATGTTTTTTTAATCTCTCAAGAGTGCCTCGTCAATATGGATGAAACAATGTTTACCAGCGCTTCTTCTCGGCTTAAATCGCCTTTCAATCCGGGACCCGAAGAATTGTCTTTGGTACCTCTGAAAAGACACATCGGCGTTTGGGTGCTTCTGCTTCTACTTGAGTCCTCTTGCGAGTGGCTTTTTTCGTGTTACTGGGAATTCGTTTCATAAACAGAAAAATATCAACTATCGTGGAAAATTTCATTGAACGCTCTCTCGAGCTGGGGATCATGAAATTACTACGGGGTCGATACCAGTACCTAATCAGTCGCTCTGCTTGTTAACAGTGCAGTGAATGAAACGAACGTTTCTACCTACAGTCTGCAGTCTATATGAACCGTGCCAGTACTATAAACAAGCAAAGCAATCGAATAATAAAATTCATCCCAAGACAATTTGAACAATAAAGCAACGTTACTTCCATCGGTGCAATATCGATCAATCATTTCAAGATGTTTGAAACTCAACAGCAAATTTGCAAATGCAGTTTAGACTAACGGAAGTCGTCGTCATACACCACACTCGTTACTGTTAACGTTTAAAATTTGGCCATAACGGAAAGTTACGCTATGGAAGACAACATGCAATATGTCGTTGAGCATGATAATGTTAGGACCAAGATACCCGTTTATATTGACAATGATAAGATTGATATGCGTCTGCACGATCTACACCTGGGTACTATTAATAAATTTGTTACAACCATCATGTCGGAATACGTAAGATGGAATCCTTTAAGGTTGAAACCTGGAGAAAAATTTTCTAGGTATTTCCAATGGTGTTTGTTTCGTGAGAATGCGAGTGTCGGAACCTATTCCTTCATATCTGAACTTTCAATTCAAAGCAAAACGCGTGACCAAATATCAAATCACGCTGTGCACGCATGAAGGACAGACCCCTGCGTGCCCTACGTTGTTACACAAGAAGACACACTACGAGAAACCATGCACACAAACCTCTAACGAAGCAATATCAACTGCAAGCATCACACAGCCCTTTATCAACATTAACTAAACCAGAAAGCACCGGAGTTGCAGCTCAGGCACCAACGAATACTGGAACAAGAGAACCTACGCACAGCGTGTCCGACCATTGGATGCGCCTACTAATTCCCAAACAACTGATAGCACCACCGATAATAAAGTAAATTACAATTCAAACCAGGTAATCGTGAAAACCCATACAACATTAACAGCGAGTATAGCATGAACGAAAACGATAAACAGAGAGAAAGCGGACTAAGTGATCCACAAGCAACAAGAGGCAATGAAATAAATAGATCTTCAACAAGAAATAAGATCTTTACGCAAAGTAACAAATCGCGTACACAAGATCTGATGGATATACAATAAAATTCGATATATTTATTTTCATTTACACATTGATAATATTAAAAGATCCACGGCTCAGATAATGCATTGAGGCGTATCAAATAAATGAAATAGCTAAAGGACTATTAACATGCCGTCACGCTTGGACGCTGAATAGCGACTAACCGCCGAGTCTAGCATCCTACATAACAGGGAGTATGGAATGTCGCGCTCAAACCAGTGCTGCGAAATTTCAAAATCAGTTTCTGCTTGTATTTACCAAGACTAAAATTCAGATTCAGCGCCTCCCTGATTCATTAACTTTCCAACTGACTGAAACTTCATGCAGAATGTAATGCTTGGAAATATAAATTCCAAAGCATTTATTTGTTTTTATGTGGACAGTTTGAAGGCAGAAGCTGACGTCTTCTACATTTTCGAGCATAAGTGAACTGCATCATCTATATCTGGTGCACTTATGCTCAATAATCCCTCTCATAGGTAGAACGGAAACAAAATTCAGTTTGCTTCTGAAACCGAACATGTCCGAACCTGAATACGCTGTGTCGGGAGAACGAATGACGAGGGAAACGAACCAAACATTTCATTAATCGCGACGGGCATGAATTGACTTTTGTTTTCTTTCAAGTTCACGCAGAGATGTCAATTTTTTCAAGCTCTGGCCCAAATTGATATTATTTACACCAAGCTATCCACCAGTTTTCATATAACAATCGATTAAACGGAGAAATTTTTAGTAACAACGATAGGTTTTGCAGCTCTCAAATCGAGAGATAATGGTTGTCATTGTCGTGTTTTTAGTACTGAAAACTCCTCGTCGGTCGTGCACGGACCATCTCAGCATGAAACGTTTGTTGATGGTGGTGTAGCAAGAACTGCCTTTGTTGTCTTAGTGATCGAATTCCGACGAAAGACTTTCTGGCAGAGCTCTTCCTCCCAGACTCCCAGAACTTTTTTACTGACGAAGCTCTGCCTACCAGACCCCAGAACTTTTAACCTGCCGAAAACATGCGGAAAAGGCAATGTCGATTGAGAGGTAGCGGGGGAAGCAGTACCCTTTCGACTGTCCTGGTTTTTAACTTGTCTGATATGGTCACCCTAACTGGAACAGACCTTTTATTTCTTACACACATTGAAAACTTTAGTTGTATGTCAGTTATCTATGCTTTAACCTTAGAGTGCTTATATTGCCTCACTGTCCCCTACAGTAACCATTACAGTACCAGGTTATTATTTTCTGAATTTTTTTTATTCTGCTCTCATTTCGTCAATTTTCAACTGATTTGCTTGGAACCAGCTTTAAAAGATCTGGAATTTAGTCCAGTTTCTGTGTTCATATTGTCGTACGAATCCATTGACCCGTTCCGGAATTATTCAGAATCCCCGTGTGGTATTTCCGGCATACAAGCGGGGCGTCGGACGAGTTTAGAAGAACCACAAAACAGAGAAAATCATCATCATGTCATTTGAAAGGGGATTGTCAGTAAAAGACTGAAATTCATTATTGATGCAATTTCAAAACCTAAGATGGCGGAATCCGGTTAACACACAACAGCGAAAACAAACCATCACCAATATGGGTGTCATTTGGAAGTGGGTGGTCAGTAGAAGACAGTAGCAAAGAAGGTTAGAAGGCTTCTGGTTAGACGTGTGCGCTGCCGCCTATTATTATTGTTAACTTTATTCAGAGATTCTCTGCTTTATTGCTACGCCGATTATTTACGAAATTTAATACAGTAATGTTTCGATTATATCACTATGCGTTTATATCAATACTCGTTTATATCACCCTCGATTATATCACGGTTTTGTCTCGATTATATCACGCTTTTTGAAAAACGGAAAAGGCTTACTACATTTTGATCCAGTTAAGCCACATGTTGTGTCCTAGCACTTTTAATATTTTTTTACAATTAATTTGCTTATTTGCATGTAGGGTAATGAGCCTACTAGTGGGTTTCGGACTATTTCGTTAAGGGTTTATGTATGATGAGGTCGGTCAAAAAGTCGAACTTTTTATTCTTTTATCTTAAAGTATAAATTCTTAAGAAAGTATCTTAAATTTTTATAGAGGTCTAAGCAGTAAAAGCAAATTTATAGTACTGTTCATCTTATTCGTGGGACGGAGAACTTTAAAAGTGAATAATCTCGAAATCATGTTTTACCAACAACGTTGTAATGATTGTCAAAATATCTTTCGACCGATTCCAATTTTTGTTTCAAATTCTTCGTAACTCATTTGCCGTGTCCTAAAGCGGGTAACTGGTGTACCGGTTAAAAAAAATAGACTTCTTCTTTATTCGCTTAATTGTTAGTTGTCCCCAGGAAAATCTAACAAAATAACGAGAAAAACAAAATACGCAAGATAGGTATGCCGAGATATGCATTTTTTTCTTGAATTGATGTGCAAACTTTTCTTTTGGAAGGACAACATCAAGAATTGGAGATGTGACTATTTTATGAATGTTGATACAACGAGGAATTAATCGTAGTCTCTTTGAATACATTGATTTTAATAGTCAAGATATTTGCCAAAAACTTTAAAGTGCCAGATTCCTTCAAGTTTAGTTTTGGGTAGTTCAACAATTTTAAGAAAATGTATGGGATACGTAAAGTGAAGTTGTGTGGGGAATACCATTTGACCCAATGCGTTGAACAAAGATGGCAGACTTTACTTTCGATCTATTTCTCGGATCTTTATAAAAATTTGGGAAATCATTCTCAAGGATTTGTACTTTCAGATAAAGTAATTTCATGAAAAATGATTAGTTAACCCCTTAATAAAAATATGCTTAGTTGCTAAATTAGACAGCATCTTCTCACAAACTGAGTTTTATTGGATTCTGAGATGATTATGACTTTCATTGGTTTAGTTTTCGATAAAAATACACTGGAAAAAAATTCAGTTTTGACAAGGAAGTTTTTTTCAAATAACTTTTTTTTCTTAAAAGTGCCCAACTTGAATTTTTGACAGTAGGTAGGGAATATAATTATCTATCTTGGAACAAAATTTCATCCAAATCAAAAATGTTTTTTTTGTAAATCGACTTTAAATTTTTAAAATCGATTTTTTTCAGTGTAGGAGTCAATGAAGAATTTTTTCAATATTTTTATTCAAAATTTGACTAATTTTGTGAAAACCACTCCTACAATTTTTTTTGTAGGATTTGTCATTTTTAGACAATAGTCATTTGAAAAAAATTGGTAAAAAAGTTTGACCCTTTTCAAAAGACAGTCTAGATCATTTTCGGAAAAACAAAATATGCAAAGTGGCTTTTTGGTGACAAAGTCTTCATGTACAGAAAGTTTCATTAGAATCTGAGAGGGTGCTGCAAACTCTGAATACGATTTGGCGCGAAATTCGTCATGATGCAAACATCCCTTTTATTAGCTTGTTTTGCATTTGTGCTTGTTAATAATCAATTCTGTATCTTTACCAGTGAACAATAACATTGAAAGTAACAACGTAATGCGTGTGTGACCTGAAAAATAAGGCTATATTGATGTGTAGATGGTGCACATAGTGTTCGCGTCATGTCGCATTTTCAATGTCGGTGGTCGTGTCTTGTACACAACCCTCTATTTATTTTTAGTTCCGCCAGCCATTCAGTCCTCGGCACAGAGAAACTCCTTGACTGGAGGGCTCCTGTTTTCAGTCGCCTTTTAAGACATGGGCGCAGGCGTGCAGGAAAGCTGCGGATAAATTTGAGTTGCTTCAACCCGCCAGATGCCATCTAGCCTTTAGGCGGGATTGGTTCGGAGAAATATAATAGACAGTTATCTACATTCCACAGCCACAGCCAATCAGAGCTTAAAACTTTATCTAGCTTTCACTACAAATGGTAAACCTGTGTTGGTCGAAACACATTCTCTAAATCCAGAATGGAACTGGTAGTTTTATTTTTATTCATAAATGTTTGTAGTCTTCATGGTAAAAATTCCATTGTTGACGTCTTGACGGCACAAATTTCGGAATAACACGGGAAATGTTCCAATTAAAACAATTTAATTTGATCCTTAATTTATTCAAAAAAATGAGTTTGAGTTGTGTTCGTAGAACTTTACATGAAATCCGGTCTTTTTTGGGGTCGATGATTTAGGCTTTTTGCTAATATACTGTTCCACTTATTTTTGTCCATTATGTGATCACATCGACGTGAAGTTTATATATATATATATATATATATATATATATATATATATATATATATATATATATATATATATATATATATATATATATATATATATATATGTATGTATATATATATATATATATATATATATATATATATATATATATATATATATATATATATATATATATATATATATATATATATATATATATATATATATATATATATATATATATATATATATATATATATATATATATATATATATATATATATATATATATATATATATATATATATATATATATATATATATATATATATATATATATATAGTTCAGTGTTATCACGCTCACAAATTAAATCGCTCCTCTCTTGCAAAAGTTTCATCCTGGATTTTCGCTTTCAAGTGTCATCCAAATGATTTTTATTTAAGAACCATTTCTCTGGAATCTTCCCAAGTGTATAACTTACAAACTATTGTTGTAATTGAGCTTGGCTCCTTGTGTCTTATGTCTATATAAAAAGTCTAGACAGCTTTTTAATGCAGGCAATTGGATTATGGTATATCCATCCATCCAGCGAGTGCGATTATCGTCAGAAATACCGCTTGTTTGTATTTCCCTCGATGATATTACTACCGAGCATCTGCTGGTAATTTAGTTTATAAACAGCAATCAAGTCATTCTTTTCCATACTGATTCTGTTGCATCAGATATGTTCCTGCACTTTGTGACTATACCAGAAAGAAATGGTCAAAATCGGTATCTTTGTATGCTGGTTCTTCAAGCGATTGGAATTATCAGATATCACTACCGTTGCACTCAAGTGTACCGCTAATAATATTTGTCATAACCCACAAGCATGCCGTTATCAAGAAATACCCTAGAGAGCTTCATTTAATCATAAATACTGATTATCCTCTATAATTTACCCATTGCTTGCCGCCACATCCAGCACATTGGTTGTCTCCCCTAACGTTACCGGTCGATGTAAACAAAACACTGCTGCCACAATACAAACGACTGCTAACATAATAACTATCGCTCCGAGCGTCTGCCAGAGTCGTTCCTCTCCACTTTGGTGGCCACCTTTCTTCGCTAGCGCACGCACCCTCCGCAGGGTTCTTTCACACCACACAGCGAAGATTTTTTATTACTCTTTTGCTGCCATAAAACAAAAAGAACTTTCCGAAGTTCCTCCCACTCCTACTTTAATAATGCTGCGATTGTATCGTTTTTTCTAAAATTTTTTATTATGTTCATTCACTTATACACCTACACACAGTTTGATAGTGGTGCCACCGATGCCGCAGCTACCTAAACAAACTCACACGAGATGAGAAACATGGGTTGCATGCCTAATCGTACCAAATGATTGTGGCCAGTATGCACCAGTGTGTCGAGTTAAACGGCTCATTCACGATATGATTAATCGTCCGACCAGTCGTTCGATTTACGAAAATCACAGATCCAGTATAATCGTATTAGACGCTAAGTAAACTAAATAGTTTCAGAGATATACAATTCGATTCTTTGCAGACTAGAAAAAAATGCGAGGAACAAGTATGGCAGTGCAAAAGTCGTACTTTCTAAGTCTAAGTATAATATTAAGTCAATCAAATGCCTACTTTAATTATTTTCAATGATTTACATATGACGTTAATTACAGTAAGAGCAACTGAAGTATTATCCAAATATTTTCATTGATTATTTCCAACACAGGTATTTGCTTACCCCTCGAAAAATGTTTAGTAATTGTATTAAATTCAACACAAGGCGCCATCTGTTTTTAAACAAATATTTACATGATATGAAAACAAAAATCTAAAACGATCACATGGTGGATACGAGCCACAGTCCACAAGGCAAGACTCAGGAGACGGCTGCTGCTGCTATTCCGATGTCACCACCCCCTGTGATGCAACACTCGCACTACCATGCCGCAGCGCACTTCCATACTACGCTCCCACCAACACCACCATGAGATGGGTCGTTCCTCCTTTTGCTACTCTCGAAAATGAATGAAAACTGTTCAATTTTCACCAGAGAAAAACCCACTATTTTTCACGATAAGTGACACTTTACACCTGACATCAATCGTCATACACATTGTTTACACATTAGTGACACCATTTTTACAGCAAAATGCATCTTTTTCCTTTCAGAAACACTCTTTTCGATAGTGCTTTTGTTTATCGCTGCAGAGGAGTAACGAACTGAATGAAAATTGACAATCGACTCACTGAATCGGACAAACCATGAATGGGAGAGACTCGGCTCGGGTTGCTCCCTCATACAGTGGCCAAAGAACGCGATGGAATGAAGCTATTCCAATGATTAAGAGAAGGATAGAAATGGTACACAGAAGAGAGATATTGCCGGTATTTGTACTGTGGCAGTGGCAGCGAGACTGTGTGAATATATTTCAGAGTGTAGGTTGGTATACTGTGGTAGTTCGGTGCGTTTAGGTGATGGCGAATGTGAAATAGATTATTTTCGTTCTTTATTCAAATCGCATTTTACTATTAGCACGCCTGCTAAAATTTAAATAAATGTAAAAGAAATGTAAAAGGAATGTGAAATAATAAGGCTTTCGATAACAAAATAAAAAAAGTGTGCGGAGAAAGCCCTTTATATGTTTAGATGTAGCAATCTAACACGGATCGTCGTTTGATGAAAAAATAACAAAAAGACTATGTGGTTAGATCATTTGGCAATTCCAATATTAAAACAAAAAAGAATTAAAAGCATCGTATACAATCTTGCTAATTTCCTTTTTACTATTCTTTATTCATGTTACGAAGGATAAGAACTTTATTCTAAGATTTTCAACAAAATTTTCGTTAATGAGAATATGGATAGATAAACTATAATTCAACACGTACGTCAGCTATTTCGTTTGCCTCCCGTACTAGGAAAAGCATATTTTGTTTGTCGTTTACAGAAGATTTTAAGGATCCTCTGAGTACGTTGAGCCATTTAGTTTCAAACTTCTATTTGCAGTAGGGTTCGTAGTACCGATCCTTTTTGGTGAGAACCTGTATCCCTCAGTAACGGTAGTACCGGTAAAATACCGGCACTGGACTATTTTTATCAAAAAAAAAAAAAAAAATAAAACCCCAGAGTGCAATCAAATGTTCAAAAATAAGTTTTTATATGCATAAGTCTACCAGGTGCATAAGCTTAAATCCGCTGTTTTTGGTAAAAAACGGATTTTATTTATATAGAACGCAAAAAAAAAAAATATTCAAAGTATTTGCCTTCGCTAGTTATACATTTTTCCCATCTCTCGGTATTTTTTTATTGTTCCTTTTTTTGACCTTTCGAGAAAAACTACTCGTCATGCCGGACGTCTTCGTACCATACGAAGTTCTGTTCTCCAAGCGCGTGGCCCATCGATGAAAACATGATAATCGGAAGGGGCAAGGTCTGGTGAACTAGCGGGATGAGGTGGCACCTCTCAGTTTAGTGTCTCCAAGTAGTTTTGGACCATTTTTGATTTGTGTGATGTGGGCTTCTCATGTCCATGTTCATAACCTGGCCTTTTTAATGCAAATCACGGCGCAATTTGATTAGTTATTGGTGGTAGCGGTAAACATTGACAGTTTCAGTTTTTTTGTTTTATTAAATTTGTTTGAATTTTTTTTCTTATTTTTTTTTATTTTCCGATAACGCATTGTCACTATAGGCCTCCACAAGCATTCGATGCGATTAGACAGACGATTTCTTCAAATTAATGCAGAAAATTAGAGCTTCTCGTATATGCTCTTTTTGTGACACAAACTGAGACCTGATTACGCAAGGGAAAATGTAAATTGAAATCATTGATGATGTGCAATGAATAATGTAAACAGGTGTCGAGCTCACACAAAAAAGTATAACGTTTCTATAGTAGCTAAATATGCTCAATAACGCCATCTAATAGCAAACAAAGGATTTAAGCATATAGACCTGGTACCTTCTAATCTCACCCAGAGCAAAAGCAAAAAATTAATCTGTTATAGGTATTAATAAACCAAGCAATCAGTTTCTGCTGATTTGTTGCTTATCCACTGTACAAACAGTACAGTATCGTTCCTCCGGCTGAGCAGTGAACTCAGAGAAGTGAAATGTACTACCTGTAGTACGAGAATCACCATTGCGACTGACTTTAAGCAAATTTGTATTAGACCAAATGTGCGCTTTGTGGAACAGTGCTTAACGGAAGTGGCTACATCGTGGGCGTAATGTTGTACTGCCAACGTTCATACACGTTAAACCAAAGCTGGAAGTGTCATTGTGAAGAAGTTCATGCAACACTACATCAAATACAATAACATTTGAGCCAACAATGTCGTGTACCTGGATGATGATGAAATCAAGATACTAAAGGAATCGTATCGAAATAAGGAGAATTGACTATAGTTAGTTAAAGAAACTTTTCCCATGTATTTTCAACAGTTCATGTTGGGAGAATCCAGATGACGAAAGATATTCCTTCTTACCTACCCTTGTATGCAAATCCCCTCTATTGAAACAACGCTGATCACAAACTCAGGTCAGATCCCTACTCGGATCGACGTAAGGTACTAAGTCAGGATATTAAAAAAAAAAAAAACAAATAGATTGTCATTTTATTCATGCTAATTCAAAATACATGAATGATAGTTGTATTTATTTTCGAATAAGTAATTAAAATATTCAGTTACGAACAACGGAAGTTACATTCGTTAATCTTCTAATGTCACATTTCCAGTCTATGTTTGAAACTGAATGTACTGAAAGGCTAGATTTATTATATTGCTCATCAAGAGCTTTGCGTAGTACCGGTTCTTATATTTATTCAGTATTGGTACTTCGGTACCAAGAATGGGTCGGCATTCCCGAGATTTTCGGTATCAGCGCTACCGGTTCCACAACCCTATTACTACATACCGATTTCCTGTACCCATTTAAAGCGGAATGGTGTCCCAGAAGTAATCTTTCGTGCTGAGCTAGCATAAATAGAGATAAATCATTATCAGTCATCGCTTTTAGTGCTATAAAACTATCGTAGCCCGTAGACTTCAGTAAACGTCGAACAGCATTTGGAATAGGACCGTGCACCGCGAGCACTTCCCATAGAGACCAATCGGGTTCCTAATAATATACAACGATTGTCATCATACGAGCAAACAGGAATTCTGCTACTTACCATTTACAAACGCCCCTCAAAAAAGTAAATTAAATTTATAATGTTTAGCATAAGATTTTACAGTTGTTTCGAGCTGTTTTTTTCCTACACTGCAAATTAATGTAACTTACAGAACGGGTTAAACATGTGCTGCGCGAGGGGTTTATGTTTTTTTAAAAATTTCAATAAATGTTACACGTTAACTAGTTTTTATATAAATAATCGGATAATTCGAAGTAATTCTGCTATAAACACGAAGTAATCGCAAGTAATTCAGTGTAATCAAGCATGTATTTAGTAGTTTTGTAATTAATCGTGATTTATATTATTGATACAACAATCATTATAAATACGAAGTAAACAAGCTATTTTTTTACGAGTGACATATAATCAATGCTGTTGGAAAGCCCTTGGTAAATACTTTTAGTACTTTGTAAGTCACATATTTTTGCTGAAGCTCTTTCGTGGGAATCGAGTACTGATACACAACCATGCACTGCTGGGCCCCATGAAAAACTGATTCAGACATCACTTTGCTGAAAGTTTAATAACTTCTTTTGACAAAGTTAGATTGACTAGCAGTCTTCGGCAAAGTTGTAGACAATTAAATTATCTTTTTTCTTTTCACTTGCAGTGATAATATGATGCATATAGTGCCACCTAGCGGTGAAAATGAAAACTAGTTGGTTTTCTCCGCGTAAATTGTTGAAAAATACAAAAATCAGATACGTTGGTCCGGTAGCTAGACTTGTCCGATTTGCTTCAAATTTGCTGTTCAAATCGACTTAGGAGTGGGCCGATGGATTCATTGTTTTTCTGGGCAGTCTAATGTACCCCTTTCCGAATATTGATCCCCATGATGTACTCCTTTCTGAAAATTGCTTACCCTGCTCCTTTCTGAAAATCATTATCCTGTCAGAAAAAAAGATTTTAAGATGGACGAAAACTATAGTTTTCCAATAAGAAACTAGTTCTTGAGCACTCTCAGTAAACATTTCAATTCTTGACAGATACATATCCGACGGGAATTTTCGGATAACAAGTTACAATTTGTCCCGCATAACAACTGAGAAGATTTTTTGAAGACATCATACATATATCCAAAACTAACGGTTAGGGCGTCAACAGTTTTGTCTTTCTACACAAAGATAGAATCATCTAATCAATTTGCGAGTCTGCGTGGAAGATAAGTAGAAAAGAGATATACGATAATTAGTCTAATGTATACATATTTGGTAGAGTATCACACTATTTCGTTAATTACTAGCCCTACAGTCGATGAATTGCGTATCTATCGTAATCCACATCCATTTCAATAAACAATACGACAAGAACTCGAAAATTGTCAAACAGTCTAATATCCAAGCTATCATTTGATGCTATTTATTGATGGTTTTTTTCTCTGATTGCTAAAAATATTTAACGGCTCTTTAACGTTTGTATGTGTGGCTATGCCAATTGCCACAGAATGTAAGATTATTTGAAGTTTTGATGCAAATCTAACATAAAAAAATTACCATGAACCTAGAAATTTTTGTGACGTTTTTAAGCATTAGTCTGCCATGCTAGAGTTCGATAAGTTATATAACGATAGCAAGCGTGTTGCTCTGTCACTAAGATATGTCACAAATACTACAAATCATTATTAGTAACATTTCGCAGGCTTCGAAACACGATACTTACCACATTGTGTGATATAATTCAAGTTGAAAAGATGCCTCTCTTCTTTCAGACAACATCCAATGACAGAAGAAGCAATGATTGACAAACACAGATGAAAAACGGTTTGTCCCATTTTCATATTGGTAAGCAACGCCGCCCACGCTGAAAACAATCCTAAATTTAGTCAACGGGGAGTCTAATTCATACTATCATTTCGTTTTATTGGATTTTTTTACTGCCCCTAGCATTCATTCAGCTCCGGATGAGCGGTGTTAGATGATAATAATAAAACCTGTTGCCCATACCGAGAGCGCGGGACTTGAGCGCATAAGCAAGAGTGAAACGCTGTGACACTGACAATAACCAATTATCCGGCACACTAATCAGCGCAAAACGACAACATTAAGCAGCTATTATGATATTACATCCCAGTGGTTCCCTTGTGTCAGAGGCAAGGGAGCTATCGTAAATGTTACCACACTACAGGGTGAGGAAAAATCATTCGTATTTTTAGTGTGGTGATCAAATTTGTCAAATTCGCAAATGCATTGAGCTTTATATTCAAAGAAATTGACCAGTATGTAACGCGAAAATATTGAAAATGCCCTATCAAACTAATTACAATGCTATGAAACGGTATAATGAGCTGGGAAATTTGGCCGATCGTTCAGGAACAGGAACTCTCTGAACCAAATAATATTTCGTAGAAGAATCAATCCAGATTTTAGACAGCCAATCCGAAGTGAGTACGAACCTTCTTCCTAGGGTATTTAGGGTTGCATTTCTACAAATTCTCGAAGAAACACTAAACGCTAGATCAGGCTAGAACGCTAGAAGGCCAGTCCGACAAATGCCTTGTGGTACTACTATATCGGTTCAGGAACTAACGTCCTATGTTAATATTTTCCCTAAGCGATTGAAGGTCTGTGTAAAAGTCAATAGAGAACATTCCGAGACATTCCGGTAAATATTCAATACTATGTTAGTAAACATAAATACAACTAACAAGCTTTAAATAAGGTATTGGCACTTAATTCAACAACCAAAAAATTTTTTTTTCTGAAATAAATAATATTCAATCACTGAAGATATAACAAACATTTATCACTGATATGCCTGTATAGCCAAATATTATTTTTTATTAGTTATGGAATTTTCGTGTCGACTTCATCTCATCAGAATCCGACACTAACTGAGTGACAGGATTAAACTAGCGCCAGATGTGGTTTTATACAATTTTGGAGGTATTTGCGAATTTAATATTACACCGTAGATGACAAAGAAAACTTTTTTAGTCGTTCGAACTCTGAGAAAACTATAACTAATGTAGGTTTGAATGCGTGTTTGATACAGTGGTCGATGAGCTCTCATCGACCACTGTATCGAACACGATCACCACTTTGATTTCGATAACACTACTATAATCGATCGCACCATTCATACACACACTCTACCATTCCTAGAAATGTGTCACATAAACGTCCAATACCGTAAATAAGAGTGTAGATCTCGACGGGCTCAATACAGCGTATGCAGCAGTTCTTCACAATCTTTTACCCACAAACCATAGCCAAAGACAATAATACATAAAAAAACAAATGGCACCAAAAAACTTTCCAAATCCATTTTATCCGACAGATTGTTTCCAAAAGAACCTCAGGAGAGATATAATTTATTTTGTAAGCTAGTGATTTTTATACAAAAATTCAATTTTAAATCTATTATAACTATTTTAGGATGAAAAAGGATACGAACTATATTATTGTAAGTAACCTTTTGTGTTCGATGTTTAAAGTTAAGTTAATGCATGTTACAATGTTACCCATAGTTTCCCCTGAAGATGGCGCATACAGTGCAGAAACGTCGGATAAATAAAAACGAAGTTCAAAAATAGTGAATGACTGCTTAGCCGAAATAAATCCAACAGGAAATGTAAAACACTCGCGTTATAACGAAGCGAAAAGCCGAGTACAATGCACCCTTATTCATCTTACCATTAGAGCTAATGCGTTGAATAGAGATGGCAGACACTGCACTAACTAATGTGTTCAAATGGGTGAGATAAATAGAGATGTTAAGAACACTCACCATACCAAAATATGCTGCTTTCCATATACATTTGGACAACAATATCATTCAAGAACTATACAGATTATGGTGACATGCATATTTTAGATCTAGCGATGCATAAAATATTAGGCGGAGAATTTTTTTTCTTCCCCTTAACATTTCAATTCTATCGATTGATGAAGTTTTATTTTTTTTTGTTACACGCCATCTTCTGAAGGAGCTTCGTTGACACTAAATGGACTGTCGCTTTATCCAATTGAGCTATCGCCGCAATATTGTAAGACGAGGATTTTTGATCATGTTAAACTACAGGTTTTTGGAGCTGCGTAAACAGATATACGTATAACAAAGACCACCAGAGCAATATTAACCTATGATGCAAAAGTACAACGTAGTATACAAATCTCCAATATAGGATACGTGAAAGATATTGGAAATGGTAACTAAATACGTATGGTAGTATAATAGTTGAATTGTAATGATGAAACGTATCAGTAGTATTCCCTATATGGTGAGTATTATATGAATAGTTAGGAAATGGTTCCAAAGTTTTCTGGAATGGTATTTATTTATACGGGAAACTCTTTTTATCACAAGGCAAAAGCTTCAGAAACAATAAGAAGACAGAATGAACAAGTTTTGTGGAAAAATAATGTCTTCAATCAAAGTTGCTCTGGACCGCGTCTCTGATGCGTTTTAAAGGAACTCTTTCGATCGTGCTAAACCCTAGATTTTTTTCACAAAATCTATGATTATATTACATCATTATTGAGTAGAATTATCTGAGGAATCTGAAAATGATAGAACTTTGAATGAAAAATTGGTTGGAAACAAACTTAATTTTCTTCGTTTTATTTATATTACGATCATTTTGTACGGTGTTACGTATCGGTTTGTAACGTTTACTTGTGGTGGTGGGGCCACACTGTACTCACCAGCTATTAGGGTCGTTTCACGGTTGTCTCCTGGAGAAATTCACACTGGGCGGACTTTTCTTCCCACACTATGGTCACTGAGCGAATCGTAATATCAAGCGGAAACAAGTACCTAAAGGAATGCACTGTAAACAAAATGGACGACACAACTTGTATATACAGACCAAACACTATTTTATTAATTTTTAAATTTCAAGCAAAAGCCAGAATGGCTACAAAAAACAAAATAATTTTACTTGCACTTTTATTCCGCAAAAAAACCTTCTTTCGATACCGTTGCGGCCTTGATGACGTTGGTCGACTTGCAGCTGGCTGGATGCGGGGCGGGCTTCGATGTTGATGCAGGAACTGACGGACGATGGCGACGGGGGACTCCAGATGAAGCAGCAACTCGGCCTATTTGTAGCGGAGGCCTGCGTTTCACTATTGGGCCCGGAGAGTGGTACTGCGCGCACTTTTCACACACGAGTGTCTCACTATCAATCGAGCGGGATTTTTAACGTTTATCGGTCGAGTGGACCCTACCCTACCGGTACTTGGGTAAAGGCGTCCACAATGGCGTTTTTGGCTTGCCAATCACTGACCGTTTTCTGCACTCGCGTCGGACGTCGTTAATACACAAAAAAACCGGTAAACACACTGATCCCACTCGACTGACCGGACAGAACCTTAACGTTCGTGTGGTGGTTCTGAACGGCGAAAACAAGATCCCACGGATCTGCTTATCACTGCACTTTTTTACGTTGGAAACGCGCGGTCACTTAATAACGGTGACAATCGCTGCTGCTGGTCTTCACTCCTCCGGGCCGATGAACTATTAGCGAGCGCATTACTTTTTCGCGGTAGATTTTATCCTTGCCCTGTCCGTTTTCCAAAATATACCCACCGCGCCTCCTCGCATCCCACCCCGCATTTGATGACGGTGATGATGAGATGACAGGACGATGACGGTTGACATTTACAAAAATTTTATCGTTTTGGTTGGTGTCACGAAATATTTTTAGTACAAAAGCTATCAAGAATATTTAATGTGCGGTACTTGTTTCCTTGATTATTTTTTAAATATTGAACAATTATAACAAAAAAATATAATAACAAAATGAATAATAAACAAGCAAAATAAATAACAAATATAAATAAATAAATAAATAAATAAATAAGCACATAAATATATAAATAAATAAATAAGTAAATAAATCTCTGAACAAATAAATAACGAAACCTACATTTGACACCAACCTGGGCTATTAAGCAGAACTTAAACGTAACTCAAACATGCAAGCACGGAGTAGTAATGGTTTGACGTTTAAATTCTACTTAGACATTTACGAACAATAATTTCAAAGTATAAACAAAGAACAGGCGTCGTCAAATACACGGGATAGACCGTACACTGTTATTTATTTATACGACAAAAAAAATAACAATATTTACAAATATATACAAGCTGGGCTCAGTGACCAAAGCGACGATATTGTGACCTAAGAAATCACAGGTCACAATTTTCCCCGACTCGGGTAAAAAAAAACCCAAATGGTTTTTTTTTTGAATGAATGCCGACTTCAAACGCGACTACTTCTTCCCGAGTGCCAGTTTTAATTCCGTGGAATGATTTTTCCAAAGGCCAGAGGAATCTGTCCCACGAAATTACGTGACTCTGAGGAAGTGAGCCTGTCCGTTTTTAGTCTCGCGCACTCACCGATGTATCTGTCACAATCAGGAACGATTCAATCCATCCATCAATCCCAAAACAACTGTGAAAGTTTCACTGTCGAAATTGCCTATAATGCGTCAGAATAAAAGCCGTTGCTGCATTGGCTGAGTAGAATTATTGATCGGATACGCTTCAAATTGCGGAAAATTACCAGAAAGAAATCAGACGGAATTTGACATTTCTTTCTGCTACCATTACCGTCACAAGGGCTATCCTTGGACGAAACATCTAACACTACCGCTTACATACCGCACACACTCACTCAGAATTCAATTTGCTAGCCTTTCATTCCTCTTCATTTACACTCACATTCATACCATAAATAACACTAAACACTAACTTTTAATTATGCTAGGGGCCCCTAAATTTAAATTTGTGCTTTACCGGACTCTTTTTCAAGAGTCGGAAAGACTATTGCTTTTGTGAAATGGTTAACTCATTGCGAACTTCTTTTACTCTCTCGACATGCGAGAGAAAACTAGCTGAAGTTACGCAGAATTAACCAATTCACACTTTGAGTGTAAAGTCGACTTAAAACTGGCGGCGGGCAAACGTAACCCCGTCGTAACCCAGCACAACCCTGTCGTCAGATTGTCTATTATCCGATCTGTCACAGCTACTCATACTCAGCTGACTAATGTTGATTGTTTATGTAGTGATGAAAAAAAAGGATGATTCGTGATGTGGGTAAGTATTTTTGTTGCTAATTATGTTTTTTTTGTTTTATTTTAGATATAACGTCGAAGTTTGCACCGTTTTTTTGAGATCGGTGGAGGATTCAGGAGGACGGATAGTTGGCTGACACTGTGCTGGGCAGCTGTGTGTGTTTTTTTTCGTGTGTTTATTTTATTTGTTTTGGTTTTGTAAATAAAGTGTAATCGATGGTGCTTTTTTTATAATTCATTCCGCGGTGGAGCGGAGAACTAGCTAACCGGGTTTCAAATGAACAGCTGGCCAAATACCCAAACTTTTGCCGTTCAAATCCTCCAGTTCATAGGAAGACGATCCGATTTTCGCCTTGACACGACATGGAAGGAATTGTTGGCCGTATTTGGCATTATAGTTCTGTGCTGCACTAGACGGTTTCATGTTTCTGCGGTATATCAGCTGTCCCTCTACGAAAGCTTGTGCAAACTTGCGGTGCCGTAAATTATAGCGCTGTTGGGAAGCGTTGTGAGCTTTCGCCAGATTTTTGCGGACAAGGTCGTAGATTCGCTCAAACATTTTCGATCGTCGTTCTTCCATCTCTTCCGAAGTCAGCTTTACATCGAGACGGGTGAGTAAATGATCGGTGCCAACTTCAGAGTACTCGTGACCGTGACTAATGAAGTATGGTGTGAATCCAGTCGACGAGTGAACACTGGTATTCAAAACCATCTCGATCTCCGACACACGAGTGTCCCAAAGGCGTTGGTCCTCCCTCACGTATGTCCTGATAGCCGCATTGATTGTTCGGTTGACTCTTTCGACCGGGTTCGCCTGTGAGTGATATCGTGAGTTGAGCCAGTGGGCAACTTTGAAACGATCCAACAGCTCCTTGAACTCTTTGGAAATGAAACTGCTTCCGTTGTCAGTGATTATCACTTCAGGAACCGAGTTTCTCAGGAACCATTGGTCTTTCAAAATCGCACACATGGGGGCACTACTGACATTCCTCACAGGCTGAACCATTACCCATTTCGAAAAGTAGTCACAAACTACCAAAATGTGCTGACTACCGCGACGAGTGCGGGGGAGAGGGCCAATGAAATCCGCTGATACGATCTGCCAAGGGCGGGTGGCAATTTTCATGTTTCCCATGGCAGGTGCAACAGGGACGGAAGAAGCTTTGACTTCCTTGCACATTCCACACTGTTGAACGTACCGCCGTATTTCAACTGCCATCTTAGGCCAGTAGAATCTTTGACGGATCCGTGCAAGGGTTTTGTCATAGCCTGGATGTAAGCAATCGTCGTGGTACTGTCGAAGAATATTTGGAACTTCGGTGGGCGGGGGAATCATTTTCCACTCGAAGCGAGTATCACAGGGATTATCGTTCACGGTGATAAACTTAAAGAGTTTACCATCGTCGATCTTGAAGTCTACAAAATCATCGGGCCGGCGGGCCACTTTGTCGGACATTGACGCGTACCACGACGATTCTTGAACAGCTGCGATGCTTCGCGAGAGGGCGTCCGGAACCACGTTCTCCTTGCCCTTGCGATGCTTGACGGTCATATCGAATTGCTGCAGATTCAACGCCCATCGGCTGCATCGTGACCCGACCTTCCATTTTGTACTGAGTATATGGGTCAGCGCGGAAGAATCGGTTATTAGGGTGAAATGGTAACCCTCAATATACCCACGGAATGCATCGATGGCGAGAATGGCTGCAAGCGCTTCCTTTTCTGCGGCATGGTAGTTCTTCTGGGGCGTTGTCAGTTTATGGGAGTAGAATGAAATGACCCGCTCTACCCCATCCTGTTCTTGTGTGAGAACCCCAGCTACCGCCACGTCACTAGCATCCGTTTGGATACAGAACTCCTTGCTGAAATCAGGACTGCCCAAGACTGGTGAAGATATCAGCCGCTCTTTGATTTCGCAAAATGCCTGTTCGGCGTCATCGTTCCAACGGATGGTTTTCGTTTTGCTTTGCAGAAGGTTTGTGAGTGCAGCGGTCACCCCGCTAAAGTCTAAGATGAAGCGCCGATAGTAATTAGCCATTCCTAGGAATCTCCTTAGTTTTGTTACGGTATTGGGCCGTTCGTATTCGACAATAGGACGAACTTTTTCCGGGTTGGCTCGAAGACCGTCTGTATTAAGGAGATATCCCAGGAAGGGAATCTCAGACACTCCAAACTTAGACTTTTCGAGGTTTATGCTTAGGTTTGCTTCCCTTAAGCGACGTGCAATCTCCACTAGAAGGCGTTCATGGTGTTCGAATGTCTCCGTCACCACAACAATGTCGTCGAGATAGACGAAGACGTACGGTTCAAGCATCCCGTGGCCCAGGACATTGTCCATCAGTCGTGCTAACGTAGCAGGACTGTTGATCAATCCAAAAGGCATCCGTGTGTATTGGAATAGCCCTTTGCCCTGTACACAAAAGGCCGTGTACTTCCGCGATTCTTGGTCCAATGGAACCTGGAGAAACGCTTCAGACAGGTCTATCGTGGACAGGTATTTAGCCTTGGGAAGTTGACCTAAAATTCGACCGGGATGAGGCAACGGATAAGCATCCCGAACAGTCCGCTCGTTAATCTTGCGCGCGTCCAAACAGAGCCGAACTTTGTTGGGCTTGATGACCGGCACGCAGTTAAGCGACCAATCCGAGTTGCTCCGTTCCAAAATCCCTAAACCCAACAGTCGTTCCAGCTCGACGGCTACCAGATCCTGCGTCTTCGGAGACATCACGTATGGAAACTGGCGGACTGGTGGTTTATTTTTCCATTCCTCTCCCAACACGATACGATGCTGAGCTCGGTTGGTCAGGGTCAATTTCCCTTCTTGAGCAGGAAGGAAAAGTTTTTTGACGTTCTCGATCACCATAATTTCATCATCGGTCAAAATATTTGCAGAACTACGGTGTTCGGTAATAGATGCCGACGCAGTGGACTCAATCCCTCCACAGTTTTGCATCGCGGGCTGAATTTTGAATTTCCTCCAAAAATCCATTCCGCAGATACAATCTATGAACAGATTTGCAACTACCAAAGTAGGAACTATTTTCACACATCCTTGGAAAGCAAATGGAAGATGAGCCTGACCTTGAATTTGCAGTTCATCTCCACTTGCAGACCGTAGAATCACGTTTTTGGAGGGACGATGCAACTTTTTGTACTTCAATTGCGAAAAAAGGGTTTCGCTAATAAGCGTATGATTGCTACCGCTGTCCAGGAGAGCACGTACCGGGTAACCGTAAATCTTTACGTGTGCGTACGGCCGGTTATCGTGGGGGACAGGGTAGGTAATTTGAAGAATTTCCGTAGACTCTGGGTAAATATCTCTGGTGGCCTGCACCCAGTAAGGGGGAGGCGTACGTTGAAGAAAACGGTCTTGACTTACGCGTTGGGTGTCTGCGAACGACGATTTTGGTTCGCGTTTGGTCCGTTTTTTAAACAAAACGGGCAATAGTTAGTCGGAAAACCGCGAAGACCGCACGTACTGCAAAATATGCCCCGAGGCTGTCTACACATCGCTACGTGATGACCAATCCTCCCGCAATTGTAGCAGGTATTGGCCGGTGGGGGAATGTGCGTGTTTATCAATTCTTCCAACGTGAACTGTGGTCGAGAATTGAACCCAGATGGCACCGCGATCGGGTCTGGTCGGGCGGTATTTTGAGACGAATTTTGACTCGTTTGGGTGTTCGGTAAGGATTGGTTGTTTTTGTTGGAAAGTTGATTGGGACGAGACGAATTAGTGGATGTGTGTGAATTGTTTCTATTTTGGTTGACCTGAGATACTGCTGCGGTTTGATCTATCACCTGTTGAGTCTGGGATTGGTTCTTATTTTTTTTCTTCGAATTGTTTTCAGAGCTTTCGACCACTTGGACATTCCTGTCCGCCCCGAAAACCTTGTTGTATGCCGAGAAATTTAATGCATCTAATTTCTGTCCAGCAGCAACAAGTGTTTCAAGGTCGACTATCGGAATAAATGTCATTTGTCGCTTGTAGTCTACTCGCATATTCTGCTGTAGAATCTGTACTTTTTCGTAATCGGGAATCTGAACACTCATGGTTCTGAACAGTTTCTCGATTTCGAAATAGTACTCGTGGAAAGATTCATGTTTTTGTTGACGACGCTGGTAAATTTTCATTTTGATCAACGCGTCCAAATCAGGGTGCATGTAGGTGCGTTTTAATTCAAATACCAAATGCTGCCAATTTATCAATCTACCAGTGGTTCTTTGTGCCATATACCACTTGAGCGCTGAACCAACAAACAAATGCACAGCCGACTCGAAAAGCTCGACCTCCGACACATGCTCAGCTTGGGATAAAGCCTGTACAATTTCCAAAAACTCATTTAGCTTCAGCCCTTGATCGTCACCACTGTATTTAGTGATGTTCCATTTGGACACAGGAAGAGTGTGACGGTTGTGGTACGGTGCGGGGTACGGATTGTGTAGAACACCACTATACATGGGAGGTGAATTTCGTTTAGGGAAAGATGGGATAGCCGAAGCATGGTTGTACATTTCGGGATTTGCTCCAGTAGGATTAGAAGTTCTCGTCGGGTGATAGGGAATATTGTATGTATTGTTGGGAATTGGTATATTGTTAGAATGTAATGTACGATCTGGGATATTTTGAAAATTATGGTAACTAGATGAAGTATCGAATGAATTGGAAGGCTTTGTTGGCGGAAAATTATAGTTTTGAAATGTTCTGAAATTTGTATCGGGGTGTTGTGAATATGAAGTAAATTGAGCATGATCGGGAAGAGTTTGAGTTACAGCATCTTTTACTTCTCTTCGTCGAGCTAAATCGGCCTCTAGATCCGTAATTCTCGCTTGCAACGAATGGATCCAATCAAGGTCATCCTGACTAAGAACGGAAACTCTCGGTCTAGGATTTTCATCTGCTTTGTCTGCATCCAACAGAGCTAAAATATCATTTCCCTCTTGCTGATCACTCTGCAAAGACGAAGCAGAACCCCGAAAGAAATGTTCAAGAACCTCCGCTAATTCAACCACCGTATTTTGCAATTGACTGTGCAAGTTGGGCGACCCCCGCGAGTCCCTCAACACAGTCACTAAACGCATACCGACGTGTACTATTCTAGTGGAACAAACCTTCTTTTCCTCATCATCCTCCTGTTCCAAACACGATTTCAACTCGGTAAACTTATGCGTACAAACCTCGACTTCCACAGTAGGATCACCCACTACTCTTCGTGGGCATTTTCCCGACGGATCACCCCTTTCCACCTTCAACTGGTCTCGCAGCCACTTGCGTTTTCGTGAGCGATCGAGACCGATAGACAAACTGACAGAACGGGCAGTCAGTTCATAATTCAGTTCATCGTCGGCTAAAAACTCCACACTCATATCAAAATACCAACCTTGGATCAGCTCACTAGCTTGATCGAATGTGAGCTGTGCCATTGCCATTGTATAAAAAGGCAAAAAATAACAAAATTATCACAAACCACAAATAGTTTTAACACCCGCTAGAAAAGTAAACAAAAACCCGACAAGAAACAAATGTAATGGTATTAGTAAATGTCAACTTCAATCCTATCAATGCTACCTGTGTATGAAATATGTTCAAAACAAACGATCAATTTTTCTACTCAAGCACTAGCAAACGACGGCGTGCCAGATATACAATTTTTCATCACTCGCAACAATTCGCAATTCCACTAATCATAATTAAGTTTCAGGATCAACTTCAAGTTTGGATATCGACCCAATGACTTCGCGATTAATGAAGTGAACAATGTGAACTGAATTTCTCCGGGAGACACAACGAAAAAGGGATTTGCTTCTGGTCTTGGAAACAAATCACTTTTTCTTTTATTTTGCGTTGGGCGCCAATTGTTACGTATCGGTTTGTAACGTTTACTTGTGGTGGTGGGGCCACACTGTACTCACCAGCTATTAGGGTCGTTTCACGGTTGTCTCCTGGAGAAATTCACACTGGGCGGACTTTTCTTCCCACACTATGGTCACTGAGCGAATCGTAATATCAAGCGGAAACAAGTACCTAAAGGAATGCACTGTAAACAAAATGGACGACACAACTTGTATATACAGACCAAACACTATTTTATTAATTTTTAAATTTCAAGCAAAAGCCAGAATGGCTACAAAAAACAAAATAATTTTACTTGCACTTTTATTCCGCAAAAAAACCTTCTTTCGATACCGTTGCGGCCTTGATGACGTTGGTCGACTTGCAGCTGGCTGGATGCGGGGCGGGCTTCGATGTTGATGCAGGAACTGACGGACGATGGCGACGGGGGACTCCAGATGAAGCAGCAACTCGGCCTATTTGTAGCGGAGGCCTGCGTTTCACTATTGGGCCCGGAGAGTGGTACTGCGCGCACTTTTCACACACGAGTGTCTCACTATCAATCGAGCGGGATTTTTAACGTTTATCGGTCGAGTGGACCCTACCCTACCGGTACTTGGGTAAAGGCGTCCACAATGGCGTTTTTGGCTTGCCAATCACTGACCGTTTTCTGCACTCGCGTCGGACGTCGTTAATACACAAAAAAACCGGTAAACACACTGATCCCACTCGACTGACCGGACAGAACCTTAACGTTCGTGTGGTGGTTCTGAACGGCGAAAACAAGATCCCACGGATCTGCTTATCACTGCACTTTTTTACGTTGGAAACGCGCGGTCACTTAATAACGGTGACAATCGCTGCTGCTGGTCTTCACTCCTCCGGGCCGATGAACTATTAGCGAGCGCATTACTTTTTCGCGGTAGATTTTATCCTTGCCCTGTCCGTTTTCCAAAATATACCCACCGCGCCTCCTCGCATCCCACCCCGCATTTGATGACGGTGATGATGAGATGACAGGACGATGACGGTTGACATTTACAAAAATTTTATCGTTTTGGTTGGTGTCACGAAATATTTTTAGTACAAAAGCTATCAAGAATATTTAATGTGCGGTACTTGTTTCCTTGATTATTTTTTAAATATTGAACAATTATAACAAAAAAATATAATAACAAAATGAATAATAAACAAGCAAAATAAATAACAAATATAAATAAATAAATAAATAAATAAATAAGCACATAAATATATAAATAAATAAATAAGTAAATAAATCTCTGAACAAATAAATAACGAAACCTACATTTGACACCAACCTGGGCTATTAAGCAGAACTTAAACGTAACTCAAACATGCAAGCACGGAGTAGTAATGGTTTGACGTTTAAATTCTACTTAGACATTTACGAACAATAATTTCAAAGTATAAACAAAGAACAGGCGTCGTCAAATACACGGGATAGACCGTACACTGTTATTTATTTATACGACAAAAAAAATAACAATATTTACAAATATATACAAGCTGGGCTCAGTGACCAAAGCGACGATATTGTGACCTAAGAAATCACAGGTCACAACGGTTCTTGCGTCTTTATTCGTTTTGCAGCTTGTATACATTTTATTCGAAAAATTTCTTTCATTAAATTTAATTACTTAACATATTTTTGACAAATTTGATTAATTACAATTATTTTAATTATAGTATTTATTTTAATCGTTTGTATATATCTATTTTATAAATTTCATTACTGTTTATAATATTTTAAATCAATTGATAACTGAAATATTTGTTTCAACATTTGTTATTATCTTTATTTCGTTTACTTCATTCTTTAAATTTCATTATTTTTATTCATGTTGACGATTCTATTAATTATTTTAATTCATTTAATTCACTGTTTACATTTTGTGTATTTTATATATTTTTTCAAAATGTTCATTTTATTTGTTTGAATCATTACATCACTTTTATTCGTTAATGCGTTGTATTGTTATATTAATTTCGCACTTGTGGTATTTTTTTCATTTACCTCATTTTAATTTTTTCATTCAACTCATTTTATTTATTTCGTTAATTTTGTGCATTTTATTCAATTAATAACATTTAGTTAATTTGACTCACTCACAATTTCACTCACACAGATGAATTATTTGTTTTATTTATTTTATTGATTCAACAAATTTAAATATTTTTCATATTTTACTAGTTATATTGATTTTATCCTGCTTGTTCATTTTATGCATTTCACTTATTTATTTTTTTGATTTCCAAATTTTATTTATTTAATTTCACTTATTTATTTTATTTATTTGATTCGTTCTGTTTACTTTATTTTACTTTATCTTATCGATTTTATTTGTTCGATTTACATTAAAAACTTTGTTGGATTTGATAATTTTATTAATTTTTCTATTACTCAATTTTATTAATTTTTTATGTTTTGTAATAGATTTATTAATATTGGAAGTTTTTTTCATACATAACTCGAAACATATATTCCCAGAACTCCTGAATTATCTGAACAGTAAAAGTGACTGATAGCAGTGATATTTCATGAAATGAACGTTCTAAGTTAGTATGCTATTTGTAATATGCCGCAAAACAAAAATAAACACAAGAGTTTCAAAAGAGCTATTTTGATGTAATTTCCCAAAAAATTTCTATAAGCATTTCAGCCAATTAGAAAGAGGCGGATTCGATAGAACTATTTCACTGTACACGATGTCGTGATTCATAGTTCCTACCCATGGGGTAAACAGGTATTTTTTTGCATCGAGCACGGTTTAATTTCCAAAAACAAATATTGTCCATGAATTTTAACAGCTCGAAAAAATATATGTACTAATTAACAACACATGGAACTATACACTCAGGTTTTTTACGCGGGGGATACAGGCCGCGTAAACGAAGACCGCGTAAATTTCAAAAACCGCGTAAATGAATACCGCGTAAATTTCAAAATCCGCCTAAATGAAAACCGCGTAAATTTAAGAATTCGCGTTAATGGAAACCGCGTTAATTTCAAAAACCGCGTAATTGAAAACCGCGTAAATTCCAAAATCCGCGTAAATGAAAACTGTGTAAATTAAAAAAAATCCGCGTAAATCAAACCGCGCATAAAACCTGAGTGTATGTGACTTTCGACTACACAAATAACATTCTCACCAAAATAAATCACGAAAAACGTGTTTCACTGTAACCCCCTCTCTCCTACCGAATACAGATCCGGCCAGAATACGTTCTTCGGTGATGTTTCTTAAAAAAGGGTGCGACTTCCGGTAAGGACTTCGTGCTGTACATCTCCCCGCGTTAACCGCAAGTTGCGATGAAAAGAAGACTGGCTTTGACATTCTCTTGTCAGTGATTGTCAGCTATGAGAGCACTTCTGCTTTAACGGGACGACATCCGTTTGCAGTAGTTTGCATAAAAACACGAATAATATTTGCTCTTTTAGACTTAGCGTCTACATAGACTCATCCAGCTGCGATGGTATTGTGCCGTTTTGACGTTTGAATTGGTACACGCAACCATAAAATAACCTACAGAATAAGTTCTTTTAACTTAAATTTATGTACTTTTGAGCTGTGCGTCGCTTTCGCACTTATTGGTGTTGTCAAAAACAAAATGAGAGATTCGACTCAGTCGAGGTCTTCCGTGCAGTAAGGTACTTTTAAGTTGTTTGAGGTATACTCAAAATTAGGTAAATTCAACTTAAATTTAAGTAAATTAAACTCAAGGTTGAGTTATTATTTTTGCCGTAGTTAAATGGAAACTATCTTCAACACGGTTTACCTAATTTTACCTTCCTGCACGATATCACGAGATTGAGTCAAAATTACTGAATTTTAGGTAGTTTTTCGGTGGCGCGTAGGAAAATAAACCGTTTCTTGGCTTAAGGGGAGAGCGGTAGTATGAAAATGCGAGATCTCAGTGTGCGTATCTTAAACGTCAGATATATCAATGGCGGTCACGACGGCTGTCATATGCTGAAGAGCGGAACGTGAAAGTAACTTTAAAGAGGACCTTGTTTGGGAACTTCATGTGGGAGGTGTATTTTATATCTCGTTCTATTTCATTCGGATTTACTGTATCTGTATAGTATACAGTCGTGGCGCTTTTTAACTTGATCAAAATCTTATGTCAAATTCTCTGTAATATTAAAACTGACCACCAATTGTGCGATTTTTTTTTGCGAATGCAAACTTCAATTTTAAAGTCTCCCTCAATCATTCACCTTAAAGTTGACGGGATTTTCGTGACTAAACCGAGCGCTTTCATTTCAAATTTATGTTCATTCGTTCACCAACCAAAGCTGTCATCTGCTTTGTAGAGACAAGTTTAGATTAAATGTTGACATATTGAGCATTTTTATGTGTATAATTGCACAGTGTGGAGTAGTTTTGTTTAAAAACCTAATCAGTACCCCAGTAGAGAGATATTCACAGGGTCTATGAAACTGAAAATGATTGAGTTGCTGGGCTGTTAGAATGAATGATGCAACGGACAACAGAATTTTGAACAAAGTAGGACACTATTTGAGATTTGTTCCTCTCTCATCATCAGCTGTGAACACATGCACTAACATACCGCTTTGTTACTATTGATATCTGCTAGTCGTTTCAAATGGCGAATCAAATTCATTAGTTGGATAAAGGTACCGGTCCAACCAGTGAATAACGACTAGTCTGCTTCGAGCAGAGCAGCTTTTATGTGTAAAGTCATTTCATCTTTCCCGTCCAGTTGTCTTTTTGCTCCTTCAAAGATTGTCATCCGTTGCGAGGGGCGGATCACTTCCGGAATATGCAAAAAATTTGCATCTAAATTGAACGACATTTTTTTATTTGCATTTTTCGCGTCAATTCCAACTGGGATGTGACGTACACTTAGTAAAATTGAATGTTTGTTTCAATGAATAACAATAGATTAAATATTCTTGTAAACCAGCAAAGGAAAGCCCTGGTATTACATTCCGTTGTGGAATTTGACCTTATCCTCTCAGCCGTCAGGGCGCTAGAGGGCGAACACTACTACTGTTTCATTGTTTTATAGTAAGGACACCCTGCGAAGAATGTACGTCAAGTTGGTTGGCATCTTAGGATCGGCTCACGTCTCTACTAGTTTCGATAGTAACAACAGCTGTGAATAGACCAGTTAACACAACAAAGGTCTTTAATTCTAGTTTGGCAAGTAACATCTGCAATGCCTGGTGTCAAGAGGAGATCGATTCAATTTAAAGAATAGCACTTTTGATTCTGAAACGTATTTCTCCGTAGAAATCTTCTCGATACAAGCAAATAGTATTGAAATCGTGAAAGTTGATATCTCCCTAGTAACAATCGAGGTTTTATGGTAGATTTATAACTACTCATAAAACTTAGATTGCACTTGTAGCATGCTATAAAACTTCAATTGTTACTTGGGCTATTTCTGAAATGTTTCGCATAATGCAAATGCATCGAAATTTCAAATTATTTATCAAAATTTTTAAAGAAGCGATTTTCGGGATAATACTTCTGTACTTCCATTGTAGAACAGTGATCAGATCCGATACATTATTCGATGAATTAGCCATCGAAGGATACAATCGCTGAGAGGACCGGTCATTTTGCAGTCAATTGCATCAAGAATGTTTTTACTGTGGAGAGAAAACCTATCAAGATGCTTTTAAAAGGATCAAAAACTAGTTGCTTCGGCTTGCACCAGTACTTTCTTGAGCTGATATTTTTTGGGAACCTTGAAAGGACATCTTCTGACCATTACAACGAAGCTTAGGTTAGAAAATGTTCCTCCTTTTTTGGTTCCAGGCGCTGTAGAAGATGTGTCTTGCTGGGGTACATCAGAGTTGCATTCGCCAGTAGACAAGTTTGTATAGATATTCGTAAAGACCGGTGGTGTAGCTATCTTTAGCATTTCTGCAAAAGATCACTTAGAGCGTCCCTGAAGGGATTGCTTCAGTTTCTCCTCACGCTGTTTATACGTGGGACATGCCTGGTGATCTTGTGGATTTCCCCAACAGTAGAGACACATTTCTACGTCCCTTCCACCAGAATCATCCACATGATTCCCACCGCTTTTCCCCCAACGAGCATTATTGATAGAATAGGGGGCTGGGTGACCCTTTGGTTTGCTATTCGAACAGTTCATGACAGCTCTACAAAAAGGCAACAGGTAGACGAAGGTTGTCAAAGGGGCGGTAGATAGGTAGAGCAGACCCTCTAAGAGTGTTAGTTTTCATATACCAAGTAGCATTTCGGGTTTTATAGCACACTACAAGTCCATAATAAGTTTTAAGATTGGCTTTAAGAGTGCCATAAACCGTCAATTGTTGCTAGGGATGTCCTCTTTCCGTGAACTGCGACTGATGCTGAAAGCGAACGTTTGCAGTCCAGCATCTTAACTGGCTGAAGTATGGAGTCTTTAAACCCCATGTTGCGGATCCGCGCAACTCAAACTCGAATCGCTGACAACCCTGTTACATTAAACCCGATTAGTTGGTACATATACTCTGTATTTCTTCGAATAAGGCCCTTAGCCAGCAATATCAATACTTCAATTTATTTACCACCATCCGAATCCTATCAGGGTGAATTTTCGATATTTCTGTCATGGACAAATATTGCTCCGTCAGAGACCGAGACTTCTGTGATAAATTCAAACACTTTTTTATTTGGCCGGACCAACGATTACAAATGGAACAGTTGCGGTGCCGAGGAGTCGATTTTGTTCCGACAATTATCTCATCTTGAGGCGAACCAGCTACAGGGGAAGTTATTTTTGCGCGGGTCTATTGCTTAGTGCACATTGTTAGGAGAACCAAAAAAGCGGAAGAAAATATAATAGCGGTACGTATCTTTTATAACGGTATTCAGGCTGCTCACAAGATAATAAATACTGCCACTGCTCTGCTCTGTAGGTCGAATATCGGTGCACGCACAACAGAAAAAAATTCCATAACCTCGAAGAGATAGAGAATGCTCAAGATAACCTTGCTAGTGGAGTAGCTAGCTTAGCGCTAAACCGTTACACTACACGGACTGCAAAAAAGTATATTCGCTCCGAGAGTCCCTGCGCGAATATCAGACGAAGCATGCTGCTGTTGTTCTCTCGCTCGTTGTCTCTAAATTTACGACCTAATCAATTGCAATTTGCATGTACACTGAAACCTCCATTTACGAGCTCTTTTTTTTACGCAATATTCGATTTGCGTAACTTTTTTCACGAACTAAATTCGAAATAACGAATCCTTTTTTTACGAACTAAATTCGAAATAACAAATTCTTTTTGTAAAGTTTGAGTTCGTATATTACAGCATGAAGTTATATACTTCAATATTCTTAGTTAATTGTTACGGCGACTTCCGGTTTAGATAAATTCTCTATAACCTCAGCAATATGGATATTTTAGGAATGGGGTTGACGAGTGCATGACGGAAATAGAACCCATATTGTTCGTTATCATGAATAATGCTCAACCGGCAATCGTCATATTGGAAAAGTTTCCAATTATCCATTTTCAGCATCTACTTGGCAAGCCCATTCCAAAAATACCCTTATTGTTAGGGTTATTGCTCAACCGGAAGTCGCCATCTTGAACTTCAAAACTGTTCCAATTGTCCATTTTCAGCATCTACTTGTCAAGCCCGTTCCAAAAATACCCTTATTGTTAGGGTTATCGAGAAAATTGCTCAACCGGAAGTCGCCATCTTGAATTTCAAAACTTCCATTTTCAGCATCTATTTGTCAAGCCAGTTCCAAAAATACCCATATTGTTAGGGTTATCGAGAATATTGCTCAACCAACGAATATTAATAAGAATGTGAAGCAAACTTTTTATACGAACTAAATCCCAAATAACGAAACACTTTTTTGCGAACTAATTCAATTTACAAACCCCCGGTTTGGTTCGTAAATGGAGGTTTCAGTGTATTCGATTTTTTCGAATACTAAAAAACATCAAGGGATGACATTCCCACATCACTATTAAATACAGATCCTTAACTTCTAGTTCTAGTATTTAAAATACTTAACAGTGTTTTTGAATTATGCGAAATACACCCAAAATTTTGCCAATTCACCTAAGGACATTAAACACTGTGAAATTTTTGAACAAATGGGCATCTATTGATACTTTTTTTACAGGGTACAAAAGTTTTTAAGCCAATGAAATCACAGATTTATTTTTGAATTTCAGTGATCTAACATGATAAATTAGGATATACTTATGATGAGTATGAAAATCCTCGTCAGAGGAATCATTCAGTATTCTCTTCTTTTTCACGTCCAGGTCGAAGCTGGCTTGGTGTCCACGATCAGATGTTCTTCCCTGCTTCTTGCACTTATTGTTGATCAATGTAAATCCGCCGTCATTGTTATTACCTTGTCGATGTTGCTTACAGTTGATGTTGGTGTGCTGGATGCTTCTTTTGCGGTTGTCATTATGGTCTGAAATTTGGTCACCATTTGTGGTTCAGGCATTGGTACTTAAAACTCTGTTTTGGGTTGGTTTGCCGTAGATGAGTTGGCAATCGCTTGAGATGCCTTTTTCTCTGCATTTTCCGCGCAACGTTGTCCATGATGTGCTGTCTGATTACAGTACTGGCACGAAGGAATTTGCCCCTCATAGGTGCTAAGCGTAGTTTGTTTAATTGTAGATCCGTGAGTTTTGAGTTTTAAAGCCGTGTGGTGTCCGGTGTCTTTTTGCACTATTTCAGCCAAGAATAGAACCACTGGGAACCTGCTCCCATGTCGTAAAGGGCGCCTAACAATATGATAGGAGTTCCTAGGTTAAGGTATTGCTCCATATCGAAGACTTAACCTGGACGGACCTTAAGGTATTGCATCATAGCATTTATCCATTCTGTATTGAGTGAATCACTGAACTTTTCTGATTCGCTTTTCCCAACAGTGTTCAGTTCTAGGTTTCTTCTGGCGATTGTACAATAACCGTAAAGGATGAAGTCTAATTCTACACTAAGTAACAGCATCTATTAATATACCAGCGCTTCCACGCCAAGGTATAACTTTCAAAACTTTGGGTTGAAAATCGTAAGGGATTGTCGTATAGGTTGAGACAGCTTGATATTTTCCTTCCAATGCAGTGTTGCCATCTGTTATTTTTAGCACATACTAGACTCGGTTGCAGCTAATTTTTATGCCAAGTTGAAGTTATAGTTCATTCTTGTCACTGCTGCACTGAGCAGTGTCAAAATACGAGCGAAAAGTCTTTTGTTGTGCTGATTTTTGGGCCATCTTTTTCATCGAAATTGCAGCATAATTTTTTTTAATGTGTTAAGAAGTAACCGAAATCTTATTACCGATCAGGGTTTGCTTTATTAGATTTTTTTCTTCGAAAAATTGGTTTGGACAAGCGTATCGTATAGGTTGGGACACCATGCATTTACGCATGCGTACAAGATTGCGTACAAGTTTTACATGTAAAAACTGTGAGTCGGATTAACTTTGTCAAATGGAAGTAAATAAGTCTATCAGTCACTTATTCCTATTCTAAAATACCTATTAACAAATAAATATTAACCAAAAAATAAATATAATACATTAAAGTTTAAATTGTCTTTAATTGTTTGAAGTGTCCCAACCTATACGACACAATTTTTTGGCCATTTGGCTGTCATGCAGAAAATTGATCCTGAGTCTTATTTAAAATTGCAAGTAAACATCATCCATTCGCAGACATTAAGCCACATAATATATTTACAAATTGGTGTACTACAAGCTAAAAAATTGTCCTGGAAACAAGATATCAGCTTCTAAACAAACCCCAACCTAGACTACATTCCCTTACTTAAAAAAGCAAACTTTCATGTAGGAAATTTATCGAATTGACCTTGACGAATACCTCCAAAAGTGACATCTTGAGGTCTCACGAAGGTCAGACACTAGCTTTGTACTACTTTTGCTTTCCTAAAAACAGTGGTGAACATTACAACACTCCAGAACTTCACTCTGTCAGAAAATGTAGGGCCATCAACAGCTAAAACTTCGTAAACTCGCACTCCTGGTTCTTTCATCAAAATTATCCAGTGCAGTACACTACGTCACTCTTTCGAGTTTGAACCGCTCATATGGTAGTCGGTCTTTGCAAGAATTACTCTTCTTCATCCATTCTTCTGACACATAATAAACATGTCGATTGCAATTTGGCTTTTAACTCAATTATGGAAACGTGGCTGATAGGGAGAGTGGAGATGCCAACTTGTCATTAGCATTACGCAGTGAATTTCTTCACATTCGTTTGGGACGTCCTTTAAACTTTTTGTACGCTTACTTTGTACTGCAAACTTTGTAAATTATCATTAGAATATTAATAAGAAGCAACACTCACACTCCCGATGATCGGCTGTTCGAAATTCAAATTGCTCGTTTCGAACTCTCGGAAATCGATCGCGAGCGACATTCGCACATATTACTAAGATCATATTGACTATAGATGAATAGATACCTCTAATTTATTCCACGCGGCTTTGTCCTTTTATGTAACGCCCGCTGAAGAATAATTATTAAATGCCTACTCGAGCGGAATTCATGTCTCTCTTGGAGGTTTGATCTAAAATGAAAAGACAAAGCGCACGAGTACTTAGCTAAATCACAATATATACCAAGATACGTGCTGATTCATCTCCCTACCTACTAACACCAATTCTATTCTGCGACACTCGTGGATGATGCAGAAAATTCCTCGATCATAATAGTCACAAGTGTTGAACTAACATTCCTTTCCATCCCAGGATTGACCTACATGGGCGTGGCAATTTACATTATTGATCATACTATAATCTCAGTTTTTTAGGTTGCACTTTGAGTATGATGTACTACTCCCAAGTATCCTGCAATTGGTTTAATATGCCATTTCAACAGGCTTTGATCAATCACGGGAAACTCATGGGTGGTCAACTAAGCTAAGCTAAGATCAGTGAGTTTTGAGTTTTATTGTCAAGTAGAAGGGTACAGACTTTTCAACCCGCATACTCATTACAAAAACGCCGGCAGGAGTACCCGGGAAGCGGTTTCTTCAAGTATCAGACGTAACGGATTCTACTTCTCCGTAGTGCGACCTGCATTTTGCAATTGACTGAGGAGGGGTACAAGGTGATGGGGCATGTATCCTTACATCTATACAATCATTTTCAATACATACGGGAATCTTAATTCCAACGATGCCACTTTCAACCACATGTTTTAAGTTGTTTTGCAAAACGAAACGATCGGCTTGTGCTAACTTTTCGAATCATATTGGCGCTTCATTGCGAAGATGATGATACTGAAGGTTCAAGCACAGATAACAGACGGTTGGACTAGAACAAAATTTCCTTAAAAACCTGTGTAAACTTTCAAACTGATATACGTTGGAAAATACTGCTTACTATCCGATTACTTTTTATTTTAACTATGTTACCGATCAAAAACCAACACCACCGTACTATGTTGGCATCGGGGGCCGCGCGCTCCCAAAAATAGGTTAATGCGCCCGAACTCTAATTGCAGAAGCACATTGTTTGTAATATTTCAGCAAAAATGTAAACAATCGCCTGAGTATCACATCCGCGCCACCTTTAAGGCGCGGTTGCGTTGCTCTGTTTCTGGCCAGTCCCTACATCTTAATCTGCAAACGTCTATAGCTATTTAGCACCCTCCTAAGCCAGCAGGGGTACGCATAAGCTAAGCAGGGCAGCAGGCGTGTTTCGCGGCTGTCGTGCGAGACATCAACCACACTAGCAGCAGCAGCAGAACCGTGCCGGTTTGGGCCAAATGGGAAGCAAAGGAATTCCCAAAATATTGCTTCATGTATGTACATATGTAGGTAGTTGTGGTGTGACTATCGGTAGATACCTACTGCTGATACCTACCGTGCGGTCGGGTAGTTAAACAAATACGCGAATGCGGATCGAGTTCGAATCGAAGCCGGGGTGCAGCAATCGCTCGATGCTCGTCCCTGCAACAGCAACTCGTTCAGTTGTATCCGGTTGCTTGGCGCGATAGCTCGCATTGACTGGTGGTCTGTCATCGGAATCCGTTGTGGATTTTGGAAAACCTACCAGTAAAAGTAGAGAATTTCGCTTTGGCTGTAATCTAGCACCCATTAGAAGTCACTTAGTGGCAGAGGAAATGTGTTTGTTTTAACTGCAGAAAAGTGTGAAAAACGAATACCAGCCCAGTTGAATATTATGAATGAAAATAGTGTCGTGTTTTAATAGGTTAACATAAGTGCGTTATGTGAAATAAATAGTTAGGACACTTCAATATTTAAACATTGTTTTCATTCACATTGTTGACTTTAAATCTATGAGTCACCGAAAACCAGTTTGAATGATGTGTTGAGCGTGTTGCAGAACGAAGAGCTTTGTGTCGTGTCGTGAAAGGTTGAGCTGTTTTTTTTTGCTAATAGGCTAACCGGTAGGCAGTTTACCGGTTTTGAGCTTGATAGCAGAGTTAAGCTGGAACCATCCCCCTGCGACCGTGCCGTGTGTGCGTGCGTGCATGTGTTTTGTTTACCGACAACTCTTGTTTCCGGTTTCCCATACATAAGAAAGCGGGCTGGGAGAACTCGTCGCTGAGAAATTCCAGAACGCAACAAAGCAGGTAATTATCATCGATATCGTAACGATAGACTCGTGACTATTGTCTGACGCCAGGCTGGGAATCCTAATAGTTTTCAGTGGCTAGTTGCTACGATGACAAAAAAGCAAAGCAAAGCCTCGGTACTACATTTCATCGCGGAACTTGACCTTCTGTTTCGACAGATTGCTCTGCCGATTCTTAGTGGGTTACTGAGGCTAGTGCTAGGATCCTACTAACCGCTATACATGCTGTCTAAAACAAGTATAATAGATCGTTGACCGTATATTACATCAAAAAAGTTTTTGAATAATATTCCGTAATATTATAAATTATAATTCATTATGGTTGGGTCTTAAGTGAGATGCAGATTAATGATGTTTCGTTGTTTGATTTTTAAGATCTGATAACTGTACCGTCGAGCCCCTTTGAATATGTGAGGCTACATTGCACACTTCAGTTTTTCAATATTTTCTAACACGCACTTTTAATAGTTATATAATACTTTTTAGAGCCACATTTTTTAACCGTGTTGCATTATGTCTTTTATCACTTTTCTTAACGCTGTTTACCAAAGCAAACAAAACTGTTTACCAAAACAAACAAAACTGTTCGAAAAAGCATCAAATCTTCAGTGTACTGAGACCACATATTGTGTTGTGGAAAGAAGATGAAAAATGGCGTTTTCCGTTTGTTTCTAGTACGTCAGAATTGGTTTTTATGAGAATTTGAAGATTTTTCTGACTTCAAAAAAGATGTTTCTAATATCATTCTCAGTAATTTTACCGAAGATACCACGCCTCTAAATAATGTTTTACTTACCACTTTTTAAGAGATGCTCTGTATTACATTGTAAAATTTCTTCGAAGACATTGTAACTTCAAAGTTGGCAGTTGCAAAATAAAGTGATCTTTGCCGTGAAAAAACTGGTTTCGAACCTTTATTTCGGAATTCTTGAATTAAAAAGTGCATAACTTGAGAACGTGACCTTGTGTACTAATTACACTGAGAAATGAAAATATGCAGAGTTAGCATACTTTCTATTCCCGTTTCTTTTATTCTGTTGTGATTTTATGTATTTTCTAGCATAAACTTCTAGTAAGCATTCGATGAGTGGATAGACCGAATATGTCCAATGCATAAAATTTACAGCAGAGCAAACAAGAGGCAGATAGAAAAGTATGTTATCGATGAATAAATAAAGTTCTGCGTGTACGCCATCGATGTAGCACTCAAATGTACGTCATTAATAGCCCCTTATTTCCCGAATTTTTCAATCCCACCGTGTGACTATTTTTATAATTGATATTACAATTTTTTTTAAATGCTATTAAAAACCAATTCTGACATACTAGAGAAACCGGAAAACAATATGCAGTTTCAACCCACTCAAGTTGTTTTTGTTTTGACGAACAACGTTTTAAATGTTAAAATAAAATGAATCCCTCGTTTTAGAAAATACGACAAATGGGTGATGTTTTATTGTTGAAAAACCTCAGATATGAATCTGAATTAATGATGTTTCAATAAAAATAAATAAACTTGATTAATTTTAATTTTATATCGAATTCAAGAAGTCTGCAAAGCAGCCCCCAGCTAGTCCATATATAATATTTTAAAACGCCTTGTGAACAACTTTTCTATTTGTGAACCAATTCTGCTCATATTTGGCATAAATACTGCATACACGTTGACGATAAATCTGTGCTGATATGATACAAAGCCATCTACTAATGATGGAGTTATAATTCGCCAAAATAGAAAAATTGATAAAAAGTGCGCAAAGAAGCCCCACACGCCGGTATAGTTAGAACTGTTACTGTACTTAGATTTGCTTCAACTGAACAGTTCAAGAAAACTTCATATTTGGAATTCCGCACACGAACATTTTTCAGATGTGGTGTTTACTATACCTCTAATAGCGTTTCCGTTGGCCCTTCCAAAGGCTTATAGATCTTTTAATGATACATTCTAACGCTCATTACGAATCATGTGCTAGAACAATAGCAATTAAGACAAGAAAGACATTAGAGGAGTGATTGAATACTTGCACGACGTATACTGACTAAAGGCTCATTATAGTTGTAATTTGTAATTTTATTGAACACGATATAGTTGTAATTGATATCGAAGTATACAAGCTGCAGATGTGTAGAGTTCGGTGAAAAAATATATTGTAGCGCTGTGAAACATGTACGATAGAAGCGGAAATCGTTTTATTAAAAAACTAGGGGTAGGGAGTTTCCGGAACATAGCCGGCGTGTTTAGGTAGGACAATCATTTTGTTTGCAAATTTTCCGTGGAGCCTTGAAAATGCCTGACTAAAACGTACTACTTCTATTAGTAATTCGCCAAATTTAAATACGAATAACTGAACTAATCAGCATGTCATAACTTTTATTAACCGAAAACTATCAACTCTCACTCGCAGATGTTTATGTACCTTTATTTTGAACGGAAAACTCGGTTAGAAAATAGCTTTACTAAATTGATTACCGAACGGGATACTATTTAAATCCCCAGCAAAATTTCACTGAGCCCGGCGAATCAAATTTAATGTGTTAATTTAACCATTTTAAAGAGATACAAGAAGAATTATATACACCAATGAATAGTCCTACGTCAACACCGTGGTTATATCCCGGGCATTACTAACCCCTAGTTTTAGAAAATAGTTTACCTCTCATCGGGATCACATGGTGCTACAGTGATTTTGTACTTTTCAAGTATAGGCATAGGTCGTAGATTCCATTAAATGCAATACATAATAATGTATGAAAAATGTTGTATAGGGTGGATGTACCAATAATCGCATACATAAGGAAAACTTTTGATAAAAAATAGATGTTCCGAAATATAACCTTGCTTGCATGAATTCTTAAGGGGTTAGTGAGCCATTGTCGCGCACTATAAAATTCTAAATTATTTTTTCCAATTTAGCTTCAAAGCTCACATACATACATTTGAATGTATAAGTAATCGAGCAAAAAAAAAACGATTTAAAAAAAAATATATAAAAATGCCTCATAAAAGTTCAGGTGAGCATGTTTCTAATTTGGAAAAAAATCAATAACTCTGCCATTTTTCAACCGATCATAGATCATAAATAGGTCGTTGAATGCAGAATTAAATGTCATATCTAAATTTCTATTAAAACAACGACGTGTCCTAATAAAAATGTTGAGCAATTTTTATATTTTTCATGAAAAAATCGTAAAATAATGGTTACTTATTAAATTAGGATTTGTGCCCTTCACATTAAAGAGTTGTTTTACAAAAAAATTTCTCCTTTAAGAGAAAGATTGGTGTTTACCAAATCTTCCTCCTTATGGAGGAACACAGCATACTGCCGTTATAAGCTTAATATTCTATGGGATTCCCTATATAGGGGTAGGGTTCGTCGCGGTTGCGGTAATTACCGCAACCGCGCTGTATTTACCTCACCCGCACCGCAAAAACTGCGGTGCGGTGAGACACTTTTTCCCGCGGATGCGGTGCGGGAAAAGAGCTTTTACCGCGCGGTATTACCGCAACCGCACTTCAAAAAATAATTGATAATGTCTGCAGTCTGCATTAAAAGTGAATTAAATTACTTTTACCAAGGACGCAACTAGATTTATTTTCTGAAAGAATGCTTAGCAATGTCATTATTAGGAACATCTCTCTGTTAGAACGTTCGAGTTCTATTTATTACCCTACAATAGAGAAACATGATAAACATTTAATTGCTCAAATTTCCATAGACTTGACAATGATTTGAAAAGAAATCCGAATATAATCTGTATTCGACCTATAGCTACCTGATTTTTTACATTTTGGTCATTCAAATATGATAAAACATACTGTTACTAAAAAATGAAATCTATAAGCTGTGTCCAATATAATTTGGCATCATTATTTTTACCACATATTTTGAAAACTATTTATTTTATTAACAAACGAACCTTTTTAAATATATAAAACACAAAATCCAATCATTGAAAAACAATTGAATTTTACTGTCAATTCCAATTACAAAATGCATAACTTCTCCTGATTCCTCTTGGCAATTATGAATCGTTTTCGATGACATTTTCTCAACTGTGAATTCTGATTAATTTGGAGAACTTAGAGATGTACTAATGATACTACGACTTAAAAACAATCCAAAGAATGTAATTATCATCATCAAACCAAACGAATTTGGAAGAATTTTTTTTCGCGTGCGTCCATTACCAAATTAACAAATAATATTTTTCAGTTTAGAGTATTTTGTATCTCTTTGAAAGTAAAGCTTCCGAAGTTAGTGTAGGGCATTGCGATTTTTTGTGTTTCTCAAAGTCTCCCTTAAGGTCTTCCTTCATATTCTGACAAGTGTCAAAGTTGCCAAATTTTGCATAGTTTGGACAGTTTTTGCCTTAATTGAAAATTTATCTCGAAAATTTAACGTAGGAGTTAGGTATTTTTACATAGAATCTGTATACAAAATTTGAAAGAAATCGGTTAATTAGTTTTTGAATGGCAGGTGACACCGCAAATCATGTTTTTCCAGAGATGTTCTACAAATATCTTCGTCACCGAGTCGTTTGTCGATATTTTTGCATAAAAAAATCACAGCATGTTATTGAAATGATACACTATAATGTACAAAAGTTTTAATCAGTTCGCTTCACACAAAGTTTTAAAAAAATCGAGAAAAAGTGTTTTTTTTCACGCCAAAACCCTTACCCCTCTTAATAAAACTTGCAAAGTTGAATATTTTCATAAATGTTACATTCTGAGGAGTCCGTCAAAGATAATTTTCGTGTAAATAAGAATAACATTTTACTATATATGGCTATACAAAACAAATGAATAATTTTTCAGCACAATTTTTAAAATACATGATTTTTACCGCATTTACCGCATTACCGCGCGGTGCGGAGCGGTAAATGCAATGCGGTTGCGGTGCGGTGCGGTGCGGTGTTATTTTTTGCGGTTGCGGTGCGGACTATCCTTTTACCGCCCACATCCGCACCGCGACGAACCCTATATAGGGGAACATGAAGAAACTTGAACCAAGCACATAATTCTATTATCGCCTATGACGTGTTCTACTAGGTTCTTAAAAAAAAATTCAAAAATATTGTTATGCTTGTTTCGATCCCTTAAGGTAATTTTAAAAGTTTGGAATGAAAAATTCTTTTCTTATAGAAAATATATCGTAATTAAGTTAAATGATGTAATTTTTTATCAAACTTTGTATGGACATATCTACTCGACTAATAATTACTTTCAAAGTAGTTATATCTCATCTTATTCCTTATGAAGTAGTGAAACGATTTTACATAAATCGTAACATTGGAATTACTAAAGCGACATTGAACGTAAGAACCAATGTTGGGGACACTTGACAAAGATTTTATGGGGAGACTTGACCAAGTGGCAACAAACGGAAGAAAGATACAAAGTTTCTGATATTTACTATGCTTTGGTATCTACTGTTAATGTTAATCACGCCACAAAAAACATCCATTTCAAACCTCAGTCTATATCTTTTATTATTAGATTCAAAGGTATCATGAATATGGCTAATTTCGTAACATGTGAACATGCAGTGTATAAGCAGCACAGATAATCCTTAAAAGGAATTACATCTATAAATTCGAAATTTGTGAAACCCAACCTTTTTATATTTTTTACTGCTACCTACGGATCTCTAATATATAATGGATTACAGTATGTTTTACGTCATTATTTTTTGTCCTTATTTTCAAAAATTCTCTTGGTTGACCCCGCAGTGGAGAGACTTGACTAAAAAAGGTTCGCAAAAAACTTTTATAACTTTTGCAAAAATAAATTTAAAATTCTGCAACAAATCATGAACACGCACAATACCATTGCACATCATATTTCAATAAGTTTTAAAGGATTGAAAACTTTTAAGAGCTATGCAGGTTTAGGCTGAAAACCTGGTCAAGTCTCCCCATGTTCCCCTACATGGGACAATTATGCGTAGAACGGCTGCATGGTGGCTGATCGCGAAGAACATTTTTTCGTGCCAAATATCCTAAAAATGCTATAAATCAAGTTTTTTAGGGTATATTAAATTGATCATGTGTGGTTTTGTATCCTATTTGACAAGACCTACAACCTATAACAGATCACAGTTCACTTTTTTAAATTTTTTAGCACCGTGTATGTAATTTACTACTTCTAAACAAAAGATATTTTAACAAAGCAACAATTGTTTTCTTATTTTCAACTAAAATTTTCCCAAATCTCAACTATCAAACGCCACACTGGCTGAAAGAGATGCGCAAAACTGATATTTGACAGAAGAGCTCTCGTTACTCGAAACTTTTAAGTCTAAAGTCCGTTATCAGTAATAAAACTTTCATGTTTTAAGAAAATCTTGGAAAATGTTCTTAAAATCCTACTTAAGTATGAGCATCTTTTATCTTATGATTTGACGGCTGTTTTGTATAATAAATGGTTCTATGTTCGGTTTAATGGAACGAAGTTTGCTTTGTGTACACTTAAACCGTTCGACAGTCACGTCATTATCTGCATTTAGGCGACCTCCTGAAGCTCTAAGACAATTTCTTCTAAATTTCTGAACTTTGCGCACTCAGTGCACTACGTGCGACAACTGCTAAAGCTTTCGGAATGCTGGGCTTCTTAAAGCGGAACACCGTGGACTTCGAAGATTTTTACGCACTAAAAGCACTTTGCTCTGCGCTGATCAGAAGTGTTCTGGAGTACGCTGGGCAAGTGTGGGACCATACCATGCCGTTCAAAGTGACCGACTGGAACGAATATAAAGATGTTTTATGCGATTCGCTCTCAGGAAACTTTCATGGAATAATCCAGTTATATTGCCTCCGTACCAGAGTTAAAAATATTCAAATTCATTGAATGAAAATTGATCATATTCAGCCACATTCATTTTCAATATTCAGTGACGCAGCTGAAAACGTCAAACGAACAAACCGCCCATTCATCCATGCACATTTTCATTCGTCTCCGATTATTACATGAAGCGACCGTGCAGCAACGAATCAAACGCATCAAAGTAGGCCCTGGAACAATGTAAGTGATGATGATTGTTGTTTCGTATGCTTTACCGCCATTTGAAAACATTTTCCTAGATAATTAGTTAAATGAAATGGATATTTGAATGAATATTTTTTCTATTCACCGCGAGTCGCATCAGGTTCATTTTCAACCGTCAAAAAAGAGCTTCGATTATTTTTAACTCTGCTCCGTACATCGATAGATGTATGCTACTCGGTCTGTCGACTCCAGCGACTTGCCGTATTTTCCAGCAGAGCTTTTGTGTTCGAGCTGCTGTCAGGTAATATCGTCAGTCCAGATCTTCTCTCGGGCATTAATTTGTATGCGCTTCCCCGTGTTCTACGTAACCACACACCGTTCTGCATATGGGAAAAAATCCAATAATAACAAAACTTTTTCAATGTTCGATTTGAACATCTCCAAGCATAGATTTAAGTTATTAATAAGAAATATATAGTTTTAAAAGTTGTCTTGCGGTGTATACCGAAGATTAGAAATAAATAAATAAAATTTTCTGAATCGGCCAAACTTTTGAACAATATCGATAAAACATTCCTGATATGACGAAACTGGATAAAGAATGCACACTTCAGCGAAGAAACAAACTAGAAAGATGGTTACACAATCGTAATTATGAAAACTGTAACAATTTTAATAGAATAACTTAAAACAACAAGACAACAGCAGCGACAAAAGCATGGACAAATGCGACGTCTCTGGTAAGCGTTATTGAGCGATACGAAAATGTTTGATCTGATAATAGACTAGCTTTCAAGTATCATGCACTCCAAGCGATTTTTCCGAACTAAAAGGTATTGACTAAATCGAATGGTAAGTATAAGCCCAACGAATAACCTTTCAATTAAAATGAAACCTTGCTTCTAATCGGAATCTGCACTAAAAAGATATATTCATTTGAATAATAGTAGTTTGAATACAGTTTATTTTCAGAATTTATCCCCTATTTCATCTTTGAAGTTCTGCAAAAACTCAAACTTTCATCCTTAAAATTTAATATTTTGAGAAAACTATTGATCCTGTTCACAGCCATAGCAAAATGTTAAATTATGGTAAATCTAACATAAAATTTTGAGGTTTTATCCAGCTAGGCGATATTGTGCAGCGGTTATTTTAAAGGTGTAATTTTCAAATTAAGTTTTATTTTTTGTGTTTCGAATTCATCTCGTCAGTAACTAGCACCATCTGGGTGTCTAGTTAGACGATGTATCTAAACTAGTACCCAAATTAGCACTAGTTAGACACAAAAAATTCCAAACAGTTCACACGACACATGTGAACGTTCAAAGCAACTGACTTGTCCCGAGTGATGTCCCGGGAAGCAAGCACAGAGGCTCAGATTTGCTGACGAGAAAGCGAAAACGAACTCTTGTCTTTTGGCTCGGGAGCCAAACGCCTGGCATTATGCAATCTTAAATTCCCATAAGGGAAAATTGGACTGAACCACTTTGTGCATTAAGGGCACAAAACCTAACTTAAATTAAGTTTTATTTTTTGTGTTTCGAATTCATCTCGTCAGTAACTAGCACCATCTGGGTGTCTAGTTAGACGATGTATCTAAACTAGTACCCAAATTAGCACTAGTTAGACACAAAAAATTCCAAACAGTTCACACGACACATGTGAACGTTCAAAGCAACTGACTTGTCCCGAGTGATGTCCCGGGAAGCAAGCACAGAGGCTCAGATTTGCTGACGAGAAAGCGAAAACGAACTCTTGTCTTTTGGCTCGGGAGCCAAACGCCTGGCATTATGCAATCTTAAATTCCCATAAGGGAAAATTGGACTGAACCACTTTGTGCATTAAGGGCACAAAACCTAACTTAAATTAAGTTTTTTTTTTGTGTTTCGAATTCATCTCGTCAGTAACTAGCACCATCTGGGTGTCTAGTTAGACGATGTATCTAAACTAGTACCCAAATTAGCACTAGTTAGACACAAAAAATTCCAAACAGTTCACACGACACATGTGAACGTTCAAAGCAACTGACTTGTCCCGAGTGATGTCCCGGGAAGCAAGACACCCAGATGGTGCTAGTTACTGACGAGATGAATTCGAAACACAAAAAATAAAACTTAATTTAAGTTAGGTTTTGTGCCCTTAATGCACAAAGTGGTTCAGTCCAATTTTCCCTTATGGGAATTTAAGATTGCATAATGCCAGGCGTTTGGCTCCCGAGCCAAAAGACAAGAGTTCGTTTTCGCTTTCTCGTCAGCAAATCTGAGCCTCTGTGCTTGCTTCCCGGGACATCACTCGGGACAAGTCAGTTGCTTTGAACGTTCACATGTGTCGTGTGAACTGTTTGGAATTTTTTGTGTCTAACTAGTGCTAATTTGGGTACTAGTTTAGATACATCGTCTAACTAGACACCCAGATGGTGCTAGTTACTGACGAGATGAATTCGAAACACAAAAAATAAAACTTAATTTAAGTTAGGTTTTGTGCCCTTAATGCACAAAGTGGTTCAGTCCAATTTTCCCTTATGGGAATTTAAGATTGCATAGTGTAATTTTCGTTTCGTTGAAGAATGCCTAATTTAGGAAAAAATGAATATCTTCAGTATTTTTCGACCAGTTATGACGATCAGAATGTCGTTGGATGCGAAATTAAATATTATTTGCAACCAATCTTAGAAAAAGAACGTTTCCTAGCAGAAAAATAGAAATTTTCATATTGTTCCTGAATCGCTCAAATTTTCTTAGAAAACGGCATAATATTTAATCATGTTTGACCAAATGTAAAGGTTTATATTTACGTCAAATGTCGTACTTCAGAATGAGTGACGAATGAAAATAAAGAAACGAATATACGTATTTGTGACGCATAAAACAGTTCCTGTTTGCAAATTACTCAGCATCTGTGAAAAAAGTACCAATTTCGTACAAATTTTATCTACTGAGTAAAGCCATGTCAAGTGATCCTCGAATCTCCGATTTTCTTGAGGTATATTTTGTTGTATAGGGATTATAATGCGTAGCTTTTGGTATAAATGTTTCGTTAAAACTCCTTTTCTTCTTTAAGATTTTAACCCTTAAACTTTATTGCATGATAATATTGTAAATTTTATATCTCAAAACCACTAAAGAAAATTAAATTAATTATTGTACACTTATGGAATGAATCTCATAAAATTAATTTCAATTGTATTTTGCGTTGCCGATATGTAAGTTCTCGCGAGCTGCATCAAAGTGGGCCGTGCGTTGAAAGAGCGCACTGTTACAAAATCCTCCATACTTCTCGATACGAACAAAAATGAAAAATTATCAATACAGATTATTAAAAGTGAAAGATTGCCACATAATTTGACATAAGAAAAAATAGAGCTGAAATTTTTAAATAGATGCTAAGTACCGCTAATCACACAATTATACAGAACAAATATTTTTATGAGATAGTGTAAATATCATTTCACAAGTGTGCAAAATTTATTCAATTATCATCATTAGTTTTTGAGATATAAAATTTACAATATTATCATGCAATAACGTTCAAAGGTTAATATCTTAAAGAAGAAAATAAGTTTTTACGAAATATACCATAAGCTATTCATCATAATCCCTGTACAATAAAATACACTTCATGAAAATCGGAGATTTTGCGAAAAAAATCGAGGATCACTTGACATGCCTTTACTCCACTGTTCTCTATATCTTCATGTTCATAAAATATTATTGGTGCGCATAAAACGGTGGAATCTGGAATTATGTTTTTTTGCGTTTAAAGATGGGACTTTGTTTGCACTCAAATTCTTCTGAACACGCTGTTTAACTATTTTTGGAAATCGACTTCTTAACCAGTGGGAATCTAGCAACATTAATAAAATTTGAATAGCTTTCTCGGGCGATTTTAGATCGTTTTGCAGTTTTGTACAAAGTTGTAGACAGTGAAATTGTCCATTAGATTCTCAATGAAACAGATTCATTGTAAAACCTACGATTTCAAACAAAAAATCTTTAAAATAATCTTTATTTTATTAAAACATAGTTTTACTACTTTTCTAAGGATCATAAGATAATTCTTATGAATTTCTCTATAATTTTGCCTGAGTGCACATCAACAAAACTGTAAAGTGAAACATTTATTCCAGCGTCGCAACTCTCACTCCATCATTCGGTCCATCGTTCTAAACAGAGACACAGAACTCCGCTTCATTAGTCCGGTTCAAATGCTGATATATACTTTTGGTTAGAAATCGACGTTTAAGTTAAATTGGCTACCTCTTCAAATAGCCCAAATAAGCGTTCTTAAATGAAGGTAAATGTGGAAGAGAACCTGTTTTGCATCAACTTTGCTAATTTTTCATAGGTGGTGATAGTCTATCTGCTAGAGCAGTAAACTTAAGAATTAAACAAAATACTCTACGGATACTGAAGGCTGTTTTCTCCAACACTAAAAGGGCATTAAAGGATTAACAAACACTGCTGGATCCGAAACGCTAACTAATCCCATCGTTTTTAATTAGCGCTACAATAAAACTTTTATTTCGACTGATAATTAACGGGAGCGAAAAATCGCACCCGTCGAAGTTTACTGTGATCGAACTCAAAATCGAAGACTTAGGCGACTCAAGTCGCCGCTCCAATGTTTATAATATTCATATAAAAATGGTAGTTTTGAGTGAACCTAGACCAACTTTGATCCAAAAAACGAAATCACAATAATAAGATCAGCAACTAAAGATCAGAATCCGATTTCAGCATTTCGAAGCTAAAAGTCGTATAGAAAGCCTATTTTATCCAATTGCTGTACTATTTCGTTTATTACTCAGTCTACATTCGATGGAATACGTATAAATCAACATCAACATCTGTGCTTTGTTCTTAAGAAACAATAAAAATGGCCTGAAACGGCTCGTGTTCGAACGCAACAAAAACTCGAATCGAGTGCCCCAATTATCGCTCACCCATTTTAGCCAATGCGTTGAATAAAGATGGTAGACACTGCTCTAACCAACGGTTTCAAATTGGTGAGATGGTAAACAGGGTGAAAATAGGCTCATTACCCTACTATCAAGCATATTAAACCGAAAACTTTGTTCGAAGATCGAGAACCACCATTTTTGTTTAAATTCTTCGTTTCCCTTTGGTGCCAATTCGCGTCTCTCCTTTTAACACAAGTGGCAAGTTTATTTTAAATTCAACATAATCAACGGTGTTGGAATTTGAACTTTGTGTTCACAGTTCTGGTAAACGCCAATCGTGGCTTATCTCGTTGATATTGCAAGCGCAGCTACCTAGTATTAGGTATAGCCTAATTCGGCTTGTTTGTATATTTTATACTGATATTGACACATAATCCAATATAAAAAACCTTTATCTTAGACCAACCGAAGTAATATTGTAATTAGGGAGAAATTCTATACCAAGCGTTGAAAACAAATGTTTGTTTTGTTTGGATCTTTCAATTTGTATGACTCTCGGAAACGTAATGGTTGCTAATAATATTTAATTATTCAACAAACATTACAAAGTACAACAATTACATCTTCCACATGTTGACTCATTTTATTGTGATCAATGATCAAATTATCATATTGATAAGTTTGGATGCAGCTTACACGTGCGTGTTTCGAATTCATCCCATCAGTAGCGAAAATACCGAGTTAGCCATTAGCTACACATTAAGGTTGGACAGAGAATGCGCAAAATTCGCAAACGAAAAAAGCAGTTTTTTCCAGACTGTATGTCAGATCTTCATAAAAATCAATCAGCGTATGTAGAATGTTGTTACAGTACTGCTGATTGATTTTTATGAAGATCTGACATACGGTGTGGAAAAAACTGTTTTTTTCGTTTGCGAATTTTACCCTTTCTCTGTCCAACCTTAAGGTTCAACTGAGAACGCCTCAATAAGCGGCCATTTTGGAAAACGCAAAAAGCGGTTTTTTCTAACAACGTTGAAAATGAATGTATTCGGGACATCGGTTGAGTATTCCTGATTGATTTTCATGAAGATTTTTGCAACGGTGCGAGAAAAAACTGCTTCTTTCGTTTTCCAATATGACCGCTTTCCAAGTTTTCTCAGTTGAAAATTAAATCCAAAAATTACACCCAGCTCTTGTAAACAGCACTGTTCCGGACAGACGTACCGGACGTATAGAAGTTCTGGTTTTCCGTTAAGACTTTAAGTGAAATTGATGAGTAGTAAGCCCATGTGGCAATGTTCTGTTTCTTCCAAGAGTACAAATTGGATTAGACCAAATTTGTGCGTAAAAGTGACTCATTGTACCTAACTGTAATAAGACTGATTTTGTTTTTCGAATTCGTCTCATCATTTATAATTTAACGGCCCAAGTTGTCATTCTAGGCTTTAGTGTTTAGGTCACGGTTAGGAGAAACAGCATATTGCCACAATGGCTTGCCAGACATACTCTTCATTTTTTTCAGTTTTCTATGTGCTTCTACACCTTCTTCTTAACCTTCCGGAAGTCGCGCTAGTGCACTGAGTGCACGCTGCTCTGAAAATCTAGCGAAATCGTCATAGGACACCAGCGGCTGCTCGTTCAATGGGCCATAAGCGCGACTTCCGGAAGGTTAAGGGAGTATATTAGTTAAACACGTGTCCATTTTTTCTATATTCTTAGTACAACAAATTGACCGCTGTCACTCTTGTCGCCGCTGTCTTATTGTTCCTTAATCTCAAAGCACCTCTCGACGTAAAACTGCCGGATATCCTGCTGGTTGATTTGAGATGGCTTGGGGTTGTACTGAGACTGCCATTGGTGACGTCGAAGTGGCTCTACTGACTGGTGCGTAGACTGTCAGAAATTAAAAAGACATATTACAACAGAAACGAACATTCTCTTCTAATAAAAATTGGATTGGAACTCTTTTCTGTGAGAGTTGGATAAACCACCTTCAGTACAAAAACCGAAAAAAATTCAAAAATTCATTTCTTACAAAGTAGTTTTTTAGAAGACCGAATGAAACAATATACGGATCTCCTTGTGGACCTTATTTTAATAGGGTTTCATGCCGGATGTTCATCCTTACCGACTTTTTCGGGTGAGAACTTTTTAATCGATTTCATTGCTGAAGGATCTTAGTCCGATTTTTAAACTTGAGATTTAGGTTCGTTTTTTACATTCGAATATATTTGAAGCGGGTTTTATGATGCATATCCTTTCCTCATGACGATTAAATTTGGTTGCTTATACATAATATGATTGCACTCAATAACAGGTATTTCTGGAACTGAGCTTTCGCTCTAAATGCATGTGTGGATATTACCCTACCAGTCATTGGATACTGATGTAATCTTTTTGCTAACGCACGCACACATACACATATAGGATGAATGACAATTATCCGTAATTTTTTCTGAGGCCTTCAGCGTGAAAAACAAACACTTTTTTTGAGATTTTTTTAAATCTTTGTGAAACGAATTGATCAAAACTTATTTACAGTATAATGTGTTATTTCATTCAACATTCTGTATTTTTTCTTTGCAAAAATATTGACAAGCTACTCGGTGACGAAGCTTTTTGTAGAACGTCTCTGGAAAAAAGCACGATTTGCGGTGTTAACTGCCATTCAAAAACTACTTAACCGATTTATTTCAAACTTTGCATATACATTCTATGTAAACACTACCGAGTTTTCCAAATAGTTTTTCAATTTGATGATATCGTCGGCGAAGAAAGGCGAGGTCCTCGTATTTGATATCGATGTCATTAAAATAGAGGAGAAATATTACTGGGCCGAGATGGCTTCCTTGTGAAGTGTAGCAAGAAATGGTGCTGATAGATAATCCTTGATTCTGATTTGGAGTTGCATTCCATCGAGATAGGATAATATCGTCGTTCGGGCGGCAACCGAGGTCACGAAAGAAACGGAAGAAAGATGTACATAGATCAGGCTGAAATCACGAATTTTGTCAGGTGACACACAGGAACAGCGATTAGCACACCACCACCCGATGTCTTATAGCTGTTAAGGGCGTCGCGGTCACAACGGTAGACAAATGCTGAACCAAACAGCTGAGACAGAATTACAAAAAATGGCTGCTCGCTGGTGAATTTGGGCCACCGTCGTTCTAAAAATATTCTCGATGCTGTTAGAGGACGTATTAGGTTCGGCTAGAGTGGCGTCGACTGTAGTAGTAGCAGAGAGCTTAGCAATGTTGCCTTTTGAAGCGAGAGGTTCTTGTATCATTCCCACGAACAGAATCGGAACGTCTGACGATCACTGGCTGGATTGTGGCGGGGAACACGAGACATCCCATCTTAGCGGCACCACTATGGTCGGTCGGTGGATCCAGGGCTTCAATAGCACCAACTGTGTTCCATCTCAGTATGCGCCCGACATCGGACCTCTTTCACGATGGCGATGTAGCTTGATATAGCGGCATCGTCTATCGTTACGGAGTCTTCAACAGGGCCGTGGATGAACCGGGTTCAATCAGCGGATTCCATGCTTCTTCTGAAGGCGGAGGGAAATTGGTCGGCGGGCACCATATGTTCTGAGTATCGATTAAGAAGTGTTATGCGGCATTTTTGGTGAACTCTAAGTTTGAAGCATAAGAAGTCAAAGTGCCGGAATTTGGCCGAATTGGAGTAGGTATAGAAATATTTCTAGTGACATGCGATATTTTGTGATTGTATTTAGGTCCGTTTTCTCAACAATGACCGTGGCGACGCATCCCAGAGAAATGGTTGTGTCAAGAAAACAAACAAATTTCATCAGCTTGACACAATAATTTAACACTACTATCACAGACTAACAGACATAACACTCAAAAATAATGCTTCACCCACTTTAACGGTCATTGTAAATATATTCGTAGTTGAGATTATGGCCGCTTTTGAAATTATGGCGCCACTGACATATGAACAAGCATATGAGAGATTGACCACTAGTGAAAAATCGTTCCCAAGCCTGAGGGGTAACCCACCAGCAAATGAGTGTTTGGGATCGTGGATAAAAGGTAGCGCTAGTGTTTAGGGAAAATTGCCGGATCGATATTTTTTAAGGGAATTCCCTCATAGTATTATGTCTGTTAGTCTGAGGAACTATTATCAACTGTATTAGCTCTCTTGATTATGGTGTCTGTTTATTTGGGGGTGTTTTTGAATGGTACCGTCATATAGGAAGGAATACATTTTTCAACCCACACACTCAACACACCCGAAATAGGTTAATTAGAATTTTAATGGAAAGTTCATTATTAGGTAGTATTTGTCGCAGAAAAATCAAATCAAGATGGATTATACGAAAAATAAACTTTTTAAAGACAATATGGTCGGTGTTAGGTCAGACCGGACTAAGTGACAATATATTGATTTCGAGAAAAACGAGTTTAAAGTTTGAATCGTAGCATCCTTTACGTTATAATTGGAATTTTTTGCCATAATTCTTGTTTATTGTATCATATTTAAAATCTGGAAAAAGTGTAATGCAGCTGAAGAAATTCTTTATCCAGTGCTATCATTAACTCATTTTTTTATTGTTTTGCGACTTAGTCCGATCTGACTTAACACCGACCATATTACTATTTAAAGTCTACAGCCAGTTTGGTTTCAAAAATTTATTACCCTATTGGTCGATTTTGTTTATTAAATCAGCAATGAAATCGAGATACAGATTTATCGTATCGTATATACTACTTATAGTGCTTAACAACTTAATTCTGCTTCATTCGTATTGCGACGTGCGTTTTTAATGAACTTGAGACAAGTACGAAATCTTGTTGAAGTATGTTTTTTACCTTTTGTATAAATATGTCCATACTAATCCCTACTCCCTTTCAACCACATGTTATAGGTTGCTCTGGAAAACGAAACTTTCTGTTTGGAACTCAGTACTAAGTGGCATATGTGATGGCACTGGTAAAGATGACTTCCGTAATCCTAAACTCACTTTTACACCCTAAGAAAATATTCCACTTCACAAAGATTGAAGTAATTATTACCTATTTCGACAGACTCGACGCGACTTTTCCAATCACTGGTCTATGTGAAAGAAACGATGAATAATTTTGGAAGGAGTTTTTCTCGTTAATATTTGTATTGACCAGAGGTTACAATATTCGCTCATTCTCACGACAAGCAGTTTATCGCACAACCCTTTCATTTTTTTAGTAGGCACGGACTAAATTTCAAGAAATTGCGTGAATTTACTGACAATTTAGTATGGAAGCGTGATAGTTTCGCAGCTTCGAACCTCTTGATAAATTAAGTTCAAGAAAAACCATTAATATATTACATTATAGAATTTATTTCCCAAAATTATTGCAGTATTTTGATTCTAAGGAATTGTATCTACTCATTTTTGTGATTTTTTGCGAAACCATTAGTTATTCGATAGGCGAGAAAACATCATCTCATTTTATACCGCGACAAGATGAGATCCACTGCTAAAGTAACATTTTCAGCAAATATTTAATCCTATACATTTTTGCTGAGCAGTTTTTTTTTCTATGAATAATCAATCTATTTAAACTACCCTCTCCTAGGTTGACGGGTTTGACGGTATTGCAAACATCTTCAAGCATATTTGAGCAGACAACTGCTTTAAGATGGTTGCATTGCATTACGCCTCGATAGTGGTGCATCGAGGAGACCGAGAGGGCTTATGTGCCTTTTTTATGTTTTGTGTTATTTCATACTCTGCACCAGCCCAAACTAACAGTCAGCTAAGAGCCTGTGCACACTGGCGTGGCCGATTGGCGGGTCGCCGTGGATTGACTTTTTCTGTGGGCTGTGTTTGCAGACATTGTTCAACAGCTTAACGGCTGCCTTTTTGAGCAGGGCTCGCAGTGGGAGTCATTGTGTGTCGATTTATCGGTCGACCTCGTCAACGTGCACAGGCGGATTAAAAAATAACAGTTGAACCCTATTAGTTGTGTTGTGTTGTAATAATTGTAGTTTTTAGTACCAGTGTAAAATTGTTATGTGCTAGTCGTATGTCTATCGGTGTATGTTGTCGTCTGAGTATTTGTGACATATGGGTCAGGGAATGGATGCAGAACTGGCTTATATGATAGAATAGTGGGTAATCCTTCTTTGGATCACTTTTTACCGGTGTTCAATTCGTGCATTCGATTCGACTCATTCGGATTGGATAAATGAAGGTACGATTAATTTACCGACGCACATCAATCATCCATTCCCGGTCAGCATAGCATGAGAAACTTTTAACGGAATGCAATTGTCGTTAATAGTAAATATATATAATTTTCTGGCATTTAGACGATTCCAAGTAGTTTTATTGCATGTTACATGTGTGTTGTTCAAATAATACTCATTTTGTTTTATTTATTTTCGGTCTCATGCGTCACATTCCTCTGATGACCTCTCCGAGTTTATTCATCAAAAAAAGGGTAACATTGCTGCCAACAATGACTATTCGCTACCATCAGACGTCGCCAGGTTTTAGAAGAATTGAGATGTACTATTATACTCAATTGAATCAGATAAGTAGGAACGACCAACAAATTGCAAGTAGCATATTACACATGTCTTATTTTAACACATTAAATATTATTTGTATTAACGTATTATTTACAGGTAACACATATCTCAACACACAACACTTCCCATACACACGTAAACATTAAAACACGCAAATATACAAATGCTCGACAGGTGACTGGGCCAAGTGCATTCACTCGTAGGATCTATCATTTCGATGATCGCCTCGATTCTACGAAACCAGTGCACAATTAAGCTGACATAAGCTAGCCTCGTCTGGTGAATGTATGTAATCTGGAAGCCCCAGACACGACAGGACGAGACGAACAGATGACGGACTGACGGGGCCTAGAGTTTTAGGCATTCTTCAATGCACGGCTAAGAATATACACATACATAAAATTATATACATAAAATTATACACGCGAAGTCACATACACGTGACAAACACGTTAATATACAAATGCTTGAGCCCTTCGCGACCATCCCCGGCACCTACACCCGCGATCTCGTAAACATGATAACATCCCGGTGATAAAGTAAATGTTTCAGCTCCTATAAATTTTCAAACGCGGTCTCAATCGTGAACGTAAAAACTCGCGGTCGCACGAACATGAATCGGTCACTTCCGGATGTTTCTATCCTTGATATCAGCAGACTAGGTCCATGCCTTCAATTGGATCAATTAAAAAAAGAAAGCTCTCATATCCACTGGACACCACGTTACATGGCGACATGACCGAGGACTCTAGTGATATGGGGTATCTTACTCCCTGTCAGAATGTGAATTGTGCACCAAAAACTAACTATCAGAATGAAGGTCCGCGCGACTCCAAGAACGCACGCGTATATAGGAAATGCCACACGGTTACAAAATCCAGTCTTATACACGCGAAGTTACATGAACGCGAGCACACGTGACAAACACGATAACGTACGAACGCTTAAGCCCTTCGCGATTAACAACGCACACCTATGTTCGCGATCGCGTAAACTTAATAACACTCCGCTAATAAGGAGAACGTTTTCATTCGTTTTCGAGCTCTCCATCGAGACAGAGGTTGTTTTTTCTAGTCCGTAGTGCTGTGTGAGGCGATAAAGAATAGTTTTAATCCGCATTCAAGGTTATTTTGCCAGTTCGGTTCGGTCCTCAGTCTTTTGTTCGCGTGTGAGGATTAAACAATAGCCAGCTGTATAAGCTGGATCGGTTCGTCGTTGGACACCAGTTTAAAGCTAAGTGGTTTTTGTCTTTTGTAACACATTTATTGCTTTCTTCCGTCTGCGCGGGCGCTGACCCCGTGCGTTGATGTTTTCTATGGTTCCCTCTCCGGATGGTCAAATGGAAGTTGAATCGGGTTCAACTTCTAAGGCTCCCCCCCGGCCCAAATGCTATCCAGAACTCTCAACTGGTCCATTTGTGGTCTTCTTTCGGCCCAAGACTAAATCACTGAATCTTCTTCAGATTTCTAGAGACCTGACGGAACGGTTCTCGGCTGTGACCGAAATTTCAAAGGTCCGCTCGGACAAGATAAGGGTGTTGCTAGCCAACTCAAAGCAGGCAAACGATATTGCTTGCTGTGAGCACTTTACGCGGGATTATAACGTGTATATTCCGGCTGTAAGAGTACAATCCGAAGGCGTCGTAACCGATGAGAGTTTGACGTGCGAGGATCTGCTGAAGTACGGGGTTGGCCGATTCAGAGACCGCTTACTTCAGCCAGTTAAAATACTTGAGTGCAAACGTTTGCACTCAGTAGTAGTTGCGGGGGATGTTTCAAAAACGTACCCCCAATCAAACTCTTATCGGGTGACCTTCGCTGGTACCGCTTTGCCAAATTTCGTCCTCTTGCACAAGGTTCGTCTGCCTGTGCGTCTGTTTGTGCCGCGGGTCATGAATTGCACAAAGTGTAAACAACTGGGTCACACAGCCACCCATTGTAGCAATAAGGCCCGCTGTGGAAAATGCGGGGAGAATCATCTAGATGATTCGTGCAGTAGGCAAGCCGAAAAGTGTCCTTACTGTGCGGAGAGTCTGCATGATATCTCGGCATGTCCCGCGTACAAACTACGCGGGGATAAACTGAAACGTTCCCTTGCGGGACGATCCAAACATTCTTTCGCAGAAATGTTAAAGAATGCTACGCCACCATCCTCAGCAAACATCTATACTCACTTGCCTCCTGACGAGGGCGAGGCTGGTAACCCACAAGAGGGAACATCTACTAGGGTGCCTAGAATTTATAGGAAGAGGAGGAACACTTCCTCTCGTAAAGTTCCTTGTAAAGGCCAGAAGGTGTCCCTTGAGGGGGCTCCGAAAGTCACATCTATTGGAAGTGTTGCAACCAAACCGAAGCAATTAGCTCCTGGTCTCGGAGGATTAAGCTCAGAGAAGGAGTTCCCAGCACTTCCAGGAACATCAAAAATCCCAAGTGTTCCTTTGTTTCAGTTCGAGAGTAATCACAGCACTGGAATTATAAAACTCTCGGACATAGTGGACTGGATAATAAAAACTTTCAATATTACTGATCCTATTAAAAGTCTTATGTTAGCTTTTCTCCCTACAGTGAGAACATTTTTGAAGCAGTTGACTGCTAAATGGCCCCTCCTCTCAGCGATTGTATCCTTCGATGGCTAACTCATCGAACGAGGTCACGGATTTGATCACTGTTCTACAGTGGAATTGCAGAAGTATCATCCCGAAAATCGATTCCTTCAAAATTTTAATAAATAATTTGAGTTGCGATGCATTTGCATTATGTGAAACTTGGTTAACTTCCGACATAGAACTCAACTTCCACGACTTTAATATTATTCGCCTGGATCGAGACACCCCCTATGGAGGAGTGCTTTTGGGGATCAAAAAGTGCTATTCCTTCTACAGAATTAACCTTCCCTCGATAACAGGTATTGAAGTTGTCGCTTGTCAAGTAACAACCAAAGGCAAAAGCCTTTGCATAGCTTCCATATATATTCCCCCCAACACCGCGGTTGGGCACCGACGGCTACAAGACATCTTAGAATCCCTGCCAGCACCGCGACTAGTTTTAGGAGACTTTAACTCTCACGGTACAGCATGGGGTTGCCTCTATGATGATAACCGGTCTTCCTTAATTCAGGATCTTTGCGATAACTTCAATTTGACAATTTTAAACACGGGTGAAATGACACGGATTCCTGCTTCTCCAGCGCGCCCGAGCGCCTTAGACTTGTCCCTTTGCTCAACATCGCTGCGGTTAAATTGCACGTGGAAGGTAATTCCTGATCCCCACGGCAGCGACCATCTGCCGATTGTAGTCTCAATCAATAACGGTTCAAGGCCATTGAAATCAATCAATATTTCGTATGACCTCACACGAAATATCGATTGGAAGAGCTATGCTGCCGCGATATCCGACAACATCGAATCTACCCAAGAACTTCCTCCGGAGGAAGAGTACAGCTTTTTGGCTGGCTTGATTCTCGACAGCGCGAATCAAGCTCAGACTAGGCCAGTACCCGGCGCGAACATACAAAAACGTTCTCCCAATCCCTGGTGGGATAAAGAGTGCTCAGACGTGTACGCAGAGAAGGCCGCCGCGTTTAAGACCTTCCGGAACGACGGGTTACCCGCCAGTTTTCGACAGTACGCGACGTTAGACAAGCGAATGAAGAGTTTGATGAAAGCCAAAAAACGCGATTATTGGCGCCGGTTCGTCGACGGATTAACGAGAGAAACTTCGATGAGCACTCTTTGGGGAACAGCCCGACGTATGCGAAATCGAAATAGTACTAATGAGAGCGTGGAATATTCAAACCGTTGGATATTCGATTTCGCTAAGAAGGTTTGTCCGGATTCCGCCCCGGCACAGAAGATTTACCGCGCCGCGTCTCCTCACGATAGCGCGAACGAAACACCTTTTTCGATGGTGGAGTTCTCACTTGCTCTCTTGTCGTGTAACAATAAAGCTCCGGGGCCAGACAGAATCAAATTCAACTTGTTGAAGAATCTGCCTGACTCTGCCAAGAGACGCTTGTTGAACTTATTTAATAAATTTCTCGAGGCTAACATTGTCCCACTCGATTGGAGACAAGTGAAGGTCATCGCCATCCAAAAACCAGGAAAACCAGCCTCCGACCACAATTCGTACCGTCCGATCGCAATGCTATCCTGTATCCGGAAGTTGTTCGAGAAAATGATCCTATCCCGCCTCGACAATTGGGTCGAAGCAAATGGCTTACTGTCAGATACACAATTTGGCTTTCGCAAAGGCAAAGGGACGAACGATTGTCTTGCGTTGCTCTCAACTGAAATTCAAATGCTAGCTAGCAAAGAGCAGATGGCATCAGTGTTCCTAGATATTAAGGGGGCTTTTGATTCAGTTTCGATCAACATTCTTTCAGAGAAGCTGCACCAGCATGGTCTTTCAGCGACTTTAAACAACTTTTTACTAAACTTGTTGTCGGAAAAGCACATGCATTTTTCGCATGGTGACTTATCGACATCACGATTTAGCTACATGGGCCTTCCCCAGGGCTCATGTCTAAGCCCCCTTTTATACAATTTCTATGTCAACGACATTGATGAATGTCTTGACAATTCCTGCACGTTAAGGCAACTTGCAGACGATGGCGTGGTGTCTGTTACGGGACCCAAAGCTGTCGATCTACAAGGACCATTACAGAATACCCTGGACAATTTGTCTGCTTGGGCTATTAAGCTGGGTATCGAATTCTCCACGGAGAAAACTGAGCTAGTTGTATTTTCAAGGAAGCGTGAACCAGCACAACTACAGCTTCTATTAATGGGTCAAACTATCGCTCAGGTCTTCACAGTAAAATATCTAGGGGTCTGGTTCGACTCGAAAGGTACTTGGGGATGCCATATTCGGTATCTGAAACAGAAATGCCAACAAAGGATCAACTTTCTTCGTACAATAACCGGAACATGGTGGGGTGCCCACCCAGGAGACCTAATTAGGTTGTATCAAACAACGATACTGTCGGTAATGGAATACGGATGCTTCTGCTTTCGCTCCGCCGCGAACATACATTTCATCAAACTCGAAAGAATTCAGTATCGTTGTTTGCGTATCGCCTTAGGGTGCATGCAGTCGACTCATACGATGAGTCTCGAAGTGCTGTCGGGCGTTCTCCCGTTGAAAAATAGATTTTGGGAACTCTCATATCGATTGCTCATTCGATGCGATATCTTGAACCCGGTCGTGATTGAAAATTTCGAAAGGCTTGTTGAGCTCAATTCTCAGACCCGTTTCATGTCCCTGTACTTTGACTACATGGCGCAGAATATTAACCCTTCTTCTTACAATCCCAACCGTGTGCATTTCATAAATACTTCTGAATCTACTGTTTTCTTCGACACATCCATGAAAGACGAGATTAGTGGAATTCCGGACCACATACGCCCACAAGTGGTTCCAAACATTTTTTATAATAAATTCCGAGAAGTCGACTGTTCTAAGATGTTTTATACTGACGGATCAAACCTCGAAGGATCCACTGGCTTCGGTATTTTCAATCAAAAGTTCACCGCCTCCTACAAACTCAGTGACCCTGCTTCAGTTTACGCCGCAGAACTAGCTGCCATTCAGTATACCCTTGGAGTCATTGAAACATTACCCGCAGACCATTACCTCATCGTTTCGGATAGCCTTAGTTCCATTGACGCTATTCGCTCGATGAAACAAGGCAAGCACTCCTCGTATTTTTTGGGGAAAATACGGGAGCTACTGAGTGCTTTATCTGACAACTCTTTCCAGATTACCTTGGTATGGGTCCCTTCTCATTGCTCCATTCCGGGCAATGAGAAGGCAGACTCCTTAGCTAAGGTGGGTGCCTTAGAAGGAGACGTTTACGAAAGACCAATTTGCTTCAGCGAATTTTTCAGTATTACTCATCAGAGAACCCTCGAAAGTTGGCAAACTTCGTGGAGCAGTGGAGAGCTGGGAAGGTGGCTACATTCGATAATCCCTAAGGTATCGACGAAACCTTGGTTCAAGGGGATGGATGTGGGTCGTGACTTCATTCGTGTGATGTCCCGACTCATGGCAAACCATTACACGCTGGATGCACATCTCCGGCGTATTGGGCTCGTGTATAGTGGTATCTGCGCTTGTGGCGACGGCTATCACGACATCGAGCACATTGTCTGGGCGTGCACCGAGTACAGTTCCGCTAGGTCTCGGCTAATGGATACCCTGCGGGCCCGAGGAAGACCAACCAACGTCCCGGTTCGAGATGTGCTGGCAAGCCGCGATGTTCTCTATATGTCCCTTATATACACCTTTGTGAAAACCATCAATATACAAGTCTAACTGCCCCTTGTTATCTCCTTATCATTCTCAGAACGCTTTTCCACCTGTATCAAACCATCTGTATCGAATGAGCCAACAAACACGGGACCTACGGCACGAACATAACACGCTTAACTCGAAATGTAGCCGATCCACATCTGAGCCGTACTACGAAATCGTCTGGAAAAATCCCTGCCATCTTGAGGAGGACCACCCGGCGTCCCAGTACATGATTCCCCTGATGAAGGCCACCCGAGTTTGTAATCCATCCGTTGATCTCACGATGCCTGAAACTGAAATAATTTTCTCTCCCTGCCATCTTTGTCTACCCTCCCTCCCCTGACTCTTATACCCAGAAGTAACACCCCTACCCCCCCCCCCCCCCCCAATATCATCACGAAGCATTTAGCTCTTCTTGTCTCTTCTAGTTTTAACTATTATATTATATAATCTCGTTGAAATTGCCCAACTCTACTACCCACAAAAATAACTATAATTACGAATCTTTACAAAATTCAATCATGCCCTCTAGTTATGCCTAGTTTTAAGTTAGTCGTAAAAAATTGTCCCCCTTAATTAAACATTATTTGCTCCAATAATCTCACTGATAAAAATGTCAAACCATATTGCCACAAAAACTAAATGACCCCCCTAATCTTACGAAAACAATATTATCCCCTTGTGTAGATATATAAGATAGCTATAAAATCGCATTAGTTTCATTTAAAAAAAATCAATATGTAATCCCCTAGTTTTAAGCAATTTAAAATGTAAAACAAAACAAAATTGGCACCTTTAAGCTAACGCAACGTGCCTTATCAAATAAACGATTTGAATAAAAAAAACGCTTTTAATCCACCTAACAGTGTGATGAGACATTTCTTATAACTCTTATCATTCTCTTCGGATATTATATCATTTGAGAACATTTAGAAATTGATGCTTCGCGATGTTTTTGATAACACATACTACATGGGATGGTGGCAGTACTTAGAGAATCGCTCAAATCAGCATAGGACAACATCAGTGCTAGAAATCTCAAACCAAATCAATGGGAAAGCGAAAAAATGGCTCATAAAATAGACATACAAACGAATTATTGCTAATGCTCTGTTAATAAAATATCTAAATTCCTCAATCAATGCATTGTGGTGGGAAAACTGAATTTTTCTATATTGTACTGAGCCAAAAAAAATCGATTTTTTTTGAATCGATTTGAAGTTTATACTTTACTCAAATTTCCAACGCGACTGAGAACTAAGAAATCAACGCTTTTTCTTAAAAAAGCGATACTAGCAGTGACACCATTCAAAGAAAATCAACAGCGAATATTTCCAGACTTGATTTTATTTCCTATTTAAGAACTATTGTGTTTTTTACATCCTATCGAAACCCAAAACTTCATCAAGTATTTGAAATTATTAAATTAAAATTTGTGTTTGCTATTGAAATTGACAAAATGATAGTATCGCCCCTTTGGCGATTGTTTACTTTTTCGGTCCCACCTATCAGCATTGAAATATCGCCCTTACGTTTTTTTACAATACCAATTTTACAATTGGTGGGGGTTTGGTGAAAATCGATCTTACTGTCCAAACGGCATAATTCCGAAACCGTAATTTTTGAGGTTCTAAAATTATGCAGAATTAATTTTTCAGAATATAGTAACAGAGTTCGTGTCTTTAGCGAATTTGTTGAGACTTTATTGTAGTCATGAAAATTAACCTGAGAAAATTCACCATAAATATTTCTTGGACGATATACCTTCAAAATTATTTTATCAAACGATGCGCTGTTTAACGTTTGTAAAACTCATCGAAGATACTAAACCTCCGAAATTGGCGGTTTCAAAATGATGTTATCTTGACCTTAAATTACTGTTTTTGAACATTTGACCTATACATATAATTGGTCATACAACATAAATCAAATGCTCATCAAAATCGATCAGAACCTGCTAGAGTCGAATGGAAATCGTCATTTTTCATAAATTTCTCTCTACATTCGGAAAGTGTTATCCTCGTTATTAATCATATTACGTTTTCGTCTCAAATCGACGCATTCCCCAAAAAACCTGTCTTAATCCACCTAGTGGTGCAATTGTGCTTTTCTCATTTGTCCAGACTACGATTCCATGGCTGGTTATGTTCAATACAATGGTGGAAATGAATATTACATGTTCAGTACGATATGCACATACATACAATGGATCGACAGCCACGACCTTGAGATACTATGTGATACTGAAACATCGCTTGACCGCCGCTGGTTTCAAGCGATGTTTCAGTATCACATAGTAAGATCCGGGAGGTCCGGGTCCTGCCGAAAATTTTCAACTTGTTAAGAAATTTTAAACAAGTTTTAATTTTAAAGTAGCAACCCCTCACTGCATACTCCCTCCGGGCCGGTATGATTGTCGATTTTTAGTGTGATTGCATAACCTTTCTATATGAGAAAGGCAAAAATGTACCAAAGTCCAAAAAAGTAAATTTTTGTCAAACATCTCAATGTTTCATGCATTTCAAAGTCATTTGGCATCAAAAATACAAATTTGATTTTGAAAATTTTACATTTCAGTTTATATGGGAATTTGCTGTGTGATTGCACTCTTCAACTCGTAACTCCGGAACCGGAAGTCCAATCAATAAAAAATTCAATAGCAGCCGATGAGAAGGTTGTTCCTTTCATTTGAGACTAACTTTGTGCAAATCGGTCCAGCCATCTCTGAGAAACAGAGGTCACATTTTTTCCACATACACACATACACACACAGACATTTTCCGATCTCGACGAACTCAGTTGCTTGGCATATGACACTCGGCCCTCCGGGTCGGGATTAGATTGATGAATTTTAGAGTGAATGAGAAAGGCAAAAACATTTTTAGCAAATGTTGAAAGTTATGCATTTTTTTGGTGAGCAGTTCTACGTTTCATAGACATTAAATCAATTTTAACTTCGCTTCCTATTAAATAAAGACCCTTATTACAGTACATTTCTATAAAAACGAGCTCAATTTGAAAATAAATCTGAGGATAATGATTGATTACAGAACTCTGGAATTTTCTATTGGAATGTTTTCAGGCAGGAATTTGATATTGATGCAATTAGACAACTGTGAAATCAAGACCAATAAATCAGTTACATATCAGGACCCCATTCCGACAATTTATCAAAAGTCCCCATGACGTTTACAACAACAGGTTATTAATCTACGGATCAGATAATTGTTATTGTAATATTTGATTAAATCAGTCTGCATCAATAAATTTTCAACTTCAATCCAATATTTTTTTTTGGGTGTGATGGGGGGGGGGGTTGTATGGTGTTAAACCCCAAAACCTTCTCTTGGCTAAGCCGTTGCTTGGAGCTATTTATTTCGCTTTTCATTTTCCGATATGTTTCAGATCGATCCGATGGTTATAAGTTAGAAAAATTGTAGTCAGAAGGTTTGCACAAATGAACATTTTTGTACTGTTCCTTCCAGACAACTTGGAAGTGTTCAGTGATTATCTCTAACGGTTGTAGATAGTAAAATGAAATACAAAATTCGTTTTATCGAAATAATGTTTAGCTTATTTCAATGGATTATTACTACATTGAACAATAAATAGGCAGCAAAGAGTAATCAGCAAACAACAAGCCATAACTTTTAAAGTATTCAAAATAGATATTTAAAGTCTTCAGTATAGTTATTCGCAAAAGTAAGAGCTACAAATTTGCTGAAGACATCATTTCGATATAATCACTTCCAAGAAAATTTGTGAAAATATCTCACTCATAGGGGGATTAATCAGCAAAATCACAATACCAAAAGAAAGGGCATATTACCTCCATTAAATTCTCCGAAGATACTATTGACCTAAAATAAGCCGTTTTGGCGTTAATAATAGATTACATGTTTTTGGTCATATTTCTGGCAATGGGAAATGATAAAAATCTTTCGTCCGCCTTTAATGGTAAATATCTTTTTTGATAATAGTCCGATTTCAACAATCTATAGCTTGTTCGAAAGGTATTCGTTAACGCTGTCTTAAAACATATAAATTGTTATACTATGTTGTCAATTTCGGCAGATATTTCAAAAAAACTGCAAAAAACGCCATTTTTACACATTCAAACATTCATATCTTGGAAACTAAACATCAGAATCAAAAACAAATCAATAGCGTTCATACTGTTTTTTAGTTCTTTCATTTAAAATTGGTTTGTATAAGATCGGTTCAGCCATTGCTGAGAAACACGAATGAGAATTTGTCCGTTACATACACACACACACACAGACATACACACACACAGACATTGTCCCAAATCGTCGAGCTGAGTCGATTGGTATATAAGACTCGGCCCTCCGGGCCTCGGAAAAAATCTTGAAAGTTTGAGCGAATTCTATACATTTCTTTTATAAGAAATGTAAAACCTGTTTTAATCCACCTAGCGGTGCAATTGTGCCTTTCTCATTTCTCTAAACTATGGCACGGAGGCTTTTTATGTTCAACATAATTGTGGAAATGTCCATTACATTCTTAGTACACTTTGCACTTATACACAATGGCATGCCAGCCACGAACTTGAGTTGACGGTGAAACACTTGAAATAAAAAAATATAATACTCCATTAGCCTAATCAGCATTAGATCAATGTTATCTGCTTGCTAACTCATTTTGTCATGCGGGGGTGGGTATGTGAGGAGGGCGAAAGTCCCATGAACGAACGACTCCCGAGCTTAAATTGGTATGCTTTGTGATATAGTGGTGGTTTAAAGATGATGGGGTTGAAAGGGAGGGGTATGAGGGCTGGATGGGGTGGTGGTCTGAGGGGTGATTTAAGGAGATTTTTAAAGGAGGGAAGTCAACAGTAGAGGGGGGGGGGGTAACCCCTCTCCGTAAACAATCAACTACGCCCCTGTTAAAATCCAGAAACCTTATGAGAGTCGAAAAAAAATTTTCGGGATTAGGTTGACGTTTTTCAGAGTGATTGCATAACCTTTCTATATGAGAAAGGCAAAAATGTGCCAAAATCCAAAAAAGTGAATCGTGGTCAATTTTTTTTTCGAGTTTGCATCAAATCTCGACGTTTCATGCACCTTGAACACATTTAACATCAAAAATAAAAATTCTATTTTTAATTTTTCCTATAGTTTATATGAGAAATTTCTGTGTGGCCGCACTCTGAAACCCGTAAATCCGGAACCAGTATTCCGATCGATCCAAAATTCAATAGCAGCCGATGGGAAGGTTGCACCTTTCATTTGAGACTAAGTTTGGGCAAATCGGTCCAGCCATCTCTGAGAAAAATGAGTGACATTATTTGACACATACGCACATACATACACACACACACATACACACACACATACACACACACATACACACACACACATACACACACACATACATACATACACACACACATACAGACTTTTTCCGATCTCGACGAACTGAGTCGAATGGGATATGACACTCGGCCCTCCGGGCCGGGATTAGGTTGACGTTTTTCAGAGTGATTGCATAACCTTTCTATATGAGAAAGGCAAAAATGTGCCAAAATCCAAAAAAGTGAATCGTGGTCAATTTTTTTTTCGAGTTTGCATCAAATCTCGACGTTTCATGCACCTTGAACACATTTAACATCAAAAATAAAAATTCTATTTTTAATTTTTCCTATAGTTTATATGAGAAATTTCTGTGTGGCCGCACTCTGAAACCCGTAATTCCGGAACCAGTATTCCGATCGATCCAAAATTCAATAGCAGCCGATGGGAAGGTTGCACCTTTCATTTGAGACTAAGTTTGGGCAAATCGGTCCAGCCATCTCTGAGAAAAAATGAGTGACATTATTTGACACATACGCACATACATACACACACACACACACATACACACACACATACACACACACATACACACACACATACACACACACATACATACATACACACACACATACAGACTTTTTCCGATCTCGACGAACTGAGTCGAATGGGATATGACACTCGGCCCTCCGGGCCGGGATTAGGTTGACGTTTTTCAGAGTGATTGCATAACCTTTCTATATGAGAAAGGCAAAAATGTGCCAAAATCCAAAAAAGTGAATCGTGGTCAATTTTTTTTTCGAGTTTGCATCAAATCTCGACGTTTCATGCACCTTGAACACATTTAACATCAAAAATAAAAATTCTATTTTTAATTTTTCCTATAGTTTATATGAGAAATTTCTGTGTGGCCGCACTCTGAAACCCGTAAATCCGGAACCAGTATTCCGATCGATCCAAAATTCAATAGCAGCCGATGGGAAGGTTGCACCTTTCATTTGAGACTAAGTTTGGGCAAATCGGTCCAGCCATCTCTGAGAAAAATGAGTGACATTATTTGACACATACGCACATACATACACACACACACATACACACACACATACACACACACATACACACACACATACACACACACATACATACATACACACACACATACAGACTTTTTCCGATCTCGACGAACTGAGTCGAATGGGATATGACACTCGGCCCTCCGGGCCGGGATTAGGTTGACGTTTTTCAGAGTGATTGCATAACCTTTCTATATGAGAAAGGCAAAAATGTGCCAAAATCCAAAAAAGTGAATCGTGGTCAATTTTTTTTTCGAGTTTGCATCAAATCTCGACGTTTCATGCACCTTGAACACATTTAACATCAAAAATAAAAATTCTATTTTTAATTTTTCCTATAGTTTATATGAGAAATTTCTGTGTGGCCGCACTCTGAAACCCGTAATTCCGGAACCAGTATTCCGATCGATCCAAAATTCAATAGCAGCCGATGGGAAGGTTGCACCTTTCATTTGAGACTAAGTTTGGGCAAATCGGTCCAGCCATCTCTGAGAAAAAATGAGTGACATTATTTGACACATAC